>NW_023270615.1:14440313-14564489 GCF_011800145.1 Mirounga leonina
GGGGCAACGGTATCGGCCGTGGCGCTGGTGCCCTTGCGCGCCGCGCTCTGGGCTGCAGGGGCGGCGCAGTGTGGACGCGGCTGCAGGGGGGAGGGGGAGGGGGGAGGGGGAGAGGCGGCCCCGCGAGGAGTGTGGATGTGTGTTTGGCCGCGAGGGCCGGCCCGTAGCCAGCTGCTTCCTGAGTGTGAGCGCTGGAGGGGGAGGGGGGAAAGCGTGGGGGCGGGCTCGCTGGTCACCAGGCTGGCCAATTCGATGGCTGCGCTCATGTCTCCCTGTCCACGCAAACACACACACTCCTTCCCGTGTGCCAGGGAGGTTAGGCACTCCAGAACAGGGTAACAGCAGGGAGATACTTTGCCTTCTTTCTTGAGCCTTATTTGTTGAATTGGCTTTGAAAAAGTATCCGCGTTTCGACAGGATCTGATGTCAAATAGTAAAGAACAAGTGGGGGAAAAATACCCAATAGTAAAATTCAGAGAGAAAAACTTTCTTAAAAGTGGGAAATGGCAAAAGAGTCTTTCTAATATACAGGATTAGATGAAAATAACTTCGAAAATGGCTAGGTGAAGCACAGAGGTTGCCCTTGGCATCTCTTCTAAGTATAAGCAGAGAAGAAATGGAAATACTACCTGAATATAAAATTCTAAAAACAGGCTGCTAGGAATGGAAGCACACTCCCTGCGTGTATTACGTCTGTACGTGGTGCCTGCTCCTTGAGAAGTCAACAGCCCCATCTTCATACCCCACCCCAGCTGTGACCCCAGCCTTTCTGCTTGGCTTGGTCAAAGCCCTCCAGAGGTTGTCCCCAGAAGGCCAACCGGTAGTGGTTCCCCACAGGTACTGCTACAGAGGCACAGACTTCCATCTTGGGAATCGAGGTATCTAAAGCACAAACGCACTGCAGTTAGGCCTTTCTCTAATGACCCCTAGAACTCACCAGTCCCGGGGCACCCAGGAGGCTCAGTAGGATAAGCATCCGACTCAGGTCATGATCTTAGGCTAGTGAGATCAAGCCAACTACATCTCCATGCTGGGTGTGGAGCCTACTTAAGATTCTCTCTCTCTTCCCCCCACTTCCCATTAAAAAAAAAAAAAAAGAGTTCCACCAGTCCTTATATTCTATTCTAGGGCTTTCGCTCAAATATAAATTAGCATTCCTATGAGCAAGATAAAGCCCTCAAGTACACAAATGACTCTCCCCAAAAAACCAAACCAAAAGGGTTGTTGATAATTTTCATTTATCTTACTTCAGAAAGAATATTACTAGAGTGGGACTGTATCCAAGATATTGACATCCCAGAAAAAAAGTCCATTTTCACAATACTTCTTATGCCTTGTTATGGTCTGCTCTTCAAGACTCCCTTTAAGGGGAAGGCATTTTTTTCCCTCTCCTAAAGACACAAACTCATCAGAATATTAATCATCAGAATATCTGTCAGCAGAAGTGGAGGGAGGGAAATAAATTTATAAGTGCTTAGGATATGTCATTCTGTCAATTTTCCAGTTTCTCTCTCTGTTCTTCATCTCCTTTAAAATAAAAGTATCCAAGCCCAGGATGGCAATAGATGTGTTCAACCACACACACAAAAAAGACTCATAAAACGAAGCATGCAGCAACATCACAAAAACAAAGAACCCAAGCGGTGGAAGTTGCTATGACTATTCCGTTGTGGCTAGTTATTGCAACATGCCTGACACTCACAGAAAAACTCTTCCTCATTAACTCCAGCCTCCAGGAACAGAGCAAGATGGGATCACTGACCCTTTAATGTGTCTCAGGAAATTCTCTTCATCCAGACTCCCGTGCTATGCACAGGGCTCCCCAGGAACTAGGCAAGTCTGGTGGAAGCTGCAAAAAACGGATCCACCATCTCTCAAATATCATTTTTCAAATACAATGGTTTTCATGCATGAAATTGTATCCTAGGGGCTTGAAGAAGCTTCCAAAGCTTCCCACTTGATAGGAATAGCTTAGCTGGAAGAGAAAAATCTTGTGCTACACCCTACTTTAATCAATGGCTCATGGAAATAAAACACTGAGAAAACTATGAGTCATCAACCTGGAGATCCCCAAAATTCTCTTCACTTCGAAGAACCCTAGGGCGGGAATGTCATTTTTTATTTAGGTGGGATTTTCATGAGCCTCTAACATTCCTAAGACCCTTACCACTAAATAGGTACAGTACTTCACTTGACTTTTTTTTCCTGTGGCCAGGAATGTACATCTGCAATGTCCTTACGTTCCATGGGATATAGTAAAAATGCAGCATTCCCAATAAAACCCTGGAGTGACTCAGAACGAGATCTGCACCTCTTCTAGACTGAACTGGTCAGCAGGGGTGGGGGAGGGGAGAGTAAGAAGTGGTGGGAAAGGAAACAGTGTAGTTCAGAAAGGACATTCTCCCTTCCCCAGCAGCTCTCCATCATGCTTAGGAATCACGGCCAGCAGCCTTTCAGCCAGAGGTGGGAACTGCAGTCTCGTTGCTACCTTCCCTCTCTGGAGCCGGGTTGTGTGTATCTCAACTGCTGACTCAGGGCAGCTGACTCAGCAGACAGAACCCTGCTGCCAGCTCAAGCCCAGTTCTCATTCACTGGAGGAATATTCAGTGAGAACCTACTCTGTCCCAGGATGGGGGGTAAAGGAATGAAGACTTGTAGGCATTGCACAAGGGAAGAGGTCACAGAA
Organism: Mirounga leonina; assembly: GCF_011800145.1. Classification (NCBI taxonomy): domain Eukaryota; kingdom Metazoa; phylum Chordata; class Mammalia; order Carnivora; family Phocidae; genus Mirounga; species Mirounga leonina. The sequence continues at coordinate 14,443,000 of NW_023270615.1, forward strand.
AGCATTTTGCCCAGTGCCAGGGACGTAGCGAACCCTCAAGAAACGACGGCTCTGCGTAGAGTGCTTATCCCAGCGAGAGTATGAATAGCCGTCGGTGGTCTCCTGCATGGGAGCGAGGAAGCTGAAGCTCAGTGGAGAGTTACAGAGAGGGAGACGCAGAGCTAGGTCTCCCGGTCCTGAAGCCCCGAAGTCCTTGTAACACTGCTAGCCACAAAGTAACACCGCGTGTTCTCTGAATGTGTACAAAATACACGGCAAGTGTATAAAGTGCAAGGCACCCTGTGATCAGTGTCAGATCCGGCCGCTGAGCGCGGAGGGCCTGCTGCGCACCACGTGCGCTGGCTCGGCTGTTTCAGCCCGACTTCAAAGAGCGGTGGAGAACTGATAAGCAAAGAAGACCACTGCAGGTGGAAGGGCCAGCCTCAGGAAGGCACAAAAGGCACCGATCGCGTGTATCTGCTCACACCAAGCAAGAGTACAAAACAGAACTCACTCAGCAACAGGAGCGGAACACAGTGGACTCAGGGCGGGAACATCCTAACTGCAAACCTTCAGGAGAACTGTTATTTGTGTCCTTCTGAGGGATCCCACAGCAAACCTTTACAAACTTGCAAAGAACTATGATCAGATTCCTACTCCCGTAAAATGTCTATAGAGAGAAACAAGTTTTAACCCCCAAATGCAGATAAGTTGAACTAACAGCACCAGTGATCGTCTGCCTAACTGCGAGTGCACGCGCGCGCACACACACACCCCCCCACACACACACACACACGGGAGTTGGCAAGAGTCCAGTTATGTAGAAATGCAGTGGAAAAAGTCCGTGTTTGCCAACTTAAAGAGGGGAAATAAATGTGTCAGATGGAAAATTTCCATTTTACCTTCCTAAGCGAATAGTACAAATAGTGGAATGTTATCAGTGCTTGATACCCTAATAAAACATTTAAGTTGATCTTTCAACTAATTTTGCCACAAGTGTAGTCAGCCCAGACTCTCCTGCTTCCACAGCAGTGATGCAATTTTTAAAAAATTATTTATACCCACTCCATTCACAGCATCATACCTCTTTTCCTAAGGTTGAAACTATAAATCAGAGTCTAAAATGTATCACTCCTCAAGCAACTGACCAAAATCTGAAATATTTTACTTGATACAATGCCTCTTCATCTTCTTTTGTTGGTAAAATTTTTCTTCTTATTTTATATAAACCCGATTGAGATGCATCTTTCTTGTGTTCTCCAAAGGTTGACAGGATATTTCTTGACATACTACTCCAAGGTATATCTACATTTACCAAAATAAAAAAATAAGTTCATGGACATACACAATATTCCACAGGCAGCCAGTCTCCTACTTTTACCACTCAGGACCCATACTGGCCACTTCCATATGGTACATAATATAAAATTAATTACCTCCTCATAAGGCTATCTGTCCCTAAGTTGCCTTCTTGAAGTGCCTTCTCATAGGCAGAATTTACATTTCTTCCCAAGCCTTTCATGGCCTAGCAATACAGCTGGGCCCTGGTAAGTAATTAATGCTAAGTGAGTGAATGAATTAATGAGGAAGTGAAAGGACATTTTTTTCTGCTTTGAGAGTTGGTGAACAGCACTAAGGACTGTCTTTACACATGGATGTAATCATTCCAATACTCCAAAAGAGTCCAGACACCTGACATTCTCTTTCTGGGCCCCATGGCTCATCATTGTAAACGGAAGGTTCTTACTTCTTGGTGAAGAAAACTCACTGTCTAAGCAATGCTTACCATCAGGAGAGTGAGCCGCCGCCTCCTCCTCCCCCTCCCCCTTCCCCTCCTCTTCCTCCTCTGCCCCAATGATCCTCTTCCATCTGACACCCCACTCCTCTCGTGCCACACCACACCAGGTCATTTGCATCACATCCTGAATTCCACCAACAGGAAAAATTATGTACTACATTTGGGAAGAAAAAAGAGGGAAAATATGGAATGAGGGTGCAGGGAGGAAGATGAATTTTTTTAAAAACAAGAGGAAGCTAGGGCACCTGGGTGGCTCAGTTGGTTAAGTGTCGGACTCTTGATTTTGGCTCAGGTCATGATCTCAGGATCCTGAGATCGAGCCCCACGTTAGGCTCCAGGCTCAGTGCAGAGTCTGCTTGTCCCTCTCCCTCCTCCTCTGCCCCTCCCCAAATGTGCACACACTCTCTCTCTCTCTCAAATAAAAATCTTTTTAAAATATAATTAAAAATAAAAACAGGAAGCGAAGAAGGGAAGACAGCATTAGGACAGCATCAGGATAAGTGAAAACAATGAGTAAGCTGTGGGTAGAATTAAACTCTGGGGGGGGTGGGGGGGAAGTGATCCAGTGGCTTTTTGGACTCCTCGCCACTCACCTCAAGTTCTAAATACACTTGCCTGCAAGGGAGTTTGAATGCATTTAGAAATTGTCTACAAATTCTAAGGCCCTGATCCTGAAGTACTCAGGAGGTTTTCACATCCATAAACACTTCTATCCCCCTTTTGACCCTGTAGAGGATGGGGGGAGTACCATTTTATTGTCCATCAGACAAATGACCAACTTCCCCCAAAAGAAACCCACCCTGAGCAAAGTGTTGGCTCCCTTTAGGCTGGAACACTGTTCCAAGTTCATTGTCTGCATTACTTCCATTAATTCTAACGACATCCCAATTAGGTGAGATGTAGCACAGGTTCTATTTTACAAATGAGGAAACAGAGGCAGAGAGTAGGTTACCTTTGCAGCATTACCCAGCTCGTGGGGGAACGGCCAGGCTTCAAGGAGAAACGTTCTCCCACATTAACCATTCCTCTACTATTCTTTCCATGCAGGGTGCCCTGCTTCCCCCAATTTATTTGTCCATTGGCTCAGGCAGGATGGTGTGTTGGAAGTAGGGTGGACTCTGGAATCAGAAAACCTAGAAATCCTAACTCTACCACTTCCTAGGAGACCTCGGGCTGGTTCCTGAACCTCAGGACCTCAGTTTCCTACCTGAGTTACTGCAAAGATTGAGTGGAAAGTATGAAACTGGCCAGCACACATACAACCAGGAGGTTCCTCTATTGATGAAGGACACAGCACAAGAATACGGGGGAAATTAACCCCTGCCCCTGCTCCAGGAATGGGCATGATGTCTCTGAGAGAAATCTCTCTCCCCCGGTCAAAGTGAATGGCTCATAAATTCAGACCTAAGCCAATCAGGCCCTCCCCAGGCCAGAGAGATTGGTTCACTGATGGGCATGTGACTTAATTTGGGCCAATATGATGTAAAGAGGAAAGCTCTGGCTACAGGGATTGGTTCAATGATGGGAATATGACCCAATTTGGGCCACTGAGATGTTCTCATGAGAGGAAAGCTCTTTGGTAGCTTCTGAGTATGGCATCTCTTCTCTCTTGGGAGCCACTAGAAAGATGGCCTTTCCTCTTCTGTGTGTTGTGAAGAGACGGAGAGGAAGCTTCCTTTCTTTTAGCCTGCCAAGGAAGGTGACACTCTGCAGAGAGCAGGGTGGAGAAGGTAGCAGAAAACAGACCCAGGGGCACCTGGGTGGCTCAGCCGGTTAAGCGGCTGCCTTCGGCTCAGGTCATGATCCCAGGGTCCTGGGATCGAGTCCCGCATCGGGCTCCCTGCTCGGCGGGGAGCCTGCTTCTCCCTCTCCCTCTGCCTGTCTCTCTGCCTACTTGTTCTCTCTCTGTCAGATAAATAAGTAAAATCTTTAAAAAAAAAAAAAATGCAAGAAAACAGACCCAGAGCCCTGATGGAACCATACCTGATCTCATCCGGTCTCTGGACGGTTTCATCTGTGGGAGGCAATACATCCCTCTTTTTTTTTTTTTTTTTAAACAAATAGCTGACAACTTATAGAAGTACCTAAGGTATTCAGTGTATTGTGGAGGTTACAAAGAAAAACAATACTTAAAAATTTAAAGGGGCTCACCACCCAATAATAAATACTTAGTTTTTGTGATATCATTTTAGCCTGGTTATTTAAAAAAATTAAGTTATGGCTCATGTTCTTTTTGAGATCCTCTTACCATTTGGTCAGTATAATATTAAATAAGAGGGTGCCCGGATGGCTCAGTCATTAAGCGTCTGCCTTCGGCTCAGGTCATGATCCCAGGGTCCTGGGATCGAGTCCCGCATCAGGCTCCCTGCTCCGCGGGAAACCTCCTTCTCCCTTTCCCACTCCCCCTGCTTGTGTTCCTGCTCTCGCTATCTCTCTGTCAAATAAAAAAATAAAATCTTTAAAAAAAAAATAAATAAACAAGAGACATTTCACTTCCCCAGTAATTACACAATTCCCCCTTTCAGACCAGCTGGTCAACCTTTGGGGGTCAGCTAGAGTAGCTTATCCATTTGGTTGTCAGACAAGTGCCTCGAAAAGCCTCAAAAAGAACTACGTGTTCTCAGTTACTGGCTGACAAACAGAGCCCCAGAACTCAGCACCTAATAGGTAGGGTGTGCATTCCCAAAGTCCTATTGAAATTGGACTTTATCTCACTCCCAGATAAAAAAGAGTCAAGATTTTCCTGGAATGACATTCAGAAATAAAAAAGACTTGCATAGAAGTGACTGCCCAGGTATCTCTGAGTCCCACTCATTTCTGTTGTTGCCTGAGGAAGTTTTGTTATTCATCCTACCTGAGGAAGTTTCAGTTCAGCCTGGAACGCCGCCTCCCCCATCCCCATGCTCTTCTGTCTTGTGTTTTGTAACTGAACGTCATTTAAAACTCAGCTATAGATACCATTTGGGGCTACTGGCATAAGCAGCAGGAGCAGAAAGCCCTCAGATTCTAGACTGAATTTAGGGGCCAGCAGTTAAGACAGTCTGAGCTTGGTAAGAATGATGCTGTCTCAGCTGGTTGCATAGGTCACAAATGTTCTCCCTGCCACTGCTTTCATTTTCCTTCCAGCAAGAAGGGGACATTAGGGAGAAAGTGTGAGTGGCAAGTTATAAGCCATAAGCTTAAGATACAGCTTAGTTACGGCAATACTAAAAGCTCACATTTATTAGGCAAAGTCCTTGAGATTCTTGATCTCATTCAATCCTCACAGAGATCAGTCTAATAAGTGGTAGAGGCAGGACGAGAACCCAGCTATGGCTCCAGGGCACATGATCTCAGCCACACCGCTCTGCTGCCCCCCACCCCCCAGAGTACTGCTTATTGGAAAACATCCTGATGAGCTATGTGGTAAAAACAATTATATGTAAACTTCATAAATAAAATATATAGTATAAATGGTATGTGTCACGACCAGTTACAGGACACTACCAAGTGACACTATGGTTCCTCAAAACCTATCTTGAACACTCTTCAAGTCCCCAACCTTTGCATCTGCTCGTCTGTCTATATTGACTGACCCTTATTGTCCACTTCTGCTCTGTGAGGCTTTCTATTATAGGGAGAATAATGTCCCCCCCAAAATGCCCATATCCTCATCCCTGGAATCTGTGAATATGTTAGGTTAAATGGCTAAAGGGAATTAAGGTGCAGATGGAATTAAAGTTGCTAATAAAATGATGATTCTGGATCATCCAAGTGGGTCCAATGTAATCACAAGAATCCTTAAAAGTGGAAGAGGGAGGCAGAAGAGGAACTTCAGAGACAGTGATCTGGCAACCACAAAGGACCATGTTACTGCGGCTGTGGAGATGGAGGAAGGAGCCACGAGCCAAGGAATGAAGGCAGCAACTAGAGGTTGGAAAACACAATGAAACAGTCATCCCTAGAGCCCCCTGAAAGGAAGCAGCCCTGCCAACACTGGACCTTAGCTTAGTGAGACCCATGTCAGACCCCTATCTTGCAGAACTGTGAGATGTGCATTGGTTCAAGCCACTATACTGAGGGCGGTCTGTCACGGCAGCAAGAGAAAACATAGCTTCCGAGCTCTCCTCTCTCCCCTCAGCCCCAGAGCCAAGCACCACACGCGCTAGGTCCCCAAGGAATATGACCCTTGCTTGTATTGAACATGAATTATGCTATTGGGGAACCGGGTCTACACATCCCAGGCCTTCCCTCGATTCCCTCGGGAGCACTGCGAATGAGCATCCAGATTCATCCAAAGCCACAACTCTGCCTCTGCCCACCTTCTGTTGGGAAGAGGGGCAATGTCAAGTGAAATGACCAAAAGGCCATAAAGTGGAAGTTAGCGGTGGGCAGGAGGAGGAGGAAATAAGAGAACAGTAGGAGGATGTAGGAAAGAAGAAGGTAAAGGGGTTAACAGGAGAAGAGAAAAGGGGAGCAAAAGATAAAGGAGGACACTGGGGTCAGAGAACAGGAAAAAGACCCAGAGCGCGGTGGTGAGACAGAAGAGGGAAAGAGAGAAGATGAAGCGGGGGCCTTGCTGTCTGCCCCCTCCCGCCCCCGCAAGCACCTGACCTCCCTCTCCTCCCACCTTCCCGAGCTCCTGCCCACTCTCAGGCTCTGGTTCTAGGGCCTGGTGCCCCCAGCAGCTTCTCATGCTGGCTGCCCTTCAGAATACCTGGGGACGCTCTTCACACACCTGGCCAGGCCTCCCCCCTGAGATTCTGATCGAGTGGCCTGGATGAGATCTGGTCATCAGGACTTTCTCAAACTTCCCAGGGACTGCGATGGGTAGCCAGGATGAAGAAGAGCTGTCACAGAGGCCTCTCCGCCCTCTTCAGCTCACCTGGAATGGGCCCTGCACTCAAATCAGAGCCCTGTTCTGTGTCCTGCACTCAGCACTCATCCTAAAGCTGGAGATGCCGCATCGAGCTGGTTCCAGGACACAGATCCTAGAGCTGAACTGCTGGGATTCAGTCCTGGCTCCACACTTGCTGGCCAAGGAACCCTGGGGGAGTCACTCTCTGCGCCTGTCTCTCCAGCTGCAGAACAGGAATGAGCACTGTCGCAAACACGCAAGGGGTCAATATTTGAGAAGCCCTCAGAGTAGTGTCTGCCACCCTGAGTGTATGAAATAAGCATTCGTTAGATAAAATAGTCAGCCTGTTTCATTTCCAAATTGTTATTCTATCTTGCCATGCTCTTTAACCTTTTGTGTATATGACCCTGCCCCCTCAACTAACAACTGGGCTCTCCTATAATCCCCACTACACCAAAGCACTGCACTCTGCATAAGAGACACTCAATAAAGTTGGTTAAGTGAACAAAACAAAATCAGAAAATAATTTTTAAAACAATCTATTCATTAAAATCAAGAACTGGCTATGAAATAATAGTCATTTAGGGATGCCTGGGTGGCTCTGTTGGTTAAGCATCCCACTCTGGTTTTGGCTCAGGTCATGATCTCAGGGTCGTGAGATCGAGCTCTGCATCTGGCTCCATGCTCAGCGGGGAGTCTGCTTGGGATTCTCTCTCCCTCTTCCTCTGCCCCTCCCCACCCACACGTGCGCGCGCGTGTGTGTATACGCGCACTACCCCAGGAGCTCCTCTCTAATGAGCAATGCCCTCAGGAGGAAAGGGGTACAGGACACATGGGTCCAAAGGGAGAGTGGAAGCAAAAGGAAATGTGAGGCAGGAGGAGTCCTGAAGTGGGTACTGAAACTGGAGCACTGCTGATTGTCTAGCAGGTTCAGAAGGACAGAAAAGAAGACTAAGAAGAACAGGGGCGGAGGTGCTGGAGAAATACCCAGTTGAGGGGAATAAAGGCTACAGAAAGCAAACTTTGCTCCTTGTGATTGTGCCTACGGCTGGCCCAGTCTAGATTTCTATTTAGATGGCAGATTTGCATACACACTCATATACATTTTAACTCTGAAAGTAGACCTTCCATATGTGTTTTATTTACTCTCATTTCTTTTTTATCTTTACCAGTTGGCCTACTTTTTTCTTCTTCACATTACATCAGGAGACCTTCATTGCAACCAGCCACTCAGCTTGGGGATGGTGGAATAACTCCGAAAAAGACATTTGAGACAAGATGTAAAACTTTGTATTAGGGTACAATAACATTTACAAGGCACAAATTTGGCGGCCAAAAGATTTCTCTCAAAGGTATGAAAAAATGTCTGTGCTCTATTTTCAAAGAAACCAAATAAGACATGGTCCCTGAATCACCGTCTGAATGCAAACAGCATTTGGCTTTGATCTGAGTTGTTGAAAACTATGACCAATTTATCCCACGGATGCCAAACCATCAGAGAATGTTTTTAAGTCTGGATTTCCATATCGGGATTCAGCTACACACTTTTTCTCTTCATTTCACATTACACAGGGCCAACCCAAAATAGTACTTCCAACAATGGATGTAGTTGGAATGATGATTTCATATCTGGGAGCAGAAAAGCACCTAGTAGCAAGGAGTAGAAAGCTCTTTTGCTATAGACACACTCTTGTGTCCTGGGAAAAAATACAGAATCATTAGTGAACAGTAAATGGGATTGTTGGATGTAAAAATCCTCCTCTGCTATATTAATGATGATTTCATAGGCAGGCTCAGCCAGTTTCTGATTAAATGGTTGATAAGGAAAATCTCCAAAACTCATTCTTCTAGTGTATGTGCCCCAACAAATCTGCCCCAGGCCGTGCCTGCTGTCAGCCTTCTTCCTGCCTTCTACCTCGTCCAAGAAGAGTCCGTGGTGATTTTCTAAATTTCATTTATGAACTTAAATCCTAAATATGCTCACATGGCTGGGAGAGGAATGGATCCAGCCCCACAGGAAAGTGCAGCAGCTGTCTTGCAAACATGTGGTGCATACCAAGACCCTCCTGTAATGAGTCAATACCCCAGGATTACTCGCCCCTGGGTCTCAGTGGATTTTTTTTTTCCGGGGGTGGGGGGGTACTATGAGGACTTGGTCAGCACATAAAGTACTTCTCACTCTGCCAACATCCTCCTGAAATAAGTAACTGGGGGTGGTCATGTTGATGTTTTACATAACTTCTCTATATCTTAGGGTTCCAAATCACCTGAAGATAGGCCCTTATCTAAAATCACAGTCTGAAGCTAGAGATCAGACTTATTCAGAATTCTGGGTACATCTATGGCTTTCTATACATAACACAAGGTTAAGAGGATTTAGACAGCTCCTAAGGATGGCGTCTTCACAGAAGGGCCACATCTGAAAGCTCCTGGAAGTGTCTTTACGGGGGTTCTGAATTCCAGAGGGTCTGTGGATAGAAGTGTCTACCTGCTGTAATCCCATGTCTTTTGTTTTAGGTACCTTATTCTGAGAAGAGGTCCCTAAGCTCATCAGACTCCCAAAGGGGTCCACACACAACAAAGTTTTCCTGGACACACAACTTTCCACTCCAGCCCCTCATCCTGGAGCTGTGTCCACTGCCCCGCCCTCCCACACCAGATTCACTCCAAACCTAACTGGCAGACTCCCACCCTCACCCTGACTGACACCAGCTCCCTGCCCCCCCACCTCGACCCCAAACCTCAGGGACCTGACCCTCCTGCATCAGCCTTATCAACCCCCTCTGCTCTCTGGGTTCCTCTCCCTCACCTTCTACTATACTATAATTTCCTGTTTGCTTTTGTTTTTCCGAAGTCGGCTAGCAATGGCTGGCTGACTGGGAACAGGGGAGATGGCTAGATCACAGATCACAGGAATTTAGTTCTAGGATGTTTTAATTTTCAGAGTGAGGCTGTTTTAATTTAACAATCAGAAAAAAAGAGAAGATTTTTCTTTCAAGTTCTTTATTGCTGTTCTTCCTCCAAATTTCTCCTGATTGCTTCTCGTATTGCTCTTCCTCCTTCTGCCACCTGCATGTGCTCTTCCCACAATGCCCTTCACTTCTTGCTTGCCTCTGTGAGGGCCCCTCTCTCACTCGGACACCGCACAGCAGAACATAAGGGGGCCTGGGGGCTGGGCGGACCTGAATGTGAATCCTGGCTCTCCTAGCTGTGCGTCCTCACCCCTCAGCTGATCGCTCCATCTCTCTTCTACTCCACTTACTCAACAACACGAAGAACCAACAGCTCCTAGGCGCTTATCCTGGCCACACTCTTTATCTGCATTAACTCATTTAATCCCCACAACAGCCCTATGAGGGGAGGGATGTTATCCCCATTTAATGCATGCACACACCAAGGCACAGAAAGATTACATTTCTTGCCCAATAAGTAGCTCCTCTATGTATCCTAGTCTTCTGGCTTCAGAGTCTGTCCTGTCAGCACACTATGTTGCCTCTTAGGGGAAGGAAAAAAATCCTCTAAAATGAAAGTCACACACCTGTAGAACAGTACTCCTCTGCTGATTAGAGATAACATGGGTGGGGGAATGCCCGGCACGTCGCTGTCATCATCATCTTCCTCTAAAGATCCTTACACTAACTCTGGCCAAACTCATCTGCCTACAGAGTCCACAGGACTCTTAGCTGTCTTCCTCTGCAAGCCACTGTCACCCTCCACTCTGGCCCTCCACAAATGTGATGTTCACACTACTTCAAATATGGATGGTGCTGAACCTGACTCCTTAACCTCAGGCCTCACACCCTCCCTCTAGCAGTGTCCCCTGCCCAATAGCCCATTCTTCACTCAAATGGGCTAGTTACTGTAGGCATCTCCAAACTCGCCTTCAGCTTTACTTCTGCCTATGACGCCATCTCTGGACCAGTATCCAGCCTTAGGATCAAGTTCCAAAGCCAGCTTCTCCTGCAGCCTTGCCTGGACCCCCTCTCCTTTGCATTCTGCACTCTGTGTGTGTGTGTGTGTGTGTTGGGGGGGTGGCAGAAGGCGAGGAAGGAGTCTGTGCTCATGGTCCTTCCCATCTCTACCTGATCTGTAATGCCTTACACAAGCTTGGAACTCTGTATTTGTTAAAAACATGAATTTATAAATGGGGAAACTAAAACCTGGAAAAATTAACTGACACAACTTGCAGATCAGTTAGCTGAGTGACAGTATTACATAATAGTTAACACAGTAAGCCAGACTGCCCGAGTTTAAGCCAACTTTCTATCATTTATTAGCTGGTGTGACCTGGGAAAAGTCACTTAACCACTACGTGCCTCAATTTTCTTACCAGTAAAATGAGAATAATAATAGTACTCACCCACAGAATGGTCACGAGGATTAAGTGAATTAATACATAGAAAGTGTTTGGGCCGGTCTCCGGCACACTGTGAGCACTCAACGACTACCTGCTGTGGCTGTTGTTGTCAATGGCAGAGCCAGAACTAGAACCGAGGACCCTTGGCCCATCTTTTGGCACTGGTCCCTACTCTTGGTTCATGTCCCTGCTCCATGCAGGAGAGACACATGCGCACGCACACGTGTACACACACATGCACAATGTGCACACATACACATTCAAGTCAACAGGTGGGTAAATATTGCTTTTCCATTTAAGGTAGTCTAGAACTTTGATGAAGCTACAAAATCTTTAGTCAGAAAGAAAGGAAGGGAGGGAGGGAAGGAAGGGAGAGAAAGAGAAAGAAAGAGAAAGGGAAAGGGAAAGAGAAAGAGAAAGAGAAAGGAAAAGGAAGGAAGGAAAAAGAGAAAAAGGAAGGAAGGAAGGAAGGAAGGAAGGAAGGAAGGAAGGAAGGAAGGAAGGAAGGAAGAAAGGAAGAAAGGAAGAAAGGAAGAAAGGAAGAAAGAAAGAAAGAAAGAAAGAAAGAAAGAAAGAAAGAAAGAAAGAAAGAAAGAAAGAAAGAAAGAAAGAAAAGAAAGAAAGAAATCCATTGCCAATGACACAGCAGGGCAGCCTCTTATATCTAAGGAAGACGTGAGTGGGGTCCTTTGTAGCTTCTCTGGCTCCAAGATAATCCCACTAGCAATTTCTGCGATGCCATCATTACAGGTTTAGAATGTCACACGGAGAAGATCGTTGATTCTGGGTCCAGGCAGACCTGGGTGCAGATCTCAGTCCTCTCGCTACAGCTCTGGGAGCGCAGGCAAGCTCCTAATCCTCCACCCTGAGCCTGTGCTTTTCTCCCTTCATTGGGCTGTAGGGAGCATCCACGAACTGATCTGTGGAAGGCAATTAGCCCAGAGCCTGGTACCCAGTGCGGGCTGGGAGTAAGCAGCACTCCCTTCCTCTCATTCCAGGTTAGGTAAAACCCTCCTGAGAGTGCATCTCAATGGGGAGCTAAATTTCACTTGACTTTATCAGGATCCAGAGGGCTGGAATTCCCCAGGGATTAAGTGCTGCTAGGATCAAAGTGGGAAGCCCCCAAAAGCCAATCTACCAAGTCCTTCTCTGGCTGCTAGAGGAGCACTGTCTTCTCCTCCCTTACGGTCCTCCCACTCGTCCGCATTCCTTGGTGCACTCACTCAGTGCAAGTGTCTTTTCTCTCCAATACCACTTCCACCAGAGAAGTCCAAGACTCTGATTTTGGATCTCACTTGATTTAGGAAGTGGCCTTTCTCACACCTACCATCATGTGTCCCATATGCATCTTCCTCGAGGAGGAAACAAATCCCATCCATCCTATCACCTCTCGTGCACTCTTCAAACTGACCTGGCAGGGTGTTGAGAGGACAGGCAATCAGGACCGTCTCCTAGATGAGGAGCTGGAAGCTGTATGGTTTATCAAAGGAGACCGGGCCCGTCCTGTCAGTGTCTCTCACTTTAGTCAACATTCCAGAACTCTACCATCGATGTAATGACACTTTTCTGATGTAAATTCCCCATTCACTAATCTGTCAGAGAATAAAGCTTTGTTTTTAAATGAAATGAACTTCTATGTTTAAAACTTTTAAACAGATTCTAACTCTCCTAAAACAGAATTAAGTCCTAACTTCCCCACTTCCCCCTGAGCCCCTTAACAACAGAGCTGTCTTTGAAATCTATGTGGCAGAACTATAACTTACATAACAGCATTCAGCCAAATACTAGTTCTATCATTTTCTGTACCAAGGCTGATGATATGTTTCAAGGGAGAACTCTTCTCGTGAGAGAGACTCTTATAGAAGGCATAAACTTGGAATACCATACTTTGTGTGGCTATGTCCTCATGAACTTCCCCATGAAACGTGATGGGTGCTGGCAGAGAACTTTCCTGGGCCTCGGGTCCAGCTTCTTTGGAAACCTCCTCTGAACCAAACCAAACAGGTTCCGGGTAGGAAAAGGTGTGACTATGGCTGGTCAGTAGGTGGCGCCCTTTCCCCAGCGTTGGTCCTGACCCCAGCTTGGAGGTACCTGGACATGTTCCTCCAGGTCTAGGCTCCAGAACACAGGAGGCTCTTGTCCCAAAACACTATGATACCCTAACATCTGGAAGGGAACCAGAATATGCATTACCCATTACATTTTAAAGGAAAATACATTATCATCTGGAATGATGACCACAATGTAATTTTTTTACAAAAGCTTTTCCCCTTTATGAAGCATACACCACACCTCCACCTGCCCCGCAATGCCACTGTCATCCTATTCTCACCAAGAGATTTCCCTGGCTTTTTCTGGGTCTGGAAGAGAAGGAAGGAGCCCCACAAACTAAATTCCAAGGGATAATCATGAAATGCATCTACCCTTGCAAAGCCAGCGATTGCTCACGTGATAGTCAAAATAAGTCACAGATTCTTCCAGAAAGTTCCACAACCTGCCTTTCTTGTTTTTAAAATCCATCTTCGTTTTCTGTGGATCTTTAGCTGGATTGACTTTATTACAGGTCAACAAGATACTTTAGCAGTTCTTACTATTTAACCAGAAACAGAGGAGCACCTTCAAGTGGCTTAACGTAGATAGGAGATGAAGAGGCTTGCGCAGGACACTCCATGTTGGGGACAAATAGAGGATGCATGCCAAGAGCACCATGGTAGGTCCCAAACTGGAGAGCTCACTGAGGCCTGTGTGGGCAGGGAGGCTCTGTGGAGGATACTAGACTAAGAGTCTTGAGACATGGCTCAGTTTTGGACTGTTAGAGGAGGAAGAGTGGTCCTCCTGGGGGGAGAAGGAAGGAGAGAGTAAGTAAGAGGCCCAGAGGAGATGATGGAGAGATCGCATCAGTAAAGGTGCGGTGAATGCAAGAGCAGAGGCAGGAGTGACCAAAGGCAGGTCAAGGGTGAAGAGTAAAATGGCCTTGTTCATGTTGAGAAGAAGTGGGGAGAAAGCATGCAAAGCCAGCTGGGATTACACCTGGCAATTCTGTACTGCTGAACCAAGGAAGGACTCTGGGCAAGCGTCTATCTCCAAGGCTGCACTCTACTGCAACAACAGTGATGAGGATTTCCACCCAGCTAACTTAGGAAAGTTTGAGAACAAAGGCTTTGGTGTCAGAAAGTTCCTGGCTTGAGCCCCAGCTCTCTGGTTTACTATCGCTACGAGCCTAGATGTGTTTTTTAAGTTCTCCAAATGTCAGTTTTTTCATCGGTAAAATGGGTTTGAAAACAGTATCCACTTCATAAGGCTGTTATAAAATGTAAATCTGATAATGGACACAAAGCCCAATCACACCCCTAAATAGGGAATGTGAGTAGCAGTGGTTATAGTGGACATCCCTGCCGCGTTCCTGACCTTAGGGGGAAAGCTCTGCTTTTCCCCATTGAGAATGATATTCACTGTAGGTTCTTCATGGATGGCTTTTATGATATTGAGGTATGTACCCTCTATCCCTACACTGTGAAGAGTTTTGGCCAAGAAAGGATGCTGTGCTTTGTCAAATGCTTTTTCTGCATCTATTGAGAGGATCATATGGTTCTTGTTCTTTCTTTTATTAATGTATTGTATCACATTGATTGATTTGCAGACGGTGAACCAACCTTGCAGCCCAGGAATAAATCCCACTTGGCCGTGGTGAATAATCCTTTTAATGTACTATTGGATCCTATTGGCTAGTATTTTGGTGAGAATTTTTGCATCCATGTTCATCAGGGATATTGGTCTGTAATTCTCCTTTTTGATGGGGTCTTTGATTTTGCAATCAAGGTAATGCTGGCTTCATAAAACGAGTTTGAAAGTTTTCCTTCCATTTCTATTTTTTGGAACAGTTTCAGAAGAATAGGTATTAATTCTTTTTTTTTTTTTAAAGATTTTATTTATTTATTTGCGAGAAAGAGAATGAGAGACAGAGAGCATGAGAGAGAGCAGGGTCAGAGGGAGAAGCAGACTCCCTGCCGAGCAGGAAGCCCGATGCGGGACTCGATCCCGGGACTCCAGGATCATGACCTGAGCTGAAGGCAGTCGCTTAACCAACTGAGCCACCCAGGCGCCCCTGGTATTAATTCTTCTTTAAATGTTTGATAGAATTCCCCTGGGAAGCCATCTGGCCCTGGGCTTTTGTTTTTGGGGAGATTTTTGATGACTGCTTCAATTTCCTTAGTGGTTATAGGTCTGTTCAGGTTTTCTGTTTCTTCCTGGTTCAGTTTTGGTAGTTTATACATCTCTAGGAATGCATCCATTTCTTCCAGATTATCTAATTTGCTGGCAGACATTAGAGAGGGTATGTGCTATGGTGCGCACTATGAATTGTGTAAGACTGATGAATCACAGACCTGTACCTCTGAAACAAATAATATATGTTATAAAAAAAAAAAAAGGCGACAGTAGGAAGGGAAAAATGAAGGGGGGGAAATCAGAGGGGGAGATGAACCATGAGAGACGATGGACTCTGAAAAACAAACTGAGGGTTCTAGAGGGGAGGGGGGTGGGGGGAAGGGTTTGCCTGGTGATGGGTATTAAAGAGGGCACGTTCTGCATGGAGCACTGGGTGTTATACTCAAACAATGAACCATGGAACACTACATCCAAAACTAAGGATGTAATGTATGGTGATTAACATAATAAAATAAAATTTAAAAAAAAAATAGGGAATGTGAGACTGTCAACTGGCACATCGATGGCTTTGCCTTCTCAGTATTTCCCAAATTTGTCTGAAGATAAGAATCGCCTCACATGCCTGTTAATAATACAGATTATCCACCTGTGCCCTTGGAATTATTTTCCCCCTTGGAATTGTAATTCAACAGATTTGAGGTAGAGCCCAGTTTCTGTGTTTTTAAAAGTATGCTGGGTGATTCTTATCATCAAGGAAGTATGGGAACACTGGCAGCATTTCTGAGAACAGTGGTTCTTAAACTTCATTCTGCATCAGAATTTCTGGGTGCCAGTGAAAATATAGATTGCTGGTCCCCACTTCCAGTTTCTGATTCAGTAGGTCTGGGGGAGGGCCTGAAAACAAGCATTTCTAAGTAGTTCCTAAGTGACGCTGACACTGCTGTGGAGGGAGTGGGGGGGACGGGTCTTTGAAAATGGCTGCTCAGAACAAAGTCCAAGGACCTGGTGGATCAGAAGCACCTGAGGGGTTGGCTAACACAGGTCCCTCCAGAAGGTCCAAAACTGACCTACAATTCCACACTTGTAACCAGTACTCTCGGTATTCCTGACGAACACTGAGTTCTAAGAACCCTGCTCTAGGTACAGCTTTAGAACGTGACAATGTGCATGTGCGCACATACACACACACCTTAATTTTAGGTCCTAACATAATTTCAGAAACATTAAAATGTGAAAATCATGTAATTCTTAGAATAAAGAGAACATTGGGGCGCCTGGGTGGCTCAGTCGTTAAGCGTCTGCCTTCAGCTCAGGTCATGATCCCAGGGCCCTGGGATCGAGCCCCATGTCGGGCTCTCTGCTCAGTGGGGAGCCTGCTTCTCCCTCTCCCTTTGCCTGTTGCTCGCCCTGCTTGTGTGTGCTCGCTCTCTCTCTGTCAAATAAATAAATAAAATATTAAAAAAAAAAAAAAAGAATAAAGAGAACATGGCTGCCTAATAAAAAAATAAAAGAATATGTTCAGTGCCTTTAACTGCTAACTGAAGCTCAAAATATATCCTTGCATACTTTTAAGTATCAGTATTTAAATCAGAAATCAGGCCCAAATCAAGGTCCCTGGTATTTAGCTGTGACTGAAGCCAATCTCTCCCAAAGAGCCTTTCCTCAGCCATATAGTGGCTGCTCACTGAAATCTGGACAGCTTTAAAAACAACCAATGTCTACCCTAAAGATTCTGATTTAATCAGTAAGGGTGCCACCCCCACTCACATCTCTCCGAGGAATTCCACACACAGTCATGTTTCCAAACCACCCCTTTGAAGGCATTCGTAATTCAGTGTATGTTTAGGAAGCAGATATCCTTTAAAAATATCAATCTGGAGAGCCTACAGTTCCAGATTAAAGGAGACTAAATATACACGGCGACCAAATACGATGAGTGATCCCACTGGATTCTGGATCAGAAAAGAACTGCAAAAATATCAGACTCAGTCAGTTAAGCGTCCGACTCTTTTTTTTTTTTTTTTTTTTAAGATTTTATTTATTTATTTGAGACAGAGAGAATGAGATACAGAGAGCATGAGAGGGAGGAGGGTCAGAGGGAGAAGCAGACTCCCTGCCGAGCAGGGAGCCCGATGCGGGACTCGATCCCGGGACTCCAGGATCATGACCTGAGCCGAAGGCAGTCGCTTAACCAACTGAGCCACCCAGGCGCGCAAGCGTCCGACTCTTAATTTAGGTTCAGGTCATGATCTCAGAGTCATGAGATCGAGCCCCACATAGGGCTCCTCACTAGACACAGAGTCTGCTTAAGATTCTCTCTCCCTCTCCCTCTGCCCCTCCCCCTGCACTCGTTCACGTGCACTTTCTCCCTCTCTTAAAAAATCAATCTAAGATATGAAAATTCTACAAAATAACAATAGCAAACAATGCCTACATGAATATAAAAAATTTTACATTATCTGTTGCTGAGGATTATCCATGCTTTTATATGATACCTGTTTTCATCACTCATCAATTCTAAATGCATCTTCTTAAAAATCATCAGGTATTACTGGAGTCCTACTAAGTGAAACATTCATGAAGCTCTGGGTTTATTTACCTACTGCCCATTTCATCTGGGACCTAAGGAATTCGAAGCACGATGAATAAAGTAGCACATGTAAAGGAGTACTCGGTAAGCTGTAAACTGCCAAGCAGATGGAAGTTATTAGCAACAACCCCCATCCCAGCCTCACTCAAAGCAAGGGACTTGTTCTTTGTTTGATTTATGATAAATAATATTAATACAATACTTCTACATGGTGAAATCTCTGCAAAGATATGCTTAGAGAAACCTGAACATGCGTGTAAGTGAGAAAATTAAGGAGAAAAAACTCTAGAAACCGAAGAATACCAAAATAAGTGATCAGAGCAGCTAGAAAAGAAGGGAGGCAAAGAAGAACATTCTACTCCTTTAAAAGTCATGCTTTAAATGAGCAAATACATTAATATCATTAGGGGGGCCAGGCACTCAGTGTGGGAGAGGGAAGACAGACCAATGGATGCAGTGAGGGAAAGGAAGGCCCTCTAGTCTTTGACTAGATTTACAAGTATCAGTATGAACCTCCAAATGTTTAAAACTGCATGCCTCCAGGCGCCTGGGTGGCTCAGTCGTTAAGCATCTGCCTTCGGCTCAGGTCATGATCCCAGGGTCCTCGGATCGAGTCCCACATCGGGCTCCCTGCTCGGCAGGAAGCCTGCTTCTCCCTCTCGCACTCCCCCTGCTTGTGTTCCTGCTCTCGCTCTCTCTCTCTCTGTCAAATAAATAAATAAAATCTTTTAAAAAAATAATAAATAAATAAATAAATAAATAAACAAACATGCCTCCTAGCTCTGTCCCCTGGAAGCACCGAGAATCAATGACATTTTAGTAATGGTGAGCACACCTAGTTTTAGTTTCTAAAATATTTTAGTTTCTAAATACATTCCCCACTAAAAGGAAGTGGGGTCCTTGGGTAAATGGTTGATTCCGGGGCTGGGGCAGGGAAAGTACTAAGAAAGCTATAAGCATCTTGTGGCAGAAAGTAAATCCTCAGAAACTAATGAGGACATGACAAGGAACACAGGAGCACAGAGCTCCCACTAGCCAACTGTGAGCAATGGCGGCAAAGATAACAATAGGTTAGAAGACTTTGGACACAGGGGGGCAGAGCAAGATGGCGGAGGAGTAGGAGACCTGGATTTCATCTCCTCTCAGGAATTCAGCTGGATAGGGATCAAACCATTCTGAACACCTACAAACCCAACAGGAGATTGAAGAAAAGAAGAGCAACAACTCTCCGAACAGAAAAGCGACCACTTTCTGGAAGGTAGGACATGCAGAGAAGTGAATCTGAGGCGATATTCGGGAGGATAGACGGCAGGGGATGGGCCTGTGTCAGCCGCTTCTGGCAAGTGATAGAGCCGCGGGGCACAAAATCAGAACTTTTAGAACTTGGCTCCACTGAGGGACGTCGCTCCGGTGGCTAAGCGGGGGGTGGAACCCTCGCGGGACAGTGTGGTCTCAGGACCCTTGGGGTCACAGAAAGACCGGAGGTGCCTGAGTGCGGCAGAGCTCCCAGGGATCGGAGCGGGGAAGCCGGCTGCAGAGACGGAGCCAAGACGCAGGCTCTCAGCTCGGGGTTGCCATAAACTGTGATCCGCGGCACAGTCGGGCCACTGCTCCTCCAGCAGGGACCCAACAAGCGGGAGATCCGGGGAGACTCCCCTTCTTCCCCCGGGAGGAGAAGCGCGGGAGAGCACCGCAGGGATCTGCTGGGTTTGGAGACTCCACACCGAGTCAGGTGCCAGAGATAGAAACACTCGGTCACAGGCCAGGGGAGCACAGAGTGCAGCCAGAGACCGGGGAGACGGGAGTGACTGAATGCTTTTCTCTGGGGCGCACTGAGGAGCGGGCCCCAAGTTCTCGGCTCCTCCGGGCCGGAGATTGGGAGGTCTCCATTTTCACTCTTGGCCTCCAAAGCTGTACGGAAAGCTTGCAGGGAAAAAAGCTCCCGAGAGCAAATCCGAGCAGATTACTTAGCCCAGACCGGCAAGGGCAGGGCCATTCCACCTCCGGCAAAGACCTTTGGGAACCACGGCAACAGGCCCCTCCCCCAGAAGATCAGCGAGAACAGCCAGCCAAGACCAAGTTTACTGATCAATGAGAACGGCAGAACTCCAGCGCTAGGGGAATACTGCACAGGGAATTCATGGCTTTTTTACCATGAATTCTTTTTTCCATGAATTAGTCTTTCAAAGTTATGACTTCTTTTTTTTATTTTCCTTTTTCCCTTTTCAACTTTTCAACCAACATCTTATCAATCCCTTTTTTAAATTTTTTTTTTTTTTTTGAGAGAGAATGAGAGAGAGAGAGAGCATGAGGGGGAGAGGGTCAGAGGGAGAAGCAGACTCCTCGCTGAGCAAGGAGCCCGACGCGGGACTCGATCCTGGAACTCCAGGACCATGACCTGAGCCGAAGGCAGTCGCTTAACCAACTGAGCCACCCAGGCGCCCCTCAATCCCTTTTTTAAAAGACATTTTTATTTTTCATTTTTAGAGTCATATTCTATCCCTTCATAGTAGTTACCCTTATTTTTGGCATATATATATAAGTTGTTCTCTCTTTAAAATTTTGAGATACACTTTCTTCTAACAGATCAAAATATACCCTAAATCTCTAGTGTATGGCTTTGTTCTAGTCTCCTGCCTGATCACATTCTCTCCCTTTTTTTTTCTTTTTTTTTTTAAATCCTCTTTTCTTTTTTCAAACTTCTTATCAATTCCTTTCATAAAATTTTTTAAAATTTTCATCTTTACAGTCATATTCCATCCCTTCATCATATCAACCCTTATTTTTTGCATATATAAGTTTTTCTTTCTTAAAAATTTTGGGAGGCACTTTCTTCTAACAGACCACAATATGCCCAAAATCTAGTCTGTGCCACTGATCTGTGCACCAGCCTGATCATATTTGATCATATTCTGTTTTTTTTTTGTTTTGTTTTGTTTTTGTTTGTTTTTATCTTTTTCTTTTTTTTTTCTTTTTTTTTTTCTTTCCCTTTCTTTTCCCCCGGCTTCAGGTCTTTTCTCATTTGCTTAGAGTATATTTTCTGGGGACATTGTTACCCTGTTAGCATTTTGTTCTCTCATTCATCTATTCTCCTCTGGGCAAAATGACAAGACGGAAAAAATCACCTCAACAAAAAGAACAAGAGGTAGTACCGACTGCCAGGGGCCTACTCTCCATACGGACATTAGTATGATGTCAGATCTAGAGTTCAGAATCATCACTTTAAAGATACTAGATGGGCTTGAAAAAAGCATGGAAGTTATTACAGAAACCCTTTCTGGAGAAATAAAAGAACTAAAATCTAACCAAGTCGAAATAAAAAGGCTATTAATGAGGTGCAATCAAAAATGGGGGCGCTAACTGCTAGGATAAATGAGGCAGAAGACAGAATCAGTGATATAGAAGACCAAATGATGGAGAATAAAGAAGTTGAGAAAAAGAGAGATAAACAACTACTGGATCATGAGGGCAAAATTTGAAAGATAAGCGATACCATAAGACAAAACAACATTAGAATAATTGGGATCCCAGAAGAAGAAGAAAGAGAGAGAGGGGCAGAAAGTATATTGGAGCAAATTATAGCAGAGAAATTCCCTAATTTGGGGAAGGAAACAGGCATCAAAATCCTGGAGGCACAGAGAACCCCTCTCAAAATCAATAAAAATAGGTCACCACCCCGAAATCTAATAGTAAAACTTACGAGTCTCAGAAACAAAGAGAAAATCCTGAAAGCAGCTCGGGAGAAGAGATCTGTAACCTACAACGGTAGAAACATTAGACTGGCAACAGACCTATCCACAGAGACCTGGCAGGCCAGAAAGGACTGGCATGAAACATTCGGAACACTAAACGAGAAAAATATGCAGCCAAGTATACTATATCCAGCTAGGCTGTCATTGAAAATAGAAGGAGAGATAAAAAGCTTCCAGGACAAACAAAAACTAAAGGAATTTGCAAACACAAAACCAGCCCTACAAGAAATCTTGAAAGGGGTCCTCTAAGCAAAGAGAGAGTCTAAAAGCAACATAGACTAGAAAGGAACACAGACAATATACAGTAACAGTCACCTTACAGGAAATACAATGGCACTAAATTCCTATCTTTCAATAGTTACCCTGAATGTAAATGGGCTAAATGCCCCAATCAAAAGACACAGGCTATCAGACTGGATTAAAAAACAAGACCCATCGATATGCTGTCTGCAAGAGACTCATTTTAGATCCAAAGAGACCTCCAGATTGAAAGTGAGGGGGTGGGAAACCATTTACCATGCTAATGGACACCAAAAGAAAGCTGGGGTGGCAATCCTTATATCAGACAAATTAGATTTTAAACCAAAGACTGTAATACGAGATGAGGGAGGACACTATATCCTACTTAAAGGGTCTATCCAACAAGAAGATCTAACAATTGTAAATATCTATGCCCCTAACATGGGAGCAGCCAATTATATAAGGCAATTAATAACAAAAGCAAAGAAACACATCGACAACAATACAATAATAGTGGGGGACTTTAACACCCCCCTCACCGAAATGGACAGATCATCTAAGCAAAAAATCAACAAGGAAATAAAGACTTTACATGACACACTGGACCAAATGGACTTCACAGACATATTCAGAACATTCCATCCCAAAGCAACGGAATACACATTCTTCTCTAGTGCCCATGGAACATTCTCCAGAATAGATCACATCCTAGGTCACAAATCAGGTCTCAACTGGTACCAAAAGATTGGGATACAATCTTTTGTACAATACAAAGAAATACAAACAATTATAAGAACATATTATGAGCAACTCTATGCCAGCAAATTAGATAACCTGGAAGAAATGGATGCATTCCTAGAGATGTATCAACTACCAAAACTGAACCAGGAAGAAATAGAAAACCTGAACAGACCTATAACCACTACGAAATTAAAGCAGTCATCAAAAATCTCCCAACAAACAAAAGCTCAGGGCCAGATGGCTTCCCAGGGGAATTCTACCAAACATTTCAAGAAGAATTAATACCTATTCTTCTGAAACTGTTCCAAAAAATAGAAATGGAAGGAAAATTTCCAAACGCATTTAGGAGGCCACCATTACCTTGTTCCTAAAACCAGACAAAGATCCCATCAAAAAGAATTACAGACCAATATCCTTGATGAACATGGATTCAAAAATTCTCACCAAAATACTAGCCAATAGGATCCAAGAGTACATTAAAAGGATTATTCACCATGACCAAGTAGATTTATCCCTGTGCTGCAAGTTTGGTTCAACATCCGCAAATCAATCAATGTGATACAATACATTAACAAAAGAAAGAACAAGAATCATACGATCCTCTCAATAGATGCAGAAAAAGCATTTGACAAAGTACAGCATCCTTTCTTGATCAAAACTCTTCAGAATATAGGGATAGAGGGTACATACCTCAATATCATAAAAGCCATCTATGAAAAACCTACAGTGAATATCATTCTCAATGGGGAAAAACTGAGAGCTTTCCCCCTAAGGTCAGGAACACGGCAGGGATGTCCACTATCACCACTGCTGTTCAACATAGTATTAGAAGTCCTAGCCACAGCAATCAGACAACAAAAAGAAATAAAAGGCATCCAAATCGGCAAAGAAGAAGTCAAACTCTCACTCTTTGCAGATGATATGATACTTTATGTAGAAAACTCAAAAGACTCCACCCCAAAACTGCTAGAACTCATACAGGAATTCAGTCAAGGGGCCGAATATAAAATCAATGCACAGAAATCAGTGGTATTCCTATACACCAACAACAAGACAGAAGAAAGAGAAATTAAGGAGTCGATCCCATTTACAATTGCACCCAAAACTGTAAGATACCTAGGAATAAATCTAACCAAAGAGACAAAGGATCTGTACTCAGAAAACTATAAAATACTCATGAAAGAAATTGAGGAAGACACAAAGGAATGGAAAAACGTTCCATGCTCATGGATTGGAAGAACAAATATTGTGAAGATGTCAATGCTACCTAGAGCAATCTACACATTCAATGCAATCCCCATCAAAATACCATCCACTTTTTTCAAAGAAATGGAACAAATAATCCTAAAATTTGTATGGAACCAGAAAAGACCCCGCATAGCCAGAGGAATGCTGAAAAAGAAAAGCAAAGCTGGTGGCATCAGAATTCCGGACTTCCAGCTCTATTACAAAGCTATCATCATCAAGACAGTATGGTACTGGCACAAAAACAGACACATAGATCAATGGAACAGAACAGAGAGCCCAGAAATGGACCCTCAACTCTATGGTCAACTAATCTTTGACAAAGCAGGAAAGAATGTCCAATGGAAAAAAGACAGTCTCTTCAACAAACGGTGTTGGGAAAATTGGACAGCCACATGCACAAGAATGAAACTGGACCATTTCCTTACAGCACACACAAAAACAGACTCCAAATGGTTGAAAGACCTAAATGTGAGACAGGAGTCCATCAAAATCCTAAAGGAGAACACAGGCAGCAATCTCTTTGACCTCAGCCGCAGCAACTTCTTCCGAGAAACATCACCAAAGGCAAGGGAAGCAAGGGCAAAAATGAACTATTGGGACTTCATCAAGATAAAAAGCTTTTGCACAGCAAAAGAAACAGTCAACAAAACCAAAAGACAACCGACAGAATGTGAGAAGATATTTGCAAATGACATATCAGATAAAGGGCTAGTATCCAAAATCTATAAAGAACTTATCAAACTCAACACCCAAAGAACAAAGAATCCAATCAAGAAATGGGCAGAAGACATGAACAGACATTTTTCCAAAGAAGACATCCAAATGGACAACAGACACATGAAAAAGTGCTCCACATCACTCAGCATCGGGGAAATCCAAATCAAAACCTCAATTAGATAACCACCTCATACCAGCCAGAATGGCTAAAATTAACAAGTCAGGAAACAACAGATGTTGGCGGGGATGCGGAGAAAGGGGAACCCTCCTACACTGTTGGTGGGAAGGCAAGCTGGTGCAGCCACTCTGGAGAACAGTATGGAGATTCCTCAAAAAGTTGAAAATAGAGCTGCCCTAAGACCCAGCAATTGCACTACTGGGTATTTACCCCAAATATACAAATGTAGGGATCCGAAGGGGCACCTGCACCTCAATGTTTATAGCAGCAATATCCACAATAGCCAAACTGTGGAAAGAGCCCAGGTGTCCATCGACAGATGAATGGATAAAGAAGAAGTGGTATATATATACAATGGAATATTATGCAGCCATCAAAAGGAATGAGATCTTGCCATTTGCAACGATGTGGATGGAACTGGAGGGTGTTATGCTGAGTGAAATAAGTCAATCAGAGAAAGACATTTATCATATGACCTCACTGACATGAGGAATCCTTAATCTCCAGAAACAAACTGAGGGTTGTTGGAGTGGCGAGTGGGGTGGGAGGGATGGGGTGGCTGGGTGATAGACATTGGGGAGGGTATGTGCTATGGTGAGTGCTGTGAATTGTGCAAGACTGATGAATCACAGATCTGTACCTCTGAAACAAATAATGAATTATATATGTTAAGAAAAAAAAAAAAGAAGATAGCAGGAGGGGAAGAATGAAGGGGGGAAATCGGAGGGGGAGATGAACCATGAGAGATGATGGAGTCTGAAAAACAAACTGAGGGTTCTAGAGGGGAGGGGGGTGAGAGGATGGGTTAGCCTTGTCATGGGTATTAAAGAGGGCACGTTCTGCATGGAGCACTGGGTGTTATGCACAAACAATGAATCATGGAACACTTCATCTAAAACTAATGATGGAATGTATGGTGATTAACATAACGATAAAATATAAAAAATAAAAGAAGACTTTGGACACAAAAAGAATCCAGGTGTGCAATGGAATACAGAAAGATATCAAAGTAAGTAAGTAAATGGGGAAGAGAAAGTTCTTCCTTACAGTGGAATATTAATAAACACAGAAGAAATGTAGATTTTAAAAAATCACAGATCTGCAGGGCACCTGGGTGGCTCAGTTGTTGATCGTCCAACTCTTGGTTTCAGCTCAGGTCATGATCTCAGGATTGTGAGATCGAGCCCCGTGTCAGGCTCTGGGCTGACCGTGGAGCCTGCTTAGGTTTCTCTCTCTCTGCCCTTCCCCCCACTAGTGTGTCTGCATGTGCATGCACTCTCTCTCAAAATAAATAAATTTTAAAAATCACAGATTTACAACCTACATAGTAATGACAGATTTAGATGGCAATTTTCAGTGGATTCTAAACCACTGGGTGAGAATCTGTTGGTGAAGAGACTATTCAGAGTCTCAAACTGTCTCTCCACAGAGTACTTGCTGATTACAAAGGGGATAAGTTCCTGGAAGTGGGGAAATCTGGCAGATACATCCTTCCCTAAAGGATCAAAGTGACATCATGTGCCTCCCAACGTGATGCACTGAGGACACAGTACTTACACAGTGCTGCTGCCAAACATGCATAACCTGAGTCTAACCATGAGGAACCAATCAAGCCAACTCAAATTGAGGGGCATTCTCTAAAATGGCTGGCCTGTACTCTTCAAAAATGTCAGTGTCATCAAAGACATGAGGAACTGTTCCAGATTAAAGGAGACTAAATATACACAGCAACCAAATACGATGAGTGATCCCACCGAATTCTGGACCAGAGAACTGCAAAACTGAGTATGAACTGCATTAGATATCAGTGTTGTATCAATCCTCAGTCAGATCACTGCATTGTGGTTATGTAAAAGAATGTCCCTGTAATTCAGGGCTACATGTTGAAGTATAAGGGGTCATGATGTCTGCAATTTACCCTGGAATGGTTCAGAAACGGGGGGCAGGAGCTCAGCTAGTAGGGGGAAGAGAACGCCAACGTGGAGAAATGCTTTACAAATGGTAAATCTGAGTGAAGGTATATTCATTATTCTATCTGTACAACCTTCCGGAGGATGTAATTTTCAAAATGGAAATTTTTAAAATTAAAAAATGTTCTAAAATTGAGTATATAGTACATTTTGGTAAAATTCAAATGCAAGTAGCTCTTAATAATGCTATGTTATCAGAAAACTTTGATCCCAATAATTGTACTGAAATGTACTGAGCCAATAATGTGATGAGTAAATTATTGTTAATGAATGATTTAGAACCAAAATTTTAATCTGGCTACCCATGGGTCCCAGATTACTTTTGCTTGATCCACATGACTGTGCCTTACAGGTATTTTTTTTCCAAGCACTGAAGTAGTTGCTCACTAATAAACATAAAAATCGTGATTTATTTATTTTTTTTGCTCCTCTTGAAAAACACTCAGCCTCCCAGTGCGCTAAGCCGAGTCACAGCCACCCCCATGGGTCATGCTCTTGACAGGTTAGTGAAGTTCTCACCATTCTAAATATCTCCCTGACCCAGCCAGCTTCACTCACTCCAGTTACTGCCTGGCCCCAGAAAGAATTCGAGTTTATGAGCTCTCATTTAGGCAACAAAAAGGAAAGTGAGAACACCATCTGTGGAAAGGAACTGAGGAAGAAGCGGAACCTGAAAAGCATCTCAAATCAGCATGCCCAGAACTGAATTATTGATTTCTCCTTCCTGCTCCATCCCCACTTTACGAACAAGCCAAAACCTAGGAATTACCCTTGATGTCTTCTTCTCCATCAATACACCTATCAAATTTATCCCTAAATTCTATGAATTTTACTTCCTAAATATTCTCAAATCTGGCCATTTAGCTCTATTTCCAATACCAAAGTCATCATCATCACCAATGTTACCATCACCACGATCACTATCACCTTCACCACCATCACCACCACCATCACCACTACCATCACCACCATCACCATTACCACCATCATCACCACCATCACAACCATCGCTACCACCACCACCACTACCATCACCACCATCACCACCATCATCACCACCACTATCACCACCATCACAACCATCACTACCACCATCACCACTACCATCACCACCATCGCCATCACCATCACCACCATCACCACCATCACCACCATCATCACCACCACTATCATCACCACCATCACCATCACCACCATCACCACCATCGCCACCACCATCACCACCACCATCACCACTACCATCACCACCACCATCACTATGACTGCCATCATCATCACCAACACTGCCACTACAACATCCACCCTATTCTAAGCCCCTGCTATCTTACATCTAAACAAAGCTTCCTAAGTGGTTCACCCATTCATTCTGGCCTCTCTTCAATCTGGTCACTACACTGAAGGCAAACTAACCTTTTTCAAAATGCAAATTGTGAAGCCTACCTCCTGCTTAAAAATCCTTCAATGGCTCCCACAGCTCTTGGATAAAGGGAAAACCACCTAAATGGACCTGCAAGGCTCTAACATGGTCTGCAGCTCAGCCATCTTTACAGCCTCATTTCTTATCTTTTCCCTTCTCCCTGTGCTTTTCTATTTCAGCCATCCTGATATTCTTTAATCCCCTAATACTTAGCATAATCTCTTTTTTAAAAATCCCCCAAAATTGAATTAATCTTAATCCTTGGTTTATCATACTATTTAAATTGGCAGATGCATGGCCCTCTTTATTTATGTATTTAAAATACTATAATGAGCTCTTTAGAGCTCAGTATCTAGAACATTACCAATAACTTGCATGTCCCTTTATGAACCTCCCCATCCCCCACCACCAGTCCTCCTCTGAATTTTCACTCTTTCTAAACTTTGGGTTTATTTTTCATTGGTTTTATCACATATATTTGTATATCTGAGCAATCCATTGTTTAGGGTTCTTTTGCTTTTAAACTTTATAAAAAGGTATCATGCAGAATATAGTCTCTAGAGCCTGCTTATTTTCACCCAACATTGTTACCAATATTCACCCGTGTAGTTGTGGGTAGCAAAGAGACGTGCTGGTTGCTACTGCTGTACAATATTCATTATGTGAATGTCCCCTGCCTGCATCACTCTTTGTCTTCCTGAACTAGTTAACTCTTATTTATCCTTCAGCTCTCAGCTCAGGTGTCACTTTGTCAAATGTTTCCTGACCTTCGCAACCAGGTTGGACCCCTTATTTATTATAGGCCTTCAAAGCACCCTGTATGTCTCCTTGGTTGCTAGTACTGCAGTAGTGATTTCACAGTAGGATTGTTTGATTTCATCTGTCCTCCCACCCACTTGGCTGTAAGCTCCTCAGGAACAGGCACCATGCCTATGTTTGATTGCTATCAGATCCCCAGCTCCTAGGACATCATAAGGACTCAATAAAAGCTATTGCCTAAATGAATGTATGAATCATGAACATAAGTATTCATCTCTACTAACGAGCACACCCAACTAAACACATTCAGAGATAAATAAATGTAAAACAATCTCTCTTCCTTTCACATGTTTTTAATGCCATTACCATTCTTTCATTTATCCAGCTTAAAAATTTTAACATTAGATCTGATTCTGATCTTTCCCTAAACCCCTTACATTTGATTGTTTGCTCATTTCTACTCCTTCTGCTTTGAAAAGGGTACTTACCCCAATACCATTCCAACCTGAAGTGACTTCCACATGTTCTATTTTCAGTTCCCTAAACTGACCTGATAATTTCCCATTGCCTTATCTTTGCTTATGCTGTTCCCTGTTCCCAGAGAGTCCTTCATTTCTGGGTATTTAATTTCTACCCAATACCCACTGCAAATGCTATATCCCCCCAAAATATTTCCCTGATTTCCCAGATGGAATGATCTCTTCAACCCTAGCCATTACCACCCACTACCTCACACAGTGCTTGTTTGTACCCAGTCAGGGGTTCTTCTTGGTGTACTGGAACAAACATGGGCTTCGTATTCAAACCTGATTTCAAATCCTTTCTACTGCAATGACCTTCAGAAATTATCTATACAGGAGCAATCATATCCAACTCTTGGAAATGTTGGCCACATTAAAGTAGATAAATACCTGGAAAATGCTAGATAGGAAGCCCCTTCCCACTTACCCTGTGTTTTCCTGGTGTAACACTTTTGGCTTCAGCCCCCACCTCTTACTCACTTCTCCCCTGGGAAAGAGGAAGAGTGATTTAACAAATTTAGAGAATTTAAGAGAAAAAAAAAAGTGAACATCCTAGCTTAACTCCCTTCCCCTCTAACCCTCCTTCCTCCTCCTCTGCCTTCTCTCTCCATCTCTCCACCCCCACCCTCCTCCAGCCTGTCCACCCTTCACCAGCTCACATCCACTTGTCTGCAGGATTCCCCCTTGGTGCCTAGAGAGACAGGCTCCACCCTGGGGGTGGGGGTGGGGACTAAGCTCTAACTTGGAGCTGGATTGTTGGCAACGCTTTTGGCCACACTTCTCAGGCCAGTTCTCTCATCAACTTATCAGTGATAAAGCTCATACTTTGACCTCCATCTGCCTACTCTTCCTGTCTCATTTCTCAACTGGTACTGAACTTGGGTGGGGAAGAAAGGGAGTTATTTATTGACTTCCTACAACCACAACCACGAAGTAATATGACCTCTGTGTTTAAACAAACACACCAGAACTTTCACACCCAAATAAGAGGTACCTTTCAAAATAGTTCCCAGAGGAAGTGACACATATATTCCAATATATTCCAATAAGGCAACTCTAGTTTAACTTCTTTTAGATTTCTCATTGGAGTCTGCATTTTTTAGGACTATCTTCACTGATCTCAAGTCATATCTGAAAAGGGTAGATGTGAGCTTTGAAAATAGCAAAAAGTCATTTGGAACCAAGGCTAGTGAATAACTGGGCACTTAGGATCAACAATGGAAAGGAATTAAAAAATGAGGCGTGTGTATCTCATAATGGGAAAGGTGTCCTAAAAATGCTTGCACAACAGCCACATTTCCAAAATAGCTCCCAGCACCCAAAAGTGACCACTGTAAAAAACAACACTCATCCGGCTACATCAGAAGGGCTGTATTTTTAGTATTTATATCACGTCACAGTGATGTTAACAGCGTCAGATGCTGACTTTTTCTAAAGAATATGGAGTCATGACCCTCGCACTTGTTTTCTGTGTTGTCTTAGACAACTCGTCCAACTTCTTTCAACCTATTTTCATTAGTAAAATAGGATTAATAATAACATCCACCAAAGACACCTCACAGGATTATTTTGAGAACTGTACAAGCTAGATCAGGTGACAAAGCTCTTTGTCGACTATAGGGGCAATACAAATGTTAGTTGTATCATGGTAATTATTATAATGGTTAATATTCTTCCCTGAGTGTTTCGGACTTTTTCCCCTACTTTCACATACGTTTGGCAGCAGATTTGGATTCTGAAAGATCGTCTCATAAAGAGACTGAGGTCAATATGAACACATATTCCAGGATTCACAGAAATTGCTAAGGAAAATGCAAGGAAGCAGGAAGACTGCCAGTGACTCAGTAAGCCCCATTTTCTATAAATCACTTGATTTGTTTTAGCTTTGGGGGATTTATTACAAGTTTCTTTAAAAAAAAAAGGATTAACTTTGGTCATTTTCTCTTACCCTGCTTTAAAGACTAAAAAGATGTACCCGACAACCTTAAATAGCACCTTTCTGCACTGAACAGCAATGGACATTTATTGGGAACTTACTGTGTGCCAGGTAATATGTTAAATACTTTAATCCTTGACAGCAGCCTGATGCTATACGTCCTATTTTTGTATCCATTTCATAGACGAGATCGTGGCATCAGGGAGAAAGTAAATAAAGTGTGCGGCCACCGAGCAGGTAAGTGCTTCTGCTGGGCTGGACTTCTTCAGTGCACTTCCCCCTCTGAACGCGTAGGTGTGGGGCTTCCAAACTGCAAACCCAGTCACATTTTTTCTCCTTTATGTTTTACTTTTGAGGCCAGAATGGGACCTATTCTAGGGCTGTTTGTGTGTTCCTTATGAGTACAAGTTCCCCTTGAAATCACTTTAAAGAGTAGAGGACTCCCCAGTGTGGTGACCTGAACTCTGAGAAATGTGCTAGGGTACAGCATCTGGGCAAACATGAAAGAAAGAAAGGTTTAAGGAATTACATACAGGTCATCTTTAAATCAGCATTTGTGATGGACATTCAGAGCCTACTAGGAATTTTTACTAAACCCAAGTCCCTCAAAGGCCGTCCCCACTTAGCCTTCTGGTTGCTCTCCATTCCCTGACATTGATCCCTTTCCTAGAAAACATGTGTTTCTGCAACCACCTCCAGAACAAAGGATGCCTCTTCTGCCTTTTCTAATCTTCGTCTGCACTGGAACCAGACATGCACACTGTAGATTCACATTCCCCTACTGTTGGCACCAGAAACAACAGCTGCATTTTTTTAAAAAGATTTTATTTATTTACTTGACAGAGAGAGACACAGTGAGAGAGGGAACACAAGCAGGGTGGGTGGGAGAGGGAGAAGCAGGCTTCCTGCTGAGCAGGGAGCCCGATATGGGGCTCGATCCCAGGACCCCGGGATCATGACCTGAGCCGAAGGTAGATGCTTAATGACTGAGCCACCCAGGCGCCCCAACTCCTGCATTTTTTCGATAAATACCATGCTTTTTTTTTTTTAACTATAAAAAATAATCCTGTCCATGGTATGAAGCTTGAGACATAAAAAAAGAAAAATATGTGCTGGGTGTGAGTGTTCTATGTCAGTTATATGCCCACAAAGTCTGATGCAGTGCCTAGCATTTGGAGGTGCTCAATAAATGTAGATGATGGGGTGCCTGGGTGGCTCAGTCACTAAGCGTCTGCCTTCGGCTCAGGTCATGATCCCAGGGTCCTGGGATCGAGTCCCACATCGGGCTCCCTGCTCCGCGGGAAGCCTGCTTCTCCCTCTCCCACTCCCCCTGCTTGTGTTCCTGCTCTCGCTGTCTTTCTCTCTGTCAAATAAATAAAAATCTTTTTAAAAAATAAATAAATAAATAAATAAATAAATGTAGATGATGAGTGATTTTTTTTAAAGACCCATGAACATTCATTGCCAATGATCTATACTGCTGCTATGCATCCAGCAATCAGGGCATTGCTCACTGGTCAGAAACACTTAGTGGGCACTTAAAGAACACACAATACTGAAGTAGGTACAATGAGGAGGGTCCATGCTCACAGTGGGCCCTGGGTACATGTTTGTTGAGTCATACACAGAAAGATTCAGCAAAGCCTACTGTTAAGGCCAGCCCACATGCTTCTACAGAAAGCCTTCTGTTGTGGGCTGAATAATGTCCCCCTCTCAAATATGTCTGTGTCCTAACCCCTGGGACCTATGAATATGTTACTCCATATGGCAAAAGAGCATCTGCCAGTGTGATTAAGTTAGGGATCCTCACGTGGGGAGATTATCCTAGATCATCCAGGTGGGGCTGATGTAGTCATAATGGTTCTTATAAGAGGGAGGCAGCAGAAGATGGATTCAGAGCAGAAGGCAATGCAATGATGGAAGCAGAGACTGGACTGATGCGCTTTGGAGATGGAGCAAGGGGCCACAAGCCAAGGAATACAGACAACTGCCAGAAGCTGAAAAAGGCAAGGCAACGATTCTGTCCTCAGAGCCTCCAGAAGGAACCAGCTCTGCTGGCACCATGACCTTAGACCTATGGCCTTCAGAACTATAAGAGAACAAATTCCTGTTGTTTTAAGTCAGTAAGTGTTTGGTAATTTGTTACAGTAGCAACAGGAAACTAATACATCTTATCAGCCATGCAGGTCCACACTGATCACCCCCCATCTCTCTGAGTTCTGATGAAGTCTGAATACACAACACAGCATCCAACAATCCCCAGAACCTGTTTCCCCATCCAAGTGGAAGCCCCTTGGGGCACAGATATCCCCTATGCTTGTTTAATTTCTCAGAAGAGGGATGTTGAACTTGGAGCTGGCTCGGTGAAAGACTTAGCAGATACCTGTTGGGAGGAAGTAAACACGCAGCTCAAGACTCCATTATACCAAGATGAGGGAGAGACCATCCTCTGATCTTACAATTACAGCATGTCATTACAAGTGGAGTCTGTTGAACAGATTTTTGTATACCAATGTTCATTACACACCCCCAATGGAGTATCATTCAGCCTTAAAAAAGAAGGAAATTCTGAAATTCTGACCCTTGCTACAACAGGAATGGATCTTGAAGACCTGATGCTAAGTGAAATAAACCAGTCACAAAAAGACACATACTGTATGAGTTCACTTATATGAGGTCCCTAGAATCGTCAAACTCATAGAGTCAGGAAGGAGAACAGTGGTTATCAGGAGGAAGCAGGAAGTGGGGAGTTCTTGTTTAATGAATACAGAGTTTCAATTTGCGATGATGAAAAATTCTAGAGATAGATGGTGGTGATGGCTGCACAACAGTGTGAATGTACCTGATGCTACTTAACTGTACACTTAAAAATGATTAAAATGGTAATTTTTGTGTTACATTTATTTTACCACGATTTTGAAAAAATGGAGTCTAGAACTGCAGTGAGGACAAAAGATGGGAGAGATGTGGAATACACTCAGGCTGGAAGCACCTGCAAAAGTGGGAGTTGTGGGGCTTGACCTGGAAAGACACAGGGGCTGGCATGGGTATGGGAGATCCGTGTCTGTGGGCTGACAAAGTTTTCCCTCCTCCCCACCAGAGGGCAAAGCAATTCCTTCAATGACAACAAATATGTAATGAGCTCTCTGCGCTGACCCTGGGGGCACAGCACTAAACAAGATGTACAGCTCAGAGTCGCACGGGGGAGACAGACAGAAAACAATCACTTCTATAAATGGAAATCACAATGTGATTCATATCAAGGAGAGGAAGTGGTGCATGAGCTGAGACTGAGGAATGAGTGAGGTTTAGGATGCTGTGGGAGGTAGGTGAAGGTAGTGTGTCCTAGGCAGGAACAGCAGGTTTCCAAGACCTAAACAGAGCAGTGAGACTGAGGCAGCAGAGCAAGCAGGGTGCTTCTGGGGAGGTGGTCAGGGGCCAGAGGTCAGGGCCAGGGGCCATGTTCAAACCTGTGGTCTCTGTCCTCAGAGCAAAGAGGAATCATTAGAGTAGTACTAGGGGGGGAAGTGAGGGTAGGAGGAGGCTGGGACGTCATGATTGGATCTGCATTCTGGAAAGAAGACACAAAAGAGATGGGGGGAGACCAGGTAGGAGGCTTACTTCAGTAGTCTAAGTGAGGGGCCTACAGAAGTGCTGGAGGAGATGAAGACAGTAGGCAGATCCAAGTGGAACTCAGAATTTGAGATGAATCAGGTATTATGATATTGTAATTTATAATAAGAAAGTGCTGTATTAATTAAACAAAGGGGTCACTAGACTCAAATAGCTCTGATGTTGGGGCGCCTGGGTGGCTCAGTTGGTTAAGCGACTGCCTTCGGCTCAGGTCATGATCCTGGAGTCCCTGGATCGAGTCCCGCATCGGGCTCCCTGCTCGGCAGGGAGTCTGCTTCGTCCTCTGACCCTATCCCCTCTCATGTGTTCTCTCTCTCTCATTCTCTCTCTCTCAAATAAATAAATAAAATCTTTAAAAAAAAAAAAAACCAAATAGCTCTAATGTCACAGCTACCTGCATAAAAATAACAAAATCTAAGCCTATAAATGCCTGTGGTCACAAAATTAAAACTGCTCAGGACAATCAACCACAGCCAACTAGGCTTTAAGCTATAGCGAATCAACAATCTCCTTAGTTTTCTTCCATCTTTTCTCTATTAAAGCCCATTCCCAAGCTCCTGTTGGTGGAGCACTCCCAACCACTTCTGGCGTGGTGCTGTTAATATGCCTCAGTTTATCTTTTGATGGTTCTGATATCAGAAGAGGGAACCAAAAGAGAACCCCCATGGCCTCCAGGAACAACGAGCAACCAAGTGAAGGTACATGCTAAGCCCCTTGGGCTCACAGCTTTCTTACTGCTTCTGGAGGTGATGGGTAAGTCCCTCTTAGATACCAGCTCCACAGTTTTTGCACTATGAGCTTTCAGACTTTATTTAAGTATTTCCTTTCTTGGACTAGTTCTAGAAACTAGCTGGAGTCGGACTAGGTCCAGGGTCAGACTGGGTCTGACCTGGACATTGACTGGGCCTGAGTTCAGACCAGGCCTGACTTAGAAACTGGACTGGAGCCAGGGTCAGACTGGTCCAACCTGGAAACCAGACTGGATCCAGTGTAAAGACTCAGGTGTTTACTAAACAAAAAGTTACCCT
This sequence comes from Mirounga leonina, assembly GCF_011800145.1. Lineage (NCBI taxonomy): Eukaryota > Metazoa > Chordata > Mammalia > Carnivora > Phocidae > Mirounga > Mirounga leonina. The sequence goes on from NW_023270615.1 coordinate 14,478,868, forward strand.
AACCAAAGATAATTTTGAATTACAGTGACCACAGCGGAGAACTTTTAACCTAGATAAGCATATCCTTTTAGGAGGTGCCCTGGAGAAAAAGGGGTCCCAACCAAGGACTCACCACAAAAAGTAGAGGAAAATTTATTTATCCTCCTCTACAGTTTCTGGTGACCAGGATGAAACCCACCAGGATACCCCACATGCTTCAGAGCCTGCACATGGGGTCCTGGGAAATCTGGTAAAAGCTAGCAAAGGGTGAGAATACCCACCAAAGTCAGCTCTCCCAGATCTCCATCTGTGGTGCCTGGTTGACAGGGGAAGGTAAAATTTCACATTGTCCCTTCCTTTCTGAATTCAGATTGGCAGGCAAAAAAAAAAAAAAATTGTAAGAATAAGATGGTTGAATTGTGACTCATGACTTTCCCTTTGGGAATGCATTAGTTGTAGATCCTTTCTCTCCCAGACAGAGCTAGTGCCTTCTTGTTCATCTGTTTGTGTTCTAAGAACTTGGCCTGGCAACTGTCAGATTGGGAGCCCCAAAAATATGGACGACAAAAATGTGGGTTGCACTCCATTTGTGGGTAGGGTCTTACTTATTGCTGCCAGCTCTCAGGGGAATTGTCTAAATCTTTTTTTCCTTCGGCTTTCTTTGGGAGTGGCTCCGGATCATAGGAGGATTGTACCTTCTACACCTCTTTGGGGATACCTTTCACATCTATGGGGGGTTGTTCAATACTGCCAGGAAGGCTGACAACAGATTCAAAAGAGTTTAAAGTAACTCTACGGTCAGAAGTTGGCCAAGTTGGAATCGGCTATTCAGAGCCTGATGGTTTTAAGGCCTTCTCCCCTAAGTTAAATGAAACTATGTAACCAAGGGAAAGACAAATACTCCAAAGATAAACAGCACTAAATCTAGAACACAGGAATCCTTTGATTTCCCTCTTGGTTGAAGATCTTCTCCCTGATACAAAGAAGCAAACTGAAGATAATGTAGTTGGATAGGTAGGTCAGCCTTGATATCATCTGGGTTGCAACCCAATCCTTTCAGGAAGTAAAAACAACTGTACTTGTCTTATATGTCAAGTCTTTACAAAAGTAGAAATGCTGCTCTAGAAAGAATTCAAGGCCTCCCTATCATTTTTACCAATCCCCAAACCTTCCTTATTCACCTCCAAAGGCTTGCAAGTATTGTAAAAATTCTTGATTTTGGAACAGAAGTCCTTCTTAGAGGAAACTTATTCTTTCCCTGGGTCTTTGAGAAGCAAATGTTCTATTAGCCTTCTCTAGGAACTGAGGGCCATCTCTGAAATGCAAACTTCAGGGAGGTGATTCTTACCAGAAGGGAAAGAAAAAGAAAAAGGAGAGGAGGCTATTTGGAAAACAGGTTAATTAAGAATCTTAAAGATCTTCTCCACATATATTAGTAAAAACATTAAAGTCATCTGAGCAGATAAACTTAATGCCATCTTCAAGAAACACAATTTTAGATCCAACTGTTCTTTTATAAACTAGTGAGTTTTACATTATAATATCTGTTTCATGGCTAGAATTTTAAACAAAGGCTATAAGGTCTCTGTTTGTATATATCTGTATGTTTATGTATATCTATATATGTATGTTATAGATGTGTCATGTTTTTCTACCTCCATATGGCATTGCCAAAATTAATTTGTAAAGAGCTTTATTTAACTGGCTTAAAGAGAAACAAGCTTAAAGATTTAAAAAAAAAAGCACTATATAAATTTAATATGTTCTCAGAAATATAAACATTAACCCAAATATTTTTCAAGGTCACATGATCTAGGACCATCCTCAGTAAATAAAAGCTAGTTTAAGTTTGTTGGCTTATCTTTAGAGTTATCAGCATTAAATATAAGACTTTTATTTTACCTAGGTTTACCAAAGTCAAGTAAGTTCATGCTCTCTAGATGTTCATGGGTAATCTAAACATATATATATATATATATATATAGTCATGAATTTGCCAATCTAAAAAATGCCAGTGTAACAGGGTTAGGAGTGTTCACAACCATCAGCAGAACATCACATGGTCTTACTGCACTTTGAGAAAGAGAAGCAAGATGAAGAGAAAAACAATTCTTCCACAATTCTGACCTCGTAACTTAGGAGTTTCACAATGAGACAGGAGCAACTTAATTCCACAGTGACTGAGAGTGGCACTAATACCAATTTTTTGATCAATTTCTCATGCATAAGAGGATGACCAAAAGGGGGGGAACTGTAAATTAAGTTAACAGGGAGGACATTAGACCAATAATATTCTAATGCTATGGCAACTTATATAAGTAAACCAAAATCTAAGCCTCAAAGTTACAAAATCACAAAATCAAAATGCTAAAAACAACCAATCAAGAACAGCTAACTAAACTTTGAGCAACAGCCAATCAATAATTTTCTTACTTTTCTTTTTTCTTAATGTTCTTTCTTATGCTCTCCAAGTTCCCATTGGTGGAACACTCCTATCCACTTTTGGTTTGACAATGCCCGATTTGAATCAGTTTTTGCTCAAATAAACTCAAAAACTGTAATATGCTTCAGTTTATCTTTTAACAAAATACGTATTTGCTCTTCATCCCTGTTCCTGGCACAGAGCCCCTCAAGCCCTTGCAATTTCCTTAGTGATGAGAGGGACAAAGGTGTCTTTTGTTGTGTTAATGAAGTGACTTTTGAACCACACCTAAGGATGGGAGCTGGTTGCCAGGAGAACTAATCCTGCGATTAGAGGGTTGGAACTGTCAGTCCCCTCCTGGACCTCTGAGGAGGAAAGAGGGGCTGGAGGTTGAATCACTGGCAAAGGCCAATGAAAAATCACCCATGCCTATGTAATGAATCCTCCATAAAAACCCAAAAGGATGGGGTTCAGAGAGCTTCTGGGTTGATGCACACATGGAGATCTGGGGAGAGTGGCTTGCTCAGAGAGAGCAGGGAAGCTCCTCACCCCTTCCCATACCATGCCCTCTTCATCTCCTCCATCGGACTGTTCCTGAGTTATAGCTTTTTATAATAAACCTAGAATCTAGTAAGTAAAATGTTTCTCCGAGTTCTGTGAGCCTCTCTAGTAAACTAATTGAACCCAAGGAGTGGGTCATGGGAACCTCCGATTTACAGCCAGTTGATCAGAAGCACAGGTGACAACCTGGGCTTTGACTGGCATCTGAAATGTGTGTGGGGGACAGTGTTGCAAGACTGAGGCCTTAGCCTATGGGACCAGACTCTATCTCCAAGTAGATAGTATCAGAACTGAACTGAATTGAAGGACACCCAGCTGGTACCTGAGAACTGCTTGTTATTGGGGGGAAAACCCACACTGGAATTGGATGCTCTAATAGGAGGTATGAGGGATGACAGAGAAGGAAGGGTCACAGATATATCTGAGCTTTGAGTTTTGTGAAGCTGGATGGATGGGGCCTTCAAACTCACTAACTAAAGGCTTGATCAGTGTCACCACACTGCACAACTCCAGAGGGCACCATCTACTTTGAAGTCAAGGTCAGTGGTGCTCCCTGGACTTGGGCCACAAGCAGCTACCCCATGGGACATGTGACCCACAGACAAGATGTGGCTCCCTGACCTGGGCTTCATTTCCCCCTATCGATCATTTTCCTCCCAGTGTACCTGAGGGCTGCCATCAATGACCAATGTGTGCAAAGCCCAGTGGAATCAAGTGTTTCCTGTTCAGCTGTTCAAGTTAAATTCCAGTGAAATCACATGATGATCCTGGGCTTTCAGAAGGATCCTGGACAAAAGGAAAGTAGGAAGAGGAAAGGCTGTATGCACCCACGACTCATGTTGGAGGCATGTTGGAGGGCTGTCTACACTCTCTCCACTCATCACTGTTATCAACATAATGCTCGTGTAGCCCCGCACATACGGTTTTCTGGTCATGTGACCTGTTGCTGGGAAGCGCCATGGATGCTCTGCTCCTCCAGGGCCTCAGTGCCAGCAAGTCATGTTCCACAGAATGAACAGGAAGTCCAAGACTGACTCACCCTTAGCAGCTTGAGAAGGCTAGAGCTGGAAAACAAAGATGTCTCCAAGCCTCCCCCAAAGACTCCAAGGCAGCCCAGATGATGCCATGGCCCCTGAAGAATGACTTGGACACAGCTCTACCTGGGGTTCCAGGTGAGTAGAGCGAGACAGGAACCCATTCCACCCACTAACTGACAGCAGATGAAGGTGTTCCCACCTCAGAACATCACAGCAGAACAGACAGCACTGGGGGGAATCTGGGATCCTCACCTGCCATTCAGCCTCCCAACTGCTCACTTTTGTGTACAAGTAAACTGTGGCTCTGTCCCAAACCATGATTCACTGCCACATCAGCCTCTGTGAAGCAGGGAAACCTAGAGGGGCCAAGTCCTGGGTCCCAGAAAGAGGAAGTCTCCTGACTCCTAAAACCAAACGTGATCATGTATGTTAAGAGTAATTGATAGGAGAGTCATTGTGATGTCTGGTTGGAATCCTGCTCTGCCTACCTTTAGCTGTGTGACCTTGAATGAGATTCTTAACCTTTCTGTGCCTCAGTTTTCTCATCTGTAAAATGAGGATGATGGTGATTGTCTCTATCATACAGGGCACTGTGAGGATGGAAAGTGTTAGAAACACATATAGCCCTTAAATCAGTACCTGGCGTGAGGTAAGCACCCAATATCATCCAATAATAGCATCCACTATTATTAGTCTTTTAGGACAGGAGTCTGACACACTGCTCCCAGGCTGTAGGCAGCAGACTGTGTGAGTTCCCTGCCTGCTTCTCATCAGCTCCAGCAACCCCAGCTCGTGAGGTGAGTGCCGAGGGCACATGGGAAAGGCACCAACAGAATTTTGCTACAAAAGGCTTATGATGATGAATAAGATTCTCAAATCTTGCCTTATTGCCAAGCTATAGTTTTAACACTTAAAGAAATGGCCTGAACCCTTTTCATTTCCCAAATATATTGTCTACTTGAACAGCTGTGTGGCATTGAGAAGTTTTCCATCTCTGCAGGCCTCAGTTTCCTTGAATGTAAACCAAAAGCTCTCTGAAGTCCCTTCCAGAAGTACCATTCTAGAAGGGTCCTCGACCCCAGGAGCACATAAAACCAGCCAGGCACCTCTGCACTTATGTGTGAAGTTCCCTTTTTCCCAGTGAGGGTCTTAGTCTTTGCTTTTTTATCTTGTTTCTGGTAATCAACATTTCAATATGAAAGTCAAAGTAATTCTCTAAATTTACAAATGTGACAGCTAAAAGAAAGATAACTCTGAATGATAAAATGCTTCCCCATGGGTATTTCTAACACCTCACAATTTGTCCTGGAACTAGGCGGTGGTCGGGAGCCCATAACAGTCACTGTAAGCCCACCTACCGCACCCTCATTGAAGAAGTCGAAGGCTATAAAGCATTTATCAGTACGAGCATGCTGGACACTGTGCCCAGTACTGCACGCCCCCCCCCGCCCCCCCCGCAGCATCCTATCACAGGAATCACAGCATGCCAGGGTGGGAGACAACTTCACAATTTGTCTCGTCCGACCACCTCTCTGATACAAGAATGTCCTCTACAATACCCCCGCATCTACCCTGTGCTTAAACACCTTCAGGAATGGGGAACTCACAATCTTTAGAATTTATTAGTTTTTTCATCAAGTGGGCAGGCCCACAGCTAGGTGCTGCTAATCCAACAATGAACCAGATTGAAACAGTCCCTACACTAGAAGAGTTTATGCTTTAGGCAGAGGTGCAGGTGAATTAATGAATGCAGTGAAATACTATATTGAAATATTCATCTTTGTTCCCACATTTCCTTCAACAGCACCCTTCCCCAAGTCAACCAAAGGTTTTCACATATCCTTAATGAAAATGAGGATTATTCTAGCAGAAATGTTAATAGACAGAAATGGTTAGAACTCACTTTTGTGATGTCCAATGTAGGCTCCCGAAGCCCAGGGCAGACACAACAGTTTTGAAAGACAAATCATTTTGACTTAAAATGTCTGGATTCGGGGCACCTGGGTGGCTCAGTCGTTAAGCGTCTGCCTTCGGCTCAGGTCATGATCCCAGGGTCCTGGGATCGAGCCCCGCATCGGGCTCCCTGCTCCGCGGGAAACCTGCTTCTCCCTCTCCCACTCCCCCTGCTTGTGTTCCCTCTCTTGCTGTCTCTCTCTGTCAAAAAATAAATAAAATCTTAAAAAAAAAAAAAAATGTCTGGATTCTGCCAAGAGAAAAGGCCCTTAAAAATTAAGAGTCAGGGCCCCAAGACAGTGAGGTGGAGAATGATCCAACTCTGGGGCACGTGAGAATCGCCTAGAGCGCCTGTGAAAACACAGGTGCAGGCAACCACCCAGAGTTTCTGATTCTGTAGGTCTGGGGTGAGTATTAAAACCTTCCTAGGTGAGGCTATTACTCCGGGGACCACACTGACGGTGGACCAGAAAGGGAAAGATCCAGGCTCAGGTCTAGGAGGAACTAAATGACCTCCACCTGGGCTGGGAAGCAAGGTGGGGATGAACTAGAAGGCTCACACCTGGGAAAGGGCAGAGCCTGCTGAGAGGAGGGACTGGAATCAGGGGATACTGTGGGGAAAGTGGAGTCAACCCAGAGAAGCTTTTCATCATCACCCACCAAAAGCACCAGAGTCGCTAGGACAGAGCTAAGCCAGTGTCTGCAGATCACCTGGTACCATCTGCACAAGCACAGCGTGTCACTGTGCAAAGGATCCCGTTAGCGGTTCTTCCCACTGCTGGCCAGTTAGGACCCCCTACTGACTGCTTCACGCACGACACGCTAAGACAGTCTGCCTTGCCCGGACCATCCGTATTAGTTTCCTAGGACTACTGTAACAAATTACCATAAACAGTGCAGCTTAAAACAACAAAAATGTATTCTCCTGCCATCCTATAGCCTATAAGTCCAAAATCAAGGTGCCGGCAGACCATGCCCCCTCTGAAGACTCTTAGAAAGGATTCTTCCTTTCCTCTTCCAGCCTCCAGAGGCCCCAGACATTTCTTGGCTTGTGGTAGCAAAACCCCAATCTCTGCCACCATCTTCTCATGGCCTGATTCTCTGTGTCTGTGTGTCCTTTCCTCTTCTTGTAAGGACACCAGCCATTGGATTTAGGACTCATCTAATCCAGTATGACCTCATCTTCAGGTAACTAACTACACTTGTAAAGACTATTTCCAAAGAGGGTCCCCTTCTAAGGTTCCAGGTATACATCGATTTTGGGGGGACACTATTCAATCCACAACTGAACTGAATCCAATCACTGAACTTCCCTCACTCCCTCGCCTTTTCAACAGCTCAGGATGCTCATTGGTCCCTTAAAAAAGAAGGTGGGATTGTTGACAAATAGAAAGGACGGATCCAGAGAAGTGATCCAGTGGCAGGAAAATCCCCTAAACCTGCAAGTGGGTGGGAGTGGTCAGTAATAAATCCCACCCGTTACACAGTAATGATATGTGTGAGGGGTTATGATGAGGAAGGCAGGATGCCATGGGAATGTAGAGGCAGGCACTGAACACACACTTGGGTGCAAGGCAAGGCTTCCCAATATTTAGAAAGCCTTAGGTGAGATCTGAAGATGAGCAGGAAATAGTCAAATGAAGATCTGGGTGAGAAAAGAGACACTGGGGAAGAGTGTTCCAGACAGGGGGAACACCTGGACAAAGACCCAGAAGTGAGGAAAAATATGATTCATTACAGGAGCTTACGCACACTCAAAATAGCTGGGTTGCAGAGTGGTACATAGGGGTAGGAGAGCACCTGGGGGATGGAAGTGTGAGCCCCTGGCTTCTATCTCTTGAAGTCACATGGAGTAATTCTAGTCATTCTTCAAGAGACTCCTTATGTCCTTTTAGTTCTTTAAAGACAAGTACTTTGGGGGCGCCTGGTGGCTCAGTCGTTAGGCGTCTGCTTTCGGCTCAGGTCATGATCCCAGGGTCCTGGGATCGAGCCCCAAATCGGGCTCCCTGCTTGGCAGGGGGGCCACTTCTCCCTCTCCCACTACCCCTGCTTGTGTTCCTGCTTTAGCTGTCTCTCTCTGTCAAATAAATAAAGAAAAAAAAATTAAAAAAAAAAAAAGACAAGTACTTTGTTGTCCTTAAATATTCTCTTTTCCAGGTTAAATATACCTAATTTCTCCAAAGCCTTCTCATATACTTTGGAGTCCCATCTCAATCCTAACTTATCCTGGTTGAAGCCCTGCACTCTAGCTTGTCTAAATCTCTCCAGACAGAATCCCCAAATGGAAGAAAATACTCCAACACCACAGAATCCATGTTTACTGATGGCACCTTTCCTTCCCAGACCTAGGAATACAACTGAGGCAGGGCTTTGTGGCTGAGACTGCTAACTGGACCTCAATATCCACCATTACTGTCTTCCTCTTTACTGACATAAACATGCCAAGGTTTAGCTAAGCACATGGGCTGCCCAACTAGAGACTGTCTTCTTTATATGTGAGTATGTGACTCCGTAGCTTAGTTATGTGACTAAGTTCTGGTCCACACAATCTTCTTAACAAAACCATTTATTTTGGTCTTCCTCCCTCCCCGGCCCTACTGGCTGGAAAGAGACAACTGTAGCAGCCCTGTGCTCAGAGGTGGAAGCCCCAGGTTGAGGAGAGCAGAAAAAACTAGCTCATCTGGGTCTCTGGATAATTTCTTGAGGCAGAGAGTAGTTTACTCACTCTAGACAGCCCACCCACCTCCGGACTGTTAGATGAAACAGAAAGAAATTTCTATAATCTATGAGCCACTGGAATGACTGCAGGAGTCATCCTCATGTGGACCCTACTGATACAGATTGCATTTGGTACAGATGCAAATTTAGGTGTTTATCCACCTATGTATACATCAAGCATCTACTAGGTGCTTCACACTATGGATTTGGCACCTTACACATGGTGGTATCATTGTTTCTGAGATGAGCAGCATATAATTCTTTGTTTACATTCTCTCTTGCAAGAGCAGGAAACTGGGGTAAATATTAGTCTTTTCAGCTCCGCGTTGGGCCTTAGGACACCGGTCGTCTGTTCTGTGGTAGCTGCTTCATCCCAAGGCTGCCCCTTCAACACCCAGGATAGCTTCATGAAACAGTTACTGTTATTCTCATCTTACAAACTTAAAAAACTAAGACTTTTTCTAAAAACTGATTTTAATTTCCTCAAGAATCAACAAATAATATAGTCTGAAAGAGACAGCAAGAAATTTCTAACATTGTCTGAGTTGAGAGTGACGGAACAAGATCTTGTTCAGTGTGGGTGCCTGGGTGGCTCAGTCGTTAAGCGTCTGCCTTCAGCTCAGGTCATGATCCCGGGGTCCTGGGATCAAGCCCCGCATCGGGCTCCCTGCTCGGTGGGAAGCCTGCTTCTCCCTCTCCCACTCCCCCTGCTTATGTTACCTCTCTCGCTGTGTCTCTGTCAAATAAATAAAATCTTAAAAAAAGAGATCTTGTTCAATGACCTCTCAACACTGCTCTGAATTAATTTCCCAAGTTTGATCCATTGAACAATAGGCCTTCTGCTCTGTGGGGAAAAAAAATGGTTTCTTGGGCAAATAAGTTTGAGAAATACCGTATAATAAGGAGATTCATACTGTGCGTTTAAATATTAATATCTCTGACAAGACCTGCAGAAAAGAGACCTGATTAACTTGAATTAACACAAATGTTTCCCGGGGCACCTGGGTGGCTCAGTCGTTAAGCGTCTGCCTTCTGCTCAGGTCATGATCCCAGGCTCCTGGAATCGAACCCCACGTCGGGCTCCCTGCTCCAAGGGGAGCCTGCTTCTCCCTCTCCCTCTCTAGCTCCCCCTGCTTGTGCTCTCCTGCTCGCTCTCTGTCAAATAAAATCTTTAAAAAAACACACATAAATGTTTCCCAAATGAACTTGGCTAGGAAACCCTTTTTTTAAGAAATGCTATGAACCTTCCCAGCACTTTGCGAGGGGCTGCTCTAGACACGACTGCGATACCAGGAGGTGGGAGGACCCTCCCCGCTGCATCTGCTGTTTCCCCATCACTTCCAGGTGTTACACCTGATCAGAGATCTCTTCCCGAGAAATTATGTGATTATAAAGCTCCAAATAAGCTTTACCAAAAAGGTGGAATTTCAGGCAACACCAAGGGAAACCATTTTGCTTTGGAAGCTTCCTGAATTCCTTAAATCCCACCCAGAACGCTGCTACCATGTCTGCTCTGCTGACCGGTTAGTGGGTGGAAAGGACTAGATTTACTGTCCTAGGCTTAAACACTTAGAAACAAAAGTGACCTCTTTGTGGGGCAAGCAATATGCTGTCTCATAACTCAGGGAGGTGAATTTGCATCTCAAGACAAACAGTTACAGCAAGTGGGACTCGGCAGTGTGATCTCATATAGGTTCAGTCACATTTGGGAAATGGGAATTGATTCTTTTACAGGTGATTTGAGGGACAGTTAAAGACAGTCTGTATAGGGCAAGCCCCAGGCAGGCTCTAAATCTATTTCTAAAGGAGCTTTCTGGATACAATATTCAGACCTTCTACAAATTAAAAAAAAGAAAGCACAGAACCAGCTCAAAACAAGCAAGTGTAAAAACAGGCAGCTCCGGGGTATGCAGATGGACAGGAAAAGTGGGGTTGTCAAGGAGCTGATGGCTGGAGAGGCCGGGAAGCTGGTGAGTGCCCTCTGCACCACCCCCCCCCACCCTTCCAGAAACGAATGCAGTGCAAATCCATGCTCATTAAGCAGCAGGCCTATTGGAGGGCCAGACTTTTCTGGGCCTGTTTGCAACGCCAGGACCCTGCTCCAGGGTTGTCATGGGGAAGTTACTGTTGTCCTCCTGGCAACAGGTTACCCTGGTGAACACCAAACAGCCCAGCCTGGCCCAGGGAGCGATGGGTCTGGCGCAGCATGCTGTCCCCACACTGCCTTGCCCACCCTCTCCTTTCACTCCCGCAGTCCCTCACCCATACCACCATCTATGCAAGAGGTGGCGTCCATTCCTGTGCACAAAGACACGACAGAAGGCCATCTGTATGATGGAGAGGGGTGTCCACAGGCCTTTTCTACTTCTGACCTTCAAAAGCCCGGTCAACCATGGGCAGTTATGCCTGCTCCCTTCAACCTACAACTAACATGAGAACAGCTCTCAGAAGAAAATCCCCTTTCCACCTATTTTTACTGAACATCTCAGTGCCATAATTAAAATAAATTAGTAGCATAAGAAATACCACGATGATGATAGTGATGATTAAAGTCTATAACACAAAGTGAAATGAAGCCCTAACCTGTGAACGGGATCAATTAAATGTAGACAGCTAAACAAAAAGATTCAGTTAAAGCAACTCCTTAATTGCTCACAGGGTTGCCAGATTTAGCAAATAAAAATAACCGGCAATGCTACTCAGCAAAGGGTTTTTGCTCAAATTGTCTGAAGAATCCCCTCAACTTCATGTGCTTCCTGTATGTACAAAGACTTCAAATGTGAATAGGAGAGAGGCAGAATGCAATGATTCTAGGGCCCACTGGCACGCCACCGGCCAGAGGATGGTGTTGACCCACACCTATGTCTGGCATCTACCGTGCAAGACCCTAGAAACAGCAAGATCTCTTCAGACCTGTCCTTGAGGAAGCCAAGAAAGCCTTCCCTGGGTCCCTTGTCCTTTGCTGAAATGACCTAAGTTCCCTTCCTCCACTGGACCATATGTAAGGGGACATGGTGAAGTGACTGAGTGATCCTCCCCTCATCCTGTCCTTGGTGTTTGTGTCTAGTTCCAAGAAATTCAAGTAGTTAACACAGTACTGTGACCACCTAATATAAAAATCTGCTGACTCAGAAAAATTTCCTTGGTGACAAGATGTAGAAGAGCAGTAATTGGTGAGTCAGGAGACCTGTGTCTGAAAGGAAGGGGCCATGTGATCTTGAGCAAGTCATTGCTCCATTTCCCCATCTGTTTATCATCAATAGACCACAGCACAACGTTAAAGTGGGGTCACAACAGCAACAGAAAACAGCACTTCTCTGGCTCTAGCCCACTGCAAAATCCTCTCCCTCCTCTAACTTGGGGAGCCTCCAAACAGTACCTCATGTAGGTTCAAAATAAGTCCTCTCCATTGACTTGTAGCATGCATGACTCTCCTCCTCTTTGGCTGTGGATCCTTGTAGAGATCCCTGTGGCCAAGGTTATCCACCAAACCCCTACTGCTGGTGCAACTGGCGTTGCTCCACAGGGCCAGAGCCACCATGTCATACCAGGCCACAGCACTCAGGGTGACAGTCCTGGGTCAGGACCTTCCACGACCACTGCCGGACCCTGACGTGTGCGTTAGGGTGTCCACAGAAGCACCATTCCTCTGAATCCTCACACATACCCTGCAAACCAGATAGAATAATTTCCATTTTATGGAAGAGGAAAATGAGACTCAGAAAGATTAAATAGGAAAACCAAGATCACAAAACCTGTAAGTGGCAAAGCCAGGATTTGGACTCAGGTCCACGCGCCATTACCCCAAGCGACTACTTACAGGAAATGTGGGGCTCTAACTGCTCAGAGTTAATATCCCAAGTCCTACACAATGTGTGTATTATTTCCTTTAGTGGGTAAGCCTTTATCACAGTAGATAGATGTCTATGCAAATTGCACTACAGATTCGTTAAAAGATCTGTGAAAAGAGGTCTACAAAATTATGTCAACTATATACAGAAATGCTTGTGCAAACAGATCAGGAAAACATTAAATTCCAAGAGAAAAACAGACCAAGTTAACAGATAATTCTCAGGGCACAAACTACAAATAATTAACAAATATGCAAAAATCCAGCATTACTAGTAAATATCTTCAAATGCACTAAAATGAGATTTTTTTTTTTAACCTGTGAATTAGAAAAGAAAAATACTCAAAGTTGGTAGAGCCACTGGCTTCCAGGGCACAAACTGGTACAATCTGCCAAAAGGTAATCTGGCAATTACTTAGCAAGAATCTTTACTTTTCTTTCCTTTTCTTTCACATGTTTTATTTAAATCCTAGTTAGTTAACACTACTGGTTTCAGGAGTAGAATTGAGTGGTTCATCACTTCCACACAGCACCCAGTGCTCATCACAACAAGCACCCTCCTCAATGCCCATCCCCCATCTAGCCCATCCCCGACCCACCTCCCTCCGTCCACCCTCTGTTTGTTACGTATCTTTAGAAGTACAAATCCTTCAATCCAAAAATTCTCATTGTAGAACTTACTGCTGAAAAAATCATCAGAACCTTTAAAAAAGACTTACCTACAAAGACATCCATCAAAGTGTTAATTATTGTAAAAATCAAAACAATATCAAAATCTAAAAATCAGAAAATGGTTAATGAAATGCAGCCATATGACTGGATACTGTGCAGCTATTTAAATGATATAGTCAAAAAGATTAATGACAGGGAAAGTGCTGAAACCATCGTTAATTTGAAAATAAAAATACTAAATTGTTTTAGCTTAAATAATACTTTTGAGTTTAAAAGACTGAAGGACCAATATTTGCCAAGGATTCTGAACACTGCAAGTGTTTTCTACAGTGATGTGTATTTCATTTATAACCAGGAAAATAGAGCTAACAAAGTTTCAGGTGCCTGCAGCTCTTTTTTTCCTCACATGCTGAGTTGGATGAGGGTCTCCAGCATCACCGAACTAAAAGAACATGGTGGATCCCTCCTGGGCAATCATTTTGGCTCTCTTTCTTTCATATCACAAAGCCAGACAGATGCCGAACAACATATACAGTAATAATAATAGAAACAGTAGCAGCCAGTTTCCAGTCTTTATTCAGCGCCAAGTTCTACAGCAGCTCTTCAAATACAGTTTATCATTCAATTCTCACAAAACCCTATGAGACAAGCAGTACCCTATTCGAAAGATAAAGATACAAGCTTAGGGAGATGAAAATACTTGCCCCAAACCTCACAGTTAATGTGTGGCTAAGCAGGGGATAGAAACCAGATAGGACCTTCCAGAATGCTTTACTATTTTCCTAATGTCTGACTGGTAAGGGTTGGAAAGAAAATTCACTGGATTTTTTTTTTATTTTTGAAATACAAAAATTGTATTTATCCATAGCATGACCTCTTTTCATAGAAGTCAGGACACTCCATTCTAAGCCTGTGTCTTTTCCTGACGAGTCAAGAGAGACTGAACAAGTCACATCCCTTCTGAGATTCTGCTACCTCTATGTATTGGAAGTTTGGTTTGTTAAAACCCAGCTTTCCAGGTCATTCTCCAGACCTACTAAATGGGACTTTCTGGGGTTGAGCCTAACATATATTTTATTCTTATTCAGAAGAATCAGTCTCTGGGCTGGTATTTTGGAACCAACATATTAAACAATCTAGGAGGTATCTTTCCTATCCACCAATTACTGCATGGTTGGGGCCCCAAGTTTGAGGTCAAGGGGTAGTAGCCACAATTGGATTTCAGACAGATCTGAGATGATGGGTGTAAGATACTAAAGACGGGCCCACTGGGGATCAGTCTGCATGAGCAGAACTCAGAGAGAGAAATCGGGAGAAAGCAGTGTGAGTCCCGGACAATGGTCCCTGCACCCAGCCTGAGGGATGAGGGTCTGAACTCTAGAGAAGAGGTGCAAACAAAGAGTGAAGAAACCAAAGGGGTGGCTTCACATTATCACCTAAGGAGCTTTTAAAAATTACTGCTGAGGGTGCCTGGGTGGCTCAGTCTGTTAAGCGTCTGTCTTCAGCTCAGGTCATGATCCCAGAATCCTGGGATCGAGTCCCACATCGGGCTCCTTGCTCAGCAGGGAGCCTGCTTCTCCCTCTGCTTGCCACTCCCTCTGCTTGTGCTCTCTCTCTGACAAATACATAAAATCTTTAATAAAAAAAAAAAAGTACTGTTGACTAGGTCCCACCTCCAGATCCTTATTTAATTGGTTTGGGGTATGTACTGAGCCTTGGAATTTTTTTTTAAGATTTTATTTTATTTATTTGAGAGCAACAGAGAGAGAGAGAATAAGAGAGGTAGCAGGCACGAGCGGGGGAGGGGGAGCGGCAGAGGGAGAAGCAGATTCCCCATTGAGCAGGGAGCCCCATGTGGGGCTTGATTCCAGAACCCTGGGATCATGACCTGAGCTTAACTGACTGAGCCACCCAGGCGCCCCGAGCTTTGGGATTTTTAAAAGCTTCCCAAGCAATTCTATTTTGAAACTAAGGCTGAGATTCTGCATTAGCAAACGAGACACAAAGCCCTCAAAATGAGGTGGCTTTATGTGTTACAGATACACCCTTAAAATGGTTGAAAACTGGTATTTCACGGACCCTCCTGGTGAGTTCACAAGAAAAAATAATCATCTTTTGGGTTTAAAAACAACGGAGACTCTCAATACACCACTTCCTCAATACATGTAGGGGGATAAACTGCAAACCTCAGTCGTGTTTCAGTAGCCGGCTTGGCGTCTATGTTTGGTTGCATAGAAAGGATTCGGTCTCCAGGTGTATGAGTCACATGAAGCCTATCCTAACTGGCTGGATTTTTCTTCTTCACTGAAGTGAGTGAATTGATCTGTTGTTTTGTCACTGCCTAGCTAAAGCCAGTGGGAGGGTGTCAGTTATCAGTTGGAAAAAAAGGTATCATTTTGAAGTACCAAGACAGCCGATGAATTGTATTCACGAAGTAGATGTTTCACTCTACTTTTTAATTTGCTCCTGTTTGAGTTAACTGAGAGTTTCATCTTTATTTTTAAAGAATGACATTTACACAGCCGCTCAAACTGCCAATCTGTTACATAAACAGCCTTGTTTTCCAAAAGGCTGGCACCGCCTAGAGGCCAAATAATGTGCAGCGTTTGGGATTTCTCTCTGGAGGGAGTCTTCTTCGACCTGTTGCCTCCTGCCACTTGTGATGTGCCTCAGTCATGAGCCGTTAGGGGCAGGTGGGGCAAATGGGATTGGATTCATACTGCAAAATTTCCTAAGCCCCGGAGGAGTGGGGGGAGGGAGTACCAGAAAGACATTTTAAAGCCCGACTGAAACACCATGACGGGGTTGGAGAGCCCTGGAACAAAAGAAGCTTCTCACTGACATCAGAAGTTGAGCTTTGGAACCAGACCCTGGGCTTGGTCAGTGACCTCACACGCAGTGACCCGGCTTTGCTATCCATACATCGATGGAGGAGCCCAAACCTTCTGACTCTAAACCAGGGCTAAAATCTGAAGGTCTCCGGGTGCCTGGGTGGCTCAGTCAGTTAAGCCTCTGCCTTCGGCTCAGGTCATGATCCCGGGGTCCTGGGATCGAGTCCCACATCAGGCTCCCTGCTCCATGGGGAGCCTGCTTCTCCTTCTCCCTCTGCCTGCAGCTCCCCCTGCTGATGTGTTCCCTCTCTCGCTCTGTCAAATAAATAAAATCCCAAATAAAAAAAAATAAAATAAAATCTGAAGGTCTCATAAGTTGGTTTCACCAAAACTCAGGACAACACCCCATTAAGCCAGTGCTTTTCCGTTTGGTTTACACACCACTTACGTCAGCATCATTGTGGGTACTTGTGTAAACTGCTGTTTCCTGGTACCCATCCCAGATCCACAGAAGCAACATCTGTTGGTGTAGGGCCCAGGAAGCTGAATTTTAACAGTCCATTGGAAATGGTGTCTCAGTCTAGCTCTCACCGAAGCTTGGAACGGCTGTTGAAAGCCCATGGGTTGCCTTGGGTGGGCTGGGCTCTCTTTTGCTAGAGCATGGCTTTTCAACTGAGGAAGCACCAGTGTGTGCAGGGCTGACCTCAGAGCTCTTGCATTTCCCACACGCACCTGGAGGTACATGTGTACTCTGGACAACTGTGTACAGAGCACCTGCACCCTTCCAGCCTTTCCCACTGTCTCAGTGGAAACTGACTGGGCCAACGCACTTGAATCGAAGTGTCAACCAGCTAATCTGATCCATTAGTCCTTGCTAATTGATGTGTGCTAACTAGCAAGGTCTAGTCCCCTGGTTCTCCAACCTTAGTGTGCATCAGAATCACCGGGAGCATCTGTTAAAATACAGATTACTGGGCTCCATTCTCAGAGCTTCTGACTCAGTCGGTCTGGGAGGAGGCCAAGAATCTGCATTTCTTACTACAAGTTCCCAGAAATTAATGCTGATGCTACTGATCCAGGGACCCCTGGTTCTCAAGTTTTGTTGGGTATTAGAATCACCTAGAGAGTTTTAAAATTTTTTAAAGAGCAGGTCACACCCCATCCCAATTCAATCAGAGTATCTGGGGGTGAGACCAAGCTATCAGTACTTTTTAAATTACCCCAGGTGCTTCCAGCGTGCAACCAAATTTGAGAATTATTGGTCTAGAACTGTAGTTCTTAACACTGTTGATGCATAAGAGCCTGTGGAGTTTGCTAGGGTGAAGATTCTTGGGCCTCCACCCAAAGAAATCTGGCTCAGAATGGCACCAGGAGGGCCTGTGCACCGGGGTTTTGGACGAATAGCTCAGACACTGATGATACAAACTGAAGTGAATAACTTCTTTTTTTTTAAGATTTATTGATTTACTTAAGGGGGGGGGGACGGGCAGAGGGAGAGGGAGAGAGAGAAAGAGAATCCACAAGCAGACTCCCCGTGGAGTGCAGAGCCTGATATGGGACTCTATCCCATGACCCTGAGATCATGACCTGAGCCGAAACCAAGAGTCGGCTGCTTAACCCACAGAGCCACCCTGGTGCCCCTGGAGCGTAGAACTTCTAGTGGCACATTAAACTCCATGGACAGTTTTTTAAACACTAGTGCCCACCTGCCCAGAGATTCTGATTCAGTTGGTCCAAAGTATGGCCCTCG
The DNA here is from genome assembly GCF_011800145.1 of Mirounga leonina. Lineage (NCBI taxonomy): Eukaryota > Metazoa > Chordata > Mammalia > Carnivora > Phocidae > Mirounga > Mirounga leonina. The sequence goes on from NW_023270615.1 coordinate 14,496,641, forward strand.
TATCTGAAATTTTCATAGCTCCCCAGTTATTTTAATATTTTAATATTTTAATATACAGCCAGGGCTGAGACCCACTGGTTTGTGCATCAGTATCACCTGTGGAACCTGTTAAACTACACGGATGCCCACTCCCTACTCCCGAGTTAGTGAATCGGAAAGTTTAGCACGGACACCAGGGTGTTTTTAACAAGCCTCAGAGAATATTCTGAGCATAGCCAGATTTGAAAACCATTGGTCTAAATTAAATTTCCCTTTTTTAACTATGGACTTCTGAGAAAATCTGTGAAAACTACTGGCTTAGATTAATGCTATTCTCACTGTTTCTGTTAATAACAGCAAGCATTTCTCCAGCACCTAGATATGCCTGCTACTCTAAATACATTATCACTGATCCTTACAGTGACCTGGAAGGACTGAATTTGGGGAGGAAAGCAGGGATAATAAATTTGTCTAAATCCAGATGCCACCTAACATGAAACAGCTCCAACTCTAAGGTGGACCATCCTGATACGCTGGGCTCTTGGTAAAGACAGGGATGTGGCCCAAGGTGATTCCGGATGACCCACCAAGATGCTGGTGCCTTCGGTTCCACCAGGAAGCTTCCCCATCGCCCTTGTCTGCCCACGTGGGGCGCGGAAAGCTCCACGGTAAGTTTCTTCACTTGGTTTTTTTGTTTTGCTTTGTTTCGTTTCAAAAAGGAAGAAAAGCGAAGTATGTTTCTGGTGGTAGACTGGACTTCTCACATTGACCCTGGCACGGAGATTGGGCAGACATCAAAATCTAACACATGCCGGCCACAAGAGGCTTCGCTTCCTGCTCAGTGTTCATTTGCAAGATCTTCATGGCGTGGTCTAGTGTGAGGTCATTACTTCCCTAGAATGTCTGGATCTTTTTATTCCCTCTTTCTCCAGACTTCTTACTTTTCTGAATTTTCTTAAATGGCCAACTTTGAATTAACACAGGGGAACAGGAATAACATGTAGTTTTAAATCCCTAAATAATCCAAAATGTCTATACCCAAGTAGAAGTTTAACTACAAATCAAATGAGAAAAAATTGTATCACTTTCCTTTATTTCCCACAACTGACATTATCTGACTTTTGAGTCTGCCAACAGGTAGAAGTTAGAAGGGTGGGGAAAGAGTTTAACTCATCAATTAAATATAACTTGGTTAATTCCAGTATGAAACATTCTCTTACTATCTCGTCTCACCCGTGTCTGAGAAATGCTCCATCTTTCAAAATAGATCTTCCCTCCCCATTTTCCTTACCAAGATGTCTCCTGACCCCAGGGGTAAGCTTCTGTGTGCTTGTGGTGGCAGGAGGGCAGGAATACAATGATGGCCCACGTACTAACCTCCACATCCTTGCCATTATCCATGAGGACACTGGGCTGATCTTCTCCCTGGACCCCTGAACCTGTTGACCACTGTAGGTACCTGATCCTACCCAATTCTTCTGGAAACTGTGCTAACACCCAGAGTCTGTTGTCCTTGAGGCATCGTCTGGCTGCCAAGTCTTGCTTCATGATCTCTCATATTTTCTGCTCCATTCATCCCCTGAGCATTTCTGCGGGGACAGATTTTCCCAGCTGGGTTCTCTGACTCCACAGGCACCAGTCTGATTTCCTCCATAGTTCCCATCCTTCCTCCCCTCCACCATCCCACTAGAACTCTCTTTTCAAGTTCCCTGATGATCTCCATGTTGCCCAACCTAGTGGCCAGTTTTCAGTTCTCATCCGATTTCCTATATCAGCAGGATTGGACAGTTGATTATTTTCTCCTTGAATTACTTTCTTTACTTGGCTTCCTAAAAATCTTGGTCTTCCTCTAACTTCATTATCAACTCTTCTCTGACTTCTCCCCTGACCTCTAAGTGTGAGTGACCCAGGGCTCAGTCCTTAGGTCTCTTCTTCAGTTCTCCTTTAAACTCACTCCCTTGGTGTCCTCATCTAGTCTCCTGGATTTAAGTGCCACCTATGCTAGCGATTCCCAAATTTCACAGGAAGTCTCAACCTCTCCCCATACTCTAGATTCCAATATCCAACTGTCTAGTCCACAGTGTCATCTGGATAACCAACAGGCATCTCAAACCTGACCTGTCCACAATTAAATTCTGATCTTTCCACCTAAAACCTGCTTCTTCTACAATTTTCCTGAATGTACAAAGTAGCAGTTCTCTCCTTCCAGTTCCTCAGGCCAGAATTCCTGGTCTCTTCTCTCCCTCTCAGGTTGTCAAAACTCATCCATTAGCAATCTTCTTTGCTCTATCTTCAAAATATATCCAGAATTCACACTTCTTGCTGTCTTCACCATTGCAACTCTGGTCTCATTCTTTTTTTTTTTTTTTTACTTCAAAGGGTGAAGTATTTCTTTTTATTTAAATTCAATTAATTAACATATGGAGTATTATTAGTTTCAGAGGTAGAGGTCAGTGATTCATCAGTCTTGTATAACACCTAGTGCTCATTATATCACATGCCCTCCTTAATGCCCATCCCCCAGTTACTCCATCTGCCCCACCTCCTGTCCAGCAACCCTGTTTGTTTCCTAGAGTTCAGAGTCTCTTATGGTTTATCTCCTCTGATTTCAACTTATTTTTCCCTCTCTTCCCTTATGTTCATCTGTTTTGTTTCTTGAATTCCAAATATCAGCGAGATCATATGATAATTGTTTGATTGACTTATTTCGCTTAGCATAATACCCTCTAGTTCCATCCACGTCGTTGCAAATGGCAAGATTTCATTTTTTTGATGGCTGAGTAATATTCCATTGTGTATATATATACCACTTCTTCTTTATCCATTCATCTGTCGATGGACACCTGGGCTCTTTCCATAGTTTGGCTATTGTGGACATTGCTGCTATAAACATTGGGGTGCAGGTGCCCCTTCGGATCCCTACTTTTATATCTTTGGGGTAAATACCCAGTAGTGCAATTGCTGGGTCATAGGGCAGCTCTATTATCAACTTTTTGAGGAATCTCCATACTGTTTCCAGAGTGGCTGCACCAGCTTGCCTTCCCACCAACAGTGTAGGAGGGTTCCCCTTTCTCCGCATCCCCACCAACATCTGTTGTTTCCTGACTTGTTAATTTTAGCCATTCTGACTGGTGTGAGGTGGTTATCTAATTGAGGTTTTGATTTGGATTTCCCTGATGCTGAGTGATATCTAATTCATTCTTATCTGTACTTAGATCATGGCATTAGTCACCTGGCTGGGACGCTGAAAGCTCCATAAATTTTTTCATTTGGTCTCCTGCTGGTCTCCTGCTGGACTCCTGCTTCCACATTTGCCTCCCTTCAGTCTATTCTCAATATAACAACTAGAATGATTCCTTTAAACCAAAGTCAAATTAAGTCACTGCTCTATTCAAAAGTCTCCAGAAATTTCCACCTCAGAGTAAAAGCCAAAGTGCTTACAAGGTCCTATACAATCTACTCTCAGCATTTCCTGCACTGGGCCCCACCATCACGGACCTCATCTCCCACCTCTGCCCTTCCTTCATTCTGCTCTTCTTAGAAAACCCTTAGCCAGTTCCCTCACCTCCTTCAGGCACTCACACAGATACTGCCTTCTCAGTCAGGCCTTCAATAATAACCCCAGTAAAAAAATTACAAGCCCCCCCCAACCCCACTCTTCATGCTATTCAACTCCTTGCTTTGTTTTCTCCATAGTCATTTTTTTTTTTACCAATGGACATGTATTTTACATATTTGTTTATTATCTGGTTCTCTCAAAACAATGCAAGCTTGTGGTGTCATTTTACTGGAACAGTACATACTCAATAAATATTTTTGAGTATATCTTATTAATTCTAATACTCACTACCCCCGACCCCACCAACTGGAGTTTTGACCTGCAGAAGAGGAACCAGGGTCCACGTATCTCACCACTTGCCTTTCTTCCTCATTTTCCCCTTCCTTAAAGACTTTAAGTGTGGCAAACTGAATAGAGGTGTTTATCTCCACTTCTCCCCAAACTCATTTTCCAAGGTAAAAAGTCAATAGGTAACATTTAAAATTTAAAAGTCAAAGTTACCTGTAATTCTGTAATATGGCAGAAGATAAAGCAGAGCTGAGTGGTTGCCTCTGGGGAGTAAGAATTTGGGGACAGGGAGGAGTAAGAGATTATGCTGTTGAGTTTGTTGTTTTGTCTTTTAAGTTTTAGTGTACATTTTACAAAAATTTAAAAGAAACAGGTAAAATACAGTAATAGTAGGAGGTTTTAATATACTTTTTTTCAAACCAGTGAGATCTAGGAGGTAAGAAATAAACACAGACACAGAGAGACTGAATAGTACAATCAACTCACTTGTTTTAATTGCTAAAGAACTTGACATCCACTGAAAGACAAAAATATCAATCATGTACATGACTGCAAAGAAAACCTCAAGAAAATATGGAAAGTAGGGATTTTATAGATCTCTTTCTCTATTAAGAATCCAGTAAGATTAGGAATAAATGAATTATAAAAGGAGCTTCAGAAATTCAGATATTCCTTTTCTCTCTTGACAGGGCCTAATTTTCAACAGCACTTTCCCCCTGGGGACACAATACATAAAAAGCTTCATTTGACAGTCAAAGCTCAGCGATGACTTTGGTGTTCTAGCCAGTGACTACCCTGCCCCTGAAGCACTGAGATTCATTGATTAAAAGGATGAGGAGCCATGTGGCATCTTGATTTAAGGGGAATAAAAAATACATTAAATAATTCCTAAAATATCATCTCCATTATTCATTAGTGTGGTCATTACTTTAAATCCGGAGCCACAAAATGTCAATCAACTGATGGGAAGGACCAGAATTGCCAATCTCAGTTGTACCTCTCTGTGCATCTTTGGTCAGCATCTCTGAAAGGACTGATGAGCAGTGAGGCAGTTAAGATTCACTGATGGCTGGGATTCCAGCCAATTGCTGAAAAAAATCTTTAAAGTATCTGGATGAGTGCTTCTCAAAGTTGTGTGTCAGTTAAAATGCATATTCCTGGGCCCCACCCCCACCCAACTGAATCAGAATATGTGGAGAAATTAAAAATCTACATTTTTCTGACAGGCTTTTTTGCCACAGTTTGAAAACTACTGATTTACATAAGCCACTAACCATCTCCCAATAATCCAGAGTGAATTAAAATCATGGAAGGAAATGGATTTAGCATAGTAGCTCTCTTTTTCGGTGGGAAGGTGGGGAGAGTCTATTGTTTTACAGTTTAATTAAAATGAAAGTCTTGGGGCGCCTGGGTGGCTCAGTCGTTAAGCGTCTGCCTTCGGCTCAGGTCATGATCCCAGGGTCCTGGGACTGAGCCCCGCATCGGGCTCGCTGCTCAGCCGAGAGTTTGCTTCTCCCCCACCCCTCCCCCTGCTGATGTGTGCACATGCACACGTGCTCTCTCTCTCAAAAAAATAAATAAAATCATTAAAAAAAATAAAGTCTTTAGAATAACTACCTGACAGGCTTGACACACAACTATTATATTGGGTTATCTTTTACAATTTTGACTTTGACTCACTAGCCATTCTAGTAAAGGAAAGGATAGGGTTTCAGTTTGACATGCCACATCTGGCTTCCATCCACATCTCCCATGTTACGTCCACCATTTCCCAGCACTGTATCTCCAGTCAGTGTCTCACACGTGCAGGATGGGGATTCCCACCCCCATTTGTTCATTATGCAGGAGCATCCTCAAGAATAATGCCTTTCCAAGTTAGGCAAGATCCTTCACAAAATAATAAAAGATGTTCGTGAATCTTTTCATTGGTAATTCCACTTCTTGGACTATGTTCCAGCATTTCTCAGACGAATGTGCAGAGACATGTAGACCAGTGCACTAGCTGCAGCATAGCTTATAAAAGCCAAAAATCAGAATCAGCCTAAGTATCTGTAAGAGGTAGAGTTAAGTGTGTCTGCATGTAAGAGAACATTTAAAATAATCATCACTTCACCAAACAGAAATGTATTTCTTTCTCACCTAAAAGAAGTTCAGGGGAGGGAGGCCATCCTGGGCTGATACAGCATCTTGGTAGTGTCATCAGCGACCAAGGCTCCTGTCTTGCCAGTTGACCATCCTCAGGAAGTGGCTTCCATCCTTCAAGGCCCACTGCACAGCCATGTTTGCTACATCCTCCCAGATACCCCTCACCACCTGGGAGAGCAAAGGGAAAAGAGGTGGAAATGTGAGCAATCAGCCACGTTTAAATCAAGAACAAAAATTAAGCTTAAAGGGACTTATTGCACCGGACCAGGTTTACTGGATTAAACTTAAAATTTAGATTTTTTTCTTCCTACTTCTATATGGATGGGAACTATTCATGAACTACATTTTCTCTGTTCACCTGAGTACAGTGGGAGTAAATTTACAAACCTACTATGTTGTATCTCTGAAAAATTTTAAAACGTTAAAGTCTCCTTCAGATTGTTTTATCATCTCAATTTTATATATATATATATATTTTTTTTTTAAGATTTTATTTATTTATTTGACAGAAAGAGCACGCACAAGCAGGTAGAGAGGGAGAAGGATAAGCAGACTCCCCTCTGAGTAGCGAGCCCGATGTGGGGCTCGATGTGGGGCTCGATCCCAAGACCCTGGGATCATGACCTGAGCTGAAGGCAGACGCTTAACCAACTGAGCCACCCAGGTGCCCCTATCATCTCAGTTTTAGAGGTAGGGAACTAAATTCTCCTGCCAGAGTCCAAAGTGTAAAGTGAGACAAAAGGATCCCACCTTTGGTGTTCCCATTAAGTCAAATGATATTCTCCTTCCTGGGCCACAGGGCAAGTGGAATCCATGTGTCTCACTCACTGTCTCTCCTGCCTCTTCTACCCACAATGTCCTAGGGTCAGTAAAGGTCAGTTCTTCTTTTACTTCCTCCTCCTATCTCTCAGGGCTTCCCTTAGTACCAGGACCAGCTACCTAATTTTTGGAGTCCAGTGCAAAATGAATAAGGGTCCCTTGTTCAAAAATTATTAGGAACTTCAAGATGGCGACAGCAGAGCATTAAACCAATTACAGGGCCCTTCTAAGGATGGGGCCCTGTGTGCCTGCACAGGCTGCATGCCCACCCAGCTGGTCCCATAGCTGGCCCCACATGTACCCAAGGTCTTTGGTGGCTTTGGGGCTTTCACTCTCCCTACATAATAACTTTCTCCTTTCTGATTCTGGCTTACCACTTAGACCTTACAGCTGACTAGAATAACTTCTCTAGACGTAAAGGAGCCTGGACTTCAAGCTTACTTCCTTTTTGTGGAACTGAACAAAATTTAACTTGATGACAAAAGCTGATTAATGTCTTTTAGAAAATAGTGGGTGTTTCCCATCCCTTTTCCTAGAAGCCCTGCCAATCACACTGCAGTACACGGAAAAGATTTTCAGGATAGGAAAACAGAACATCTGAAAATATTTTTTAAATAGTATTCTTGTCAGGGCGCCTGGGTGGTTCCGTTGGTTAAGCGTCTGCCTTCGGCTCAGGTCATGATCCCAGAGTCCTGGGATCGAGTCCCACATTGGGTTCCCAGCTCAGCAGGGAGCCTTCTTCTCCCTCTGGCCCTCTTCCCTCTCATGCTGTTTCTCTCTCTCTCTCTCAAATAAATAAATAATAAATAAATAGTATTCTTGCCACAAAGGTAAAAAATACAAATCCCTTATCTAAGAATAGGAGCTTATAAAACAAGAACAATTGGATTTGAAAAAGAACGGAGTAGAAACCCAAAAATGAAAACATGCTCATTAAAAAAAAAAAAAAACAAAACTGAAAAGAGGATTAGTGAATTGAGAACTTAAAAAATAACAGCAAACACAGCACAGAGAAATAAAGAAAGTTAAGAATATGAACAAGATGCTGGGGGCACCTTGGTGGCTCAGTCAGTTAAGCGTCTGACTCTTGGTTTCGGCTCAGGTCGTGATCTCAGGGCCATGACCAAACCCCATCTTGGCCTCCAGGCCCAGCATCAGCCTGCTTAAGATTCTCCCTCTCCCTTTCCCTCTGACACTCCGCCACTCGCGTGCTCTCTCTTAAAAAGAAAAAAAAGGGGGCGCCTAGGTGGCTCGGTCTTTAAGCATCTGCCTTCGGCTCAGATCATGATCCCAGGGCCCTGAGATCGAGCCCCGCATCAGGCTCCTTGCTCAGCGGGAAGCGTGCTTCGCTTCTCCCTCTCCCACTCCCCCTGCTTGTGTTCCCTCTCTCACTTTGTCTCTCTGTGTCAAATAAATAAATAAAACCTTAAAAAAAAAAAAAAAAGAATATGAACAAGATGCTAAGAGACAGGAAGGAAAGAAAGGGGATAATTCAGTATATTCCAGGTCAAAATTCCAGAAGAATGGAATGGAGAAATTTGGAAACAGGCAATAAAGAGACAATTGATAAGAATTTGCCAGAACCAAAAGAATTAGATTAAATAAGTAAAAAGTGATGAGCAGGATAAATAAGAACAATTTCAAACACATTGTAGTGAAATTACAGATTAAGAGAAAAATCTCCAAATCAGAGAAGGTAGATTATCTTAAAATGAAAAACCACACATTCAGACTTGCTACAGACTAACAGCAGACTTCTCAGAAGCAACAGATGCCAGAAGAGAGTAATTCCATCCTCACAGTTGTTCAAGGGGGAAAACCGACACAAGAGAATTCTACCCACAGATAAATGATCATTCGAGAGTACAAGTAATATAAGTACATTTTTTATACATCCCAAGCCCAAGAGAGCTAACTGACCCTCACTAAAAGCACTACTGCAAGAGAGACTCCAGCAAGAAAGAACAGGAAGCCAGAAAGAAAGATGACATTCAAGAGCAAAGAAAAAGAAAACTGGTACAAAATATGCTAACAATAATAACCATTCTTGGGTGCCTGGGTGGCTCAGTTGGTTAAGCAATTGCCTTTGGCTTAGGTCATGATCCTGGAGTCCCGGGATCGAGTCCCGCGTAGGGCTCCCTGCTCGGCGGGGAGCCTGCTTCTCCCTCTGACCCTCCCCGCTCTCATGCTCTCTCTATCTCATTCTCTCTCTCTCAAATAAATAAATAAAATTTACAAAAAAAACAACAATAATAACCATTCTTTTGTATTTAAGAACAAGATACAACTGAAACTCCAGACAACATGGGAGGTTGAAGAGCGCTGTTTATAGTAGGAAAAAAAAAATAGGCTAAATTCCTCACCTGTTTAGAAGGAGAACTGAAATTAATTTTAGTATTTAGTTTAAAATACCATATGCACAGAAATCAGTTGCATTTCTATACACCAACAACAAGACCGAAGAAAGAGAAATTAAGGAGTTGATCCCATTTATAATTAGACCCAAAACCATAAGATACCTAGGAATAAATCTAACCAAAGAGGCAAAGGATCTGTACTCAGAAAACTATCAAATACGCATGAAAGAAACTGAGGAAGACACAAAGTAATGGAAAAACATTCCATGCTCATGGATTGGAAGAACAAATATTGTGAAAATGTCTAATATACCTAGAGCAATCTACACATTAAATGTAAGCCCTATCAAAACACCATCAACTTTTTTCACAGAAATGGAACAAATAATCCTGAAATTTGTATGGAACCAGAAAAGACCCTGAATAGCCAGAGGGATGTTCAAAAAGAAAAACAAAGCTGGGGGCATCACATTTCCGGACTTCCAGCTCTATTACAAAGCTGTGATCATCAAGACAGTATGGTACTGGCACAAAAACAGACACATAGATCAATGGAACAGAACAGAGAGCCCAGAAATGGACCCTCAACTCTATGGTCAATTAATCTTCGACAAAGCAGGAAAGAATGTCCAATGGAAAAAAGACAGTCTCTTCAACAAATGGTGTTGGGAAAATTGGACAGCCACATGCACAAGAATGAAACTGGACCATTTCCTTACACCACACACAAAAATAGACTCCACATGGTTGAAAGACCTCAATGTGAGACAGGAGTCCATCAAAATCCTAAAGGAGAACACAGGCAGCAACCTCTTCGACCTCAGCCGCAGCAACTTCTTCCTAGAAACATCATCAAAGACAAGGGAAGCAAGGGCAAAAATAAACTATTGGGACTTCATCAAGATAAAAAGCTTTTGCACAGCAAAAGAAACAGTCAACAAAACCAAAAGACAACCACAGAATGGGAGAAGATATTTGCAAATGACATATCAGATAAAGGGCTAGTATCCAAAATCTATAAAGAACTTATCAAACTCAACACCCAAAGAACAAAGAATCCAATCAAGAAATGGGCAGAAGACATGAACAGACATTTTTCCAAAGAAGACATCCAAATGGACAACAGACACATGAAAAAGTGCTCCACATAGCTCGGCATCAGGGAAATCCAAATCAAAACCTCAATGAGATACCACCTCACACCAGTCAGAATGGCTAAAATTACAAGTCAGGAAACGACAGATGTTGGCAGGGATGCAGAGAAAGGGAAACCCTCCTACACTGTTGGTGGGAATGCAAGCTGGTGCAGCCACTCCGGAGAACAGTATGGAGGTTCCTCAAAAAGTTGAAAATAGAGCTGCCCTATGACCCAGCAATTGTACTACTGGGTATTTACCCCAAATATACAAATGTAGTGATCCGAAGGGGCACCTGCACCCCAATGTTTATAGCAGCAATGTCCACAATAGCCAAACTGTGGAAAGAGCCCAGGTGTCCATCGACAGATGAATGAATAAAGAAGATGTGGTGTATATATATACAATGGAATATTATGCAGCCATCAAAAGGAATGAGATCTTGCCATTTGCAACGATGTGGATGGAACTAGAGGGTATTATGCTAAGCGAAATAAGTCGATCAGAGAAAGACAATTATCAAATGATCTGATATTTGAAATTTGAGAAACAAGACAGAGGCTCATAGGGGAAAGGAGGAAAAAATGAAACAAGACGAAACCAGAGAGGGAGACAAACCATAAGAGACTCTTAATCTCAGGAAACGGAGGGTTGCTGGAGAGGAGGGTGGTGGGAGGGATGAGGTGGCTGGGTGATGGACAGTGGGGAGGGTATGTGCTATGGTGAGCGCTGTGAATTGTGTAAGACTGATGAATCACAGACCTGTACCTCTGAAACAAATAAAACATTATATGTTAATAAAAAAATAAATAAATAAAATACAATAAAATACTATGAGTTGTGTGTAACAAAACTGTAAAATAAAAGGGGCTAGAAATGACTGTGTTAACTTTCAAAGTAGGAGAGAAGGGGAAAGAGAGAAAACTCAACCACTCCATCAAAGAGGAGAAGACAGGGGGAAAAAGCAAACAAAAGCAAACAGAAACAAACTAAAATGGTATAAGTAATTCCAAATAGGTCACATATCATAACTGATACCACAAATAAAACTCATTCACTAACAGAGATCTTTACGGGTAAGTCAATGTTGAGTGAGAAAAGCAACCTGGAATAGGATATATTCAAACACACACATATGCTAGTACATATTGCCCTTTGATATATGAGTATGCACATTAGAAGTACTGAAAACTATTTTAAGAATACAACTCAGGGGCGCCTGGGTGGCTCAGTTGGTTAAGCGTCTGCCTTCCGCTCAGGTCATGACCCCAGGGTCCTGAGATCGAGTCCGTACTGGGTTCCCTGCTCAGCAGGGAGTCTGCTTCTCCCTCTGCCCCTCCCCCTGCTCATGCTCTCTCTCTCAAATAAATAAATAAAATCTTTAAAAAAAAGAAAAAGAGGGGCGCCTGGGTGGCCCAGTCGGTTAAGCGACTGCTTTCGGCTCAGGTCATGTTCCCAGGGTCCTGGGATCGAGCCCCACACTGGGCTCTCTGCTCAGCAGGGGGCCTGCTTCTCCCTCTCCCTCTGCTGCTCCCCCTGCCTGTGCTCTCCTGCTCTGTCAAATAAATAAATAATCTTTAAAAAAAAGAATACAACTAAAAATCAACGGTCTCTGGAATGGAACAAAACAGAATGGGGAAAAGAAGGACTTCGATTTGATCTGAAATGTTTTATATTTTTATTTTAAAAAAAAGACCAAAAGCAAATATAATAAAATTCTAATAAACACTGAATATACAGGTTGTTTACTACTCTTCATACTGTTCTGTATCTTTTAAATTTCAAAAATTAAAAACTAAACAAAATATAAATCAAGATGGAGGAAGGGAAGTGAGGAGAAATCTTTTAAATATCTCAGAAAATATTATTTAGTGCTTTAGTACTTATTACAAGTATTAGAATATATATTTAAAAACACAAAAATACGTTTCTCTAAGAATTCCTTATTCAGATTTTACAGCGATTGAAAATTAACTTTCTACTTAATTGGTCAGAATTAGAAGTTTTCACAGGCAAAAAGAGCAAAAAGTATGTAATCGGGATTGCCTAATGATGGACATCAAAGGATAATGAAAGATTTTGTTTTGGACAAAATATTGTGGTTCCCTGAAGTAGAAAGGAGAAAGTGGTACCCAAAGGACTCTGTCATTTATTGATGAGCCTTAGGTTTTTAAAATTAGTTTCTGAGGCTCTTCAAAGAATCCAATTTTACCTCAGATCTAGAAATCTGGAGCACAAAGTTGTCATTTTCAGAGAAAATGAATGCACAGTTTTCTTTAAAAAAGATTCAGGATTCTGAATCTGGAAAAAATAAAATAAAAATTACAGTGCTTCTACTTGAGCTGTGTTTTGGATATAAGAAGTTTGATTTAATCTCCAGAGGGTTAATAGCTGTTCTTGGTTAAAAAATAAATAAGTGAGACCATTTTGTAAAATATCCTCCTTTTCATAAAGTAAGTGTTCAGCTTGAACTATCACGTTCATGAAGTCAGATTTACAACTACCAGAGATTTTTGTAGTTATAAAAGAAGCTTGTCTCCGTTCACCCTATTCCTCCTTTAAATAAAAAATGCAGCCATTGTATTGAGCTTTGCTAACATCAGTAAAGCTCAGGCAACAGCCAGAAGTGCCCTCTTTGGGGTGGCTAACTGATTTTCTCAAGGTCATGCAGGGATATGGCTCAGGAAGAAGGGGAAAACCTTAGGTTTGCCTGTGATTAGTAAACTTATACTGGGCTCTTTGTGTGAGATCCCTTGGTCACTGATCTCCAAATTAAAAATAGCTCGCAATTCACCTTGGGTCCTTTTGGCCTGTGAGAGCATGGGAACATGAATGGCTGAGGCATAGTGGGGCATATTTGGGTAAAACCAAGAACCTTTCCTCATCTTCAGTATTAAAGAGCACAGAATGGTAACCAAGTAGCCATTCCCTTATAGATGACCATTAAAGTGAATTCTGTCTGGGTTAGGCTGTCTCTGTGTAGGGAGGACACCCACAGGCTTTAATGGGCATAGAAATTAGCAGGACGGAGGCAACCAGAGGGGACATGACCAGGACCAAGGCAGGCCTGAAAGGCTAGATGTGGTGTTGGGCAGTTCAGCTTACCTTGGTGCCTTTGTGCCAAGAGACTCTGGAAAACAACACTCAGATGGAATGGTCGAAAGAATAAATTGGCCATAAATGAATGTTCTCAAGCACTGGCCAAAAATGAATACTCTTTGTTTGGTGAACCATAGCAAGATTTTGTGAACTTTAAAAGAAAAACATATCCCATGGTGCACAAAACAAGCACTGTTTTCTACACATTTAGCAGGTGTAAATAACAACCCTTCAGGCTGAAATATGGGTGTCCCTGTACTCCTTCAGAGCTCCAGTCCTTAATGGTTTGTTGGTTCACTGGTTCAGTCAGGAGGTTAGTTAGCTCTTTGGAAAGTTATGTCAGCCTGGGTACGGCGGCCACCTCCCAAGACTTGGTTTTATCTTCCATCCCTGAATGAACAAACACAGCCTGCCCCAATCTCTCTGTTTTCTCCGACTCTGAGAAGCATCCTGTCCTGACATCCCTGTGCCATTAAAGCTAAAACTGTTGAGGCAAAGGTGACCAGAATTCTGTGCCCCACCCATCAGGTAAAACCACAGGCTGGGTGCAGACTTCTGTAGCCAAGCAACCCCTCAAAGCCTCCACTATCTTGATGCGGGTTAAACTGCTTGCTATCTACTCTGCTTTTGTGAAGTCTCAGACCTCTGACCTCAGGCAGCTTTCTTTAAAAGATGAGGAGGAGAGGTGTGGGAGTTCACCAGCACCAAAGCTAACCGAGTCTACTGAGCCTCAACATTCCAAATTCAGGGGCCAGGGTTTGTCTCTGGACTTAGCCCAGCTCAGAATCAACTAAGGCATTTCCAGAACTGTCTCTGGGCATTGGCCAAAGGGCAGCATGTGTATCTGTGGTTAACACAAAACTAAGGACTATCCTCTAATTCCTCACCAAAGAGTGTCTTTCAGCAGGTCCAATGTCAAGAAGTTACCAAAACGTGTCTTAATTTGGGGTAGGATGGAGTCTGTCTGGAAGCTCCTGAGACAGACCTGACCCCTCCCCTAAACTGCACAGCAGAATAGTGCTCAGCTGTTTCTCCTCGGGCTTGCTGATCCCCTGCACAGAGACGTATGTTCTGAATTATATGTGCTGTACTTAATTTGGTGCCTGTAGCTGTTGAGTTGTTTTTATTCCTCACACTCTCGGCTGTACCACTTCAGGAAAACTCCGAGTAGCTAAGAGGGCTTTCTAAAAGAGTATTATGCTAACCTCGCAAGTCAGACAATGACAAGCAAAGGTATATGAATGAAATTAAGTGCCTCGGCTGAAATGCCAAATTTCCTAAGTATTTTCTTTGTAAGATTCAGTTTATACCCTTAAACCAGGGCACCTCTCTTTCTTTATGCTGTGAGGAGAATGACAGAGCACCCCTCTAGCGGGCAGGAGGCCCCTAGCCAGGGTCACTTTCCTGAATGAATAGGTGATGATTCCTTTCCCTTTCACCGTATATGACACATAGTTGTACACTCTGACCTGGAATCTCGCTTTTTCTAGGCAATATTGCCTATAATTACCGCTTGCCCTCGAGAACCCATCTGCCCCATCTTATTGAAGCCCACACCCCAATGCATGGCACTGTCCCTGCACAGTTAAGCACAGCTGCACTCATGCAAAGTGATACACCATTCGCAGGGCTTCCTCAGGCCTCTCTCCCTGTGTCCTGGGACCGGGAGAACAACTTCACTGGCAAGCACTGGGATGATGTACAAGTTGTCCAGGATCTCCCTGCTCAGATGTCATTCTCTCTCCAGGAAGATATGCTACAATTCCACCTTCAAAGAGCCATTCCTTTGGGTGAAGGCACTGTCATCTCCAAGAGTTCCTGGAGGTGAAGGAGCAGAGTGGAAAGTGTCCTGACTTTGGAGTTGGGCAGGTCTGAGTCCCAGTAAAAACTCTGCTGCTTATCAATTGTGAGACTGTGGGCCAGATACTTAATGTCCTAGAGCTTCGGATTGGCCTTATGTAAAACCCAAGAACTTTATAGGGCTCACAGAAGGCAGCATCTATTTAGGCAATGTATCTAGAATACTAAACTTATGCCTGATACAGTGCAGATCCCAAAAAACTATAGATGTCACTACAAATATTAAATACAAGCACTTCCGGGAGCAAAGTTATTAATACCTTGACACTTTGTAATGGTATCTAAGCTAGCTCAAAACCAAGTACAGAATCAAGTGGGAGCTAGACAGAACTAGTGACACTTTACAACCCAGGAGCTCTAAGAAAGGTCTGAGAACAGAAGGGTAGGAAGAAGCAAAAGCAAGCCTTATTACCTTTATAATCTGGTCCTTCATGTGTACCCCATCCTGTAACAGAGACACTGACTCGGTGAAACTGTTTGCCTAATATCATACAGTTAATTGAGCAAGAACTAGAATTAGAACCTATATTCTATTTCCAGCCCTGGGCTCTTTTCCCCAAATGATGAGCGTATATATACACTGATAAAGGGGTCAGTGGTAGCAAAACACTAGATCAGGAATCAAAAACCTACTTTTAAACTAGGAAGGAGCACTGGAAAATTCCTGAGGGTAATGAAATGCTCTATATCTTGACTGGTGTGTTGGCTATGATTACATAGATACATACATTTGTCAACATGCATCAGCTGGATACTTCAGTTCCGTGCATTTTATGGCATGCAAATACACCTTGGTTAAATTAGTTTAAAAACACAGATAGACTTTCCAGCCCCAGCTCTGACACCAATGAGCTTGGTCTTGGCCAAGTCAGTTCCCCCCTCTGGGCCTCAGTTTTCTTGTCTTTATGATGAAGGGTTATAATCAGACAACACCTAACACGCCTTCCAGATCAACACTATGATATAGTAAACAAGACCTCTTCCCCTCATTCCAGCCACGATTTCATGCCCACTGGGCTAAGCGGCACGCTCAGAGAGACAGGCATACAATCTGGGGGGAGTGGGCAGTAAACGGCATAAGCAGGGAACCCAGTGTCTTTCTACTGCATATTAACTTTCCAGCCACACTTTAAAGAACACGACTGGTTTTCCACAGGGATCCAGCAATGCAGCATATTTGAGCTCTGGGATGAGGATGGTCTGGCCCCGACAAGTTGTACCTGCCACCAGAGATAACAACTTTCACACGGAGAGTGGAGAGAATGTTTCCTGGACAATGGGAATGACGGACAGATATTAAACGGGAGGAAACTGAAGGCTCTGCCAAGTTTCATGATAAAATGCTCTTTCTCACGGTAAGGTCAAGCTGTCTCGAGTGCAGCTACTGCTTTTTTAACACAAGGGAACACGGCAGATTCAATAGAGTGCATCAGGCTTTGCAAAGAGTATGTGATCAAAGGCCCCTTGTTTCATTTATAAATGAAACTGAATGACTATTACAGCGATAAAAATCATCAAGGGTGAATTTGGAATTTGCTGATGAACTAAAAGCTGAGAAACATGAGTAAGAAAATCTCTAAAGGTTTGATCCCGAAGTCCTTTGCATGTAAAATGCCCACTGATATTTTCAATATTACATATGTAAAAGGAAGGTTAAATTGGACTTTCATGGGCGAACATTATACAAGCAGCTACAGTTGGCATTATTATAACATATTAATGAGTGCTTAAAAAGGTAGAATATATTCACTGGCACTAAGTCTTATGGTTTTCAAAGACTAAGAATCTAAAAGCAAAATTTAATGTGTATGAATCATTGAGTATTAGTGCATTTGCTTATGCAAATAGGACAGAAATAAAAGTCATATTTTAGCCTCAAGTTGCTTTAAAAAAGAGAATAGCATTTATTTCTCATTTGCAATGTTTGGGGAACAACCTTGTGATGGTTAGTTTTATGTGTCAACTTGATTGGACCACAGGGTGCTCAGATGTTTGATTAAACATTATTCTGAGGATGTCTGTACGTTTTTGGATGAGATTAACATTCGAACTGGTAGACTGAGTAAAGCAGATTGCCCTCCCCGATGTGGGTGGGCACCATCCAATCTGCTGAAGGCTTGAATAGAACAAAAAAGGCTCTCTCAGACTATGGACTCAGAAACAAACTGAGGGTTCTAGAGGGGCCGGGGTGGGGGGATGGGTTAGCCTGGTGATGGGTATTAAGGAGGGCACGTTCTGCATGGAGCACTGGGTGTTATACGCAAACAATGAATCATGGAACACTACATCAAAACCAAATGATGTACTGTATGGTGACTAAGATAACATAATAAAATTAAAAAAAAAAAAAAAAGGCTCTCTTGGCCAGACTTTCTTCAAGCTGGGACATCCAGCTCCCACTTTCGGACTCAGACTTGGACTGGAACTCACACCTTTGGTTCTCTGGTTGTCAGGCCTTTGGACTCAAACCATAGCATCAGTTCTCCTGGGTCTTCAGCTTGGCTACTACAAAACTTGGGAATTTTCGCCATCTACAATCATGTGAGCCAATTCCTTATAATAAATCTCTCCATATGTATAAGTTCTGTGTATATACATATACACATGTATTCACATATATATGTGTGTGTATCCGTCTATATACACAGAACCAGTACGATGTATATATATCTATTTTTCTAAATATCTCTAAAACAGACCCCCTCAAATATTTCATCAACTGATTCATGTTAACATCATTCAACATTTTGGGGATTAGATATCAGATTTAACATTGAGCATAGCCTTTGATCCAGCACTCGTCCTTCTAGGAATTTATCCTACAGAAATACTTGAACATGCGTGCAAAGAACTAAGTGTAAGGATCAGGGCCACCATGTTGCACAATGTCAGGTTTGGAGGCACCATTACCATTGAGGCTACGTCAATGGTGCCCCTGAAGCATGACAAAGACATTCACTATTATGTTGTCTGAAATGGCAAGTAACTCAGAACAATGAAAACTGCCACCACTGGAGGATGATTATGTTACATCTATATGATAGGACAGTGTGGACATGGTGCCTCTGTTGAAAAAAAGTGAGGTCTATCTATATATCTGATAAGGACAGATGTCTAAGTCGAGAAAATCAAGGGCAGAACAATGTAGAGTATGTTCCTACATGTGTGTATATATGTTTATGTTCACACACACACAGAAAATTTCTGGAAGGCCATTATTATTAATACTAGCTATTAATACTAGGTGCTGTAGTTGCATATCCTTTTGGGGGGGGGGTGTATGTGTTTACCATGGCCAAGTATTACTTTTGTAAAGAAAAAAGAAAAAACTAGACTAATACAAAGTCCATCCATTCACTCAATAATTCAGGGTTATGTACTGAGCAGTGTGCTAAATACCTCCCCAAGGTGAAGTGCTCATTGTCCACTGAAATTCTCTACTTTGTTAGTGTAGTTGGTTCTCGGTAGTGTCACTGTTGTTGCTGTTGTGAATTTCATTCAATAGATATTTATGAGGCATCTACCATGTGCTGGCACTCTTCTAGGTGCCAAGGATATATTAGTGGCCAAAATTTTTGAGACAAAAACCTGTCTTCATAGTTCTTACAATCTAGCTGCTGAGATCAAAAATGTTGCAGTCTGTGCATCACATTCATGTGGTCACAACATACCTCATACGAGCAGTCACCCTACAAAGGCTCTCAGAGGGAGAGCACAGTGTGCGTGGGCGCACATGATGCGTGGATGTACACGTATGTGGCTGGGTTCCGTCTGGCTGGCATTCACATCAACAAGCCCATACAGCGAGGTCTCTGAGCACATGAGCCAGGTGCATAAAGGGTCCCCGTAACATGTAAAATCTTAGTAACAAGCAGAGTCATCTTTCAGAACTCAGTGTAGGCTGCGTCTGCTTCTGCTGCCCCCGCTCCTCCACTCTGAATCTCTTCAGGATGGCTGCAATTCAGCACACAGCCGGGTTCCTGAATCCCAGGCTGGCTGGAGTTTAAAAGACTGGGTGCCTAAGTCCTTAAAACGTGTCACTAGTCTCAACCTTGACATTTCCATCTGGTAAGACCACAGCGGCTTACAGAGACAGGAGGCTTGCACAGTTCACCAAAGGAAGGTTACAAGTACCTCCTCATTCTGGACTGCCATCCCAGTTACCACTCTCTGGGGGTTGGAAGTTGGTTCCTACGCTCCAAGTCAAGCGCTGCAGTTGTTCCAGTATCTACCAAACCCCAAGTGTCCATGCATGCCCACAGCTGTGTACACCCACAGACACACATAGGAATCTCCCCACACACCAGCTTCTTCTCAGCCTCTTACTAGATCCACTGCTGGAGTGGCTGGAACTGGCATGTGGCTCATCAGACCTGCTACTTTCCTTCCTGCTTTGACCTTGCAGAGTCACCTGAACTGCTTTTGGAACCATAGCCGAGGCAGTCAGAAACAGCTACTTATTCTCCTTTACAGCGAAGAGCAGGACAGATTCCTGATTGTTATTTCTACTGCACTGAGACTTAGCCCTACAATCTTTCTGGTTGACTCCTTTGAGTAGCCACTGCTCACCTTTTATCACCTTATAATGACTCCCTCCCATCTGCAGAGGAATAATAGCTTCTGGCTGGTGACAGGAGCAACAGACCCAATAAGTGGTTTATTTAACATTTTGTAGAAAGAACTTGGGAGTACTCTAAGGGAGTACATAAGATGCCAAGACCTGGATTTTAATTTAATTTTAGGACTAAAATTTATTTTAAAAGGTAGACTTGCCTGCTTTGGCCCTTGGGAGTACAATAAGCAGATATTGATTTCTGCTAAAGTTAACATCAAGAATTATTGAGCTGAAAAGTGCAGGCTGCCCTGGTCTCCACCTCAGTCAATATTTACCTTGAGAAATAATTAATCTTGATGTTAAGTAAAAGCAAGCACCAATGTATGTGTTATGCCTTTTTCCATGATGAGACAAATGTTGAAAAAATATATGCATACATATGTAATTTTAAAGGAATACCAGAATTGGCAAAAACTTAAATTACAAAAATTAAAGCCCACCTAAGCAATTCCTCCATCTCCTAACGAAGTCCCTCCACCAGCTTACTCATACTTACTCACTTGCCTTATGCGGACAGTGCTCTTCGCTCCGGAGGAGACAGCAGGCTTCAAAACACTAGAGGCGTCACCTAGTACGACTGCCCCCCCAGGTCCCTGCCCTGGCTTTTAGATGGTTTGACATCTAAGGGTTCCGGGTCTCAATGTGTCTTCCATGAGCAAAGAGGAGCGACAACAAAAGAGCGCATGACTGAGTACATTCGGTTGTTACAAGAAAAACAGGACCCACCTCAGAGACCCTGTCATTCTCCCCAAGTCCACGTGCACCTGCACCCAGAAAATACACACTCAGTAGCTCAAACAAATGTGGCTGATGGCTAAGGAGGCTCCTGCAAATATTACTAGTGATATTCCATTGCTATCATTTAAATCACACGCATGAAGCTGTTGGCATTTACCATGTCAATTCTGGCCTTTCACAAGGATTATCTCATTTATTCTTCACCTTCACTCCATGAAGTCGCTATCACTGGCCCTGTCTTGGAAACGAAAACAAGCCACAACAAAACCCTCATTCCTGAGAATGGTGCTGCTGGGCATGGGGGCTACTGACAGCTCCCAGCTGCCCCTCTTCGGGAACTGGCCTCTGAAGAAGGGAGCCGCTTCACCCAAGGCTCCCTTCCTGGGGGCAACCTTTATGTATTAACCAGTACATGGAGGGGAGTACCAAGGTCTGGCCCTCCTGTCTCCAAAAAGGACCCCTCTGACAATCCCAGGGATTGGCTGAAGTCTCTCCCACAATTGTGTGGCAGTCCAACGTCTCCTTCTGCTCCATCCTGCTTCCCTCATTCCTTAAAGGTGATGTTCCCTTTCCCAGGGAGCCCAATCTAAGACAACAGTTTTCATAAAAAAATAATTTGATGCTTGGATTCTTCCTCTTCTGTGTAGAGTGCAGCAAGGTTTTACATGCAAGGAGATTTAGATTTACAATGCTGTGGTATGTGGAACCATTCCCTGCTTGATGACTCACCTAAGGGGCCAACATCAATCCTGGGATAGATCCTGGGTGGAAGTTCAAGCTTCCAGATCCCCACATTCATTCCAAGCCACTCTGAAAGCAGTCCTGACTTGATCTTGCAAACATGTAATGGGAAGACTTGGCATCAAAGTCAGTGAAAGCTCCTAACCACATTTCCTGATCTTGTTGTAACATGATCATTTTATTACACCTTAAAACCCTCAATTTGATTAAGTATCAGTAGAAAATCTATAGCCTAATTTGAAGCCCTTATCCTGATGGTAAAGGGAAAGACCACACAATCTTTCAAGTTTTTATTTTGTTTTTGCCAATTAGGAATGTTACCTCTCTTCTCCTCATCCAAAAGGAATAAAATGTGTGAGCAGTTTAACGAGAAAAATCTAAGTGAAATTCCAATGACCCACCAATACTCTCCTTCTCGCTGGTAAAGCAGAAATAAGCAAGAGATGAATGGTCAGTGAAGGAGGATACATTTACTTACACGACACTGAATCACTAAAAAGTACTCATCAGTCCCCCCCACACACCCCCAATAACCCGATGTGCCTGGAGGGGCAACTGCCAAGACAAGATCTAAGACAACTCGTTGTGTATCAAACTCATCTCTTCTCCCTAAAACCTGTGAAGGATTCTTTAAATGTGTTTTTATCGTGGATGTTTTCCTTACTTTTTTCTTTCCTTACTCCTTTTTATCTTCCTTTCATTCTTTTAAAAAGAATATTCTCTCAGGAAGGAAAGCAAACTCTCATTTTTCTGCTGACTGGCTTGTGCACAACTGGAAATTATAAAAGAAATTGCTGTATCATTGATGTAGTAAGAAAACAGGAAGACAATTTTCATCCCAAAATGAGCCCTCTCAGCTGAAGCTCCCTTTGTAGTTGATGACCACACACTTTCCATCTCGGCATGAGGCCAGTTTTATTAAAATCCTATAGCAACAGCTTATTTTTCAAACAACACTCAAAAAAGGCACTTTATGATGAATTTCCCCTAAAACTGCTCATGATCATGTGTTTGGCACCTTCAAGGACTCCAATGGGAAAGGGATCTTACTTCATACGGGCAAAGTCTGAATGTTATTCTTTGATGAAAAGCATTTGTTGGGCCCTCAGGTAATGCTCAAGCAAAGAGGCAGATGGGCACAAAAGCACAGAAAAACTAGGGATCCAGCTCTTCGTACATCACTTCACTAAACAAAAAGAGTAAACTCTGAGACCTAAAGAGCTTGCCAGAAAACTGAGCTATTATGCTGGAGAATGATGGGAAAACCTAAAAGATGCCTATTTTTGAGAAACTGGATCAGAGACTCCTATTGATGAGTTAAAGGAAGAAAGGAGAGGAGAGAAGAGGGTAGCAAAGGAGAAATACTGTACTGCAAAAAGAAGATGAAGGCCAAAGAAAAAGGAAAGGTAGAGGAGTGAAGAGAGGAGAGAGATGGACCCTGATCTCTTATTTACTCTGTAATTTGGAGATCAGTTCCATTAATCCCAAGAGACAGCCTTGATCTAGAAAACCACCAGGAATAGAAGAACCAATGAAGAAGAACCAACAAATAAGATGGTCTTAAACAACTTGACTGCTTTAGCACCAAGTAACTAGAGAACTTTAGGGCACAAATGATCAAAATTAACCTGCCTCCATCCACCCACTGACTTATCTACTTATTAATCTGTGACCGAATGCCCCCCTCACACACATACACGCTGAAAAAGAGTACAAGATAAAATCTGCAATTGAGAACAAAAAAGTAGTGACAGCTTTGGAAAATAAATGATGGAGTTATTTTATAAAAAGTAATAATAATAATAAATAATAAAGTGATTAAACTTCCCCAAACATATTTAAGGAGCACAGAAGTCAAACACAAATTTTGGAGTAGAAATTCCACATACTGCAGTAGCAACAGTCCTGTCCCACAGATGTTTCCTAGTGTCTGAGCTGTTAGCACTGGAAGGCACCTTAGCAGTCAGCTTCTGCAACACTGTTCAATCCAGACTAGATTCTTTCCACCTCTGTCACATCCTTGACAAATAGGTACTCAGCAACATTTCCAAGTATACTGGGTTTTTTTCTGTATCGTGGCTTTACCCATAGGAAGTTCACTTAATTCTTCTGCTCTAAGAATACAAACATACAAACATGCTACTAGTTGATCAACCCTCTGTACCAGCTAAAACAATCTCACAAGGGCTGGATGGCTGGTGAGGTTAATAAACTAGGTTACAATAGCCTGTGGCAATCTGCACGCGAGGCTCCAACAGTGTTAGCAGGTACAAGGAAGCAGAGCAAGACCCCCAGTCCAATATTACAAGAGGTTTCTGTAGTCCCCAAACCTTTGCTTAAATTCCCCTTTAGTAACTCTGGTTCGACAGCAGTCCAGATAGAATTCCTATAGAGACCTGCATATTAAATATTGGAAACATATATAGCTGACACAAAATACAGGGTCAAGTCATAAAATCTGCCCTCCCAGGTTGAACTCCGGCTAAAAATTGAATGGAATTCCCAGGCCTCTCTTTGTGAGAGTGGTAAATCTTAAGATATCCTTGGGTTTACTGGAGAACTAGTACCAAACAGGACAGTCAATCCCTCTCCAAACCTCTGCAGGCCTTTGGTCTCTCTCTGAAGTGAATTATGAAACTCTAGATGAAACTGAGGACCACGGTATTTTTAGTTAACATAACCTCTAAAAGGGTAAACCTCAGGTGGGGTATTCGGCCATTTTTAAGTGTGAAGTTCCACTAATGGGAGCTTGGTTACATTGCTTAAGTAAATGACGGTACTTTCAGGCAAAAGAATTGTGTGCTTCCAATTGAAATGATGGTATAAAAGGTGCTCACAATACATAATCAAGTGAATAAAATCAGGTTAAAAACTAATAACCATAATACAACCTCACTCATTTCTGTTTGAAAAATGTCTGTATATGCACAGAAAAATAACGGAAAGTTCCAAATATTCCAAAATGCTAATAGTTTAACAGTGATTATTCCCTAAAAATGAGATCATGCTTTTCTTTTTTATTTTCTTTACATTTTCTATCACACTTTATATTTTATATCTTTATGTTGTCATCATGTATTGCTTCCAAAATATGAAAACTATAATGTTTTGGGATGAAAAGAAGTGAGATGTTCTTAACTTGCAAAAAAGGTCCCTGTCCTTCCAAGATGATTTCTTTATAAAAGAGAAATTTCCCCTCTTTGTTAGACTGTTTCTGTGCAGGTCCTTCTCAGACACTACCATCAAACAGTAGTTCTGGTTTCCACAGGCAGGCTGCGGAGTGCCGTGCACGGGGCAGGGGAGGCAGTTAAAAGAGAGATGGTTTAAGCATGTACAGAAGCCCATAATCACATGTAATGAAAACCTGTGCGGTCTCTCATCACCCTGACTTGTTCACGTGGAGGGACAAAAGCTGAGATGCCAAAAATAGCATCGAAGGTAGACAACTAACCCACCCGCAGTGCTGAGTCCTGCTCCAGCTCACCCCACTCCAACTGCCAAAGTATTTCTTTTCCAGAATACAGGGGGAAAATCACTCCATGCTTCTTTTTTTGAATAATTAAAATGCCACCACCGCGTATTCATTTGAGTTATCAAAATCTTCATCTAGTATGCCACCCCCAACCCCCTCCACCAGGGTCAAGGAGCTAGAAAGTGCTGGGTGCTCCCACATTCACACATTAGAGTCTATTACAATCTCACAGTAAGTCAGTTTAATCAAATTTCTTTGTTTCAAACTCAGAAGCTTTCAGGTTTCATTCAAAAGCATAGGAGAGAAAACTAGCAGGCAGGAGAGGTCCTAGGAGAGTCTGATCTTGGGTCTAAGAGTCCTGGGCACCCCAAAGACAAGAAAAAATAGGCCAAAAGGGCAGCTGAGAACATAGAAAGGGTGATGAGTGCGGTTAAAGATAAACTTCACAATTTCCAGAGGCTCTGTCCTATCTTTATGTGGTATTTAGCCAACCAAAGAAAATTAGACCACTTGAATCTTTTAGATGCATTACTCTGATCATATACCCAGCCCAAGTCATTATCTTCCAATAATTTAAAATAGAAAAAAGAAATACTGAATTTCTCCTACTGGTTGCCCAAACCTGAATACTCTCAAGTGAATCCAATGCAACAAGTCGAAAAGTGAGAAAAACTTACAACCTTTTCTTGGGGTGGGAGGGAAAGGGGTCTATACCATGCCAAATAATTGGTTTGACTAGATTTTTCCTGCCTGAGATGACCCATAGTTTGGGTGTCATGAAGACACAGCCCCTCTGTTTCTTTCCTGTACTCGGAGAAGGAACGTTCCATTCCACGCAATTCATGAATTTTAAAAACCATGAACCTTCCTTCACATTCCGGAGGAACACAAACGTTTTCCTGTCAGAGAGCTGTTTTGAGCATAAATGCTCAAGTGATTGCGATGGTGACAGGGAGAGGCCTTTTCAGACTAAGTCTTTGTTCTGAGCTGGCTGGAAGCTCCAGCAGTAGGACTGCCAGTAGGGTTTGGACATATGGTTGAGCACAGAGAGCAGGGACTGAATTTACCAACCACCAACTGCCATAACGGCCCTGTGTCTGGAAAATGGCCAACTGTTGAACCAACTGCCAGGGCTACCATGTTGTCATTAGACAGTGAGCCAAGAGAAAATTACACGACCATGGAAGACCACTAGCTCCCTCTTGTGGTAGAGCACAATGGCTAAGTCCCGCCACTTCTCCAGTAGAAGGACATCCCTGAATTCCATGAACAAAGGATGAAGGCAGTTTCTGGAGCAACCTTATCAGCCCATTTGAACAGTGGCCTTTATGTACACCTTTCCAAAAAGCTAATACCTACAGCCTTCTAATTTTGATGACAAAAATCATATCACTCCAAATTCAAAACTCTCCAATGATTCTCCTTTGCCCTTAAAATTAACTTCCAAAATCATGACCATGGCTTGTAAACCCCTAAAGATCTCCTGCCCACATCTCAACTGTCACTCTCCACCTCACTTTGCATTTCTTGAACTCTCCCCCTTCAGTATTTTCACCCTTGATCGCTGCTCCTATTAGAAATAACTGTGACTTCCCTCTCCACCTTCATTCCATCTCATCTAGCTCAATCTAATACATCTGTTCAGATTCAACTTAAATACCACCTCCTCCTGGAGGCCTTTCTTTATCCCCTAGACTAGATCTCTCTGTTCAGTCTGAACTGAGCACCCTGAATGTCCTTCCCTAAGCACTCATCACACTCAATCATAACTACTATCTTCCCCACTAAAAGATGTTCTCTACGAGGGCAGATACTGTGCCTACTTTTCACCCCTTTACCCTCCACACCCAACAAAGAGACTATAGACATTCAACGGAGAGAATATGTTTGAAGTAGTAAATTCTAAAATGGAAGAAAGAAGTCACATATTAATACACCAAGGAAAATACTATTATCTTAAGTTTACAGTGAGGAAAGTGAAGCTCAGAGAGGTCTGTGTGGCGTGGCCATTGCTACAAAGGAGAATGTGTCAAACCCAGAAATTACACCCCAGTGTAATTCCAAAGCCAATGAACTTTTAGGGAGCTCAAGTCAACCACAGTCAATTCTTGTTTATTCATGTCGTTGAAAGCATCACATGGCATGATTACTCTCAAATAGTGAATAATCCTAAAATCATTTCTATCCGGCTTTAGGTGGTATTTCTTTTAGGTCGTGCTTTTTTTCTTCCATTTTAAAAGGGATTTCTTTTGATGGTCTCAATATCTCCAAAGAAAATATCTAAGTCATCCTGAGAAGCCCGAACTAGTGAGAGTTCCCAACCAGGAGGCAACAGAGCATCACGAGTCAGAGAACAGAAAGAACATTAGGTTAGGTGTCCACAAGACCCCAATTCTAAGGCAAGCGCTGGTCCAAGCCTGAAGGATGATCTGGACTAAGCTACTTCGTGTTTCTGAAATGTGGCTCCTCATCTTTAGAAAGAAAAAGATGGAAGCATGTACTAGAACAGGTTTTTAGGGACTCCTCTGTTCTCAAATTCTACTCTAATTTAAAGTGGAGGTGATCTCTACAAACTTGCTGATTTATACTTGCATAAGGCAGTTAATTTTGTTTGGTGTTAAGAGACCTCCTCAAACACTTCAGTTAAAAATATCAGAATCTGGGCGCCTGGGTGGCTCAGTCAGTTAAGCGACTGCCTTCGACTCAGGTCATGATCCTGGAGTCCCAGGATCGAGTCCCGCATCGGGCTCTCTGCTTGGCAGGGAGTCTGCTTCTCCCTCTGACCCTCCCCCTCTCATGCTCTCTCTTTCTCATTCTCTCTCTCAAATAAATAAATAAAAAATCTTTGGGAAAAAAAAAATCAGAATCTTGTTTATGTTAACAAAGTCTTAATTAAACAGAGCAAACAATGCCCAAAAGAATATTATCTTTTTTTCCTGAAAATTCTCTCCAACCTCTCTATTTCTAAATGTAAAGGACTAGACTTGGAATTCTAATCAGATCCCAAATGGTGCTTACCTCCTTGCCATGCATCTCTTTGTAAATTGGTTTCAACTTTGAATTTTTGTACATTTCTCTAGTACCATGAAGCAGACCTTGAGGTCCTCCCACTTCAACAATTCCTGATGGGTTGTTCAGCTACTCTTCTAGGTCTTCTAAAGAAGTATTCCCAAAGGTGTTTTAAGACTCTCAGGAAGAAAAGACATCTATCAAACTTAACTGTTCTCTGCAGTAAGTGATACACAGAGCCCAGTTTACTCTCTGATCTTAAGTAAAAATAACCTTCCTGGGCCTCTCCTCCATAAAATGAGAGCAACAATACCAACTCTAGGGTTACTAGACGAACTGTTTGCAATCTCCTTGTGTAAGCATTACTCAAAGGGCAAATCTCTGTTACATTTTGTCTAGGGCTTCTAACCCTACATTCTACCATAAATTCAAAATTGTCTTGAGAGGGTATGGTGCCATGAAAAAAAACACTGGCCTCAGAATCAGAAGACCCAGATGTAGTCCAGGCTCTGATACACCCTAGCTATAAGGTCTTGGGCAAGTAGTTATCCCTCTTAAGGCTCTTATTTCTCATCCTTACATAGAGGATTATAATATAATGGTATGCTGATCAAGTGTGCATATACCTGGAAGAGTTGGCTTAGATGCTCAATGAACAAATCAGAATCCCAAAAGATTGGGATTGACAAATTGGAAACATGAACCAGATCTAAAGAGAGTTTATCTAATAAAGACCTATGTTCATGGCCAAAAAGCAAACAACTGAAAAGGAAGCATGTAGTTATAGGAGAAGATGAAGGGAGAGAGAGTGAAAAGAATTGGAGACAGGAAGTAAAAATACAAATCAACAAACCACATTGTAGTTATCCTGAAGTTAGTATCTTCATGGGCTTCTATCAGAGAAAAGCCTCCTTTTTTCCACAAGCCTTCAGACAAGTAAGCAGCATCACCCCCTCACACTCTTCCATGATGAACACCCTGTTCTTCCAACCATTCCCCTTAAGCCGTGGTTTGCCATTTCATCACCACTCCAGAGTCATGTGCTTCTTCTGTGGTTCTTGTTAGATTTTGACTTTATCTCTCTTGGATAAATATCTCTTTAGATTTGATTCATGCAGTTCATTATCCCAGACTGTCAAAATCTTTGGGGATTCTGAATTGCTCATAGTCTCTTCTGTCTGGATGGTGAGAGGATCTCAAACTGTGGCTCATATAGAAGGACTGAAGGAGTGAGTGGGGGCTGCATAATGTCAGGTTTTCCAGACATAAAATATACTATATTTAATGTGTATTCTGTATGTAATAAACACATATGGAATTATTTTATAGAACATAAATATATAAATAGAAATATTTTATATTTAACTTATTTAATTATGCTATCTTTCTTTAAACTAAGGAATAGAGATCAACCATACTCCATGCACATTTCCTGAGGTAATTAGTCCTCAAGTCAACAAGCCTTATTATTTCACCAAGACGCTGGAGAAGGAATCAGAATGCTGTGGGGAATTGAAAAATAAACAGTAGACCTGGTCCTGCTTCCAGAAAGGGGGACTTGAAATAAATATATATGAATATTTAGGAATCACAAGTAAGTGAAACTCCAGGGGCGCCTGGGTGGCTCAGTCGTTAAGCGTCTGCCTTCGGCTCAGGTCATGATCCCAGGGTCCTGGGATCAAGCCCCACGTCGGGCTCCCTGCTCCACAGGAAGCCTGCTTCTCCCTCTCCCACTCCCCCTGCTTGTGTTCCCTCTCGCTGTGTCTCTCTCTGTCAAATAAATAAAATCTTTAAAAAAAAAAAAAAAAAAATGAAACTCCAACAGGTAAAACATACAACTCCTCCCAACTAGATGCAGCATAAAAGACACGCATTTTTGTAAATTAAGGGAAGAAACTGCAAAGACGAATTACCGAAGGGACATATCCCCAAATGTTAACAGTGACCCAGGACAGATGAAATTATACTTTGCATCGACTTTTCATTTCATTTGTCCATATTGTTGAAAATTCTGATTTTTGTGATAAGAAAAAATGTAATTTTTTGGTTCTTAGGAAGATTTATATATAAACTGTGGTTGGGCCTGGTTCCCAGGCTTGGCATCTCCTCTGTTCCTTATGAGAGGAAACACAGTATTTCCACCTGGTGACTCAGTGCATGCCCAAGTCCTGATGGATTGGGATAAAAGGCATTTAAGTAGCCCCAGCATACTGTCTGGAACTGCTGAGTGACTCCTTCTCATGGGCTGTCCTCCCAGTCACACCCCACACTTCTACTGAACACCACTTTAGTCTGAAGCCCCAGGCTCTCCTCCCTATATCAGTTAATTCTTTCCTTCGGGGTTCTGCCTGTGGCCTGCGTTTCTCCAGGCACTCCCCGACCCAAAGGATAGTGTCCTGCCCACAAAGTCCCAACCCAGGGAAAGCGGTTCTGGTGTTTTTCCCTGCCTACACTTGCTCTTAGGACACCCCACCCCCACCCCAGTATGTGGCCCTCCCTGCTGACCTCTCATCAGGATCTACTCAGTATTGGACTATTGTTACAGCTTTCCAAATGGCCCCACCCTTGCCTTGTCTCTGCCACACCCACTAATGCCCTGTGGCCAAAGTCATCTTTACAAAAATAGAAAGCACCCCATGTTACCTCTATTAATGCTTTTCAGTGGTTCCCCATTCCCAAAACGAAGTTCAAATCTGTTCCCTGGTCCAAGTCCCCCTGAAGACCTGACCCTCTGCTTTGAAGGGAGAGGCTACCTTTCAGTCCTTCTGTATCTTGCACAATAAATGTGGACGGAACTGACCTGTGCTTTTTTTGGATGCTCAACTATGCCTGTCTGCACCTTTTTAAAAACCATATCTGCACGTGGTCTGTTTCAGTCCCAATTTCGCCCAGCACCCATGGGTAGTTCTGGTGCTGGGTCCTGTCCCACACCCGCTCCTGTAGGATCCCTGCTATTCTGAACATGTAGTTACATAACTTCCATTCAGCCTACTCTGCTTATGCCATGAAGGGTGGCTGGAGTATCAGCCAACACAAAAGGAACTTGTCTACAAGGAATTCATTAAGCTCAAGCTTCGTGGGTATACTGCATGTGCAGTTTCACAAGGCCTCTGCTTCACGGGGCCCTGTGCTTGGTTTAATGCTCTGCTGCTGCCACCTTCAAACTGTGTAAAGTTTCTTTTTTTGTTACTGAAGTGCAGTTGACACACAATATTACATCAGCTTCGGGTGTACAGCTTGGTGATTTGACAACTATGCTCACCACGAGTGTAGCTACCATCCACCACCATGCAACGCTATTCTAATGCCACTGACTACACTCCCTATGCTGTACCTTCCATCTCCGTGATTTATTCCTTCCATAACTGGAAGCCTAACTTCCACCCTACCTCAGCCATTTTGCCCATCTCCTCCTCTCCTCCCGTCAGGCAAACACCAGTTTATTCTCTGTATTTATGGGTCTGATTCTGCTTTTTTTGCTTGTTTTGCTTTTTAGATTGCACATAAAGTGAAATCATATGGTATTTGTCTTTCTCTGACTTATTTCACTTAGCATAATATCCTCTAGGTCCATCCACGTTGTCACAAATGACAAAATGTCATTCTTTTCTATGTTTGAGTAATACTCCAGTGTGTGTGTGTGTCTGTGTGTGTGGACACACACATCCATTCATCTGTTGATACTTGAGCCGCTTTCATAGTTGGGCTACTGTAAATAATGTGTCAATAAACATAGGGTGCATGTATCTTCCTGAATCAGTGTTTTCATTTTCTTTGGGTAAATACCCAGTAGTAGAATTCCTAGATTATACAGTACGTCTTTAATTTTTTGAGGCACCTCTATACTGTTTTCCACAGTAGCTGTACCAATTTACATTCTCACCAACAGAGCACAAGGATTCCTTTTTCTCCAAATCCCTGTCAGCACTTACTACTTCTTGCTTTTTTAATGCTAGCCATTCTAACAAGTGTAAGGTGATACCTCCACTGTGGTTTTGATATCCATCTCCCTAATGATTAGTGAAGTTGAGCATTGTTTCATGTGTGTTTGTTGGCCATCTGTATGTCTCCTTTGGAAAAATATCTATTCAGATCCTCTGCCCATTTTTTTAGTTGTTTCTTTGGTGTTGAGTTATGTAAGTTCTTTATATATTTTAGATATTAATACTAATCCCTTACTGGATATATCATTTGCAAATATCTTATCTCATTCATAGTTTGTCTCTTCCTTTTGTTGATGGTTTCCTTCATTGTACAAAAGCTCTTATTTTGGTGAAGTGTAAATAGTTTATCTTAGTTTTTGTTTCCCTTGCCCAAGGAGACAGATCTATAAATATGCCTGTAAGACCAATGTCAAAGAGACTTCTGCCTCTGTTTTCTTCTAGAAGTTTCATGCTTTAGGTCTCACATTTAGTTCTTTGGTTCATAATAATTTTATCTTTGAACTTCAGTTATGTAAGTGAAATCTGGTGGACCAATGGCGCGAAAGCATGAGTGGAGGATACACATGCAACACGCACGTCTCCTGCTGTTTCCTGCTGCTGTGTTTGCATATAGCATTTGTGATGCCCTGTGAGCACAGAATTCTGGTAAATCTATATGCATGGAAGTTCAGGAAGACTCGAAGTGAGTACAAAGTGAGCATGTTACATCTCCTGACACCTCTTAGAGAAGCCACTCTTTCCACTTGAACCAGAATTTGCTTTGAATGTAGAAAGAAGACAGAAATACAAATGACGCAAGGACCCTGTCGTATTCTTTCTTAATCATATTACTTCCCAGGATTAGCCAACCACTTATGCTGAAAATGATGTCATAGAAGGAAAGGGAAAAGTAGGGCAACCCTTGGCTCCCTTTCCTTTAAGTTCTTCCTTACTGATCAGGAGACAATGTTGGTAGAATGTACACATATCAGGAAGTGAGATTAGGGGCACCTGGGTGGCTGAGTCGGTTAAGCATCAGCCTTTGGCTCAGGTCATGATCCCAGGGTCCTGGGATCGAGCCCCACATCAGGCTCCCTGCTCAGTGGGAAGCCTGCTTCTCCCTCTCCCACTCCCCCTGCTTGTGTTCCTGATCTCGCTCTCTCTCTGTCAAATAAATAAATAAAATCTTAAAAAAAAAAAAAAAGAAGTGAAATTAAAAAGCTGCATTAGCTTTATGAAGTGATTCCACTATTCTAGTAATAACAAACTACATGTGCATGTATGAGCTATGAAATACAAATTGTATATAACTACATTGATTCTGCATACAAGTTTTACATTTACATTTAAAACTGGCATTATACAATGGAATAATAAATGGTAAAATTCATGCTAATAATTTAGGGTTTTAATTTTTCATTGCTTAGAATGTCATTAAATAGCAAATTTAAATTTAAAACACCAAACCCAGAGAAACTACAGAAGAAGGAAAAGAGTGTTATACTTTAGTAACTTTCATGGCACTTTTTTCCTGCTTTTTAAACCAAGCGGCCCTATTCTTTTATTTTGCACTGAGCCTGCAAATTATGTAGCTGACACTTCATAGGCAAAAAGGAACCAGTTACTATCCTGATTACCACTAAACCTCAAATTACACTTACAAAGAAGTGAAGGCTTATTAAGTGCCTACTATAAGTTGTGTTTTGGTCTGACTGAAGACTAAATTGTCATTTCCAGTGGTGGAATTCAGAATAAGATCTTTCCTCTCCAATCCAGGGCCTCTCACACAAGGAACAGAGCCTTGACAGAAATGAACCAACACCACCCAGAGAGAGGGACATGTCCCAGCCCAGGAGAAATAAGGGCTGCAGACTTCATCACTCCAGGCAGTGCATGCTGATGAAGGTGGGGAGGATAAGCACATTTTGGGGGATGGGTCCAGCCATCTGTAGTTAGGAAAGAGGCAGCAAGTCTACCAGTGGCTTTTAGCAGGTGTACCACCAACCACAAGAGCCATTGGATACATCCTGCTGTTGTAGGCTGACTCAGAGAGAGGATCAGAGATTGTAGTCAGGATACAATGGAATATAGCTGGGCATTCATGGACTAGGCCACCCACGTACAGTCATCTTCCCATTAAAAAAAAATCACACAGCATTTGCACTTATTACTAGACTTTAGGAAGTTGCTTCGAGGAAGCCTCCTAGTTTTAACTAATTTAGCAGACTGTCTGATAATTGAAAGGAGAAAATCTTTTTACAAGCAGTATTTGCTTGGAGGGGCCTACACCTGCTAAAATAATGATTTTCCTAGAGAACCTTAAAAATGGAGTCAAGAATTGGGGAAGGTGCTAAAATTAAGACAGCTCATCTAACGCCTGAAGGAGTCCTGTGTTATTATTCCACTCATATTC
Organism: Mirounga leonina; assembly: GCF_011800145.1. Taxonomy (NCBI): domain Eukaryota; kingdom Metazoa; phylum Chordata; class Mammalia; order Carnivora; family Phocidae; genus Mirounga; species Mirounga leonina. The sequence goes on from NW_023270615.1 coordinate 14,530,794, forward strand.
TTCTCACCCCCCACACCATGGCAGATGTCACTCCATGTAGTACAGGACTTCACCATCCTTCCCCAGGCTCTGATGGGCAGTGGATTCTCAGGGCCACCTGAGAATTTCTATCTCCCTCAGTGCTTCACACAGAGACACATACTAGTAGGACTGCATAAATGCTTGCAGAAGGCAAAAAAATGTGTCATCAAGAAAAACGCAAGTTGGATTATTAAATGCCACATCTCAGGACTAGGCGCCACCCCCAGGACAGTGGTTTTTATGTTCCCTAAATTCCAAGCATTTGAACACATGGAGTCCTGTGATTTACAAGTTTTTAAAAGCTACTTAGTTCCATGAAACTGGACTTGCTGGCACCACGACGGTGCATGGGGAGGGCAGGACACGGTTCTCAGACATCACGGACTACCCGCTGCATTAAGCACGGAAGAGGAGCAGTTAGCAGCTCCCTTGCCCTCTTGGTCTGGGTCATCCCAACCTCAGAGTTACCGCCAAGATTGGGGTTCTTGGGGTCCACTGAAGACCTCCTGAGCCAGAATGTGGAAGTGGCCTGGGGGAGAGGGGATGGTTAAAACTCTTCCATGTGATTCTGACAGAGTTGATCCACAAACTAGCTTTGGGAACCCCTGCTCTAGGATGACAAACTGTTGAAGCTGCATGTTCCTGAGGCCCATCTCAATTCAGAAGAAGACTCGATCTGAACCATGTAAGTGTTACATACAAGCCCAGGACAAATTCTCTTTCTGCGGTCTATAAAAAACTTCCTAACACTCAGTGTGAAATCAATGACTTTTCCTTATCTGGGGGAATACATGGATTTCCAAACAGTAACTACGGAACAATTTACACTACATGTGTACACCTTTCTGACAGACACATTTCACATCTTGCGATGAATGAACAGGTAGCGGGGATGCTTTCAGGTAATATACGAAATCTCGGTCTAAATACATACCTCTGTTATTTAATCTTCTACTGATGTCCAGAGAAGGACCTGCCAGTCACAACTGCTTCAGTGGTACTGCTTTCCGATTAGATGCTGCAACTGCCAAGTATTTCTGCCCAAGAGCAGTTACACAATGAGCTAGAACTCCCCTCCTCCGAAGCAATAGCTGTTATGGGCAAAATCCTCCATAACCCACTTTCTACTCCACCCACCCCTCCACAGGAAAAAGAGAGAAGGTGCTTGTAGTCAACTTGGCTATCCTGAAACTTCCACCTCCTAGCATATTTTAAAAGAACCAACACTGGGGCCAGCACAGACAGGCCTTCCAACCAATTAGTGACCAATGCCTAAAAAAAAAATCTCATACAGGCCCAGCCTGAGGCCCTCAAGACAGCTAGGCCTGTTCAAGCTAAGCTGACACACGGCATCCCTTTCTTGGGGAATGACCCCCCTCCCTCCTTCTGATGAGGCCGTCAATCCAGGCATCACATCTACCCCACATGAGGATAGAAATGAGAGCTCTGTTGGCAGCAGAGCCTTCCCATCTCCTAGATGAGTGATCGCATACACAAAGCAGGCTTATTATAGAAAGTGTAGAGATCACTCAAAGGTCAAAAAAAAATAAGTTAGCTACATTTTTCAGAGAGAACCACTGTTATTTATTGTGCAACTATGCATCCTTCTTGACACACACATACATACACATGCATACACAACTGAATACACTGTTTTGAAATCCAGTTTTCAACTGAATCCATCCTGAACATTCTCCCATGGGTTGGAACATTCTTCTGCTACTTGCTGTTTATCACGTGCAACTGATGCCTCTAGATGGTTGTTCCATCCCACTCCTACGCTGGACATGTGCATTGCTCTAACTCTTCATTATTGTAAGTAATGCTCTGATTGCTCTCTCTGCTTGATCTTCAAGGCAAATCCCATCTTCTCCCGACAAGAAACACTATTCTTAGTCATTTACCATTTTGCAAAAGTGAATTTCAAATCCCTTCGACCCCTTCAGTCAGCACTCTCCAAAGGAGAAGGAATGCTCCCAGGTTTGAAGGGAACGGGGGTTTCAATCAAGCCTACTCGATTCCCACATTAAGTGAAGGAGGTCCAAATATTCTTGTAGAACAAACAGAACCTTGGCTTTTTTTTTTTAGGGTGAGAGCATGGGTATAAAGAAAAGGGGTATATCAAATTATAGGATATACAAATTTCCTTTTTACCTGTAATGAAGAAAAACAACTTTGATCTATTTTAGAACACAGAACATAAAGGCAAGACTTGTGTGCTCGTGCTACAATTTAACCTACGATGAATCTCCTTTCTACTGGATTCTCTGAATTCTCCCACGTCTGACCCATGCTCTCTCTAGGCTGTGCAAGGGTACCATCTTGTGGCTGACACAAAAGATAATAAGACACTTAGCTTTCTAGTAGAGGGTATGAGAAATACCAACTAAGTACAACTGCAAGCCCCCCTTTAAGAAAAGGTATGCTTCTACCGTAACAGAAAATACACATCATTGTTTATTGGCTTTTTTAAAAACGTGTGCACATAAAGCAAATGCTCAGAGAGCTTCCAGTCCCCAACTGATAACATTCTGATATGAGTGGAACATTTCAGAACCTTCTAAATACTAATACTTGTGAGGAAAATGACATTGTGAGTATTTAGCTTGCTTGTTTTAACAATAAGTTGTTTATAAAAACAAACAAAACAACTTTGGAGTAGTGAAAAGATCACAAGAGCTGGTGTTACAATAACCAGGTTGCCATCTGAGCTACATGAGTTTCAGTGTGACCTTGGGTCACTTAACTACTTAGACCCTGATCCTTCATCTGGAAAAGGGAGAGAGTACCTGAGCTGTGGGCCTCACAGAGATGCTGAGGTCACATATGGGAGAAGTGCTGAAGTCTGCTAAAACACCATACACAATATAAAGCCTTATTACTGTCATTCAGAAAAGCTGGATTAGCAATCTGGATTTTTTTAAAGAAATAATTTAGCCTTGCTCCTTAAATATTCTCAGACATGATCCTACTGGAGAGACTGTCCCTGAAGGAGGGGCAAAGGGTCCTCTTAGGGGAAGTCAGGAGGGAAAAGCGTCAGCAGGGAAAGGTTCAGAAAGAAAAACTGACCATCTTTTAGGTGTCAAGCATCTCGAGTGTTAGGAGAATCTGAGGAGAACTTTCAGAGGCTGAAGACTGTTTTTCTAAATAAAGCCTTTGAAAAAGCAGTGGCTTACAATGTCCAGTTTAAAATGCTGGACCTATAAGCTCTCTAACCACAAGAGCAACAGAAGTCACAGAAAACAAGACTGACAGTTAAACTTCATAAGCCGAAGATCCAAACACAAAACTGAAAGACAAGCCAATTTGATTTTTTAAGTCATTTGCAACAAATGACAACAGGACTCATGCAATTGTTTTAGCACTAATATGCCAAAGGGTATGGATATAAATATATACCTTATAAGAGAAAAAATAGAATTTATTAAACCATATGAGAAAAAAGCTCAACCTTTTGTAGTCAAATAAATACAATTTAAAAACAATTAGATACTATTTCATGCCTATCAGATATGAAAAAAAGTTTTAATGAGAATACTCAATGCTGAAAAAGCTGTGTTGAGACATTCATGAATTCCTGGTAGAAAAGTATACAGGGTGCAATCTTTCTGGAAAGTATTTTGGCAATGTGCATCAAGATGCTTACAAATGTGCATGCTCGGGGCCCCTGGATGGCTCAGTCATTAAGCGACTGCCTTCGGCTCAGGTCATGATCCCAGGGTCCTGGGATCGAGTCCCGCATCGGGCTCCCTGCTCGGTGGGAAGCCTGCTTCTCCCTCTCCAACTCCCCCTGCTTGTGTTCCCTCTCTCGCTGTGTCTCTCTCTGTCAACTAAATAAATAAAATCTTAAAAAAACAAAAAACAAATGTGCATGGTCTTAGAGTCACTGATTCCACTGCTGGAGGCTGAACAGTGCAATGGACAAGAATGCAGGTCATCTGATACTGTCTCCCAGCTCCACTGCTTACTAGCCAAACAACCGGGTGAGAAAACGCCTGACTTCTTTGTGCCTCAATTCTCACCCATAAAGTGGGGTAATAATGTTACCTATTTCACCAAGTAGTAGGAAGATTATACCAGTAAATTTAAGCCACCTAGAATATGGCAGGTGCATCATAAGATGGTATTAATATTATTGCTATTTTCATCATTGGAAGAATCTAGCAATAATCTGGAAGTTGCATTTGTTGAGGAAATATGTACTGAGCAGTATTTTTGGTTGTGAGATGGAGAACACAACAGTTTTGGTCTCTGACCTAAAAAGCTCATAACCACACAGTTGGGGGAAAAAAAAAAGTTACACTCTTAGATGTTCATTTCAATAATATTTATAGTAGCAGTGACCGGAAATGGCACCAATATTCAAAACTATATGTCTATGAAGCAAAAGACTAAACAGCATACTGTGGATTAGTCTACAGTCAGTAAAACTTAATGTTTATGAGGCTTAATTTCTTCATCTGGTAAATGGACATACCACAGAGTCATTAAGAGGATCAGAATAGTCATGAATACAAAGCAGCTTTGGAAATAGTAAAGTAATATGCAAAATCTATTATTATTTGTTAGGGCCTGCAGAAGCTCAATTAATGAAAATAATTTTAATGTATCTTTACTGAACATTTACTATGTGCCAGATATTATACACATATTATCTCATAAAATTCCTAATCCAAATAGCTGCCAGGTTTAGAAAATAAAAGTACACAATGCCAATTAAATTAGAATTTCAGATAAATATTGAATTATTTTTTAGTATAAACATGTCTGAAATGCAATTATTCAGTGATTATCTGAACTATCTGGAGCATACTTGTGCTAAAACTATTCATTATTGGGACACCTGGGTGGCTCAGTCAGCTGAGCGTCTGCCTTCGGCTCAGGTCATGATCCCACGGTCCTGGGATGGAGTCCCACATTGGGCTCCTTGCTCAGCGGGGAGCCTGCTTCTCCCTCTGCCTCTCCCCCTGCTTGTGCTCTCTCTCACACAAATAAATAAAATCTAAAAAAAAAAAAAAAACTTATTATTTATCTGAAACATATGAAATGTACTTACACTAAAACTTTATGTTGTTTATCTGAAATTAAATGTACTTATACTAAAACTTTATGTTGTTTATCTGAAATTAAAATTTACCTGGGCATCTTGAATTTTATCTAGCAACCCCACAACAATCCTATGAAATAAATACAATAATTATATATGTGAGAGAGAGTCAGAAACAAAAACAGAGATTCAATTTTAGTTGGTGCAATGACAGATCACCCACCACTCCTACTATGGACCAGAAAGAGGAAGAAGCGTTAAATCAAAAGGCAGGATGAGAAAGCCAGAAATTATTTCCTGGTTCTCACTGCTGTGTTCTCGTTATTTAAAATGTTATAATTTCTCAGAATACATTAAGCCCAAATTCAAATACTAAACATAAAAACATGCTGCAAAGCCAAATCTAAATGACTTTGGAATTATCAGGCATGTTGTAAGATTGATAACATCAGTCCCTTCTTTTAGGGCAAATTATCTAGAGATGGGACAATAAACACGTAAATGCTTATAAGCTGTTCTGAGTTGATGAGATTTCAGGTTCTGGGAGCTAAACCTCGGGTTGTTTCATTTCTACTGGATGGTAGCAGCTGACTTGTTTTCTGCTATTTCAGTGGACCTTGAAATTATCATAACTGTTTCACATCAGTGTGTGTCATCCCTCCCCATTTGCAATCAGCACCACTAGGGGATAAACTGTGTTAATTCACAGTGGCCTTGATGATGACAGAGGCATTTTTAAGCATCTTTTTGCTCTTGGAGAAAAGATGTCACCTTACTTTTGCAAAAGGTAGGCACGAAAAAGGGGCCAATATTCACTATATGTCACAGTACGCTGCAAAGGGTGAATGCAAGTGTGTGTGTGTGTGACTTATAGCACTAATACCAATAAAAAAAAAAAGAGAGAGAGAGATGTGAATTGAGGGAAGATACAGTTAAAAGGTCCCAGGAGGCCTGGGTTCCAATCTCAGCCCTAGAATTAACTAGCTGTGTGACCTTTAACTAGTCCCTGACTCTTTCTGAGCCCCACTTCCACCATCCATAACCTGACATCAGTATATGCTCTACTCCACAGGAGTATTTTGGGACAAGACTGCAAATCTAGAAAGCATTTTGGCTGCATGCTGCTGAACCTATAACTGGTTCAAAGCAAAATGATTTCAGGAATAAGGGGGCAAACTTCAAATTACTACTGCCCATCTCTGAAGTCTGATAAGACGGTATTCTGTTAAAGATAACAATATTTTCAAAAGCAGCAAAGGAGGTGAGAAGAAAAATGTCAGGGCCGAAGGCAACTGTCTCTATCAGTGCATCTTTTTTTTTTTAAAGATTTTATTTATTTATTTGACAGAGAGAGAGCGTGCACACACGACCAGGGGTGGGGGGATGGCAGGAGGGGGAGAGGGACAAGCAGATCCCCGCTGACCAGGGATCCCAATGCAGGACTCCATCCCAGGACCCCAGATCATGACCTGAGCCAAAGGCAGACGCTTAACCGACTGAACAACCCAGGCACTCCCAGTGCATCTCTCTTTAATGTGACACAGTTTTCCAGGGAATTTGTTAAACATGTGTATTTCTGGGCCACACACCAGAGACTACAAATCAGTAGGACTGGAGCTGGCCAAAGAGTCTGCATATTTAATAAGTTCCCTAGGTGATTCAGAACCAAGTGGTCCATTTAAAACACTTTGAGAAACACTGATCATTATTACTCAAATACAAGTATATAGTTAAGATTTTTTTAAAAGACAATGATGTAAAATGAAACTCGTAAAAGCATAAAGTAGACTTGATTCAATATAAAGTTCTGGGACAGGAAAGCAAGACCTTCCCAAGAGTAGGGCAGGAGAGAGGGACTCACAGCAATGTCTGATCTCTCAAAATATCTCAGGTTGATCGACAAGAGCCAGTTGGTGAAGATGATGGAAGAAAATAGACAAACCCAAAAGTGAAAGAGACCACACAAATTGGAAGAAAAACATGGAAAGATAGAAATTGCCACAGGATAAACAGTCTTTGGAATGGTAGCACTGTTGAGTCCTACAAATATGGGAGAGATTCAGGATAGTCACTGGTCAGAGAAGAAAACCAGTTCAGGGGCGCCTGGGTGGCTCAGCTGGTTAAGCGACTGCCTTCGGCTCAGGTCATGATCCTGGAGTCCCAGGATCAAGTCCCACATCGGGCTCCCTGCTCAACGGGGAGTCTGCTTCTCCCTCTGACCCTCCTCCCTCTCATGCTCTCTGTCTCTCATTCTCTCTCTCTCAAATAAATAAATAAATAAATCTTTAAAAAAAAAAAAAGAAAAGAAAACCAGTTCATCAGAAAGGAACTTAACAGTAAATATGTCAGTGTCCTTATAAGAAAATGATATACAATGTTCATGGAAAGTTTGTAGGTGGGAAATACATAAAAATATGTTGAACATGAAATTTTTTTAAAATACCCTATGAGAATTTTAGGAGATGAGAAACTACTTTGAAAAACATAAAGAATTAAAGATATGGTTATTATTTATAGTATTTTTGTGACTATCAAATTCATTCACTTCCTGTCAGGCTTGGAAACTAGTTAAGGAGGGCTGTATGGCTTTATTTTTGGATCCCCAATGCCTACCACGGTATCTAGCATATAATAGGTGCTAACCAGATGGATTGATGAGTAGATGGGTGGATGGATGGATGGGTGGGTGAATCAGGTTAACACAAGAAAAGCCAAGGGAAGAGTTGCAAGTTCATATAGTATTCACCAAACCTCACAAGCTTCCTTCTCTATTTAGACTGAGCTGCCATGTGATTGTCACAAGACTCAGGCATATTTTAGTACTAATACCTGCTGGCAATCATGCATGAACCTCTGACTGAGGCATGTTTATCTGTCTTCCTGATTCATTTAACTTGGTATGCCAGTTATTTAACTGTTGCTCCTCAGCTGCACCCCTACCTTCCTTCCATCGATTCTGTATTGCCAGGAGTTGGTATCTACAAACTACATTCCCCAGACTCCACTGGTTGCTGGTTTTCTGTTCAATTCTGGCAAAAGAAAGAAACATTCTTTCCTTCTCATATTCTTTTGCTTCTGCTGGTGTTTCTGGAAACAGCTGCAGACTGTCAGTGATCGAAGCTTCTGCTGTAACTGCCCTTCTCTGGTGGTCCCTGCACTGGCCAGGGAGACCATTTTCTGCAGTCCTAGCAATTGCTAGATGGAAGCCCTAGAAACCCACTCTTGGGTTTTTATAACAACCCGTTTCCTTTTATTCCCCCAGTCCCTAGAATTGATAGCTGCTTCCTACAGATACACACTTATCTCTAGATATTCCCAAGAGTAGGGCAGGAGAGAGGGACTCACAGCAATGTCTGATCTCTCAAAATGTCTCATGTTGATCGACAAGAGCCAGCTGGTGAAGATGATGGAAGAAAACAAACCTTTTTGCTTCTCAAGCCCCCTTGCTTTTTCTCTTTAGTTCTTCCATCCCTTCAAACACCCATAAAACTAATATTGGTATTAAATTCCTTATCTGAGACTTCTATTTGGAACAGAACTGGTTTCTGTTTTTCTGACCATACTCTGATAACACTTGGTAAAATCAGGGAAAATACGATGACACTATTTATTGAAAGCACAGGTTAGAGAACATTTCATTTGTTCCCTAAGAATCCAGAATAGAAACTGAAATTCAATTGTAGAATTAGATTATTAAACAGCCTATATAGGGGATAAAATGCCTTTCCTCTCTCCTGGAATATCTCCTTGCTTTTATTACCTTATTATTGTTGTTATTTTTTAACCTCTCTGCTCTTCTACACACACCTACAATAATCTCCTCTTCATGGAAGTCTGATTACCCCAGTTAACCCTGACTCACTTGATCTGAATTCTTCCAGTCCTTTGGTTCTCTCATTTCTCAAGTACTTCTCCAGGTATGTTATCAGTAGTCTTGCCCTGATTCACTCCCACACCCAAGTGATAATCGCAATTCTCAGAAAAAAGTATGTACAGATGCCAGGACACCACTCCCACCCCTAACCTCTAAAATCAGAATTTCTGGAGGGAGGGGCAGAGGAGGTAGGGGTAGAGTGAGTGAGTGAGTGAGTGAGTGAGTGTGTGTGTGTGTGTGTGTTTTATATTCCTCAGATAATAAACCCCTCAAGATCAGGGCCCTTCCATTTCTTATGTGGTGGTTACCGTGCCTGACACAGTTTAAGCACATGCAATAAAAATGTGTCCGTTTTTCCAATGAATTGATTGAGTGAAAATTCCCAGGAAGACCAGGTGGTGTCACTACCGCCTAATTAATATTTCTGCCCCAATGAAAAGCACCTGACGTAGCAAAAATCTGACCTTCCCTGGACTCCTTGATTCTGTACTTTCCATCAGTTATCTTTCCTAAGAGAGCACTGTATAAACCTCACCAAGAAAACAGGCAGCAACACCTAGATGCAGACAACTTGGGTCCTCTGAAAAGAAGTGGTGGCATGTTCTGAGAATGCCGGACTTCCTGTGAGGAAGCAAGCCTCTCCCTGCCCCCCAGGCCTCAGATCTCATTGCATTAAAATCCTGGCATTAGCATTCTGAAGAGCAAGCTTAAGAAACAAATGCTTAACGAACATGCAAGAAACACTCAACACCAAACAGATTGCATTTTTATTCACCTCTTGCAACCCCATTAGTTTTTAATGACATTTGGAGCTGTTACTTGAAATTTAATTTTCATTTTATGTCTTCTACTTTCATGTTATTGACTTAAATTATTCTTCATTCCTAGGTGAGCAAACCAACCTAGGTTTACCATGAGCCATTTATTATGTGACTTCTAAGGCAATACAGAACCCTCACCTATGACAGAAGCTGTTTAGTAATTACTTCTAATTACTAACAGGCTGAGAATAGCATGTTTTCCAAAAGCAGTTTCCATAAAGCTCAGACCTGGCTATATTTTAACATTTCTGAATTCTAATACTCCGATTGTATTAAAAATCCATTAAGATGGTTGAAAGGAAATGAATCTAGATTTACGGGTCCAAAGGGGGCCTTGAAATGTCCCCTAGAACCCTTCTTAGGTTACACCCTGATCTTCCCCATTTGAGCATCTACCTCCAGAAAAATAGATTTCCTGGATAATCAGCCCTTTCTTCACATTATTTGTTCAGAGGCTTAAATTTCTTTTTTTTTTTTTTAAGATTTTATTTATTTATTTGACAGAGAGAGAGAGACAGCAAGAGAGGGAACACAAGCAGGGGGAGTGGGAGAGGGAGAAGCAGGCTTCCCGCCAAGCAGGGAGACTGATGCAGGGCTCGATCCCAGAACCCTGGGATCATGACCTGAGCCGAAGGCAGATGCTTAACAACTGAGCCACCCAGGCGCCCCTGGAGGCTTAAATATCAATGAAAAGAGAGGTATTGAATGGTAAAGAGATCTCCAGTAGTAGAAATGGGCCCCCCTTTATGAGTCAGGAAAGAATTAAGGTATAGGCAGGGAGAGACAGGAGGCCGCTGACTCCCCTGACTAGGCTCATGCAAAGGGCTACCTGACCGGGCTCACAGAAATACCAAATGTGGAGAAATGCGGAGGTGTACAAAACCAGAGACAAGGGAACAAACCAGACCACCTGTCCCTGGATGTTAGGGAGTATATTTTTTTGGCAGCTACATTGTAATCACAGAAAATGACCAGACCTCAAAGAAGCTATTAAGGATGTTATCAATAGTCCTTTCTCAAACCAAGACAACGCCAGAATCGCAAGGCCACAAGCTTCCTGGTCAGTTCTCAATGAAAGACTGCCAGTAAAAGCCCACGGTGGCAACCCATTCGGGACCCCTCTCACTCTAGTGAGCTTCTTTCCTTTCTATTCTCACCTTCACTTAATAAACTTTCACTTCACTTCACCCTTTTGTGTCCATGAGATCCATTCTTCGACTCAGTGAGACAAGAACCCTGCTATCCTGTAACACTTATACTCTTCATTAGCTGGGTGGTCCTTGAATCCCTAATCATCTAGATCCCTAATCACCCCAGATCCCCCTCCTTCAAGATTTGCCCCCTAAATATCCCCTAAACTGCCTCCATTTTCCGTGAACAACCAGCTTCTATTAACATTTTACAATAATCTGCTGGAGGAATGTGCGTGTCCTTGGCTGCCAATCAATCATTTCACCTCAGGGTATCAAGCTTGTCCCCTCTGTTCCCCACTTAGTACTGAAGAAGCTGTGCACCTTTGAGTTAACCAGTTATTGCCCAGCACTCTGTTCAGAGACTATCAGTGACGTTTAGATGTTTTCCTCCCACTTTGTGGAACCCATACGTGTGGTGAACCCAGGTTGCTGGACCTTGATGACTTTTGGGTTTCAGTAACTCTTAGAAGCAACAGCAATGCTGCCAGGGAACAAAAATGAAGGAGCTTTTGAGACAATACTCTTCATTTAGCCAGGACGCAACATCACAGGAAAAGAACCTTCTAGAGACTCCATATGATGATAAAAGTTAATTTTCTAAATTGTCAATATTAGCTTTGTGTTCTTTAACAAGGACTATTGCCCATGGTCAAGTGTTTGCCAATAGCATTGTAATTCATTCCTCTTTCCCCACCATCCTATTTGTTTCCTTTCCTTCCTTCCTTCCTTCCCTCCTTCCTTCCTTCCTCCTTCCTTCTTTTCCAGGTCTTATAAACTTCTTTCCTAGTCTTTATAAACTTCCTTTGGAGAAGTTTACAACACCAGCTGGCTAATATTTACAAACTCACTCACACCCACTCAACCTCTACCCACCGACACAACCCTGGTGTCCAAAACATTTTATATAAAAGCCTTTCTATTCCTTGATATCCACACTGGGACACTGAGCCTCAGTGGAAATGCTGTTTCACAACACTGGGTTATAATGGTCATCATCACAATTTCAAGTCACCTGTCAACATTCAGCTGCTCCAATTTCATGGTATCACTCTGCAGAGAGTCAGAAACCAAGGGGAAATGCCTCCACCTTTTAGGAAACACCTGAGGAACTGACTCCTTCCTTACATGTTTTATCATTATTGATCTCTTTATTATAATAATACATAGCCACAGAGGAAAGTTTAGAGAGGAAAAAAGAGACAGAATAAAAATAAAACCTAAATTTTATTATCCATTTATATATATATATATCTGTAATTTGATTATCCATAATCACCACAGTAAGAAGGAACTTTGGTTATCAGTCGTTGAATATTATCCCAATATAATAATAAAAATTACGTGTATAAATATATATATAATGAACATTTTTATGGCTAAATTTTTATGAGCAGCCATGAATATTTTTAAAAGAAATTCTTAGAAACTGATCGAAATTTTAAACTAACAATAGTAACCACAACAATACCATTAACGTTAATGACAAGTATTCCTGCAGAAGAATGTATGTCAGGTACTCTGTCTAGTACTTTATACTCACGATGATCTTAGCAGGTTAATATGGTAGCACCCTTATTTTAAAAATGAAGAAACGGAGGCTTGGGATTTACCTCAGTTCTCTCAGAAAGTGTGCTAGAAAATGACAGATCAGGGATTCAAACCCAGGTGTGTTTCTATAAGCCATGCTCTTTCCCTTACACACAGAAAGGGGGATTCCCTCACCATACCACCATGAATAAATGACTAGGGTTTTCACTAAAACAACGGGAGCTCAGTGAATCAAAGAATGCCATATTGAGAGGAGCCACAAAAGTTCTAAAACTCAGTCCTCATCTGATACTGGAGTCATCCCTTCAACATTTCCTAGAAGGATCATTTAACTTTTATTTAGTTACCTTTAAAGATAATAAACTCCCTCTTCCTAGACATTTTACCTTTAGACTACTCTAACAATAAAAAAAAATAATTTTTTATTCTGAACTGAAAATTGTGTCCTTGAAGTCACCAACCACCAATGCCACATTTAACCCCCAAGGCCACAAAGACATTAGCCCCCTCCCTATCATGTGACAGCCCCTGCTATGTGTCAGCTACTCCCCTTGCCCTACTGAGGTCTTTTTCAAGCCCAGGGTTCCTTTAACTATTCTTCCTACCCTAGACCACTGAGTGTCCTCACCACTGGGGAGACTTCTGCTGACCAGACTCCAAGCTGTGTATCTTTCAACAAAGCAGGGCCCCAGCTGCGACACCAGAAGGGCCATGCCTTGAGACTAAGGAACATGATCCAGAGCAACGCTTATTCTAGACCTACCCTAACAGTGCCCAAAATCAAGTTCTGGCAAGATCCTCAGAGGACACAGAGTTTAAAAGTTGAGTCCTATGGGATTAAAAAGCAGAGCATAAAGAATACAATCAATGAAATTGCTGTGTAATGGGACAGATGGTAGCTACACCTGTGGTGAACACAGCGCAACATAAACTTGTCAAGTCACTGAGTGGTACACCTGAAACTAATATAACACTATGTGTCAGCTATACTCAAAAAAAAAAAAAAATTTTTTTAAGTTGAGTCCTGCCCCTGAAGCCATGAAAGTACTAGAAGAAAACAGGAGCTATAATCTCCTTCACATAGGTCTTGGCAACAATTTTTTAAATCTGACTCCAAAAGCAAAGACAATAAAAGCAAAAATAAACAAGTGAGACAAGATCAATCTAAAAAGCTGCTGCATGCCAAAGAAAACCATCAACAAAATGAAAAGGCAACCTGGTGAATGGGAGAAAATATTTACAAATCATACATCTGATAAGCAGCTAATACCCAAACTACACCAAAAAATCATACAACTTTATAGCAAAAAAACAAACAAACCAATTAAAAATGGGCAGAGGACCTAAATAGACATTTTTCCAAAGAAGACATACAGATGGCAAACAGACACGTGAAAAGATGCTCAGTATCACTAATCATCTGGGAAATGCAAATCAAAACTACATGAGATATCACTTTACACCAGTCGGAATGGCTAGTATCAAAGACAAGAAATGACAAGTGCTGGAGAGGATGTGGATAAAAGGGAACCCTGTGCACTGTTAGTGGAATGTAAATAAGTACAAGCAGCATGGAAAACAGTATGCAGATTCCTCAAAAAATTAAAAATAGAACTACCATGTGATCCAGCAATTCTACTTCTGGGTATTTATCCCAAGAAAACAAAAAAAAACGAATTCCGAAAGATACATCTGCACCCCCATGTTCACTGCAGCATTACTGACTATAGCCAAGATGCAGAAGCAACCTAAGTGTCTACTGGTGAATGAACGGATCAAGAAATTGTTGTATATACATATATACACAATGGAATATTATTCAGCCATAAAAAAAAGAATGGAATCTGCTATTTACGACAATATGGATGGATCTTAAGGGCGTTATGCTAAGTGAAGTAAGTCAGAAGACAAATACTGTATGATTTCACTTATATGTGGAATCTAAAAAAACAACAACAAAACAACAACAACAAAAAAACCAAGCTGATAGATACAGAGCTCAGATTGGTGATTATCAGAGGGGTGGGAGTGAGGGGGTGGGTGAAATGGGTGATGGGGGTCAAAAGGTACAAATTTCCAGTTATAAAATAAGTAAGTCATGGGGATGTAATATACAGCATGGTGACTACTGTTAATAACAATGTATTGTAAAAAAAAATAACATATTGTATATTTGAAAGTTGCAAAGAAAGTAAATCTTAAAAGCACTCATCACATGAAAAAAAATTTTTTAAGTATGAATGGTGACAGATAATAACTAGACTTATTTTGCAATGTATACAAATATTGAATCGTTATGTTGTACAACATCGTTATGTTGTACAATCGTTATGTTGTAATGTAATGTTATATGTCAATTATACCTGAGTAAAAAAGAAATTTAAAAAAAGAAATTGAGCCTTGCCAAGGTAAAGGCACTTGGGAAACACCCCGGGCTTTCCACCAATCTTCTCTAACGAGGCATAAGGACAACAAATAAAAAACTCACTGGAAGGACTTAAGGGCAGATTGAAGATGGCAAAAGAATCAGCTGGAGATAAAGATCAATAAAACTTATCTTAAGATCTGAGAGAAAAAAAAAAAAGATTAACCAATGACTCCAAAATCTATTCTCGTAACGACTGTGCTATCCTCCCTCTGGGTTAACTATTCCTCCCTCTGGGTTGCTCGCTGGCGATCCCTCTTCCCTTTCAAGGAAGCCGCAGATGCCCCGTCACCTACAAAACTGTGGGCGGCATGGCCCGTATTCCAGAACCCGCAGGCCGTGGGGGTTAGAGGACCTACCGTGTCTGGAGATCCCACGGTGCACAGGGCCAGTTCAGGGCTTTCCTAAGGCTGCTGAACCTCATGTGAAATGTGGGCCTTTAGAGTCCGTATCCCCAAAGGCTCTTTGGATCTTGAACTAATGAAAAAATGTAGAGTTCAAGACAAGGATCTGAACGAAAAATAACCAGCTGCGTATACTCCCTGGTCCTGGACACTGACGGTATGCTGACTTCCACGCAGGTGAATCACATCATGCGAAGCCACAAAACCACACCACGAAGACGCCTGCACTTGAGAACTGTGTACAGACTTGCACTGACGCCCAAGTGCGGTGGATACGCAGATGCCCCAGAGCGAACAAAGGTTCAGAGCAATTCAAATTTGTCGAGCACCTACTCCATGTCAGGCACCGTTCTACTGATCCTGCGAGGACAGACATCAATAGCGCCAGCCATCAAAAATCTGTCTAGGCTCACAAAGAGCCCACCAAGAACGTGCCTTTGCGGAAACTCCGTGGCCTGGTGGGCATGGACCAGTCCCGGTGAAAACAGGCACCATCTCCACCTTCGAGCGCCTTCAAGCATGCCGGTGAGGAAGTTCAGCGTTAAGTCCCGTCATCGGGGTCGCCGTGGAGGCCAAGAAGTGGGCCACCCCGCCCAAGCTGGGGGGGGGCTGAAGCGGCTGGCCCCACCCCGCACCCCGTGCAGAACATCATCAAGGAGTCAGGGGTGCCCACCGTGGCGGGAGCGGAGGAGCCGCACCTGGATAACCCCGGAAGAAGCCCACATCTGCATCCCTATCAAGAAATCCAACCGGGTCGTCTCGTGCCTCGAGATGGTCAGCAAGGCACCAAGCGCGCAGTGCCTGCCCCGGTCAGTCGCACAACGAGCAAGCGACTGCACGGGAAGGCCCAGCCCACCCCCCACTGGGGTCGAGGACACCAAGCTTGAGGTGTCCGCCCGCGAGGAGCTCAAGCAGCGGGCCGCTACGGACCGCTACGGGCACTGGCTGAGGCCTGCAAGACGGGACACTCGGCCCCGGCCACCGCTCCGGCTTCAGCAGGCGCACGCCCCACCTCCCCCGGGTCGCAGGCAGCGCGCTGGCTGCCCCCAGTGGGCCTGCGCAGAGGGGACGTGCGCTTCGACGTCGGCGAGGGGACGCTGCACGCAGACGTCGTCCGCCGGGCCAGCCTCACGCCGCGCTGCCTCTACGTCGGCGTGCTGATGGCGCCGCCCCTTCCGGGGGAGCTGGGCTGCCTCGTGGAGGCCACGCGTGCGAAACCAGCAGGTGGCGGCGTGTGTGGCACACCAAGCAGGGAGCCAAGTGCCCGGAGGCCGGCACCTCCCTGCTCGCCGACCGGTCCTTCGGCTTCACCGCCGACCTGAGGTCCCAGATGGCGGCCGGGCCTTCCCCGCTGCGGGTTCGATCATTGGCAGATCCCGCCCGGACACACCGCCCGCGGCCCAGAGCCGCCCCAGCCCTTGGTGGCGGAACGCGCAGGTGCACAGGCCTGGCGGAAGGCGTCCTAGCCCCGGGGCCGTGGGCGGGACGCAGCGCGGCACCGGCCTGCCAGTCACCCGCAGCAGCAACCCCACCACGCCTGCCGAGACTGTCCGGTCGCAGGGACGCCCCGCCCGACAGTTTTCTGGGGCGCGCTCCGTGCCATCACTCAACACGAACGCTTGATGTCATTTCCTTGACTATTTCAAGATTTCAAAGGCAGCAGAAATGCCCTCACCGGTGGGCGTAGGGGAAGGGAGGCGACGCCCAACAATTTTTTTTTTCATTTCTTCAGAGGGAAACTCAAATGTCAAATACATATATACCTACATACATTAACAGGTTTACTTGGGTAAATGGCCCCTAATGGATTTTTCCCCCAGTAAGAGAGAAGGAACAAGCAGATAGGTATTTCTCTTTGAACAGAAACTAGAAGGCAGGAGATCTTGTGCAGTGTCCCCATGAGCACCTCCAGCTGTGTTGGTGCTGTTGGAATAATCAGTTTGATATGCGGTGACAAAACACTCTGTCTAGGGCGCCTGGGTGGCTCAGTTGGTTAAGCGACTGCCTTCGGCTCAGGTCATGATCCTGGAGTCCTGCGATCGAGTCCCGCATCGGGCTCCCTGCTCGGCAGGGAGTCTGCTTCTCCCTCTGACCCTCCCCCCTCTCATGTGCTTGCTCTCTCTCATTCTCTCTCTCTCAAATAAATAAATAAAATCTTTAAAAAAAAACAAAATCTGTCTAGGACAGTGAGATAGGTAAACAGGCAACAACACAGAGTGTAAGTGAAACAAATGACAGAAGGTTCTAAGTTAGCACAGAGAAAGGAGTGATTAACTCAGTGCTGGGACACAGTATCTCATTCATTCTGTAAGCCTTTCCTGGACACATAGGAGCTGCAATGGACCAAAACCTGGAGAAATACATTTTGCAACAGAGAGGAAAAGAGACATTTCAAGCAGAGGAAACCACATACATGTATAGATGTCTGAAAGATTTGGTGTCTGAAGAACTGTAAGACATTCCAAATCGTGGAGAATAAAATCTGAAGGAGAAGAGCAGCAGATGTGGCTGAAGTATGCAATAACTCATACTATGTATTGAATGCAATAATTCGTAATATGTATAGGGTTTGATCATTCATAGTATGTGCAGGAGACAACATAAGTAAGCTTTGTGGAGGCTCAAACCCCAGACAGTGTTTGTATATATTAGGTGTTTGATTAAAGTCTTAATCTTCTAGTAGAGTTTATGTGCTTTACCATGAGAATACTTAACATTTCTGGCCTCAGCCTGCAACCTTCTTGCAGGTCAGGGTTTGGGGAGGGTGTGAAGGGGCGTCAGGGAATCACCTTACTCTCCCTCAGGCTGGAAGACCCTCAGTGGGTGGTGGCTCTTCCCCACCCAGAAGTCCACCAAGGGGCAGGACCAGTGCCATCAGATAACAGAGCATGGCTACTTCTCCTTATACTAACTTTCCCACCTTCTCTGAACTCCACTGGGAGACTTATTCTTTTCCTGAAAGATTCATGTGTGACCCAAAGCAGTAGGGAGTTGGGGACAGAAACAGAAATTATGCCTTTCAGAAGGAGAACAAGTTCATGTTTGGGGCTTCTAGAAAGTATCTCCATGAAGGCTCATTCCCTTCCTAACTTTTCCTCTGTCTCCTTATCTTCCTGTCTTCCCCTCTATTTGGGCCCCCCTCCTCCCTGTCTACCTCCCCTTCCCTTTCTCTCACTCCCTACTATTCCTGCCAGGATGTAGATAGAGCCCTGTTTCCAGCCATTTCTTAAGTCTGGAATATTCTGCAACCTCAGGTTTCAGCTGGATGCCAGTAGAAACTTTTTTCTGACCACCCCCTTCCCATAAACCCTCTTCTGGTAGGGTGCATTCTCTTCTGGAAGAGACATGCCAGGATGGTGCTTCACCTCCAATGGGCCTGACTCCAGTTTGCCTTCTGATGTTCCTTAAAGTCAAACTTTGTGAGAGAAGTAGTTTCTTCCAAAGGTTACCCTGTCTAACCTATATAAGTGTGTTCTCTTATTAATATAGCTTTAACCTTGCTCCTTTGTGAGTTAGTAACACTAGATCTCTTTCCTCGCCTGGTTTTCATTAAGGCTTTCCAGATTAACTGAAAAAGCACTCTGCCTGGATCACCTGAGACAATGGGACCCTACTCCAATAGTGTCTTCCTCATCACCAGGTTTCTTCCTGATAAATGTGTAAGAGAGTTTGTGTGTGTGTGTGTGTGTGTGTTGGGATAGGTAGGGTGTGACATTCAGTTTGTTGCACCAGATATGTAAATATTTACTTGAAATTTGTAAAACAATCCCATTTCTCCATCTCCATTGAAAACAGGAAAACCAGAGAGAGGCTTGCATAGTCAAAACGGGTTTCAGTAAACCACTTAGCACAAGAAAAGACACATCCAAATACCGAGAGACTAATCATTCTTACAAAAGGTGCATCCCCAGGGGGCCTTAGGATGGTCAGGTCTGAGTAGAACCTACCTCTTCCCTGGCTTAGCTGGGGTTTTGTGGCCCCTCTTGGGGAACGGGGGCTAAAGTCAGTTACCTCTCAGTACAGCCTCTAGCTGATTCTAATAGAAAACACAGTTGCAGCTTTTTTTTCCCTATCTGCTCCAAGATTTAAATTTATGTTTTCTTCTCCCACGCAGATTACCACACAAATGCAACATCCTCTGGGAATACTGAAGCAAAGGCAGGAAGGACACACTGTTTATGATTTCCTTTTGTTTCTGGCTGAATTAATCATTTATTTCTGCTGTCATTGGTGGGAGCACCTCAAAGCAGGCCCATTCTCTGAGTCAGTACTCCTGATGCTTAAAGTGATAAATGGAAATGCACCAGAATACAGAGATGTCATTTGCCAGAGTGAAATAACTGGAATAACTGGGAAAAAAACAGAACTATTTTAGGTCACTCTTCTTCCTGAATTACTGCTTTTGATGTATTCCCTACAGAGCTTGATTTGTTTTTTTAAGGTGAGTTTTTCTTAATCCAGCAATCACACTTTGGGGAATTTGATAGCAATAAAATCACCTTAACATTATGGAGCATGTGAAAATTGTTTAATGCAGCATTATTTATAGGATCAAAGAGTAAATTCTTCTTTCTTTTATATTACTGTGCTGCTTGCTAGATTTCGAAAGGAAAGGTAACAGAGAACGTGGTTTGTTTTAATAATGAGAATAGCAGGGATGACAAGGAAAAAAAAAAAAAGCTTCAAGATGACATTATGACTCAGTGGACTAGTTATCATTTATTGTCTAACTTGGCCGTTCAACAAGAGGCTAATATATACCAGAACTGACATCAGGAAATACCTGATACGATGCAAGTCTTTGTTTTCCTTTGGACGAGGAAGAAGTCTTTAGTCAATAATTCAGAACCTGAGAAAAGCAATCTCAAAACCAAACTGTCATGCTACCAGCTCCCAGTGTATTTATGCTCCCAAGCATATTCAGTTCAGGTGGTAGAAATTTGTTAAGCAACTATTATGTGTCAGGCAGGGTGCTAGGTAAGATGAGTAAGAGATGGCTCAGCTCTCAAGATACTCAGTCTAGTTGGGGGGAGATGGGGTTGGTGGCAGACATACATGAAGAGGAGGATGTTGATGATGTGCAAATGTACTTTTATGGAGAAAAGAGCATCACTGGTCACTGGACTTTCAGGAATAAAGGCGGGGGGGTGTATGGGTGAGCCTGTGGACATATGGTATTATTAGGGTAGGAAGTGCAAGATAAGGAGGGGTAGTAGATGCAACTGGGAAGACTAGTCTTTGCCAGACCATAGAAGATCATGCATGGTATTCTATGGGATTTGGGATTTTTTTCTTGTAGGCAATGAGGAGCCCAAAAGATTTTCCAAAGGAGAATGATATAGTCAGATATGATATAGTCAGATTTGCATTTCAAATAGATCACTCAAGACTCAGATAGGCACATGACCAAAGGCAGGCCCAGGTAGGTAACAAAGGAAGAGTCTCATTGAGAAATGGTGAGGCCTGCTTATGGGCAGTGGAAACAGGGATGGAGAGGAAGGATGGCTGCCAGAGAGATTTAGACTTAAATAGATAGGATGATGTGATTGATTGGATATAGAGATGAAAGAGTTCCTAAGATGACTCACAGGGTTTTGGTTTGGTTGTCTAGGTGGATAAAGGTAAGTAATAGAGCAAGACAGGTGCATTAATTAAGGGCCAGGCCCTGCACTTGACTCTGGATATATAGTGATGCACAAGATATTCATGGCTCCTGTCCTCATAGAGTTAACCATCTAGAGGGGGGGACAGACATTAACCAAAAAAGTCACATAAAAAAATGTCATTGCGAATTGTGCTTGTGCCAGGGACTATAATGGAAAAGTGAAGCTATTCCAAGACAGAATAAGAGGAGTACCTGGTGTGCAACAGGGAGTCATGGACGTTCTCTCTAAGGAAATAATACATAGGGGGTAAAGTCAGGACCCAAGAAAAGCAGTAGGCCAGAGATGAAACCCTAGGTAACACCAAATGGGAAAGGAGGACTGAAAAGGCAGTAAAAGGCAGAAAGGTAGGTGGGAAAAAAATAGAAGGAAAATTTGTCATGGAAGACAAGTAGAAAATTTCAAGGGATAATGTTCCAACGTTAAATTTAGCACAGAGGAAAAGCAACGTAAGGGCTAAAAAAGACCCATTGCTTTTAAGTATGGAGGTGACTGGTAATCCTGGCAAGGAGTTCATGTAGAATGAGAAGCCAGATCTTAGTGAGTCGAAGAGTGAATGAGAGGTGAGAAACTGTTGAAGGGAAAAAAGACCTAACACAGTAGTTAGAGGGGCTTTGAAGCAAAGGAGGGGTTGATTTTAGGATCAGAAAAACTTACCAGGTGGAAATTACAGGGAGGAAGAACAAGGAAAATTGTTCCCTATTTTTAAAAAATCTCTTCCATAATCTGCATTTATTTTTATCTGCACTAACTTCTGAATTTATTGTGACTGCCCTTGGCTGCTGACCCTGAACACTCAGGATTCTTCTCAGGGAATGCATAAAACATGAGGTTTGCAACTTTCCTATCTTTTGGGAAAGCTCAATTCAATTACATTTTTTTATCATTATCATTATTTCAGAGCCCCTAACTCAGACTAAATGAGCAATCTGGGGCTGTTCTGAGGCTTCGGCTCAGAAAACACGGAGTCAGGCTTTGGTATCTATGCTTCAAATACAGAAGAAGTCTTTACGGTTATAGTGCTTGAACAATAAGCAAAGGAAAACCATAACCTTCAAGCTTTAATTTGATGGCATTGTGTGTATCATTGAGTGGGTGGAAGGAAGACTTACCTTTAATTCAGATGAAATACATCTGAGAAATAATTCCTATTCACTCAAAAGGTCAGCTTTGTAACTCATACCAAAGTTTTTCAGAAAAAGTAGCCCACTGAATTCGTCTGATTTTCCCGAAGAGAACCTGATTTTGCACATCTGACTCTACATTTGTTTTTAGAGAGTACAGACTAATGCAAGCACACTTTTCATTCCATTCACCATTAATGAGAAAAGATTATAACTCTAATAACTCTTCCTATCTTACAGCAATAGCAAAACACTACCAAATATAGCCATGTCTAACTATTATGAATATCTTTAAGCTTGGGGACCATAGCCACAATAGCTAGCATTATAATTAGCTGCTTCGGGGCGCCTGGGTGCCTGAGTCGTTGGGCATCTGCCTTCAGCTCGGGTCATGAGCCCAAAGTCCTGGGATCGAGCCCCACATCAGGCTCTTTGCTCAGCGGGAAGCCTGCTTCTCCCTCTCCCACTCCCCCTGCTTGTGTTCCCTCTCTCGCTGTGTCTCTCTCTGTCAAATAAATAAATAAAATCTAAAAAAAAAAAAAAAATAAAAATAAAAAATAATTAGCTGCTTCATCAGCCTGGCTTGGGAAAACACATTGCGAGTCGTATTCTTGCACTGCATATCCAGTAGATGACTAATTGCTGATTTAAAAATTCAGACCCACGACTCTGGAGAATGTCTGTAACAGTGTAAAAACGCTTTCTAATTATTCATTAAGAATAAAATGGGCATCTATTGCATGCCTCCAACCTACTAAAGGTTAATGTTGAGGGTTTTATGCAGGCCATGTTCATAAATTTACAAATTGTGCCCATGAATTTAAATCCTATTAATTCAGCTTATTAAACTCCAGTCACATCTTCTCCCTTAAAAGGCAGAATTTTACAAGTAGAATATAAATGTATTCATTGACTTGTCATTACTTATATGACTTCCAAAACAAGGTGAATTGCACGTGTAGTCTATTTTGTTAGGTTCTGACATGATTTTCTACTTCCCCTTTCTCACTCACTACAATATTTCAATGTGAACACATGACTGTTACAAAGATTCTAATCTGCATTCCTTCTTATGCATCTGAAAGGCAGCCTGAGATACATTGTCCTTGTGGTGGTGTCCCCTACCCAAGCCTAGCTCAGATGCTCTAGCCAAAATGAAAGGATCCCACACAACCCATGAGTCACTTTGGGACCTGTGCCTGGGAAGGTGATACTTCCCTTTCCAAAAGGGGCTGAGCCCACTCCAAACTGGTTCTTGGACAGGCTTATATGGAGGATATCTTCATAGAGATTGCTGTGAGTTTCCACCAGCCAGGCTAAATCCCACACCAGGCGATTGCCGTCCTATCTAAATTTCCCTATAATTTCAGTTTCATAAAATATGATTATCCTCCCTACAGAGAAAGACATTTGACCCTAGAGGCAGTTGAATTCTTGGCAGGTCATTTGTAGTAGGAAGATCCACAGAGGTTTTTATTCATTCTGCAAACACTTACTAAGTGCTTACCTGCACACCAAGAGCTGGGAGGGCATGAAACTGAAAAAGAGCTAGCTTCATCTCCACAGACTGCACCATCACCTCTGCAGAAAACAATGGTGCTTTGCCAGGTAGGGATGAAGTTCTTAATCATTGAAAACTTCACAGAAAGACATTTCACAGTCCCTAAGTTACCTGTTTCGATTATTTGTACTTTTCATAGCTGGGGTATTTTCATTTATTCCACCTCCTGGTTTCTCAACCTCAGCCCTTTTAACATTTTGGACTGGATAAAATTCTTCATTGTGGGGGGCTGTTCTGTGCATTGCAGGATATTTAGCAGCTTCTACCCACCAGATGCCAGCAGCACCCCACCCCTGCCAGTGGAGACAATCAAAAATAGCTCCACGCATTGCCAAATATTCCCCGGGGGACAAACCTTGGGATCGAACTTGAATTTGGTCTTCTACAAGTCACTGTCATGTTTTTGTTGTTGTTTTTGTTTATTATGGAGACAGAGAATAACTGGCCACCATTCCCTACGGAATAATATCAAGGGAAGCCATTTTTACTTTTCTAAACAAATACAAAAGTTTCATCATCCTCGGACTGGATTTCACTGTTTTTAAGTGAATGACAGTGCAACACTGAACCGACTGTTGCGATTTCTTATTGACAACATTCCTAGTTTTCCTTCTTTCCTCATTTTTTATTATTTTCATAGGCAGGCGTATCAAAGAGAGATTTCTAGCTGGCTTTCATTTGAAGTCAGTGATTCTTTTTTTTTTTATTCTTCTTTTTTTTTTTTAAAGATTTTATTTATTTATTTGACAGAGAAAGACACAGTGAGAGAGGGAACACAAGCAGGGGGAGTAGGAGAGGGAGAAGCATACTCCCTGCCGAGCAGGAAGCCCGATGCGGGACTCGATCCAGGGACTCCAGGATCATGACCTGAGCCGAAGGCAGCCGTCCAACCAACTGAGCCACCCAGGCGCCCTGAAGTCAGTGATTCTTAACCATTTTTATATGACCCTTCGATATTCAATTCCATGAAAGCTAGGTGGCCACTCCTTAGAAAGATAGGCATGTGCACACACATATAATTTTTGCACATAATTTTAGCAGATTCAAGGCTACCACCTCTCCAAGCCCTTACCTGGACCCTAGGTTAAAATTCTGTTTTAAAAGTAGTGCCAGTTCTTTGAGTTATGATACTGTGAGGTTATGAAATAAAGCAAGTCGGAAAATGGCTGATAAAGTTTGATCATCACAAAGGCTTTGCTCTTTTCTAGGTAAACCTTCTAAGTGCTGTTAGCCTTTTCCAAAGCATCTAAGCATCCTATTTCTTATCAGCCCTGTCATTGTTCCTTCTGTGTTTGCCAAGTCATCATTGCTCTTTGCTTTAATTACTGATTTTGAGAGCAGAGAGCCATATCACCCAACAACAGAAGGTGGGATGTGTCCCACCCTCGCTCCTGCCTACCCGCCACCCAGTAGCTGCTGAGGAGAATCTAGCGGGGCCGTGGAGGCCTGTGTGACCCTTCTATGAATGGTCTCCTCATCCACTTCTTCAAGCCCACTCCCCTGCAAAGAAAGAAAGAAATCACATGCATAAAAGCCTTGGCAAGCAATCCAAATGATCTCTTGAAAGGGATGAAAGAAAATGAGTATTGTCAAGCAAATAACTCCTAAATACCTATATAGACATTTCTCCAGTGTGGCTCCCTATTTCTCCAATTCTCCGATTCAGCCTCTGTCCTCCCCCTGGCTCCCCTCTCATTCTATGCAGAGCAATTACACCCTGCCCTCAAACCCACGTACCACTCCATCCTGGCACAGAGACAAAAAGGCCTTGAGGTTAATGAGAACCCCTTCCGGAGAAGACAGTTTAAGATCATCAATTATTACTTCAACATGTGCTTTGGTGAGTCACCACCCCCCAACCCCAAACCCCAGTGATTTATCAGAGTATTTCTTCCAGACACACAGAGTATTCTTCCCCAAAGGAATTCTCATGCCACCTGCTAGGAAGCTAATAGTTTTTCCATGTCATTACACCAGTACGAGCTAGCGTAGTGATTATTTTCTACATCCTTGCTACTCTAAGTAAGCTCCCAGGGAGGAGTAACATTAGCATTACCTGGCAGTTTGTTAGAAATGAAGAATCTCGGGCTCCTCTCCAAAACTACTGCATCTGAATCTGCATTTTAACAACATCCCCAGGCGATCTGTGTGCACACCCAAGTGCCCTCCATCACCATGTTTACACGCCTATGCTGGAGTTGCTTTGGGGTCCCGGGCGTTGCACTGGGGAGAGTGCTAGCTCCTTCCTCCTACACCCTGAGCCCAGACTGCAGAGTGGCTCCACCTAAGGGACATGTCTGTAGATTTCCCTCTAGCTGAAGTGGCTCCTCACCCACGCCTTTGCCCCACCCCACTACCAGCCTCCGGACTTTGAAATGTTTGTTCAAGCTCTGATTCCTTTGACTGTTTTCTATCCCCTCATCCATGTATCTCATCCTTTGTAGGAAAGGAGAGATCAGGACATTTTACAACAGCAACCCCCTGTTCTAAGTAGTCTAACATGTACCAGGCATTGTGCTAAGCTCTCTTATGTGCATCATTTCACTGAACTTCTTACAACCCCCCTGAAACTGGATAATCTTATCCCCATTTACAAATAAAGAAACTAAGGCTCAGGAAGATCAAATAACTCGTCCAAGTTCTCATAGCTGGTCAGGAGGCAGAGGCAGGGTCAAGCTCTTGTCTGTCCTTTCCCCAGGACCATGATACCAGGTGTAATTAGTTACTTGGTACTCAGGACCCATAAAGATGTCTAATATATAAATATATTTACATATATATCATCTCTTTCCTCAAGCAACCCACATTTGGAAGCTGTCACTGATGAGTAAATTGGTAATACAGTGTGATATGTGGTATCATGGTGCTAAGTGTAGGGTGTTATGAGCCCCCACAGGAGGAGCATCTAACTCAACATTGGGTATGAAGTTCAGTTTACTGTGAGGCATGACACTCTAGCCAAAACCTGAAGGAAAAGATGGGAAGAAGAATATTTGGGCAGAGGAAACAAAGAGAGCGAAGGTAAGAAGCAAGAGATGGTGTGGCCAGTTCAACGAATGAACGGAAAGAAATACAGTATGGCTGGAGCAGAATGGGGGAAGCTGGAGTCAGGTAGGGAGGAGGGAGGATGGGCAATGGGATGAGAAAAGGCCCAGAAGCAAGCAGGAATCCTATCATGAACAACCTTGGGAGCCACATAAGGAGTTTGCTCCAAATCCTGAGAACAAGGAGCGTCACTGAAGTTTTTAAGTACAGGGAGGAACGTGACCACATTTGTTTTAGAAAGATTGCTCTTCCGAGGGGTGATGGATTGAAGGGAGAACCTGAGAAGATGATGGAGAAGAGTGAGATGAGAAGGCAGTTGAAATGATATGGATGACAGATGATGGTGGCCTGAACTCAGGTAAAAGCAGGAAGAATCAGAGAAGCAAAGGGTAGAGCTACTTAGGACCCCAGTAGGACCTGATGGATCCGATATGAAAGTGACAGGGATAGGGACAACGGGATAATGTCCTCCATGTTTTGGTTAGGCAGGGTGTGGCTATTAATACCATGTATTTGGATATGTTATCAAAAATATTCCTACAAGGGCACCTGGGTGGCTCAGTCGGTTGGGCATCTGGCTCTTGATCTTGGCTCAGGTCTTGGTCTCGGAGTTGTGGGTTCAGGCCCCACATTGAACTCCATGCCCAGCGTGGAGCCTACTTAAAAAATAATCCCTACAAATCATCTCTAAATTAAGATATGAATACCACTTTATCTACTAATATACTTACAGCTAAATGTCCCCTTGTGGTTAGGAGAAACCCTCTCAATCATTTATTATCAGATGAACATACTTACGGGTATAACCAGTCATTATGGGACATACACAGTGAAGATTATTGTCACAGCATGATTTTCTAAACAAAGATCATTGGATGGGGGAAACATTGAAGATTCTAGTAATTTCCAGTAAGTTATGCATATCACTGCAAATAGTCATTTGGTTGGAGGATTATCAAAGACAGGTTAAAACTAAAGGGGAAGAAATAATAAGCCACACACTATAGAAAAAAGGGGATCAGTCATAAAACATAAAGATTGTCAAGGAAAAAAAATATTGGCCACAAACCTAGAAGCCTACATAAGAAACAGGCTTATTACTGACTAGTTCTATTTTTCTGTTTATTTCAAGCTTTTATTTAAATTCTAGTTAGTTAACATACAGTGTAATATTGTTTACTGGAGTAGAATTTAGTGATTCATCACTTCCATACAATACCCACTGCTCATCATAACAAGTGCCCTCCTTAATGCCCATCACCCATCTAGCACATCCTCCACCCTCTTCCCTCCATCAACTTTCAGTTTGTTTGCCATAGTTAAAAGTCTCTTAATGGTTTGCCTCCCTTTTTTTTTCCTTCCTTCCCCTATGTTCATCTGTTTTGTTTCTTAAATCCCACATATGAGTGAAATCATATGATAGGTGTCTTTCTCTAACTGACTTATTTCACTTAGCATAATACACTCTAGCTCTAGCCATGTCACACAAATGGCAAGATTTCATTCTTTTTTATGACTAATATTCCTCTGTGTGTGTGTGTGTGTGAGAGAGAGAGAGAGAGAGAGAGATGCCACATCTTCTTTATCCATTCATCAGTCAATGGACATTTGGGCTCTCTCCATGATTTGGCTATTGTGGACATTGCTGCTATAAACATCAGGGTGCATGTGCCCTTCTGAATCAGTATTTTTGTATCCTTTGGGTAAATATCCAGCAGTGCCACTGCTGGGTCATAGGGTAGCTCTATTTTTAACTTTTTGAGGAACCCCCATAGTATTTTCCAGAGTGGCTGCACCAGCTTGCATTCCCACCAACAGTGGAGGAGGGTTCCCCTTTCTCCGCATCCTTGCCAACACCTGTTGTTTCGTGTGTTGTTAATTTGAGCCATTCTGACAGGTGTGAGGTGGCATCTCATCTTGGTTTTGAATTGTATTTTTTGATGATGAGTGACGTTGAGCATCTTTTCATGGGTCTGTTAGCCGCTCGTGTGTCTTCTTTGGAAAAACATTACTGACTAGTTCTAATTTCAGACATGACTACTAAAAGTTTCTCCATCCCCAGATGCCTATAAATGATTTTCAGTATCTCTCTTGACAGCACGCATATTAAAAATAGGAATAATTTCTTGAAAACCCTACGTATTTTAAATCTGAAGGACTAGATTCTGTGCAAGTTTTTTTCCAGATACTAAGAGGAAGGTAGGATGCCAGAGAAGCAATTGCTTTTTCTCTTTAGTACAGAGACAGGTAGAAAAGGCAACCTTATTTTTTTAGTTACAGTTGTAGGCCAAAAGGCAAAAATGAATGATGAAGATAATATTAGGATTTCCTATTTGTGTAAGGAATGTATGCATATATTGAAACTAGGATTGAGAAACATTCATAAGGATTGCACATATAACACTTGTATACTTGCTTTGGCCCATCACGGATGCCTTTTAATCGGCATATATCCTCCCTTGTCTTGCATCAAAGGATGCTACGGAAGTGTCAGTGGTAAACATCCCACTGCTAAGTATCACTTTTAGAGGTACCCCCAGTGAAAATCTGCGCATGTTCAACTGTCAGCAAAACTTCATCCCTTGAGCAAATGCAGTCATTTCTTAAGATGAATCTTTTGCTGATCAAGTTTCTTTTTCTTTTCATTTTAGCTAACACCAGGAAGATCAGAATGCAGAATTTGGAACCCAACTTTAGTCTTTATATGGGACATAATCCTCACAAACCCATGGGTTTTTCCTTTAATTGTGGATGAGACTAAAAAGAGTTCTAAATTCTTAATATTTATAGCCCTTCCACAATTGTAAGAACCAAAACAAGTATACAAAATTTAATGTAAACAAAACAGTAAAACTACAGTTCATTTCACTGGCATTAGTAAACATGACAGGTGAAGCTATGTTGTCAAAACTGATCATCGTTCACAGGGTTCTCCTGAACCCCGTCTATGTAGTCCCGTGTGTGGCATGCTGACTCAATGCTCTCACTCCATTTCTCTGTTAAAATTATTGTGAAACTGTCAATTGCATGATGTGTTGTGGTGACATTCGGGCTTTGGTGCAAACAGATCGTTTAGATTTTAGGTCTATCTTTGTGCTTTTCTCATTAGTCCCCATGACCATCCAACTATAGACATAAACTCAGTCCCAAAGATGAGGTACTGAGTGCTCATACAGACAGCCTAGAGTGTTCTTATATTATTTTCTAAATTACCATAAAAATAAAAAAGCAAAAGCATTAAGTGCGCCTAGAAAACTGACATTCCCTGAGAATATATCTGGTATATTCCTGCTGAGAACCACTGATTTAGGGGTTAGTGGCCTATCAGTTTCCCCTCTGGTAACATCTTTCTGTTCTGCTTTTATTTTCTACTTGACCTCATTTTCAGAAAATCCATATTTTTGATATATGGTGCTGTATGCTCTTTTGTAAACTGTCTAAACTTTTCTGAGGCAGAACAGAATAAAAACCCACAGCTCATGCTGCCAAAGAAATCACTGGTAGGCAATTGGGTAAAACACCATCAGCCACAGTTTATGCTGAAATTTTTGCTTTTTTTATCTACAATCCTTCTCTCCTATCAGCTTTTTTTTTTTTTTTAAGATTTTATTTATTTATTTGACAGAGAGAGTTAGCGAGAGCAGGAACACAAGCAGGGGGCGTGGGAGAGGGAGAAGCAGGCTTCCCGCGGAGCAGGGAGCCCGATGCGGGGCTCGATCCCAGGACCCTGGGATCATGACCTGAGCCAAAGGCAGACGCGTAACGACTGAGCCACCCAGGCGCCCCTCTCCTATCGCTTTTGATGTGCATTCTCAAAGCCATAGAAAGCTAGTGAAATAATTTCTAAAATTGTTTTCTGTTTAAAAAAAAATGCCACTTAATATCGTGGCTCATTGTGGTCCTAACTAGTGTAGATGAAATAAGTTGGCCTCTATGAGCTTTAAACAGAAAAAATAATTATTTTAAGAGGTGGCCCAAAATCTTAATATGGGTAGCGAGAAAGGTTGTCAAATCCTCTAACAAAATTGCCTCAGTCTCTAAACAGCACCCCTGTCCTCAGTGACTTTCTGAGACTATCCTGCTCCTCCTACCACCCACACAGCCTGGTGGCTGGCCTAAAGGTTAGGTGGCACTCTTCCAAGAGACACACCTTCAGGCCTGGAGAGGTAGAATGTTTATCCTGCAGACAGCTTGATAACATGAGTGGGGATTGTGGGCAGTGAACAGTGTGGCTTTTGTGTTGGGAGAGCCTACAGATGGGTTCCTTTAATCGAAGATTTTTAAGAGGGGAAAACCTGCACTAGACAGGAACCTCAGTTCAGATCCTGCAGCAGACATTTCTAGGAACTCAAAAGGAGCTACATCAGTCATTCTGAACTTGAGCATATTCCCACATTCACAAATGCAACCTCAGAGCCAAATGGTGATGATTTAAAAGACTGAATCCACATTCCCAAGTGCACACCAAGAGTGATCATTCTTATAATCTTGTAAGATTCAGTCTTATTCACTTTTAAATCCTCAGAATCTGGCACGATATTTGGCACTTAGTAGGTGACAACATTTCTTTATTATACTTAAATTCTGGTAACTACAGGAAAACACAACTGTAGCAGATACAGGCTGGCTATTCACCAAGTATTTTTTTCCTTTCCTCCAGTGCCTAAAATTAGTGTACATTTCCAGCAGACTCCCCTGGAGGTAAAGGTAGCCACACAACTGAACTTAATCAGTAAATTAGGGACAAAAATGGATGTGCCATTTCCAGGTCTGGCCCATAAAAACTCATCATCTGATCTCCCGCTACCTCTCTTTCCCCATTTGCCTCTGAATGCCAGCCAGAGTGACCTCCAGAGTGACCCTGGAAGCCAGGGTCAGAGATGACAGTCTATGTCAGCTTGGATCCCTGAATGATTGTGCACAGCACAGCCTCCTTTGCTGGTCCCTTGCTGCCAAATAGACTTAACATGAGTATGAAATAAAATTTTGTGTTGGCAAGGCACTGAGATTTAGGGCTTGTCTGTTTCAGCAGCTAGAACCATACTAACTAATATAACACATCAAAGAGAAGACGCTTTATTGGCATTTTTAAAGGCAAGGTATCATGATGTTAAGCATGCTATTTGGAGTCCGATCTGGGCTTGAGTTCTGGATTTGACGCCCACTCACTCAGAAGCCTTGGGAACACATTTAACACCCCAACCCCAGAGCAAGGTTGCTGCGAGGACTGAATGAGATCTAGTATGGTTATACCCTAGCATAGCTCCTGGCTCATTGGACCACACCATTGGTGTGACTGCATGGCTATGGGAAATGTAATCCTGTCTGTTGGACTCCTTCTTGATCTCTTCCAATATCATGGTCTCGTTCTTAATCCCTTTTCTAATCAGGAAATTCAAAGGAACTTCCACTAGACTTGGACTTGCCTTTTGAGCCTGCACATTTTATGCTCTGGTGATTTTTCAGGTATGTATTACCTCCAAGGCTATGCAAGTTCCAGTTTCTGCCCCTAAAGAATCACCCTTTTCA
Source organism: Mirounga leonina (assembly GCF_011800145.1). Taxonomy (NCBI): domain Eukaryota; kingdom Metazoa; phylum Chordata; class Mammalia; order Carnivora; family Phocidae; genus Mirounga; species Mirounga leonina. The sequence goes on from NW_023270615.1 coordinate 14,563,049, forward strand.
ACATGTTCTGCTTGTGAATACTTGATAGATTGTCAAACTCTTCAATGATCTGACAAGCAAAGTTCCATAAAGGGGCCAGATATGATGCTCTTATTTAGGAAGGAACACCAATAGCATCCTGGGCATTGCCCCCAGACCTAGCATGACCTTAAGTAAAGGAGGAGGCTCCGTGTTCCCTGAGTCTTCTAACAGATAGGGAATGTTTTCCACTGCCCACTTTAGTCACTACTTCAGTACCCCAAAAGAATACAATTTCGTTTTTCCAATGATTAATTGAGACTCTGTAAGTTTAATCCAACTGAAAACTTGGATTTTGCTAAATGAAGTTCTGGCTTTCAAGTGCTCAGCATCACTTGGCATCAAGGAAATACAAATCAATACCTCAATGAGCTTGAGGTGACCTCACACCAGTCAGAATGGCTAAAATGAACAAGTCAGGAAACGACAGATGTTGGCGAGGATGTGGAGAAAGGGGAACCCTCCCACACTGTTGGTGGGAATGCAAGCTGGTGCAGCCACTCTGGAAAACAGTACGGAGATTCCTCAAAAAGTCGAAAATAGAGCCTACAACCCTACAATCCAGCAATTGCACTACTGGGTATTTACCCCAAAGATACAAATCTAGTGATCCAAAGGGGCACCTGCACCCCAATGTTTATAGCAGCAATGTCCACAATAGCCAAACTATGGAAAAGAGCCCAGATGTCCATCAACAGATAAATGGATAAAGAAGATGTGGTATACATATACAGTGGAATACTATGCAGCCATCAAAAAATGAAAACTGGGGGCACCTGGGTGACTCAGTCATTAAGCATCTGCCTTCAGCTCAGGTCATAATCCCAGGGTCTTGGGATCGAGCACCGCATTGGGCTCCCTGCTCAGCAGGAAGGCTGCTTCTCCCTCTCCCACTCCCCCTGCTTGTGTTCCTGCTCTCGCTAACTCTCTCTCTGTCAAATAAATAAATAAAATCCTTAAAAAAAAATGAAATCTTGCCATTTGCAATGACATGGATGCAACTAGAGGGTATTATGCTAAGCGAAATAAGTCAATCAGAGAAAAACAATTATCATATGATCTCACTGATATGAGGAATTTGAGAAACAAGACAGAGGATCATAGGGGAAGGGAGGGAAAAATGAAACAAGACGAAACCAGAGAGGGAGACAAACCATAAGAGACTCTTAATCTCAGGAAACAAACTGAGGGTTGCTGGAGTGGAGGGGGGTGGGAGGGATGGGGTGGCTAGGTGATGGACACTGGGGAGGGTATGTGCTATGGTGAGCACTGTGAATCCTGTAAGACTGATGAATCACAGACCTGTACCCCTGAAACAAATAATATCTTATATGTTAATAGAAAGAAAGGAAGAAAGGAAGGAAGGAAGGAAGGAGGGAAGGAAGGAAGGAAGGAAGGAAGGAAGGAAGGAAGGAAGGAAGGA
>NW_023270615.1:14564499-14739031 GCF_011800145.1 Mirounga leonina
AAGAAAGAAAGAAAGAAAGAAAGAAAGAAAGAAAGAAAGAAAGAAAGAAAGAAAGAAAGAAAGAAAGAAAGAAAGAAAGAAAGGGGTTCTGGCTTTCCAAACAGGGCTCCATATTGTCAGGTTACAGAATTCCACTCTGGCACGAGCCAAGCTACTCATGCTATTTGACAAAGTCCAAGTATGAAGACGATCCTGAAAACAGGAGACTCCACAGCTGGCTCCTGCTATTCTCTTTCATTTTGTTTATGGCAATCTTTATAATTGTGGGAATATTTCTGGGCTGACTCCTGCTATTCTTTCATTTTGTTTATGGCAATCTTTATAATTGTGGGAATATTTCTGGGGTTTCATGATAAAGTGACTACTCATCTTAGTTACGCCTATCTAAGCAATCATAATGAAACTAATTCCACGAAGAATTAGTTTCCATAGACCAAATAACAAGACGGTCACGCTCTGTCTAGCACCTTTCTCTTTGCGTACTGTTTTTTAGCTTTAGCGAAAGCCAATAAGCAGAAATCAATAAAGGTCATGTTAATCATTACAAAGGAAAAATGAAAGGCGGCTATGGCTGTAATCCAGAAAATGATCTAAGATTTGGAAAAACAAAAATACCCTAACATATAAATAAAGTTCCTCCGAGCCTGTCAGGAGGAGATGCTTGCAACCTGATCCTGTGTCTGTGTCTCCTCATTCGCCGATGCCGTCCTTTCCTACGAGAGACCCACCCGGCTGGAGCTGGACTCTGGCACCACTCTGCCCGACTTGCCATCACTTTATAGCCCTGTGGCCAGACGTGTCTTATTTGTAGACATAGAAGCCCTTGCCAAGTCAGAAAGAGCCAGAACCATACCATCCTTTAAGGGGAAACGCTAATGCTCACGTACATTTCCTCTGAACTGGTTGGAACGTGAAGTTGGCAAAAGCAAGATGATCTCCAGCCAACAAGGCCATATGTGAGAAATTCAACAGGGTAAAAAGCAATGTCAAAAAACTTAAATGCCCAGAATAATGATCACCAGGTCTGTAGGGTTCAGAGCAATAGAATAGGGCTGGGCAGATTTGAGATTAGATAATCTGGGGTTAGCAAGATTTCTGGTAAAAGGAAGATGCAACAAAACATGTACAGCCTGCGGGTATTTCCAAGTAATTGGGAATGCGTAGTTCAGTGGGTATGTACACAGCTTCGGGAATTAGACTTCAACTCCTAGTCTACCACTGACCCCCACGTGGTAATGGGAAAGGTGTTTAATCCCCTCGAACCCGGTTGAACCTCAGTGTTCTCATGAGGGATACCGGGGTGGTAAAAGCAATCATAGGATGGTTTTAATGGTTAAATGAGATAATGCACATGAGATGCTGATTGATGGCTTATATCCTGTGTACTTCAGGATTGTCTGGTCATTCCTGCCCACTCCCTAGACCTCCAAGAGCCTTTTCTTTCTTTCTTTTTTTTTAAATTTAAATTCAATTTAATTAACACATACTGTATTATTAGTTTCAGAGGAAGAATTCAGTGAATCATCAGTTTTATATAACACCCAGTTCTCATTACATCAAGTGCCCTCCTTAACGCCCATCACCCAGTTACCCCATACCCCCACCCCCCTCCCCTCCAGCAACCCTCAGTTTATTCCCTAGAGTTAAGAGTCTCTTACAGTTTGCCTCCCTCTCTGTTTTCCTCTTATTTTATTTTTCTTTCCCTTCCTCTATGTTCATCTGTTTTGTTTCTTAAATCTCACATATGAGTGTAATCATATGGTATTTGTCTTTTTCTGACTGACTTACTTTGCTTAACATAATACCCTCTAGTTCCATCCATGTCGTTGCAAATGGCAAGATTTCACCCAAGAGCCTTTTCTGAGCATAAGCTTACATCTTCTGATGGACCTCCCCATCCATCCAGGAGGCCTCAGGGAATGCAACAGAAGATGGAAATCTATTGTTTAAGTGGATTTAGGGAATCTGTCAGGATCCTTCCACCCAGTGGACTCCCTCAAACCAAATCCTGGGGGCCCATCTTACATCAGGGGGCAAGTCCTCAGCCCACTCATGGTGGGACTCTTCCTTCTCTGAGTACCTAGTTCCTGACAAGCTAAATCACCTCAACATTATTTCTGCAAGCACTCCTTGCCATGTATTTGGCATTTTGTTTGCTAGCCAGTAGACTTTCAAGGTTGCGCACAAGGTCACACTTTGCTGCCTTCTAAACAGATGCGTGTTCAGTCACCAGACACGGCAGAAGCCTTTTGTTTAGGGCATCTGTCTGCAAACTGCACTTGAACATCACCATCAGCTGGACTCATTTCCAGGCCAATTCTCCCCACAGACAAATGAAATCAATAACTCACATCATATTCATGTCTGAAGAAACTGCATATTTTGCAATCTTTCTGCTTGGGACCAGGGTGCCTTTAGCAATGGATTTAAACCTTTTTGATGTCATGAATTCTTTTGAAATTCCACATGAAAGCTTTGGATTATCTCCCTAGCAAGGGGAAAAAACCAAAAGCACAAATCATATACATAAAACATTTTTAATGTCTTATCAAATTATCTTTGTCTTTATATTTATTTTTATTAATTAGGTTTTATATCAAAAAGCAATACATTCTTGGGGCGCCTGGGTGGCTCAGATGGTTAAGCGTCTGCCATCGGCTCAGGTCATGATCCCAGGGTCCTGGGATCGAGTCCCACATCAGGCTCCCTGCTAGGTGGGGAGCCTGCTTCTCCCTCTGCCTCTGCCTCTGCCTCTGCCTCCTCTCTCTCTCTCTGACTCTCATGAATAAATAAATAAAACATTAAAAAAAAAAGTAATACATTCTTAAGGAAAAATAGCCAACCAGTTCAGAAGGGTAGAAAATGAAAATAAAATTTCCCTTTGCTACCAATCTCCCTCAGCCCCACTCCTCAAAAGTAACAACCATTAACAATTCTTTGTGTATATACTTCTATTTAAAAATACATATATACAGGTGGTCTTTGATTTGCACAGTAGTCTTGGACCATAAAAATAACTGTGCAAACTGAAACCATGCCAAGTGGTATTAGTAATAATGAGGAAAATTCCAACTGTTTCATTATCCTTGAAGCTTTTTGTCAAAACATTAAAAATTCTCTGTTGATTATAAATGTAGAAGAAAAACAAAAAGTAGTAAAACTACTATTTATTTAGAGTACCATCAGAAGCACTGAGAATTAAAGTATTGTACTTCTTCGTAAAATATTTGGCAATAATGTTTGCCTTCTTTTTGTTATATAACTTGATGATATAGAGGGCATCTTCTCTGTGCCTTATCAAATTGTCACACCCCTTTCCAAATCCGGGTCAGTTTCTAACATTCATCCTTTGCAATTTCAACGTCATGAAATAATTCCAACAATTCCTTTAATGTGAAATGTTTCGCCGGTGTCACTGCCCCCAAGACACCTTCATGTTTCTTCCCACAACGTCTTCCGCTGTTTACACTGCTGAGTGTGGGCCTTCTTCCCGAAGTTTCCCTGCTGCCAATCCCGAGTCTCTCAAGTGGCGGCAGTGTTAACATTCCCATGGTCAGCTATTTCTCCTACACTTCCATTTCATGAGATTCGAATTTATCTTCCAATGTTATCACTAGTCTTTGTTGCACCCAATTCCCTCATTTGATCATTTGCTGTTGCTAAACGTCATGTGGGTCTATAACTTGCTTTGCCGTGGGTTTGTGGACCGAGTAACAAATGTGCAGAGCCTATTCACAGACATGGAATGAAGTCTTGGTGAATATTCACTGAGTGTGGTGTGTATCTATTATTTACGTAGTGATCTGTGGGCTGAAGAGTTAGCAGCAAAATTTGTACTTTATCCAATGACTCACAGGTGATACATCTGGTAACTGAAATTGGAACCAAGTTGTTGTGGGACTGGTGTTATTTAACCAACCCATGGCAACTGAAATCTGTTCGTATGAGAACCATGCAAAAAGGGCTGCCTGTGTGTATATGTACGTATATATGTACATTTATACACTCTAAAGAAAAATGGATCTTTTCACACATACCATGCTTCACTTTTTTCTATTCAATGTATCCTGGCTCTCATCCCCTTGGTCACATACCATCATATGGATGTACCAGTGTTTATCTAACCATTCTCCAATTGATGGGCATATCTCACTCTTTTTGTGATGGCAACCAACATTGTAATGAATGTTCCTGGTCATGCAAATTTGCTTCTTTGTGTAAAAAAATCACAGGATAAATTTCTGGCAGTGAAATTGCTAGGTCAAAAGGAATATGCATTTTAAATATTGATAAGGATTGTCTTCCTCAAAAGGTTGTGTCTGGGGCACCTGGGTGACTCAGTCGGTTAAGAGTCTGACTCTTGATTTCGGCTCAGGTCTTGATCTCAGGGTTGTGACATAGGGCTCTTTGCTCAGCATGGAGTCTCATTGTCCCTCTCCCTTTGCTCTTCCCTCCACTCACGCACTCTCTCTCAAATAAATGAAGAAAATATTTTTTTTTTAAAAGTTGCATCATGGGGATGCCTGGGTGGCTCAGTCAGTTAAGCGTCTGCCTTCAGCTCAGGTCACGATCCCAGGGTCCTGGGATCGAGTCCCGCATCGGGCTCCTTGCTCAGCAGGGAGCCTGCTTCTCCCTCTGCCTGCCACTCCCCCTGCTTGTGCGCTTTCTCTCTCTCTCTCTGACAAATAAATAAATAAAATCTTAAAAAAAAAAAGGTTGCATCATGTAACATTCTCACCTACATAATGTGAAAATTCCTGTTTCACCAGCCAGGTATTATCCAATTTTGTCATCTCTGTATCTGTTAACATGCCCAAGACATTTTGTACGTGATTTCACAGTGAGTTTTAGGAGCTTCTCTCTTTTCTCCAAACCAAGTTGTTTTTTTTGGTTTTCTGTTTAAGTCTTTTGTGATGTAGATTGGTTAGCATTTGCCAGGATGGGTGTGGGAGGTGGGGAACAATTGGTATTTTGTAGGGGTTTTCCTACACATTGCAAAGCATCTGGCATTCCCTGCTAGTGCCCACTAAATGCCCAGTAACACCTCTAGTCTTTGTGATACCCACATATCTCCAAAGCCCTCTTATGAGTGGGCTGCCTAGCTGAAAACCACTGGCTTACGTATCTCAGTCTTTTCACCAAGACTTACTCATGAGCCATCCTGAACAAATGGACTGGATACAGCCAGACGTCCTTTGAATAAGCCACCATGAACCTTAGACTGGGCTAGAGCACACCGGGGCAATTTTTTTATTCCACAAATAGTTATCGTAAGAAAGGAAGTGGGTTGTTTTGGGTTTTTTTTAAGATTTTATTTATTTATCTGACAGAGAGAGAGATAGTGAGATCAGGAACACAAGCAGGGAGAATGGGAGAGGGAGAAGCAGGCTTCCTGCCAAGCAGGGAGCCCAATGCGGGGCTCAATCCCAGGACCCTGGGATCATGACCTGAGCTGAAGGCAGATGCCTAATCATCTGAGCCACCCAGGTGCACCAAGGAACTGGGTCTTAACTATTGAGTTCATCCTACTCACGTGGGAGAATTAGACATGTAGACAGTAACCTTGTGAAAGTCACAACACTGCCCAAATGAGAGAGTTAAAATGAGGATGTTACAGGGTTTGCTCTATCTGCAAAATCTTCCAAACTAATTATTGGAAAGGACTATATAAGAATTTGGAAAAGACTAAAATAGAAACACAAAGTGGTATAAAAACAAAATGGCAAAATGTGCTGATTCAGACATTAGAGAGAGAAAGGACTTCATGGGTAATATTTGAGTTGGACCTTGAAGGATGAGTAGGATTTACTTGAGTTTGACCTTGAAGGGTGAGTAGGATTTACTTGAGGGGGGTATTCATTTATTTTTTAAAAATTTATTTATTCATTTGAGACACAGAGATACAGAGAGAGAGAGAGAGCACGAGCAGGGGGAGAGGCAGAGAGGGAGAGGGAGAGGGAGAAGCAGACTCCCCGCTGAGCCAGGAGCCGGACGTGGGGCTTCATCCCAGGACCCTGGGATCATGACCCGAGCCGAAGGCAGACACTTAACCATCTGAGCCACCCAGGCCCCCCTTGAGTTGGATCTTTAAAGATGAGTTGGATTTCAAATGGTGGAGAGGAGAAAGACCCTACAAGTAGGAGGAGAAATGTGAGCCAGGACAAGGGGTGGAAACATTCAGGACTTCTTCAGGGAACAGGTCGCTGCCCCATGTGGTGGAAGTCAGGGTGCAGAGTACAATCAACTCAAGACAAAGCTAGGGAGGGAGGTGAAGAACAAATGGCTGAAATTTTTTGGGAATACAACATAGGCCTTGCAATCTGTAATTAAGCAATTTGGCTATAATCCAGTAAATTGCAAAACATCCTCGCCATTGCTGAGGGGTAGGATTTTTAAATTTCTTAGAAAGAATTACTTCATGAGTATTGCTTTCTGGCCTCAAGTATGGGAGACTTATGCTCACCGTCTCTCCCAAAACTTTCATCTTTCTGATGTAATCAGAAAGACGCCGGTGCTCATCTGGTTTGAACAGCTGCTAATCTCTTTTGAACAAGGAGAGTGGGCTGAGAACCATCTATGGGATCTGAACAGAGGTCACCCAGGGTAGTTGGTGGGGATTTAGAGTAGTGGTCCCAAACCCTGGCTGCTCAATACAATCACCTGGGGAGGTTTTATAAATTCCCAGAGTGAGGCCCAGGCATGTGTGGTTAAAATAAATAAATAAATAAATAAAACCACTCCAAGGATTCTAATGGGCAACCAAGATAGAAAACCACAGATTTAGGGAAATCACTGAACAGGAGGCCACTGACCCCCACATGGAAGGGAAGAAGCAATGTGAGAATCCTGTATCCACAAGTCCACTGAATACCACATCTGTAGAATAGGCCAGGAATGTTATGGAGTTCAAGAAGAGGAGACATCATTTTCTTCCATTGCTTGATCCATATTCTATTACTGTGACTACCTTATCTGATAAAGCACAGAGCCCACAAACCTCAAGAGAGGAAAGATTATTAGATGATTATATAGTTGGACAAGCATCTCTAGCCCCAAACTATTGCTTGTAAGGTGTTGTGACCAGAAAGGTGTAATTAGTCAGTCACCACTTAGTGTCATGTGAAACAAGTCAATCAGCTTGGGGAGTAAGGTGGGTGGGGACCAGTGGAGCGTGTTTACTATTTGATCTGCATGATAACACAGAAAGATGGATTCCACCATGCAATTACAATAATGCAAGTCCATGAAGAATATCTAGTTTTTACAGCCACAAAATTGCTGTTTATTTTCCCAAGCTCTTTGTCTTTCCCCTATTAAGAAATAGATTTTTCATTTTTATCGCACTTTCATGAATATTCATTTATCCTTAACTGTCTTAGAAAGCATTCCAAAATTTTTAAGAAGTGCCTGCTACCAAGAGATGCATGTTGGCATCTGCACTGCTGATATATTAGGAATTTTTCTGAAGCACTGAATAATGAATTCAATTTTGCCTCTGCCAGCCCTGAGTTTTCATGTAAGTCCTGCCGGTAACTGCTGACTTGTAAGGCACCATGAGAGCAAAAAATTCACAGAGTGCTGATCCTTCCAGTTGATATTCATGAGAGACTGAAATAATCTGTCAGATGATAGAGCCAAATTCCTAGGGAGCCTGCTGTCCCACGGGCCTTCTCTTCCCACTGAGCAGGAAAAGAGATTCATCACCAAGGGCAGGTGTGATGATGGGGCTGGTTGGAACTGAGAGGTGCCGTCATGGTAAAAGGCAGGGCCCCACAAATGCTGTGTTCTTGAGAGTCCAAAAGAGCCCAAGGAGTCAGCTGATTGGTCTGATAGAAGTCTCAAAGCACTGATCCATTTTACCTGATTAATTACAGTGTAGGGTTGTCTCTTTCAGCCCAAGAGGCATCTCAAGTTCATGTTTTGTGTCAGCTATGGGTGAGGCACTCAGTGGGTTTCAATAGTACACAAAGGACCTCACGTAAGATGCAATCATTATTGGAACTGGTGGAGGAAGACGGTACTCTCATTTATTAATGAGTAGCTCACCACCTTGCTTGCAGGATTCATTCATTCATTCATTCATTCATTCATTCATTCAGCAATCTTGTTCTGAGAACAGTGTTAGACCCAAAGAAGAATGTTTTTTCCTTCCTTCCTTCCCTTCTTCTTTCCCTCCCTCTCTCTCTCTTCCTTCCTTCCTTTTTTCCTTTGTTCCTTTGTTCTTTCCACAAATAAGTAAAATTACTGTCTTGGGTGCTAGGATAAAAATGGTGAACCAAACTTAAGTGATATATTCTAGCTCAGGAATTCTTAACCTGGGGTCCATGGACTGCCCTAGAATCTGTAGATAGGCTTGAGGGAGTCAGGGAACTCGGATGGGAAAAAAAAATTACATCTTTATTTTCACTAATCTCTAACTGAAATTGAGTGTTTGACTCCATCATGCATGCATCCAACAAACCACAGCAGTATTAAAAGTATCCATGCTTCTGTCATCAACATGAATGAGACGTTTTTTACCTCACATTACATTTTTTGCAGACATCTCAAAAAACCAATTATGCTCATCACTACTTAGAAAATTATGGTAGGTTTTGTTATTTAATGTGTTAATGAAGACATGCATGTAACTATATCACAAATGTACATTTGGACCCTTTGATGATTCTACTTCAATATAGTCAGTTTCCTTTATAATCCTATGTAGTTTACTTTATGCATTCAAACACATTATTCTGAGACGGGGTCCAAAGTCTTCACCAGGCACCAAAGCAAACCTTGGCACAAAGGCCCAAAAAGGCCACGAATCCTTGTCCTACTAAGAGAGATAGGCCTGAAGGAAATAATCCCACCAATATGCCATTACCAAGTGTTAAGAGCTCTCAAGAAAAAGTCCAGATGTGGGGCGCCTGGGTGGCTCAGTTGGTTAAGTGACTGCCTTCAGCTCAGGTCATGATCCTGGAGTCCCTGGATCAAGTCCCGCATCGGGCTCCCTGCTCAGCAGGGAGTCTGCCTCTCCCTCTGACCCTCCCCCCTCTCATGTGCTCTCTCTCATTCTCTCTCTCAAATAAATAAATAAATAATAAAATCTTTAAAAAAAAAAGAAAGAAAGAAAAAGTCCAGATGTGTAAGATTCCAAAAAGAAGAAGACATGATGCCCCAGTATCTAGTCTAATTCGATCTTCCAAGACTCTGCTCCCATATGTCCTGTGCCAGGCCTTGGTGAGCACTGGGGACCCCGTGGCTATGCCTGCCAGTCCAGTGGGAGAAGTCAGGGCCAACACACGTAAGGAAATACATAACCAAGATGACTTCAGTTAGAGATCAGAGCCTGAGAAAGATAACCCAGGGTAATGAGCTAAAGGATGAATGCCAGAAGGTGCTATGGGACATTTAGGGGGATGGGAGGCTCTCTCTGAGGTGGTGACATTCATGCCGAGACCTGGAGGAAGAGTCTGACAACAGATAGGACAAAGGCCCCGAGACAGAGACAGGCAAAACCCTCAGTTCCTTGAATCCAAAGACCCAGCCCTCAATTAGAGGAATTGTTCCCCCACCATGCCCTACTTTTGAGATTTGAAACAAATCATGGGAGTCAGGAGAGGAAATTGGAGGCCGTCTAAGGGTCAGATGGTCATAAGTGGCCAGAGGCAGTAGGGGGGATGTGGGACCCTCGTATCTGCCATGTACAGACCCTCCACATGGGCTGCATCCTGAAATAGGCAATACCTCTGGGCAACCTTGAGCGTTTCCTAGACCAGCTCACCGCTGTCTGCCTTTCAGACAATAAGCGGCTATTATCAGAGGTCCCTCCTCGTTCCTGGAGAGGATCCATAAATATTTAACACCTGATATCACAGACCACAGACCCCTGATTTTGGAGGTGGACAGCTGTGAAATGACCTCTCCACCAGAGGGATGAAGGAATGGTAGCTACTGGCCTCGCAGCTGCATCTCATTCTTACCTTCCATGGCCCTGTCATGAGCATACAAGTCCTAGTCAACCCACCTTTTCCCAGCTGGACCCAAGACCCCCACACCGTCGACCCTCAAGGGAATCACACTTTCCTAACAAAAAATGACACCAAAGCTCTGATCTGACAGCAGCCTCTAAGACATCACTTAATAGCTTCTTAAAATCTACAAAAATTCTACGCAGTGGCTATTAAACAAGCTTGTATGAAGGATTTACTTTTAAAAAACCAATCATTTCTACAGCATATCACAAATCACTGAACATCCAGCGCCATGCCCTATAATGCTCATTGGCTGAATTATTGCATTCATGCCATAAAGGGCACATGGAACCATTTTTATGGAAAAGTGGACCAATTGCTTCTATCAGACTATCTTTGCTGATACCTCTGAACTTTCAGTTGCCATATTCTTGTTCATAGCATTATCCTACCACACATACTAAAAATGTCAGAAGGAGATCAGTGAAGGTTTAACATCTCTTATAAAATGTTACTAATCTCCGGGCGCCTGGGTGGCTCAGTTGGTTAAGCGACAGCCTTCGGCTCAGGTCATGATCCTGGAGTCCCTGGATCGAGTCCCGCATCGGGCTCCCTGCTCAGCGGGGAGTCTGCTTCTCCCTCTGACCCTCCACCCTCTCATGCTCTCTCTATCTCATTCTCTCTCTCTCTTAAATAAATAAATAAATAAATAAATAAATAAATAAATAAAAATTTTACTAATCTCTTTCCTGTTCAGTCTATACCCATCTACACTTAGTCCATGGTCAGACGTGAGACAGGGGCTAATGGTCAGACAACAGACTTCAGCCACTTCAAAATGATGCATAATTAAGGAAAAATTAAATTCTGTCTATTGCACTCCACTTGAATGAAGACAGGTAAGTGGATTAGCAAATGTTGGAAATAATTTCCAAAATCAATAGTTGAGGCAAAAAGGCTTTGGCAGAATGTTCAGTAATAAGAAAATCCCCAATATCCTTGGATTTCTAGTGAATCATCCATAGAGTAGTTTTTCCTTCTAAAGTGATATTTAAAACGAAGCCTGGGGTAGCAAAGCCTTGAACTTGGAATCAGTTGGCGAAGGCTCCAGAACCAGCTCTACCACTGGCTGTCTATGTGATTTTGAACAGGTGATACTGTGTACTATTTTATCTTTCTGGGACTCTATTTCCATATTCCTGGGTTAGAAAAGATATTTTTAAGACCTCTTGCAGCTCTAAAACTCTGTGAATCTCTGCCTTTCTAACTAGAGTAGGTCCACGTGCACTAGGCAGTCGATTCCTAACAGGCAGGTGATCCTAGCAAATATCTTCAAACTTCCAACAGGGCCTACTAGGGGAGGCACCATAATGGTGGCAATCGAATAGGATATTTAGGCAGTTGGTGGATTTTTTTTTTTAATTAGAGATTTGCTGATGAAAAGAATAGGTCAGGCATTATATTTTTGTATCTTTTCCATGCCACTTGACTTTAGCCTCTTTGGGGTGATTTGTCCTGATGGAACATCTCTTAAGAATGGAGTCCCTCCTGACCCTGAGGAAAAGAAGAGAAAGAGAGGAGCAACACTTCCCACCTGTATTCTAGGCAGGCTCATCCTTAGAGAGCTCCATTGTTCTTCACTAATTCCTTTTTAAAGGATTTCCAGGTCAAAGGAATTTGGGCAGTGCTCCATATTTTTTCTGCACATGAAGATTTACAATGTATACTAGCATATTAAAGAGTCTGAGAAGTCCTGTGGTAGAAAATTCCCGCCTAGCTTTGTTCAACTCAGAGTTTCCCAAACTCATTTACCTGCAACCCTCTTTTCCATAACACAGATAAGTGTTATGTGGACACACTGGGAAGGCTGGAGTACAGGGACCCAGGAAGAAAGAGCTCAATCAGAAGACATTCTCATGGGGGTATCCACGTGTATGGCCTGAGTGGTGGCCTCCCAAAGATGTGTCCACCCAAACCCTAGACTGTGATCTTATTTGGAAGAAGGGTCTTTGCAGATGAATTAAGTTTAGGATCTTGAGATGAAATCATCCTGGATTCGTGTGGGCTCTAAATCCCCTGAAGACTGTCCTTATAAGAGACAAAAAAAGGACACGCAGAGACACAGGGGAGAAGGCCATGTGAAAACAGGCAGTGATCGGAGCCATGCTGTCATAGCCAAGGGAGCCTAGAGCATCCAGGAGCTCGGAAGGGTGGCAAGAATGTTCCCTAGAGCCTTGGTTCTGTTGACACCTCAATTCAGACTTCCTGCCTCCAGGATGATTCGAATATAAGTTTCTGGGACACCTGGGTGGTTCAGTTGGTTAGGCATCTGCCTTCAGCTCAGGTCATGATCTCAAGGTCCTGGGATCAAACCCCACATTGGGCTCCCTGCTCAGTGAGCCTGCTTCTCCCTCTCCCTCTCCCTCTGTTCCTCCCCCCACTCACGTTATCTCTTTCTCAAATAAATAAATAAAATATTTTTTTAAAAAAAGAATATAAGTTTCTGTTGCTTTAACCAACCTAGTTTGTGGTGATTTGTTACAGTCCTAGAAAAATAATACATCACCTTACCTTCCTTTGTCACAACCTCCTAGCTGAGTCATTTGGCACAAATCGATACCTCTGATCAACGTTTTCTTCATCTAAGTGAGGAAAGAATACTTACTCTGTACTCTAGGGTATTTTTAAGTCTTGAAAGAAAAAATGGACACAAAGATGCCATTTAACTAAATAGTTCAAAGATGTGAACCCAGCTGCTAGCGTTAGGACCTCAAGGAGAGATAGGACGTGAAATCAGAGAACACTCATGGTCATTCCTTCTAATGTTCATTCAATATATACTGATCCAGGCCCTGTCATAGGCACTAAGGTTGCAGAAGTGAACAAGATAGAGCAAATCCCTGCCCTTGTAGAACTCACATAGTCATTGAAGGAGTTAGACAATGAACACACAGGTTAACCCCGTTTACTATGTCAGAGGGTGACGGGAGGCGTCTTGGGTTCCGACGCAGCCTATAGCCCTTAATTCCAGGCCACCACTGATTTCGTGCACCTGATAGTTTCCACCACAAAGACGGCAAGGGATAACAGGCTGGATAGCAGCAATGTGGTGCTGGAATCAGCACCTTCCACACACATTTTCCACCTGGAGAAGATCCTAAAAATGAGTAATTTAATGGCACGGGAGGCATTTATCTTTGATAACAAAATAAGCAGGTATCCAAAGCCAGGGTGACCCAGACTGCCAGGAATATACCTAGAGATATGAAAACACAGGTCCCTGCAGAACTGAAAAGAGGTCTTCAAACAAAACTCACACACAAGGCGCCTGGGTGGCTCAGTCAGTTAAGCAGCTGCCTTTGGCTCAGGTCATGATCCCAGGGTCCTGGGATTGAGTCCCGCGTCAGGCTCCTTGCTCAGCAGGGAGCCTGCTTCTCCCTCTCCCTCTGCCTGCCCCTCCCCCTGCTTGTGCATGCTCGCTCTCTCTCTGTCAAATAAATAAATAAAATCTTAAAAAAAAAACCCTTACACACAGATGTTCAGAGGAGTATTATTCACAATAGCCAAAAGGGGAAGTGACCCAAGTATCCATTGACAGATGAATGGATAAACAAAATGTGGTTAGCTTTATGATGGAATATTATTCATCCCTGAAAAGGATTTGAAGTATTAATACATTCTACAATTTGGATGAACCTTGAAAACCTTACACTAAGTCAAAAAAGCCAAACACAAGGCCATATATCATATTAATTTATATGAAATGTCCAGAATAAGTAAATCCATAGAGACAGAAAGCAAATGGCGGTTGTCAGGGCCGGAGAGAAAGGGCAAATGGGGAGTGACTACTTGATGGGAACAGCTTCTCCTTTGGGGTGAAGAAAATGTTTTGGAACTAGGTAGAGCTTACACAACATTACAAATTACTGAATGCCATTAAATGATATACTTTAAAATGGTTAATTTTATGTAGTGTGAATTTCAACTAAAAAAAGCAAAAAAGCCAGTGTGGCCCTTTTAAGTTGCTGTCTAGAAGGCACGGGAGGGCCCAGAACATCCCAGGGCTTGCATCACAAGTATGGAATCCAGTGTTGCTCAAGTTCAAAGCCAGAGCCCTGCCAACAGGGAAATAGGAGACATCCTCTTACTTAAAGGTCACTGACTGTAGGATTAGGCAGGCTCACAGCTTGCAGTAATGGGGCCTGGGCAGGGGTGGGCCATGAAGTATCCAAGACACAAAACAAAGATGGGAAGTCTGGCCAGGAGCTGAGGAGCATCCATGGAGGGGGTGGGGTCACCTCCCTGGTGAAGCCCCAGGTCTTGAGGGGCTTTCCTTGTGCAGTGCAGGGAGAGCTCCCGTTAGCCAGTGACTCCACCTGTCTTGTCCTGGCACCGTGGTTCCTTTCTGAGATCTTCCCTCCCACATCCGTAGAGAGCTTCCCATGCACATTACAACACAGCATGTTGGGGATAGGGTGGGATCTGACTTCAAATTACCACAACTTAATGATAAACAATATAAATTTATTACTTACAGTTCTGTAGGAGAGAAATCTGACGTGGGTCTCGCTGGGCTGGACCCAAGGCTTTGGCAGGGCTGTGCTCCCCGTAAAGGCTCTAGGAGGGAGTCCATTTTTTGCCTTTTCCAGCTCTAGAGGCCTCCTGCACCCCTTGGCTTATGGTCTTCTTTGTCTTCCAAGCCAGCAATCACAGCACTCCAGCACCTGTCTGTCATCTTATCTCCTTCTCTGATTCTCTGTCTCCCTCTCCCATCTTTAAAGACCCTCGTGATTACATTGGGCCCACGATAACCCATGATTATCTCCCCATCTAGAGGTCCTTAACCTAATCACATCTGCAGAATTCCTTTTGCCATGTAACGTAGCATCTTGACAGTCTCCGGGGATTAGGACAGGGACATCTTCAGACGCCATTATTCTACCTGCCACCCAAGTGGTGGGGAAGCAGGGACGCCTGGGTGGCTCAGTCGTTAAGCGTCTGCCTTCAGCTCAGGTCATGATTCCAGGGTCCTGGGATCGAGCCCCGTGTCAGGCTCCTTGCTCAGCGGGGAGTCTTCTTCTCCCTCTCCCTCTGCCTGCCGCTCCCCCTGCTTGTGCTCTCTGACAAATAAATAAAACCGTTATTAAAAAAAAGTGGTGGGGAAGGAGACATCTGCTATACAGAATCACCGATGACCATGAGCAGAGAGTCCCACAACCTGAGGGGGCACAAGAGAAGAACTAAGTGAATAAGCCAAAACTTACTGATTGTTCCCTAAATTAGCAAAAGCTACCCTACTGAACAGAAAAGGAGGAACCCAACAGTATGTGATTATAAGAATAAGAAGTAACGTGTTTCAAGCATTTACTAGGTGCCATCACACACACACATATCCTACGTGGTATATAAGTGAAGTTAAGCCACATTTTATAAATGAGGAAAGAGAGGTTATTATCAGAGATCAAGAGAAATGACCTGCAATCTCACTCTCAGAACTAGTAAGTACTGCACAACGTCACATTCTAATGTGGATATTTGGTGGGCAGCTTTCCCTGGGGTGATTCTAGAGCCCAAGATCCTTCCACGTGGGTCTCGGCCGTCTGATAGGCCTCGGGGTCTCCAGAAAATAGGGGTTGGAGACTGCATGTCTGTTTTTCAAGCACCCCCCTCCCAGAAGGGACGCGTCTCCTCTCTTCACATCCCACTGGCAGAAGCTGGTCAGATGGGCCCACCTCGAGGCTGGAGGCTGAGGCACCTCGCCTCTGGCAGGACAGCCACTTCCCAGAAATAACTCTACACTTTGAACAGGAAGCATAAACGCGGTGGACAGCCGACCCTCTCCGATGTGACAGTGCTGACAGCTGAGTGAATGAATGAGTAAATGAAGACATCTTGCTTCTCACACTCCTACTAACAAAGATTAAGGACACTCTCCCTATAAAGGTGCTCTCCATTGGCAGGTTGAGGAATGACTAAATCACCTAAATGAATCAAGGTGGCTCCAGGTTTGCTAAGGTCTCTGGAGTTACCAAAACGACCTCAAAACAGTCCATCTTTGGGCGCCTGGGTGGCTCAGTTGGTTAAGCGACTGCCTTCGGCTCAGGTCATGATCCTGGAGTCCCGGGATCGAGTCCCGCATCGGGCTCCCTGCTCGGCAGGGAGTCTGCTTCTCCCTCTGACCCTCCTCCCTTTCATGCTGTCTCTCATTCTCTCTGTCTCAAATAAATAAATAAAATCTTTAAAAAAAAAAAAAACAGTCCATCTTTTCTGAGGACACAGTGCAGAGAGACATCCAGTGGTCCACATGTCGGTGGAACAGGACCCCTGCTGTTGCCCAACCAGTCCTGGATTGTCGACTCCAGATTGGCTCTACACGCGAGAGAGAATTTTCTATCATCTGTAAGCCACAGTTGTCGGCACTATCATGTGCAAACAGTCCCAGTGCTGACTAAGATGCCCAGGACTCCGTCTCTCTTTATCAAAGAGTACCATTATGCAAAACACGCCACGACTGACCACACCAGCCTCCACCACAGCTATTTCTGTGGATCAAAGGATCCATCTGGAAACCTCGCTTTCGTCACTGGCATTTCTGCCTTCCCACGCTAGTCACCTCAGCCGGCGTCCGTGATGGCAGGGCCTGCTGGGCGAGACTCGACAAACAGGAGGAAATGAAGGGTTTTCTCACAGGCCTTGCCCACAGGTTGCCTTGCTGTCAAGCCTGTTTTACGCTGAGTGACTCTGGTAGGTTGGGTTAAAAGTGCAGTGGTAGAAATCCTTCCAGACAGCTGTCATCTTCCTGGAAACTGTAGCTTCCTGTTACCCTTGTAAACCTCTAGGGACAGGAACTCAAGAGTGATCCACTTCCTTCTGACACTTTTTTTTTTTTTAAAGATTTTATTTATTTATTTGACAGAGAGAGAGAGAGAGAGAGGAATCACAAGTAGGCAGAGTGGCAGGGAGTGGCAGAGGGAGAAGCAGAGGGAGAAGCAGGCTCCCCGCTGAGCAAGGAGCCCGATGTGGGACTCGATCCCAGGACCCTGGGATCATGACTTGAGCCGAAGGCAGTCGCTTAACGACTGAGCCACCCAGGTGCCCCTTCCTTCTGACACTTTTACAGTGAGATGTGCCTTCCTTAACCCCTCCCCATTG
The DNA here is from genome assembly GCF_011800145.1 of Mirounga leonina. Lineage (NCBI taxonomy): Eukaryota > Metazoa > Chordata > Mammalia > Carnivora > Phocidae > Mirounga > Mirounga leonina. Next base: position 14,581,608 of record NW_023270615.1, read on the forward strand.
GGCCTGCTAACCCAGATCACCTGCAGTCCAGGGCAGAGGCTGACCGAGGTAGGCCTCTGTGGACACGCGGGGCTGATATTTCTGTGGAAAGCTCTGCTTGTCAGTGCGGAACTCAAACTCTCAGTTTTGAATCCCAAAGCTTCAGGACGCACAGTGGGGCATTGCTTCCAGTCTCTGGCTCCAAGGAAGGCCCCACTGAGATTGTTGCTGGATTTTCCTCCTTGGCGCTGTGGTTTGCAGTATTTCTTCGACCATGAACGCTCAGAGCAAGGGATGAATCTTTTTTGTTTGTTTTTAGATTTTATTTATTTATTTATTTATTAGAGAGCGAGCGAGAGAGAAACAGCATGAGAGAGGAGAGGGTCAGAGGGAGAAGCAGGCTCCCTGCTGAGCAGGGAGCCCGATGCGGGACTCCATCCCAGGACTCCAGGATCATGACCCAAGCCGAAGGCAGTCGCTTAACCAACTGAGCCACCCAGGCGCCCAGCAAGAGATGAATCTTGAGAACCACCTCCTCCTAGACAAGAAGTACACATGTTCATGCAACGCACAACTTTGCCCGTAATTCCCTAAGGCTCTAGGATCCCTGACACCTATCCCTGAGTCTAGAACCCCCAGGTTAAGAAGTCTTGCCTTTGAACTCCAGGACAGATTTAGAAATCTGGGAAGTCATCTAGTTTCCTCTTTGAGGTAGAGTCCTCACTACCACTCCAAAACAGAGTTGTCTAAATTGATTCTAAAGACTTCAATTGCTTACATGCTTTACTGTAACTTATGACCAACAGTGAGAAAAATGCAGCACACTCCCTCCCCACTTCCTGCTCCAAGGTCCTTTATCTGAAATTTAAGTCCCAACTAACTCTCCTTTACTGATTTATACAAATAACCCACCCCCGGCCACATTGGACTGTCTATGTGCAGTTTCCCAAACACACTGAGGTGCCTTCTTCTCAACTCTGCCTTTGCTCAGTTTCCTACCCCTAGATACCTCTTTGTCCATCACTATCTGTCAGAATGCCACGACTTTGCCATAAAGCTTTTCTTGAACCCTTTCTTTGTGCTGTCCAGCCTGAGCTTGAATATCTCTTATGGGACATATCAGCTTCCATAGTGGATTATCTGGGCCTCTGTAAGGCAGAATATTTGAATTCTTGAGGTCTGGGATCTGAATGATTGGGTTTCAATTCTGGCTCTGGTTCTTTCGTGGCTGTGTGACCTGCATACATTTCTTAACCTCTCTGTGCTTCAGTTCCCTCTTCCCTCATTGACAAAATGGACACAATAATAGTTCCCACTTCATAGGTTTAAACGAACTAACCCATGTAAAATTCGTAGCACAGTTTCTGGCACATGGAAAGCATTTGATAAAGAGTATTTTTATTTTAGTTGATTGTATACTTTTGTCCCCATACCCTATCATTAAGCTGTTAAGTAGTTGAAGGGAGAGCCTGGGTCTTAGTCATCACTTTATACCTCCTAGAACCCTAGCAAGAAAGACTTTGGACATAGTAAATAATCAATAGATGATATTTGAATGAAAATGAATCATCCACAAAGATGTTATCTAAGGACTTCAAACAGCATTGTTGTCATCTATATTTCATGAATAAATGAGAGGTGGGGAACAGTACAATGGATGCTAATTTGAGACTACACCTCATTCTGGGTCTTGAAAAAACATCCTGACTGCAACTATCTGTCCTAACCCCAGAATTTTTATTCCATCATGAAGGAATGCCAACAGTTCCCATATTCTCTAGGTATGACTTTTTTTTCAACTCTCATTTAATTAATTAATAGCAACTATTGGGTGCCAGGCCCTGTGGTGAGGGCTGGAGATCAAAGAGGTCCTTCTTGGGCTCCTGAGAACCAGCTGCCCCAGCGCTGGAACTCAAGCCCAGGACCCAGGTCACATGCACATTTTTATATTCCGTGAGCTTGAAGCCTAATAGCAAGGTCAGATGGCAACTGGCCTGCAGGATTTACCTGTCTTATGACAAGGGGTGTGTTTTTATGTCAAATGACAGAACAATACATCATAGGTCATTATAATTCTAGTAATTCTGTAATCATCCTAATAATATGTATAGAAAATTTACTACATCACTTCTGACCACCCAGCCCACTGAGCTGACCCAAAGAGGCCCCTCGCCACACAGAAATACTAGACACAATGTAACAAATTTATATTCCATATAGCCAAGTTTGATAAGAAAAAAATGAATCCTCAGGTGCCAAGAATGGCATGAAATCAAGTCAGAGGAATAAATATGAGCTGATGCCAGGAGGAGGCCACAGGAACCTCAGATGAAGTTATAGGCCCCCTAGGGCAAGGGAGATAGATTTCTAATGCCTACCAAAAAAAAAAAAATGTGGGTTTAGGCCTAAAGGAGAAAAAGAAACTGAATTCCTTCCATAAACATACCATCTGCCTAGGGTTCTTTTTTTTTTTTTTTTAAGATTTTATTTATTTATTTGACAGAGAGAGACACAGCGAGAGAGGGAACACAAGCAGGGGGAGTGGGAGAGGGAGAAGCAGGCTCCCCCCAGAGCAGGAAGCCCGATGCGGGGCTCGATCCCAGGGCCCTGGGATCATGACCTGAGCCGAAGGCAGTTGCTTAACCAACTGAGCCACCCAGGCGCCCATCTGCCTAGGGTTCTGAGAGGAGTATGAAAAGTCACCTATGAAAATCAAAACTCTGAGTCTACACCACACATAGGTTTGGGTCTTAACTTATAAAGTTTCCATGATGTGGAACCTCTAGCTGGTACTTTAACATAGTCTAGGGTTACTCGGTGTCCCCTGGAATTCAGCGAAAGCCAAGGCAAGATATATCTGTAGAGACACTTTCAAAGATGATCTCCTCTTGGTTGTTGCAAAAGCACTTCGAACCCTAGGTGGAATCATCCCTCCTCACCAAGCCTGGCCACGTGCCAATCCACCCTACTCAAGCATGACACCACTTCCTATGAAGGTACACGAGTCCAGGAATTGTCCTTGACACCCTACACCAATCCATCACCAAGGCTCATCGATTTTACCTTGTAAATATCTATCAGACCTGTCCCCTTCTCTCCATTTCCAATACCCCATCCTAGTCCAAACCACTGCCATCTCTCCCCAGTCCCCTAACTGGTTTACCCTGCATCCACTCTATCAGGTGGAACCATAGGAAATGGCCATCTTCTAGGACAAAAAGAAGCTAGACATGAAACTTCCATAGGATTCAACCTGATATTTCTTCCCATCTGATTTCCACATTACAGAGTGAGTTACCTTTCCATAAAGCTCCCTGCTGAAACCTTCCATGGCTTTACTACTGCTTTTGAGCTAAAGATAAAACTTCTAAGCATGGCCTACAAAGCCGTGTGACCTTACCTTTCTCTCCAGCCACACCTCCCCACTCTTCCTCATTCCCTCTGCACCTGACCCACTGGACTTCTTCAAGCGCCGCACCCTCTCCGCATTTCCTGTTCCAAAGAACTTTTACACATGCTGTTTTCATGGCCTAGAATATTCTTCAAACCCCTCTTCAATCATACAACTCCTTATCCTGCAGATCTTGAGAGCCTTATCTGACCTTTCTGCCTTCACCAAAGGCCCCATCACGTGGTCTCTTAATGCAAAGGTCATCTCCTTCATGGCACTTGTCCCAGTGACAATTTTACATTAGAACTGCAAGTCTCATGATAATAGGGGCTGGGTCTGTTCTCACTGACCACTGAATCTCCAACCCAATACCAGGCATAGGGTAGGTGCTAGTGTTTGGGGGGTAAATACAACATTTTAAAACTATGGAATGGAGGAGTGAAAAGACTGGATGCAAGGTAACCAAGGTGGAAACAGATGTAAGGACCCTGCAAGGGAAGGTGAAGACCTAAAACTAAGACCTATTCTTCATGCATTACCTTGGCTAGTCTTCAGAACAGCCCATGTTTTGCTTTAGGCATTTTATAAACAAGGAACCTAGAGATATCAAATGACTTGTCCCGCGTTCACATAATGGTAGACCTAAGATGACTATCTAGGTTATCCCCATCCAGTCTTCTCATTTAAAAAAAAAAAAAAATTGACGGGGCACCTGGGTGGCTCAGTCGGTTAAGTGTCTGCCTTCAACTCAGCTCATGATCCCGGGGTCCTAGAATTGAGTCCCGCATTGGGCTGCCTACTCAGCAGGGAGCCTGCTTCTCCCTCTCCCACTCCCCCCCTGCTTGTGTTCCCTCTCTCGCTGTGTCTCTCTCTGTCAAATAAAAAAATAAAATCTTTAAAAAAAATTTGAGATAAGCAGAGGAGATAGCAAGGAGCTCTGGAGTGAGAGCCGGGAACTCCAACACCTATAGGAGCCAGGCAGGTAATGTAAAGACTGAGGTACACCAGAGCTAAGAGAGTGTTGGGAACTGCATCCAGCTGGAAGGTGCATGCCCATTTAATTCCAGGTCTGAACTCTTGTTGGTGGACGGGAATGCGGGCCCAGTATTTTTAGGCTGCCCTAATTTTAAGAGCAATTTAAACCTGGACGTTTGTATGAAATCACTCTGATTTTAAGATGCTATGCAGATCAAACAGAACATGTCTGTAGGAGGAACGTGGGCTGCTGATGCCAGTTTGCAATCCTCAGTCTAGCTGGATGGGGGAGCAGGAGGAAAGATGCAGTGCACAGACTGAGCTTGCACCTTGCATAGAAAACATTTGGGTAGGGCCCTCATAAATAATCTTAGCAATAGCTATCCAACTTGGACTTTGATGGTTCCATGAAACTGAGACGTCAGGCTCAGTTAATCTGTAACTGGCTTTATTGTTCCAGGATCACTGTGTTCTGCTAAAGCAAAGAAACAAAACCTGTGGGAGGATAAACATCTTCATTCTCCCCGAGGAAGGCAATGAGGCAAGGAACCCAAATGGCCACTGGGGGGGGGGGGGGGAATGTATAGATCACTGACTAGGTTGCTCCCCATCCAAACAAAATACAGTCCAAAGAAAAGCTGCGAATGGCCCTCAGCTTAATTCAAATTCCCACTGAGACACTGAAGTCACTTTCAGTATCCCAGAGATCCTGGGAAGGTTTATCTTGATCTCATTCTGAGTTCCTTTTTCCCTAGCGTTTTTCACTGAAGGAATAAAAGGATGTCACACACTGCTCTTCCAAGAAAGAAGCTGTGATCGAATCAGTATCTGCTTTAGCTTCATTCAGTTCCTCTAGCTCTGGAGGGGCCGGGCACATAGAAGAGCTTCCCAGATTTTCCCAGTTTGACCTCCCCCGCCTGACCACCAACTAAGTACATGCCTCAGCAATCACTGGGATCTTTTTTCCTATGCTGTTCATTTACTCAGTTAAATCACTAGCTACTCAGCCGCCATCATGAGCGTTATCTTCTGGAGCATGTTGTTGACTTGAGATCCTAGAATGTATCTCATACTTACCAGTAATTTTTAAAAGGCATCAGAAGCCAGTAAGAGAGCTCAGCAACAACCTTCCCACATTCCCAGGTCATGGGAAGAGAAACCATTTGATTGTTGTCCGGGATAGTCAGCGTGTTTATGTCGCTCTTGCATCAGTGAGGCTAGGCCAACTACTGGGACAAATAACCCAGAAGTTTTGATGCATTAAGAGAATAAAAATTTGTTTCTGACTTCCATTACAGGTCAGTTCACATTGGCAGGGCTGAACAGTTCTGCTCCATGTAGTCAATCGGGGACTCAGGGTCCTTCCGTCATGTGGTCCCACCATCCTCTTAGCCCAGGGGATGGCAATATTTTTTTGCAAAGGGCCATAGAGCAAATATTTTAGGCTTGGTTGGCCATATGGTCTCTGTTGCAAGTATTCAACTCTACCGTTGTAGCACAAAGCAGCCATGGACAATACGTAAATGAATGGGCACAGCTATGTCACCGTAAAACTCCACCGTAAAAACTGAGGTACAAAGCAGGGAGTGGACTGCAGTTTGCTAGTGTTACTCTAGGACCTCATCTCTCTCTCTCTCTCTCTCTGCATTCAGACAATGGGCAGAGAAAGAGCAAGCTCCAGGAAAGAAGCACATGTAAAATTAATGTCTATCTCCATGTAACTGTCATGAGGATTATATTACACAGTGCGTACAAAATGCATAGCGTAAAGGCTACTATTTAGGAGTTGCTTGATAAATGTCATCATTTTTAAAATCCAGAATAAACTACCTCTGATATTTACAGGAGTAAGTGGTCATATTTAATTGAGGGAACGCAGGGAAGGTTACAGTTGAGTCTCAAAGGTAGGGTGGGATTTTAACAAACAGAAGTGGGGAAGCAACTTGAGCAAAGGTGAAACCATTGGAAAGCAATGGGGGGTTAGTAAGTGCATTTGGCTCAGCTGGCTGGAATGCAGGGTCATGAGGAGGAATGGTAAGACATAAATCTGGAGAGGTAAATAGGCTTTGAATACCAGGTTTAAAGATCAAATGTTCAGTGGCAATAGGGAGCCATTGAAAGTTGTTAGGAAGTATACACCTAAGTCTTGTGTCTTAATATCTGTTTGTAAATTTGTTATTTGAAACAGACTATGTTTTCTAACATAGCAAAAGCAATGTCCCTTTGCCTTCTCTGGGTCTCCTGACTCTTGTCACAAGAACCTCAAAAAGCATCCTCTTAAAGTCCTTTTTTTTTTTTAAGATTTTATTTGAGAGTGTGTGTGTGCACAAGCAGGGTGGGGGTAGGGAGGCAGAAGGAGAGGGAGAAGCAGAGTCCCCGCTGAGCAGGAAGCCTGATATGGGTCGATCCCAGGACCCCAGGATCATGACCTGAGCCAAAGGCAGACGCTTGCTCAACTGAATGATCCACCCAGGCACCCCTAAAAAAGTCCTTTGATATTAGTTTTATATGACCCTGCATCTACCTAGTATTTAAAGACAGATTTGCATGACACTGAAAAGGTTCTTTTTTTTTAAATCTCAGCAAAGAAGGCTGACACAATAGCCTGTAACAAAAATCTCCCCCCAGATTCTCTGTGGATTGTAGCTATCTTAAGGATATTCAGTGCAAATGTGAATGCTTGCAAAAAAAAAAAAAAAAGGCCATTTGTGACTCACAACACTAGTGCTGAATTTTTTTTACTACAGAAAAAGCTTTAGGTATCCTCATATATGCTTTTTTTTTTTTTAAGATTTTATTTATTTATTCATGAGAGACAGAGAGAGAGAGGCAGAGGGAGAAGCAGGCTCCCAAGGAGCAGAGAGCCCGATGCGGGACTCGATCCCAGGACCCTGGGATCATGACCTGAGCCGAAGGCAGACGCCCAACCATCTGAGCCACCCAGGCGCCCTATCCTCATATATTCTTGAACTCAACAATGGTCCTTCTAGGAATTAAGGTATAAACATACATACAGCTATGAGGAGGCTCATCAAAGCTTTGTTTATAGTAACAAAAACTTAGAAATGTTTAATCTATATTACGGAAAACTATGCAAGGAAAATGGTGTTATAAGAAAATACTAAAGATAAGGGAAATATTTGTAATATATTAAGTTTAGAATTTGGTTTCAAATTAATATAAACAGTATGATGTCATGTTAATTGGAAATATGATAAAAATTGTACCAGCATAATATTCACATTCTTCCTCCCTACACCTCCAGGGCAAATTCAGTCTTTGCTGCCCGGGTTCCCAGCACCACCACTGCCCAAGATACCTTTACGGTCCCTATCAATGACATCTTACCTTAAGCAAACGGTTCTGTTTTTCTCAGATAAATTCTTTGAGTTTCGTGATATGTAATCAGAATAATGAAGAGAGATGAGCTATTATTGCAGAAGCAGTAATAAAGAATTTGAGTTCTGTGAATGCTGATTTTGCTTGCTGGAGACCCAAAACTGCAGGAGGGACTTGAATTTATTAGGATTATATTTATATGCATATCCACAGGGAAAAAGACCGCAGGTATACCTACGAAGATATTACTGTGATTTGGATGAGGCTGTTTTATTCTTCCTATATATGTGTATCTCCCAAGTCTTCTAGCTCTGGGTGTCTGTGTATAATCTTTTTATGTGTATAAATCTCTGTGTATAATCTTTTTATGTGTATAAATCTGTGTATAATCCTCAAGTACCTCTATGAACTAGGTTCCATGACGACACCTAGTTTACAGGTGAGGAAGCTGGGGCACAGAGAGAGATGAACATGCACGCTGCTAATATTTGAGGTGTGAGGGACGGACCCGAGCAATCTGACTCCAGAACCAGTGCCCCAAACACTGACAGTAACTACACAGCTTCTTATTCTTGTTTATTTTATAAATTTATTTTCAAATGAAATATTTTCATCCTATAATGCAGTATAATAATGAAACTAAAATAACAGATGCTCAGGTACCCAGCACGCCACCCTAATAAATCTTAATGTTTCGCCATATTTTCTTTAGATAATGTTTAAAGAGAAAAATTATAGATATAACTAGTATGCCTCTTTTTTTTTTAGGATTTATTTATTTAAGAGAGAGAGAGGACACACATAGGGGTGGGCTGGGAGGGGCAGAGCAAGAGGGAGAATCTCAAGCAGACTCACCGCTGAGCACAGAGCCCATGCTGGGGTCGAAGTCATGACCCTGAGATCATGACCTGAGCCAAAACCAAGAGTCAGACGCTCAACCGACTAAGCCACCCAGCTGCCTCCAGTATGCTCCTTTAGTAATGAAGATTATATTACTAAAAGCAACGAAAGGCTGAATAACAGACTGTAGTTGTCCATGTCCCAGAGAAGTCCCCCTCCCCATAATCAACAAGAGAAAGCTCTGAGAATATGAAGACTGATGCTCATTTTCCTAAGGAGGGAGCAATGAGCCAAAGAGATTGTGAGATGGTGGTAATGTGAAGCACTTTTTACCCTGACCCTGGTCCTATTTCCGAAGCAACAGCTTATCTGAAATTTGGTGTTTATCATTTCAAATTTTATATAATCCTGTATATGTAGGTTTTCATTAAATATGTAGCATTGTCTGGTCTGCTTTTAAGAATTATATACATGGGGTCATAACACGCCATCAAAATGTACACAATGGTCAAAGCCGGTCCCTGTCAAGTTCAATCTATCATCCCTTCCATACGCTTTGATTTTTTTATCCTTTGTCTCTCTGTGTTGCATTGCGAGTGAATTCTTCAGTACTGCCTTCCAATTCCCTTAATTCTCCCTACAAGTATGAAATGTTATATTGCAAAGACTTTCATTGTTTCTGTTTCCAGGATTTCTATCTAATGCATCGTTTTACATTTCAGATTTTCTTACTTGTGTTCTGTAATTTCCTTTTTCTTTTTTTTTTAATTTTTTAATTAACATATAATGTATTATTTGTTTCAGGGGTATAGGTCTGTGATTCATCAGTCTTACACAATTCACAGCACTCACCATAGTAGATACCCTCCCCAGTGCCCATCACCAGCCACCCCATCCCTCCCACCCCCCTCCACTCCAGCAACCCTCAGTTTGTTTCCTGAGATTAAGAGTCTCTTATGGTTTGTCTCCCTCTCTGGTTTCGTCTTGTTTCATTTTTCCCTCCCTTCCCCTATGATCCTCTGTCTTGTTTCTCAAATTCCTCATATCAGTGAGATCATATGTAATTTATTTTTTCAATGAATTTTATGCCTTCCTTTTTCTCCTTGAATACCTTAAACGTGCATAGTTCATAGTCTTTGTCAAATAAATTAATATATTAAATAAATTAATTAGTTTCATCCCTAGTGAATTCATGTCTTTCTTACTATTAGATTCCTTCACATGTTTGTAGTCATTAATTTACAGGTTTGTTTTAAGATTTTATTTTTAAATAATCTCTACACCCAACATGGGGCTTGAGCCCACAACCCTGAGATCTAGAGTCATATGCTCTACCGACTGAGCCAGCCAGGCACCCCTGTAGGTTTGTTTTAAATTGAAAAGAGGGTGTTTTCATTTTCCTTTTATCTTTCTCTGCTGTCTGTCCCTCATTCCAGGAGCTTTGAAGCTGCTCCACCTGGTGCCCCAGATCCCAATCCAGAGCACAGCCTCTTAAGGACAGGTTAGAGAAGCCCTGGGGATGACAACTGGGATGTCACCAATCAAGCCGTTGAGTCAGCAGGCAGTTTGGCTCAGTTGCTGCTCAAACCATAGAGCCTGTGTCCTCCTTCCTCCCAAATCACGTGTGTGCCAGGATGCATGGGGTCCAAGCATTCGTTGGTAGTAGTGTTTCCCCAATCTTCTTTTATGAGACATTGAGTCCCATTCCAAGACCTGGCTTCAAGTAACAGTCCTGTGTCCAGTCCTCCAACTCTCGTGACACATTTTCAAGTCCCTGTTACCCAACAGAGCCAAGCTCCTGATGCTACTGCTGCTTCCAGATCAAGCAAACCTGTAACTCCAGTCCCACTCACCACTTACATTGTTTGTCCATTTCCGATACACGGGGATATTTCTCTTGTGTTTTCAGTCCATGTATATTTTAAGATGAACCACATAAAAGTTCTAAAATTGGATGATTTTACTCTATAAGAACTGTAATCCCAGAAGGTTCAATTTAATATTTTTTATTTCTTTTTTCATACCTTAGCTGTTTTGTCAGCATTTTGGAGCAGAGGAGGTATGTCAAAATATGAATTTACTCTTCTGATTTGACCAGAAGTCTCTTCTCTCCCTTAAAAGGAATTTCCCATTCCTGAGTTAGAAATTGACTGCCAGGAAAAAAACAATGAAGGTGCAGGGTTCTTAAGGTCAGAGCAAGGAATCAGAAAAAACAAAAAAAGAAGTGTCAGGGCACCTGGCTGGCTCAGTCAGTAGAGCATGTGATTTTTTTTTTTTTTTAAGATTTTATTTATTTATTTGAGAGAGAGAAAGAACATGAATTGGGGGGAGGGGCAGAGAGAGAGGGAAAAGCAGATGCTTAACTGACTGAGCCACCCAGGTGCCCTGAGCATGTGACTCTTGATCTCAGGGTCATGAGCTGGAGCCCCACATTGGGCATGGAGCCTACTTAAAAAAATATATATATATAAAAATTTAAAAAAAAAGTGCTACCCAATTAAGGACACTAAAATTAGGGGAGTCAATGATGGAGAAGAAAATAACCAGGGTTGAAAAGGGGGCTAAGATGGGATTAGAGGAATTAAGAGGACACTCTTAGAGAAAACACTTGTGAAACATCTTTCTGAAGGCCCATTCAGGAAGTGAATGTGAGGTCCAGGAAAAGGAATTATATGCTTATATGCCAAGTGATTGCAGAGAAAGCAGATTTGACCTAAACTCTGGATTGCCCTGGGAACTCCATCAGAAACTGGTCCCTGTTTTTCCCAGGGAAAGGGAAATAGCTTAGCGGGGCTGGGTTCAAAGAGGTAGACTCAATGAAAACAAAATCATGTCACTCCATCTGAGATAGATGTTACAATTCCACTGTGTGTGCCCCTGTCTAGTGTCTGGCTGCAAAGCGTTCTATACCAAACTTCTCCACAAGACAATCAAGGAGACTTGACTCCCTACAGCCATGTGAGGCACTAGTGATTCACCACAGAGGAGGAGCCCTGGGAAGGATTAAGGGAAAGGACTGTGGCTGAAAGAAGAGAAATCTTTGATCTGGTGGTTGATCACTGGAGCAATGAACAGGAGAAGTGATGGGAGCTGATTGTTTGAGATGCAATCTTGGGTTCTTTCGTTCAGCTCAGGATGCCCCCTTCCCCAATCAGCATCTCAAGCCTACAAAGGTTTTTCTGCAAAATAATACACACCACCTAATTCACAAGAGCATTATAATTACTATGCTTCACATACACAATAATAAAGACACCTAAGCAATGTTCTTCCATCAGAAGCGATATGGGATCACATGCTAAGTTTTCCCCTAGCCTTTCCATCTGGGTTAGCATTGTGATCTTAATTGTCTTCCAGTTCATACACTTTTCTTGAATGCATAGGAATAATGAGCTCTGGGCTCTGGTCTGTCTGTCACATGTGAATCATTAAGCCAGATTCCTAGACATTCCACTGTACAGCAGTCTTGTTTCCAGCAACTTCACATTCACCTGTATGAAGTAAAACATCTGGTTGCTGGACATGACTTCACAAGTGTGGTATTCCCATTACCTTGCAGGTTATCATGAAGACAGCAAGTCATTGCATCACAAGAAGTCCAGCTTCCTCTCCCTTCAGAGGACCACGTAAAAAGAGCCAAAGCCCCTGGCATATATGGAACCAGTGACATCTGCATTCCTGCAGATATACCCTTTTACTCTAACTAGTCCCGGCTTTACTGCCTCCAAGGATTGTAAACTGTTTTCAGACTTGATTACAAAATTTCTTCAAAGATTTTGTGCTTGAATAAATTGTCTCAAAAGAAGTGAGTAAAAATCTTCTCATGAGCTCAGTTTTAGCTCCTTCTTCCCCGGGATGCCAAAACATCTTATAAGAAACATGGAAGTCTAAAAAAAAAAGGCTACTCTTTTTTGTTTATTATATGGAAACTGCCCCATTGTCTTGGAATTACACCTCATATATTTTATCTCATACCTGCTAGTTGGTCGCATTCCATTATTTTATTCACGATGCACCAACTTTGGGGAATATCAGAAAAGAGAAATCCAAGCACAGCACTGCTGTATAGCAAAGGGAGAAGGGGCACAGGATTTGTTTCTTGGCCTCTCTGGACCTTAGTTTGCTCATCTCTTTAATTAAGAACACAGTACTTATCTCATAGGGGCCATTAAAAAAAAGCATATGAAATCTTTGAAAACTATACAGTATTGGAGGATTTTTATCACTGTTTTAATGATAAAAGAATCATAGCATGATGAAGCAGGAAGGGGCCTTGGAAATTAACTAGTCTGGACTTAGAAAATGAAGAAACTGAGCACCAGAAAGACTAAATGATCTACTACTAATGGGCGTACACCATGCTGGGGGCAACTTAAACTCTGGATGCAGGTAACTGAATCCTTTTGCAGATACTCTCTTCAATACAAGGGCCACACAGATAAAAAGAGAGAGAGGAATGGTGAGCGCTGTGAATTGTGTAAGACTGATGAATCACAGACCTGTACCCCTGAAACAAATAATACATTATATGTTAATAAAAAATAAAAATAAAAATAAAATGAATGGAGGGGCGCCTGGGTGGCTCAGTCGTTAAGCATCTGCCTTCAGCTCGGGTCATGATCCCAGGGTCCTGGGATAGAGCCCTACATCGGCCTCCCTGCTCAGCAGGAAGCCTGCTTCTCCCTCTCCCACTCCCCCTGCTTGTGTGCCCTCTCTCGCTGTGTGTCTCTCTCTCTCTGTCAAATACATAAATAAAATCTTTAAGAAAATAAAAAATAAAAAAAATAAAATAAATGGGAAAAAAATAAATAAATAAATAATTTAAAAAAAGAGAGAGAGAGAGAGGAGCCAGGTGCCAGCTGAGGAATCGGTGGAGAGCACTGGGGATTGTAATGAGCTGGAAATGCATATCCAGCTCATCCAGGAAGAACATCTATTATTTATCTCCAGGTAATTTTCACCATATCAGAGCATAGGCCCAGGATTGCTAGATCTTCTCATTTTTTCTAGAGAGACCAGAAATCTAGATTTTTGATACATGAAGACTCCCAATTTTTAAATCTGCAAGCAGCAAAATGAAAAATAAACAAGTATGACTACATCAAACTCAAATGCTTCTGCACAGCAAAGGAAACCATCAACAAAGTGAAAATCTTAAAAATTTTAAATATTTCCATTTTTAAAATATTATATAGGCCAAATACGTCAAACAACACACCTGAGGGTAAAAATTAGCCTATGGTTTACCAGTGTGTTACTCCGATCTACAGAGAAATGTCCAGTTTCTTTCTCATGGTAGCAAAGGCCCTGTATGATCTGTCCCCTGCTTCTATCTCCAGCTCACTCTCCTACCTGTCCTTGCCTTGTACTTAGGTTCCAGCTGCAGTAAACACCTTATTTACTACAACAAACACAACTACTGACTCTCGCAAATGTGCCCACTGATTGTCACTCTACTGCCCCTTGCCCTTGCCCCTTGTGCCTTATGCCTGCAATTCACCTCTGTCCCCTAACTCGTATATTTCTTTTATGATGGTTCAGCTCTTATTTCCACCAGGAAATTATCCTTGGGCAGTCTCCCCCCAATACCACCACCACTCAACATGTTCATCCATTATGTTCTTATAATATCTTGCACATCTGATTGCATTTACCTCATAGTACTGTAAGTACTTGTCTTATGTCTATTGTTCCAACCAGAATCTCAACAAATGTTTAATTGAAATTAGACTCTTCATTCTTACTCAAACGTGACCATTGATCTCCCTTCCTGAACCTTACTCTGCTTCTATCCTGGTGTTTGACTCTAAGTACTACTGATCTGCTGGAAGAGATGAGGAAATTTTCTCAACAACGGATGACCTCATGGAGGACACCCTCTTCAGGAACTCAGATGACTCTACCTCTTCTTTGGATGGGAGGTTGTGGGATGCAGTCAATCTCCCGAACACAGCCCTCTCTTCAGCACCCGAGACAAGACTATCCCATGTCTTGGTCCTTCTTTATTTGTCTCCCCCTTGTGTTATTTTCCACTGTTTGTTTCTGTCCTATTCATGCTCCAAAAGGAGCTAAACTTTCCCTGACTGGTACTGGCCACTAAGCCACTAAATCTCCTTAGAGCTCCCACCTGATTCAGCCCCACTTGGGATCTTGTATAGAACTACAATTCCTCACTGTGACAAAGTGGGCTAACTGGACGTGGGGGGTGAAGTTGGCTCTACCTGAATTGTATGGACTGACAGCAGAAGACTGACTGACCAAAGGAAAATCATGGTGCTCTTAATTAAAGAAGAATAAATGAATGCCAGAGAGACAAAAGCATAGATGAGCATTGTACTACATCTCTTAATTCCCAGTCCAGGACTTCTTCCACCACCCCCTTCCACCCCAGTCTGGGTGGCTACTTGAGTCCACACCATCAGAATTTGATGTTTAACCAGAATAAACTCTAATTGGGGTTATTTATCATAATAAAACCTTGAAGTACAGTTACAAAGATTTCACTTTAACTTTGCAGAACCGTGGACAGCGCCCTAGCTTGGGTCATAAATTCTTAACCATGTGAAGCAGGAAGAAATCTTTGCAACAACACATTAAAGCTCTCTGATTTTACAGATGAGAAAACCAAGGCCCCGAAAGGTTATATAATGACTTGTCTAACGTTATACAGAGATGAAGGTCAAATTCAAGTCCTAGAATCCAAGTCCAGATCTCTTTGCCCTAAACCTTGCTGTTTCCCAAAACATTATGACAATGTGGGGGAAATGGCAAAGGGACAGATCCAGGGAACTTTAGCGGAGACCTCTTATTTCTCATTTTCAGCATAAATTTCTTCTTACTTCTGTTTTGGGGAACTACAACTCCCCTATTGCAGGGAATATATCCTGCTCTCCTCTGGCCAGTGGGTGTGATGTGTTCCAGACTGGGGCAATTTACGTTCTCTCTCCCATGATTTCAATATGAGTAGGGTTACTTAAAAAAAGGACATATAGTTGAAGGTGATGTATTCCCTTGCTGGCATACTGAAGGGAATCTTTCAAATTTGAAGAAACTTGATTTCATATAACCTAGAACCATGAATGTATAAAGATATATATATTTTTTAATTCTCCCAAATATTTGCTCTAGCTCTTCCTTATTCTTACATCACTCACCTCCCTAAAACTATCAAGAATTAAAAACCATTTAGTATTTTTCCACTTCATTATGTAATTTATACCTTTTTCCAGCCTGTTGGACAGATTGTACAAGGTAGAATTTAGCTCTGAGATAATAATCAATTTTTCACTCTAAAATAGAAAATAAAAAAGTCTACTCATGATGACCCTTAAACTTGCCTTTGGGACATATTCTAAAGTTATTATTCTTTCACATGGGTGAGTCCATAAATTGCTGAGTTTGGATTGATTCATATTTCATTCACAGATTGTGTGAGATTGCCTTCCATCTTATAGTCTTTGGTTTTACCCTGAGTTCATTTAAAATGTGTCACCACACTCTCTGGAGACACCTAGATAGCATGATCCACAGTTTACTGATGGAGAGATTATTAATAGAGTTTACACAGCTGTATATAAACTCAGAGAACAGGGTGGGAGTGAAAGGACAAGGGAAAAAGAAAAAATTAGGCATCTTGTGTAGTAAAAAGAGCCTGAGTTGAGGGGCGCCTGGGTGGCTCAGTCGGTTAAGTGTCTGCCTTCGGCTCAGGTCATGATCCCAGGGTCCTGGGATCGAGCCCCGCATCGGGCTCCCTGCTCTGCGGGGAGCCTGCTTCTCCCTCTCCCACTCCCCCTGCTTGTGTTCCCTCTCTCGCTCTCTCTCTCTGTCAAATAAATAAATCTTTTTTTAAAAAAAAGAGCCTGAGTTGAAAGTGAAACAGCCTTGGGATTTTGGGGTTCTAGATCTAGCTTTGTCACTAACCAAGTTATCTTGAGTCTATCATATCACTTCTCAAGATGGATGAAGTCACCTCTAACATTCCTCCCAATGTAACACTGTAAGATTTCTCCAGTCATTTGTGCAATTCATAGTTCTATTCTTAATATCACCATGAATTGATCGATAATGGGACACTCCACGATGATGTGTTGTTTTTTTTCCAGATCCTGAAAATATATGTTTATATAAGAAATTGATTGCACCCTCTGGCAGGGGGCAAACAGATATTCAGCAAGTTTAGCAGGATCTCATCATTTTTGACACCCTCTAGGGCCCTGTTTTAAGTGGATTTGGGCACAAATATCTTTGGATCCTATAATTACATAAGGGCTTTAAACTGCAGAAACACCTGGTATGATGCTAGATTGAAAATCCAAGACCTGGGCGCCTGGGTGGCTCAGTTGGTTAAGCGACTGCCTTCGGCTCAGGTCATGATCCTGGAGTCCCGGGATCGAGTCCCGCATCGGGCTCCCTGCTCGGCAGGGAGTCTGCTTCTCCCTCTGACCCTCCCCCCTCTCATGTGCTCTCTCTCATTCTCTCTCTCTCAAATAAATAAATAAAATCTTTAAAAAAAGAAAATCCAAGACCTGAGTTCTGGCCCTGCTTATAGCTCCTTCTGTATATATGACTTCGGTGCATTCATTAGGACCCTGGTAGGTGCAGAAACCCAACTCAAGACCACTTAAACGCAAAGAACCATGGACTCTATGGAAGGATTGAACCACCAAGCTGCAGGGGATCAGAAATGCATCTGAGCATCTGGAACAATCAGGAAATCAAGCTCAAGCAGGACTCACCCTTCACCTGGTCTCTGCTCCTCCCAGCAGGCTGGCTTTGTTCTCTCTTATTTTACACTGGCTTTCTCTACTTGCTGGGAAATGCAGTCTCCCACAGCTCTAGACTTACTTATTTATTCACTCAATCAGCTATTGCTTTAGAGCCTGACTGCATGACAGGCACTATTCTGGCACAAGGGGCATGGTAATGACAAGGAAAGTGTCTGCCCTCAGGGATCTTATGTTCTAGTGGAATAGAGAAAGTTGCACACTAAACAAATGTACAAATGATATACCAGGTAGTCGTAACTGCTGTGGAGAAAAATAACCAGCATAAGGGCTTAGAGAGTGCCAAGTGGTGGTGGTGATGGAGGTGCAGCTGTGTGTTATTTTATAAACATGGCCAGGGAAAGTCTCCTAATGTTTGGTATTATTTGAACAAAAAAGGAGTGAGGGAGAAAGTAATAAGAATATTTGGTGGAACAGTAAACACAAAGACTCTGAAGTGAGAACATGCTCTTGACATGTTCAAAGATAAACAAGGGGGCCAGTGTGCTAGAGCAGATGGTGGGGAAAGGAAAAGTGCTGAGATAAAAGATCAGGAAGATAGCAATGGCCAGACCACATAGATACAAGATAACTGTAAGGTTTTGGGCTTTTACTCTGGGATGGAAAGTCACTGGAAAATACTGAGCTGAGAAGTGACAGGATCTGATTCATGTTTTAGTAGAACCACCCTGGCTATGGTGTGGAGATTAAAGGGTAGGAGGGCAAAGTAGAGGAGGGGAGACTATTTCAATAAGCTAGGTCAGAGAATATGTGGCTGGGTAAGAAATTATGTGGTAGAGTTTGTGAGAAATAATCATATACTAAATATATTTTGAAGACAGTCAGCATGAGATGCTGAGATATTGGATTTGGAGGTAAAAAAGAAGAGAAGCCAAGATAGCTCAAGGTAGAGAATAAAAGAGATCTGAAGATTGAGCCCCAGAGCTCTCCAACCTTTAAAGATTGGGAGCTGGGAACAAACCCGCAAAGAAGACTGAGAAGGAATAGCCAGCAAGGTAGGAGGAGAAGCAAGAGAGTGGTATCCAGATGCCACCTGTAGAAACTGTAGGAGAGAAAAGGGATCAGAACGCTCACATGTTGTGAATGATGGAGAAAAATGAGGGCTGAGAATTGGCCAATGGTTATGACCATAGAAGGTTCACAGGTGACCTTGACAAGAGCTGTTTTTAGTGGAATGGCAGAGACAAACGTTCTAAAACCTTGTGTCATTGAAAAGGTGCTGAAGCCTCAGTTCCAGTGTTTAAAATCCTAGAGATACTCCATGATTAACCTGTTCAAGTAAAGTACCCATCTTTAGATGAATAAACTATGATCATAGGGAAAGGTAATTTCATGGATCAGTGGTGGACCAGTCAACAGTGGGGGATCTCAGGCTGTCATGTAAAAACATGGGCACTCTGAGATGTATGTGTGGATTGAGAAAGGGGGCAGGAAGGAGGAGGAGGACAAGATCACTATGAATCTCCCAAACACCAGGTCTGCCATTTAATCCTCAATTACAAAGTGGCATTGGAAGTTCCAGTTTCACAGAACTGGTTTTAAAATTGGATCAAATAAGAGAATGTGGTGACTGAACTCTGCATATACTGTAACTTCTTTTTTTTTTTTTTTTAAGATTTTATTTATTTATTTGAGAGAGAGAGTGAGAGAGAGCGCAAGAGGGGGTAGGGTTAGAGGGAGAAGCAGACTCCCTGCCGAGCAGGGAGCCCGATGTGGGACTCGATCCTGGGACTCCGGGATCATGACCTGAGCCGAAGGCAGTCGCTTAACCAACTGAGCCACCCAGGCACCCCTGTAACTTCTTTATAAGCTTGATGGATGGTCATCATTTTGCCAAAGTGAAAGTGCACAATTACATGGCATTTCTCCAGGCCACACTGCCTGGCCACACTAGCCCCATGAAGAAGCTGCAGGAATATATATTTAAAATAAGTGGATATTCTGGCTACAACAACACAATTCTTTTTCCCAAGTTTAAAAATTGGGAGCTCTGGGTGCCTGGGTGGCTCAGTCGTTAGGCGTCTGCCTTCGGCTCGGGTCATGATCCCAGGGTCCTGGGATCGAGTCCCACATCCGGCTCCCTGCTCAGCGGGAAGCCTGCTTCTCCCTCTCCCACTCCCCCTGCTTGTGTTCCTGCTCTCGCTCTCTCTCTGTCAAATAAATAAATAAAATCTTTAAAAAAAATAAAAATAAATTTAAAAAAATAAAAATTGGGAGCTCTTAGGAAAATGTACTCTTAATATCTCTCAAAACAAAAAGTAGAAAAAAAACACCCCAAGAGGAGCTTAAAGGGGTAGCATAATAAAAATAAGAAATTGGGCACCTGGGTGGCTCAGTCATTAGGTGTCTGCCTTCGGCTCAGGTCATGATCCCAGGGTACTGGGGTTGAGTCCCGTGTCCAGCTCCCCACTCCGCAGGCAGTCTGCTTCTCCTTCTGCCCCTCCTTCCACTTGTTTTCTCAATCTCTCTCTCTCAAATAAATAAATAAAATCTTTAAAAAAAAATAAGAAATAAATAGCAAGAAGGAAAGAAGCAAATAAAGAAGTTTTCTTTTTTTCTCCCTCCCCGGCCCCCCTCTCTACTTATCTGCATGCAGTGGGGATTTGTCCTTGTTCTTTCTTCTAATTCTGACAAGGCATTTCAAACCTGAAGTGTTTTAAAAATAAAAGAGATCTTGAAGAGCCCTAACCCCAGATGAGCCTAATTACTCCATGGCTCTATGTTAGGGGCTTAAGGAGCCTTGTTAATTCTTTGATATGGAAAGAGCCCTATTTGAAGAAAGATTTGAGGAAGTTTTTTCCTATCCTCAGAGAATTAAGAATTTTTAAGAAGTGCTAAGACCTGTCAGACTTCTTCTCTGGGAATTGTAGATGTCCTAACTTATTTTATCAAATCAGAAATTTTCTCACAAGGCTCAGTACACGAATATGTGACTCTTTTTCTGTGATATGCTCATCTTCTAAAACGAACCACAAAAATCAAGATAAAAGACAATGAAGTTCTGAAACCTCAGAAATAAGTTGAGTGAGTTTCCTATTGCATTTCATCTTCCTTTGTGTTTACTTTATAATCATGCTTACGTATATGTCATCCATATATACTCCAGAGAGATGCATAAATTCCCATGATATTTCTCTTTTTAATATAAAATATCTATAATTCTTACATAGGGGATGAATTTTCCACTTGTAACACTTAAAGAACTAATTTCACAGAGCCTTTAAGACAGAGTAGAATGAAGAATTAATATTGTTAAAATGTCCATTCTACCCAAAGCCATCTATAGATTCAATGCATTCCTATCAAGATTCCAACGGCAAATTTTTTACAGAACTAAAAAAAATGATCCTAAAATTGATGTGAAACCACAAAAGACTCTGAAGAATCAAAACAATCATGAGAAGAATGAAGCTGGAGGCAATGACACTTCCTGGTTTAAAACTATATTACAAAATCACAGTAATCAAAACTGTATGGCACTGGCAGAAAACACACACAGAGATCAGTGAAACAGAACTGAGAGACCAAAAATGAACCCACATATATATATAGCTATCTAATATTTTATAAAATAGCCAAGAATATTGAATGGAAAAAGACAGTTTCTTCAATAAATGGTGTTGAGAAAACTGCATATTTACATGCAAAAGAATGGAAGTGGAGCCTTATCTTATGCCACTCACAGAAATTAATTTGAAATGTATTAAAGACTTAAATGTAAGACCTGAAACCGTAGAATTCCTACAAGATGTTTAAACATAGGGGGGAAATTCCGACATTGGTCTTGGCAATGATTTTATGGATGTGACAAGCACAAAAGCAAAAATAAGCTTAACATAGACTGCTATATGCATAAGATGTTATATATAAATCTAATGGTAACCACAAATCAAAAACTGGCAATAGATACACAAAAAATCAAGAAAGGAATCCACATATATCAACAAAGAAAACCAGCAAACTATGAGAGAACAAGAGAAGGAACAGAGAAGAACTACAAAAACACCCATAAAACAAGTAACAAAATGGCAATAAGTACATACTTATCAATAATTACTTCGAATGTAAATGGACTAAACACTCCAATCAAAAGACAGGGCAACAGAATGGATAAAAAAATAAGACCCATCTTTACACTGCCCAGAAGAGACTCATTTCAGACCTAGACACATGCAGATTGAAAGTGAAGGGATGAGGGTCACCTGGGTGGCCCAGTCATTAAGCATCTGCCTTCGGCTCAGGCCATGATCCCAGGGTCCTGGGATCGAGCCCCACATCGGGCTCCCTGCTCGGCAGGAAGTCTGCTTCTCCCTCTCCCACTCCCCCTGCTGTGTTCCCTCTCTCGCTATGTCTCTCTCTGTCAAATAAATAAAAATCTTAAAAAAAAAAGAAAGTGAAGGGATGAAAAAGAATTTATCGTGCAAATAGAAGTGAAAAGAAAGCCTGGGTAGCAATACTTATACTGGACAAAATAGACTTTAAAAACAGACTGTAACAAGAGACAAAGAAGCACACTACATAAAAGGGATAATCCAACAAGAAGATATAACAACTGTAAATATTTATGCACCCAACATGCGAGCACCCAAATACATAAAGCAGCCAATAATAAATACAAAGGAAGAAATCAATAGTAATACAATAAGAGTAGGGGACTTTAACATCCCACCTATAACAATGGATAGATCATCCAAACAGAAAATCAACAAGGAAAGACTGGCTTTGAATGACACATTGGGCCAGATAGATCCAACAGATATATTCAGAACATTCCATTCTAAAACAACAGAATGTTGGGGTGCCTGGGTGGCTCAGTCAGTTAAGCGGCTGCCTTCGGCTCAGGTCATGATCCCAGGGTCCTGGGATCAAGCCCCACGTCGGGCTCCCTGCTCCGCAGGAAGCCTGCTTCTCCCTCTCCCACTCCTCCTGCTTGTGTTCCCTCTCTCGCTGTATCTCTCTCTGTCAAATAAATAAATAAAATATTAAAAAAAAAAAAGTACCTGCCCACAAAATATTTAAAAAATAAATAAATAAATAAATAAAACAACAGAATGCACATTCTTGTCAAGTGCAAATAGAACATTCTCCAGAATAGATCACATAAATCACATATTATGTCACAAAACAAGTCCCAAAAAATTCAAAAATTCTTTTCCAACGATGAAACTAGAAGTCAACCACAAGAAAAAATCTGGAAAGAGCACAAATACATGGAGGTTAAATAACATGCTACTAAACAATGAATGGGTCAACCAGGAAATAAAAGAGGAAATCAAAAAACACATGGAGACAAATGAAAATGAAATGAAAATCCCAAAATCTTTGGGATACAGAAAAGCTGTTCTAAGAGGGAAGATTATAGCAATACAGGCCTACCTCAAGAAGCAAGAAAAATCTCAAATAAACAACCTGACCTACATCTAAAGGAGTTAGAAAAAGAAGCCTAAACAAAACCTAAAACCAGTAGAAGGAAGGAAATAATAAAGATTAGAGCTAAATAAAAATGGGGGAAAAAAAGAGAAACTCATACAACTCAATAACAACAACAACAAACCCATAAGTAATCCAGTTTAAAATGGGCCAAGACCCTGAAAAGACATTTTTCCAAAGAAGATATTCAAATGGCCAACAGGTACATGAAAAAGTACAAAATATCATGAATCATCAGTGAAATAAAAATCAAAAGCACAGAGAGAAATCACCTCACCCCTGTTAAATGATTATTATCTAAAAGACAAGAGGTAACAAACACTGGTGAGGATGTGGAGGAATGGGAACCCTTGTGTACTCTTACTGGGAATGTAAACTGATGCAGCCACCCTGGAAAACCATATGGAGTTTCCTCAAAAAAAATAATATTGAACTACCCTATGATCCAGCAATTCCACTTCTGGGTATAGATGTGAAGAAAAAGAAATCACTAACAGAAAGAGATAATGGGTACCCCCATGTTCATTGCCGCCTTATTCACAATAGCCCAAACATGGAAACAACCCATGTGTCCACTGACAGATGAACAAATAAAGAAAAGGAGATATATATATATATATAAAATGGAATATTACTCAGCCATGAGGAAGAAGGAAATGCTGCCATTTGCAACAACATGGATGAAACTTAAGGGCATTATGCTAAGTAACATAAGTCAGACAGAGAAAGACAAATACTATATTATCTCATTTACATGTGGAATCAAAAAAAAAAAAACTGAACTCATAGAAACAGAGCACAGAAGCAGATAGGTGGTTGCCAGGTGTGGTGGGGTGAGGGATGTGGGGGGGAAGGTAGTCAAAGGGTACAGACTTCCGATTTTAAGATGAACAAGTTCTGGGGATGTAATGTACAGCGTGGTGATGGTGATTAACAATATGATATTGTATATTTGAAAGTTGTTCAGAGAGTAGATCCTAAAAGTTTTCACCACACACACAAAAACTGTAAATATGTAATGTAATAGAGATATAAACTAATCTTATTGTGGTAATCATTTTGCAATATATACATATACCAAATCATTATGTTATATACCTTAAATTTTTACAATGTGATATGTCAACCACATCTCAAATAAAGCCAGGGGAAAAAAGACAGTAAAATGTTTTCAAATTGGTATTGAAATCAGTACAAATAGTTTTATCTTTTTCATTTATGGAATAGATCCCTCACACTTTGAAATGCCTCTCCACTCTTTCCCCACCTCTCACTCAAATCTTAACAGTGAGTGTGGTAGGAATTACTAGTGTTTGAATTCTTTGCTGCTCCTTCTTCCAGGCCCCTCCTTCTGGGAGGTTATCCATCCCTGACTCACTGAAGTCAGGTTTGGTCACGTGACTTAATTAAGCCATTGATATATCAGCGAAAGTAATGTGTCCATCTTTGAGTAGAGCTTTAGGAACCATCACATGGCCTCCATATTCACTTTTCCTGACAAGATCAGCAGTGTCACGATTAAGGGCTACTCTCTCAGCATGGGTCCTAAAATTAATAAGCTAGAGCCAAGCTGAACCTGCTCATGATGGGCAGATAGCAAGAACAAGAAATAAATGTCCACTGGTATAAAGTTCTGAGATTCCAGAGATCATTTCTTACTGCAGCATAACTTAAACTGACAGAAAGTACTTTAGAAATTATTTTATATATTATGTTTATATTATATAAATATAATAATTGTTTAAGAATTATATAATATGATCTCCAAATTTTCTGGGCCCCTAATTTTCTGGTAGAGTTCAAAAGAAAATAGCAACAAGAGTATTCCAAGAGAGTAGGAAATTTTATGTTACAAACCAGTAATTCTCAAATTATTTTTGTCTGTGAACCACACTGTCAGATTGCACTTATTTTAGATCAATAAAAGGACTCCCCAGAACTAGAAGGGTCTTGTCATTTCATAAAAGGAACTCTCAGAGAATACCTATTGTACCAGTTGACTCAAAGTAGAGTCTGTGAACTTTTTCTCACCAGTCTTCAATGAGATAAGCCGATATTAGGAATAAATATTTAGAAGCTCTTATAGCAGCTTGACATTGCGAGAATATCCAAGCTCAAGGCTGGTCGAATTGCCTTGCTGAGAGAGGTAACAGGCCAGTGTGTGTCTTGTCAGACTAGTGTGGTGAGTCACATGTGGCATGAGCAGCATACTAGGATTAGTCTGCCACAGATCAGAGATAGATAGAGAGAGAGATAGATGATAGATAGATAGATAGATAGATAGATAGATAGATAGATAGATAGAGGAAGGAAGGAAGGAAGGAAGGAAGGAAGGAAGGAAGGAAGGAAGGAAGGAAGGAAGGAAGGAAGACCCATCCTGGTCCTTCACCACAGATAGTTTGAAAAGCACTGACCTAGAACCTGCTTGAAAATCATCACTTTAAAGTGATGGGACACCTAATAGAGGACCTGAAAAGCACAGTAATGTTATATGTAAAATTGAACTGTTCTCTTGGGAAAATCCATGTCCACACTAACAGTCTTCCTAATATTTTCTGTCCCACTGGAGATTTACAAAGGCAGAAGGAAGTAATAACATTTCTTAATTACCTATTGTGTGTGGAGCCCTATATGTACAGTTCTCAGGTTACCAAATATATGTCACCAAACACAGAAGACATCTTCCTTTAGGAACAATTTTACTCATGGTGGGGAAATCTTACTTAGTCTTTAAAGGTTGACTTAATCTAAGAAGTAGCTGAACTGGGGCGCCTGGGTGGCTCAGTTGGTTAAGCGACTGCCTTCGGTTCAGGTCGTGGTCCCGGAGTCCTGGGATCAAGTCCCACATCGGGCTCCTGGCTCGGCGGGGAGCCTGCTTCTCCCTCTGACCCTCTCCCCTCTCATGCTGTTTCTCTCTCTCTCTCTTTCTCAAATAAATAAATAAAATCTTTAAAAAAAAAAAAAAAGAAGTAGCTGAACTGTACAATATTCTATACTAATCTGATTTCTGGGTCTCTAAAACAGAAACTAAGGTGACAGAGTAAGGAGAGGAATGAGAGAAAAATGTTAAACTATGCTAAACTTTTCTTTGAGACGCTCTGGTCTTCCTTTCCTTCCCTTCTCCCTCTGCATGCCTTCCCAGGCAACCCTCTTTCCTTTTATGCTCCCCTAGTCTCCCAAAATAAACTACTCATCAAAACTATTTCATTCCCTCCCCTTCATTATAGGTAACCTCAGGTATTAAGGAAATTAATTGGATTAATTTATACTCAGGTGTGGATGACTAATGACCTCTTAATCCTCCTGGAGGCATCTGTCTTTTTAACTTATTTTAACTCAGATAAATATACTTATTTTCCTTATTTTTAAATCAAATAAACTTCAGAGGGGAAGTGCAAGAAAATGAAAAGAAAATACTTGGAAAAATAGGTAAAATTACGCTAGGTCAAGGAGGCAAGATGACTTCGGTCTGAGTCACCTTCTCCCATAAACTTCCTGATTTTCACCTTTTTTGATTTTTTTTTTACATAAAAATTTTCAAGTTTTTTCATAGTGACCCTCAACACTAAGAACAGGGGTAGTCATTGGCAGAAAGAATCATTTGTACATGAGGTATAAGTTAGGGAGAGTTTCCATGAATGAGAACTGAAGGAAGAAATATACAAATATTTGGAAGAGAAAATATTTGAAACATCATAGATATTGAAAGTGGAAAGACACCTTGCAGATGATCTAACCCAGTGTATTCCTAAGTGTGGGACATAAAATGTCTTTAGGTGGTAGGCTTGCAAATCATTAAAATGAAATGGAATCACATAGTAAATAAATCACTGATTTTTCAGTTATTTTTCAGGTCTTTTATTATAACAAGGATAACAATTCAGCGGGGGTAGCCCTTAACAGTCCTCTCACTGTTGCTTATTTTAATAAGAAGAAGAGGCCTAGGGCTAAGAGTCTTCAATAGGCAATGGTATCTTTGTAGCATTCAATAAAACTGTTTTGTTTTCATTATTTTTTATTTTTATCAAGATCTTGGAAAAGTGGTATTGATTTTCAATTTGTAATAATGATACTAAGTTTCTTTTAAAATACATTCATTTAGGAAAAATAAAATGAGCTCAAAGAAAATCTTAGGTAAATAGTGTAAGTGGTACGTAAATATGGAAAAGAATTACGAAGGCGGTATATAGAACATTAAGCCGGGAAAACACTAATCTAACCTAATGAACTTCGTACTTGAATTTAAAACTGATGAGAGAGATATGCATACAAATGGGGGGAGAAAACCCCACCAGAAATGGTGTTAAGGTAAAACACAAACCTGTCGCTTGTAGGTAGTTAATTCCTCTGAATACACCCATTTGCACAAACTGTAAAGGGATGCGGCCACAAGGTTAGAGCTTACAAGCTTCAGTGACACATGTCTTAGGAACCTCTGTGTATATCTGCACACTCAACCTACAGCATTACCAGAATCAGGATTTTTTCACCTCTTCCTCCTATGAGACAATCCTTGGGGATTTCCTACCATTTATAGATCTTTCAGCACATCTTTTTGTTTGTGACCAGAAAGAGGATAATCCTATAAAAATAATACATGAAATTTACATATAGCATTGTATTTATTTTTAGTCTAAATAATGATAATAAACAACAATTCAGCATGATCTGGATTAATTCAGATGTTGTCAATAACTATGGCATGCAGTATGCATTTCCTCTGAGTCAGTATGTGAGAATTTTAACCATTAAGGTGAAATAGCTTTGGTTGAGCTCAACAAATGTTTATTAAACACCAAAATATATTCCAGGAACTGTGCTATGTGTTGAGGAATCATGATCAAAAAGAGATTCCAGTCCCTGCCTTCAAGGTATCCACAGTTGTACAAATTAAATATGAGCCATACTATATTTATGAAATTTGTCATAGTTAATATAAACAGTTTTACCTGGAATTACTTTACTTAATGCAGAAACATTTTGATGTAAGACATTATTGCTATCTCCATTTTATAGACAAGGAAACTTATGCTTAGTCAAGTTGACTTGCCCAAGGTCATTATTAGCAATATTAGTAAGCAACAGAGAAAAGTCTTCAACCCGGGAATCCTGCCTCCAAATCAGTGCTTTTCCTGCAATACCAGCATTCAAAATTATTCCTCTTACATTTCTGCTTCTGGCTGTAATGAAGTAACATGTGGTCTTGCTGAGAACAACTTGAAAAGCCCAAAAAAATACAAAAATTAAATCTATTTGAAGGCATTTCGTCTATTTGACATCATTAGAAAATTGCCTTAGCAACCACGATTTTAGAATACAAGATGACAGAGGTGAGGGAACCTCAAAAATGAGGCCTACCAAACAGAAAAACAATGCAGAAAATAAATGAACCCAAAAACTGGTTCTGGGGGAGTGGAGAATGTTAAAATTCACAAGCTCCAACTCAGACTGATCCAGAAAAATATGAAGAGAAGACAAATTACAAGTATCAGGAATGAAAGAGAGGACATCACTACAGGCCCCAAATATATTAAGGCTATAAGGGTATATTATGAACAACTTTATGCCAATTAATTTGACAACTGAGATGAGATGGACACATTCACTGAAAGACACAAATTATAAAACTGACACAAGAAGAAATAGAAAACTTGAACAACCCAGTATCAATCAAAGTAACTTAATTCACAGTTAACAACTTCCAAAAAGAAACTCCAGGCCCAGAACATTTCATTTGTGAATTCTATCTGACATCTAAGGAAGAAAATTACCAAACCTACACATATTTTTTCAGAAAATAGACAAGGGAGAAACACCAAATCATTTTATAAGGTCAGTATTATTCTGATTCCAAAATCAGACAAAGACATTAAAACTAAACAGAATTATAGAACATTATCTCTCACGACATAGATGTAAAACTTAACAAAATATTGGCAAGTTTAATCCAATCATATATATCTGGCATATTGGAAAACATATATTCAATAAGCATAATGCATCATGATCAATGGGGTTTTTCCTGGGGATGCAGATTGGCATAGCATTCAAGTCCCAATCAGTAGAGAGAAATCACACAGTAACTAAAACAGAGAAAGTTTGATATGAAGAACTACTGATTCCACGGGTGCCTGGGTGGCTCAGTTGGTTAAGCGTCCAACACTTGGTTATGACTCAGGTCATGATCCCAGGGTCCATGAGATTGAGCCCTGCATCTGCATGAGATCTCATGCACGTGCATGAGATCGAGCCCTCCACACTCAACATGGAGTCTGCTTGAGATTCTCTGACTCTCCCTCTGCCCCTCTCCCCGCTCACACACACTCATGTATGCTCTCTCTCACTAAAATTGGAAATGTCTTTGTCTCACTTACAGTTTTATTTACTAAAATTAGTAAATAAATAAAATAAATAAAATCTTTAAAAAAAAAGAACTACTGATTCCAACAGAGGAGTAAATCTAAAGACATAAAGACAATGCTACAGAATACACTAGCCCTGAGGAAAGTATCCAAGGATGAACAAATGTAGAAGAGGGCCCTCATCCCAAAGCTGGGATGCATACCTAGTTGGAAAGATGTGGTTATAGTCCATTGGATGGTGAAAAGGTCCTCTGGCTTGTCCAAGTAATCACTTGTCCATAGTTACCAGACAAGAAAGAAACGCCCTTCCAAGGTTTGGGTGGGCCAAAGCTGGTGTGTGGGCATGAAGAAAAAGTCAGGCACCAGGAGCCCAGTCAGAAGCAGAGCAGCGCAAGGCCTGGGGCGTTTAGTGTCTGCACTGGGCCAGAGTAGGGACTGAGATAAGCACAAATGCATTCTTCAAAATTGTAAGTGAGAAAAAGACATTTCCAGACAAAGAAAAAGATAACTGATTGCCATAAGACCAACATTACAAGAACTACTAAAGGGAATTCTTCAGGAAAAAGAAAAATGATCCCAAACAGAAATACAGAATTTAGGAAGGAATTAAGAGCACCAGAAAAGGTAAATATATAAGTAAACCTAACTGAATGTTGACTGTATGAAGAAAACGCTAATATTACCACTACTAATTCTGTCTTGTAGAGTTTTATACTTGTGTAAAATTAAAATGCATGATGGGGGTGCCTGGGTGGCTCAGTCGTTAAGCGTCTGCCTTCGGCTCAGGTCATGATCCCAGGGTCCTGGGAGCGAGCCCTGCATAGGGCTCCCTGCTCAGCAGGAAGCCTGCTTTTCCCTCTTCCACTCCCCCTGTTTGTGTTCCCTCTCTTGCTGTGTCTCTCTCTGTCAAATAAATAAATAAAATCTTTTAAAAAAATAATAAAGTAAATAAAATGCATGACGAAATAAACATCAAAGGTAGAGTTCATCTGTTCCAAGGTCCTGTCATCATGTGGAAGTACCAATTTATATTAGACACTAATAATTCAAGAATGAATGTAGTAATAATCTCCAGAAATAAAGAATGTATAACAAACAAGTTGATTGGAATGATGAAAAAAATATTTAAGTCAAAAAGAAGCAAGTAATAAAAGAAAAAAAGGAGCATAAAGCAGGTGAAACAAATACTAAGTTGATAGAATTCAAAATATATTAGTAACTGAATTAAGCACAAATGAATATTCAACGTAAGAACTAAGGTTTTCAGACTGAAAATAAAATCAAACCCAAATGTTTCCTACTTTCAAAAGACACACTTTAAATAATAAGGACATAGAAGTTTTAAAAATTAGGAAAATTATGTATCATGAAGACACTTAGAAAAGGAGACCAGTATTAGCAAGACTTTTAGATATAAACCATTACTAAAGATTAAGCGTAATATTTCATAAAAGAAAAGTGTTCTCTTCACCTTTCTGTAATAGTCTGTAAGGCTGAGCATATTTAAGGACTCTCTAGCCTGGCATCCTCTAAAAATTTCTCAATCCCTGCATACTCCTTTTAACAATGCTAAACTTGTCAACTATCCAGAATTATTCCTAAATCTGTACAGCCAGTTTTTCTGTGAGCTGCTTTAAAATCATGTCTTACATAAAGTTGACTTCCAACAGATTGAACAAGTCTGGATATACATAAGAAACTCACCAATATCAGATGACAGGTGGACACACCACTGTCTCCCACTGGAGGCTGTGGGAAGTAAGTTGTAGACTCAGGTCACTGAGCAACAGCACCACTACCCCCTCACCCAGCTTCCCAGGGATCAGCCCAGAGCCAAGCTCTATAGAGGATCATAGGAGCCCCTCCACAGTACTGATCTGCCCAGTGACCATGGATCTATCAGCTATCACAAACCCTGGGGAATACCTCAATATTCCACATGGAACCCAACTAGCAATGGGCAGTCTGGATTGGTCAGTGACATCAGTTATGGTGGAAGGGATTTGTACATAAAATGTGTTTCCTTACAAAAAAAAAAGTATCATAAAAACAGTAATTAAAATAAAGGTGGCATAACTATACTAGTATTAGAAAAGAAGACGACTTTCAGATAGTAAGCATTACTAAGGGTTAAGAGTGATACTTCATAAAAATAAGTGTCAATACATCAAAAAATGATCTATTCTAAAGCTGTATGTATCTAATAATACAACTCTCATATAGAGAGAGCAAACACTGAAAGCACTAAAGAATAGACAAATCTAATTACAACAGATTTTAACTTACATCTCTTTAACTACATAAAGAATAAGGAAGAGGGGCGCCTGGGTGGCTCAGTCGTTAAGCATCTGCCTGCGGCCCGGGTCATGGTCCCAGGGTCCTGGGATCGAGCCCCACTTTGGGCTCCCTGCTCAGCGGGGAGCCTGCTTCTCCCTCTCCCACTCCTCCTGCTTGTGTTCCCTCTCTCGCTGTGTCTCTCTCTGTCAAATAAATAAATAAAATCTTAAAAAAAAAAAAAAAGAATAAGGAAGAAAAAATCTGTAAATATATAGAAGATCTAGATAATCTGATTAAGAAACTCAATATAATTAACATATATAAAACACAGAACCAAACAATGGCAGAATACTTATGATTTTCAAGGCATAAGGAACATTTACTAAAATTAAGTACACGGTAGGCCATAAAGTATGTATCAACAAATTTCAAATATTAGAATTATTCAGAATGCTTTATGAATTCAGTGGAATTGAGCTAGAAAATAACAAAACAGATTAGCTAGTGAATTCCTCCAAACTTTTAAAGGGGGAAAAAAAAAAGAACAAATATTACATAAATTCCTATAGAGAAAGAAAAAGAATGCATAATTTTTAGCTAAATCCTGAAGCCTACAAAACCTTTATACCCTTTATACCCTATATAAATCTGACAAGGGCTTTGTAAGAGAGTGAAGTATTATGCTAGTATATGGCTCATGGAACTAGAAGCAAAATTTATTTTTAAAATTAGCAGGGGTGCCTGGATGGCTCAGTGGGTTAAGCACTGACTCCTGGTTTAGGCTCAGGTCCTGATCTCAGGGCTGAGAAATGGAGACCTTCATAGGCTCCATACTCATCGCAGAGACTGCTTGAGATTCTGTCCCCTCCTTCCTCTCCCTCCTCCTCTGTTTCTCCCCCTCTCCTGCTCTGCTCATGCTCTCTCTCTAAAATAAATAAATAAATAAAATCTTAAAAATATAAAATAAAATTAGCAAATTTAATCCAGAAAGAAAACATAAAAAGGATAATACATCATGATCAAGTTGGGCTTATTCCAGGAATGCAAATATTTAACATTCAATTATAATTACCATAATTCACCACGTTGACAGAAAAAGAGGGGAAAATCATATAATTATCTCTACAGACACAAAAAAAGCATAGTTGATATAATTCAACACCTGTTTATTAAGAAAACTCTTAGCTAACTAGAAGGAACTCTCATAACCTGACAAGGAACAGGGCACATTTTATTTAAGGTGAATTATTGAAAGCTTTCCTCCTAAGACTGGGAAGAAGACACGATGTCTATTATCACCACATCTATTCAATGTTCTAACCAGGACAAGAAAAGGAAGGGAACAGAAGGGATAAAAAGGGAAGGATTAAAATTGTCATTGTTTACAAATAACATATTTGTATATCTAAAAAATCAAAAATAATATATAGACACTTACTAGAATTGAAAAATGAATTTAGCAAGATTGCTGGAAAGAAAATTAATATAACAAAAATCAATTGTGGGGGCACCTGAGTGGTTCAGTCGGTTAAGCATCTGCCTTCGGCTCAGGTCATGACCCCAGGGTCCTAGGATTGAGTCCCGCATTGGGCTCCCTGCTGAGCAGGAAGCCTGCTTCTCCCTCTGCCGCTCCCCCTGCTTGTGCTCTCTCTCTCTCTCAAATAAATTTAAAAATCTTTTAAAAATCAATTGTGGGGGCACCTGGGTGGCTCAGTCGTTAAGCGTCTGCCTTCGGCTCAGGTCATGATCCCAGGGTCCTAGGATCGAGCCCCGCATCGGGCTCCCTGCTCAGCGGGAAGCCTGCTTCTCCCTCCTCCCCTCCCCCTGCTTGTGTTCCCTCTCTCACTGTCTCTCTCTCTCTGTCAAATAAATAAAATCTTTAAATAAAATAAAAAATAAAAATAAAAATCAATTGTGTTTTCTAGATATCATTAATAAACAATTGGAAAATAAAAAATTTTAAAGATATCACTTACAATCATAAAAACCTAGATGTTTTTGTGAAACATCTTGTGAAAGATGCACAAGACTGCTACACATAAAATTATAACATTTTTTTTTTTTAAAGATTTTATTTATTTATTTGAGAGAGAGAGAGAATACATGAGAGGGGATAGGGTCAGAGGACGAAGCAGACTCCCTGCCGAGCAGGGAGCCCGATGCGGGACTCGATCCCGGGACTCCAGGATCATGACCTGAGCCGAAGGCAGTCGCTTAACCAACTGAGCCACCCAGGCGCCCAAATTATAACATTTTTTTAAAAAACTAAGGAAGACCTAAATAATGAAGGCATATACCAGGTTCATGTATTAAAAGACTCAAAATCCATAAACCTGGTATATCATAAAGATGTCAACTCTCCCCAAAACTGATCTACAAACAAGACCCCAGAAAATTTTTCATGTACATTAACAAACTATCTAAACTTTGAAAATCCAAAGGATCATGAATAGGCAAGATCACTCTCTTTTTTTTCCTTAAAGGGAAAAAGAGGCTGTATATCAAGTATCCAAGCTAATTATAAAGCTACAGTAATTTAGACGGAGTGGGGATTGGTGGAAAGATAGACAAATAGACAAATGGAACAAAATAGAGAATCCAGAAACAGATCCACACACACACACATACAAAAGGGACAGTGCTGTGAACTGGAGAAAGGATGAGAGTTTCAATCAATTGTGCAGGATTACCTGGATATCCATACAGAGAAAAGCGGATCTTGACCTCTACCTCACACCATTCAAAGTAATGCATTCCAGGAAGACTTTAGATCAAATGAGAGAGGTAAAACAATAAAGCTTTAAGAACAGAACATATAATATCTTCATGCTCTTGGGGTGCACACGTATTTCCTCAACAAAATTGGTATTCACCAAACTTAACAGAAAATTTTGCTAAACCGGATTACGTTAAAATTTTAGAATTCAGGAAATCAGAAGAAATCATTAAGGGAGGAAAAAAGCAAGCCATAGTGAGAAAAGATACTTGAAATACATCTATCCAGCAAAGGATTCATATCAAGCAAAGAATACAATGCATAACCTGATAGAAGAGTGAGCGAAGACTTGAACAGACACTTCACGAAAGAGGAGATATTCAAATTCCCATGAAATATATGGAAAGGTGCTCCTTCTTGTTAGCCATTGCAGAAATGGACAGTAAAGCCACAATCACATGCCCACCAGAATGGCCAAAACTAAAATTTTTTTTTTAATTTTTTTTTTTTAAAGATTTTATTTATTTATTTGAGAGAGAGAGAATGAGAGACAGAGAGCATGAGAGGGAGGAGGGTCAGAGGAAGAAGCAGGCTCCCCGCCGAGCAGGGAGCCCGATGCAGGACTCGATCCCGGGACTCCAGGATCATGACCTGAGCCGAAGGCAGTCACTTAACCAACTGAGCCACCCAGGCGCCCCCAAAACTAAAATTTTTAAAAATCTAACAATACCATCACAGATCACTGTCCCAGGGAAACATAATCCGGCACTTCCAAATTTGTACACAAAGAGGTTTACTGGGCAATGCTCTTGAAAACATCTATAAGGTGTGAAGGAAGTAGGACTGGGCAGAGGGAGAAATCCTGTAATACAGGCCTCAATTAGTCTTGCAAGAAACCCTCAAGTTGGGATGGCCCTTGGAAATTGTCTCCACTCCACCAGCACCACCAAGCACTATCACCACCCCACAGACCATTATATGGTCTACTCCCAGCCGAAGGCACATGACTTTGGATGTGGAATCACTCTTTGCCTGAGGGAAATTCACAGAAGCAGCCTCAGTAGAGAGCTCTCGACCACCAACACTACCAGCAGTGAAGTGAATGAGCACTTTGGTCCCAAAGAAGAGTCCAGGTGGAATATTCCTTATATCAAGTATTGGTAAAGATGAGGAACAAATGAACTCTCACACAGGGCTGATGGGAGGATAGTTTGGTGCAGTCCCTTTGGAAACGATCTGGAAACATCTAATAAAGCTGAACAAATGCATACCCCATGAGGCAGCACTTCCATAATGAGCTATATGCCCAACACATACATATTGTACCAAAAGACAGGCACAAAAATGTTCACAGCAGCATTATTTATAATAGTCAAAAACCGGACATAACCCAATGTCTGTCAACAACATAATGGATAAATAATTGTGACACAGTCATGCAAAGAAACCGACTGCTGTAACAAGACAGCATGGATGAATTTCACAAATGTCATGTGGATTGAAAGAAGCCCGACCCAATAAAGCTTGAGGTGTGATTTTATAATTACAAAGTTCAAAGACAGGGAAAATGAATATATGTTAATAGTAAGTAGGATGATAGCTGTGTACTTAAAGAGTCATTCTCGTGATATGCCCAGAACAGAGGAAACTGGACCCAACTTAAGTGGATGTCTCCAATTCCAGGTCCTGAAAGCTACCAGTAATTTGTACGTGGCATTCCCCCAGCCGAGATAAAATATTTACATTCCATCTTCCCTAGGCTTCCCTTTATATTTAACCAGAGGAAAGAAGGAATAATAGAAAAGAGGGAGGAAGAGAAGGAGAGAGGGAGGGACATGTATATAACACTGTACGTTTTAGTCTTTCATATGTATTGTTTCTTTGTTTCTTCCAATAAAACTGCAGATATCAGTAACTTCATTTTACACCTTAAAAATATTTTTTAAGCTGTAAGAGAAAAAAAAGAAATGCAAAATACAGACTTTGCCCATATGAATTTATAATTGCATATAATCATTAGTGGATTAGGAACTGGGAGGCTGACATACACATAAAACACCAAAACAATGATACCAGAAGCTATGTGTATCTAAAATGAGCACTGGAGTTCAGAGAAGAGAGGGAGATAAGACATAGTCAAAAGCAGCTTTTTGAAGGGGCTGAGCTTAAAAGATTTCATTAGATAGAGGGGGTGCAGACTGCTAGTTGCCTAGCCAATATTTTCCATTTCTTACTTAGTAAATTAAAAGAGAAAAAA
Organism: Mirounga leonina; assembly: GCF_011800145.1. Taxonomy (NCBI): domain Eukaryota; kingdom Metazoa; phylum Chordata; class Mammalia; order Carnivora; family Phocidae; genus Mirounga; species Mirounga leonina. The sequence goes on from NW_023270615.1 coordinate 14,617,957, forward strand.
ACTGATTTTATTGGAGGCAGCAATCTGCACAATTGTCCCCATTTTCCAGCTTTTCTCACAACTAGATATGACCAGGTAGCCAAGTGTGTACAGCAAATTGTAAGCAGAGGGCTAGATGGGGCCTTTCCGCACTTCCTTCCTCCTGCTGTCTGGCATATGGACATGATACCCAGCACTCCATCAGCCACTTCGTACCATGGGGCTAAGAGAGCAGAGCAGAGAGGAAGGAGCATGGGACACCAACGACCATGGAGCTCCAACATAAGCTCCAGGCTGCCTATCTTTGAACTTGTCTTCCTGAGAGAAAAACAGATGATCTCTAGCTTAGGCATAGAGAACTTTCTATTCAGGTATTAAAATGAGGTGTGGATTTAATGGTGTGATGGTTCATACTGGCTCACAAGAGCCGATTGTTTAACTTTCAGGAATATCTGTGAGCTGGCTGTTAAACATTTCCATTTATTTTAAAGATTTATTTATTTTATTTTATTTATTTATTTATTTATTTGAGAGAGAGAGAGCATGAGGTGGGGGGGTGCAGAGGGAGAGGGAGAAGGAGAAGCAGACTCCCTGCAGCCCAAAGCCCAATGTGGGTCTCAATCCCAGGACCCTGGGATCATAACCTGACCTGAAGGCAGACACTTAACCAACTGAGCCAGCCAGGTGCCCCTAAACACTTCCATTTTTTAAAAATAAAATTAGGGGCACCTGGCTGGCTCAGTCAGAGTGTCCAACTCTTGGTTTTGGCTCAGGTCATGAGTCGTGAGATCCAGCCCCAACCAGGGCTCTGCACTCAGCATGGAGTCTGCTTAAGACTCTCTCTCCCCCTCTCCCTCTGCCCCTCCCCCCCACTCGCGCTCTCTCCCTCTCTCTCTCTCTCTCTCAAAACTAAATAAAATGAAATTTTACAGATGTAAAGCTAAAGAAATTATATCAAAAACAAAGGTAATAAATACTCAAAAACTCACTATTTCATAATTATTTTTATGGCCTTTTACTATTTTTTTTTTTTTTTAGATTTTATTTATTTATTTGACAGAGAGAGATATAGCGAGAGCAGGAACACAAGCAGGGGGAGTGGGACAGGGAGAAGCAGGCTTCCCGCAGAGCAGGGAGCCCGATGTGGGACTCGATCCCAGGACCCTGGGATCATGACCTGAGCCGAAGGCAGACGCTTAACGACTGAGCCACCCAGGCGCCCTGGCCTTTTACTATTAACTATGCCCTTGAGGTTATTTACATCTGTTCCATCTGTATGGTAGAAGTATTTCATAATACTGTTACTATACATCTCTTCCTAACTCTACATTCCATGATTTCATGTTGGTAGCTGGAAATTGGCCAGGATGGAAGTCCTTCACCATGGAATTCAGCAAATGTTAAAAATCAATGCTTCGGGCGCCTGGGTGGCTCAGTTGGTTAAGCGACTGCCTTCGGCTCAGGTCATGATCCTGGAGTCCCGGGATCGAGTCCTGCATCAGGCTCCCTGCTCAGCAGGGGGTCTGCTTCTCCCTCTGCCCTCTTCCCTCTCGTGCTCTCTGTCTCTCATTCTCTCTCTCTCAAATAAATAAATAAATAATAAAAAAAAAATCAATGCTTCTTCTTTTTTCTTTTTCTTTTCTTTTTTTTTCCTGAAGAGCTTGCTGGTAAACACTTGCCAGCATACTGCTGAGTGAGGTCAATGCTATCCCTTGTGATATTAATTGTAATAGCAAAATACTGGAACCAAACCAAATGTCTATTAGTAGGAAGCTTATTAAAAAAAACTATGGGTCTATCCACACAATATAGTATTCTGTAGCAGTTCAAAGAAATGAGGAAGACTTCTTCGTACCCATAGCTACACAAAGGAATATTGAACAGAAAAAGGAATGAGCAAGAGCTCTGTATCAGAGTATTGAGTGAGCACCAGGATAAATGAAAAAAGTGAGGCATAGAACAGGGCTTGGAAAATGTTACCTTTGTGTTATAAAGGGCGGGAGAATAGAAATGTAAATATTCTATTTATGTTTTCTAAAAAGAACCAACTGAAGGACAAACCGCACAATAGATAGCTATGAAGTATTACATATGGTGAGAGGGAGAGGAAATGAAGAGTAGTGAGAATTCTCCGTGCTGTTTTAGTTTTGACTGAACTATGTAAATGTTTTACATGCTTTAAATCAAATTGATAGCATAACCACACAGGGAAAATAATTACTTCAAGTGACCACTGAACACAGTAATTTGAATGTATATGCCTTGAGGGATATATTCTGGGGCCAAAAGAACCACAAAGAAATCTTAAGCTGTATTCAGTGGTCTTACAATTAGACGTAATTTTTATATATGTATATATATAAATATATATATATTTTTTAAGATTTTATTTATTTATCTATGTGACAAAGAGACAGCGAGAGAGAGAATACAAGCAGGGGGAGTGGGAGAGGGAGAAGCAGGCTTCCCGCTGAGCAGGGAGCCCAATGTGGGGTTTGATCCCAGGACCCTGGGATCATGACCTGAGCCGAAGGCAGACGCTTAACAACTGAGACACCCAGGCACCCCTATTTTTTTTTTTTTTTTGAGAGAGGTGGGTGGGGAGAGAGAATCTCAAGCAGGCTCCATGCTCAGCACAGAGCCCCATGTGGGGTTCCGTCTCACAACCCTGAGATCATGACTTGAGCTGAAATCAAGAGTTGGACGTTTAACCAACTGAGCCACCCAGGCACCCCTGTTGATATATTACTATTACGTGTATATTATAGAACCAAGATTTTCAAAGTAAAGAAAAAAGTGATGAGTAAAATCAAAGAAATTTAATCAAAACTCTGCAGTGTTAAATTTGAATTGACTCACACATATTGGGATGGCTACTATTAAAGAGAAAAGAACCAGTGTTGGTGAGGATGTGGAGAAACTGGAACCCTCATGCTTTGCTGGTGGGAATGTAAAATGGTGCAGCCACTGTGGAAAACAGTATGGCAGTTCCTCAAAGTATTACACATAGAGGGACGCCTGCGTGCCTCAGTCGGTTAAGCATCTGCCTTCAGCTCAGGTCATGTTCCCAGGGTCCTGGATCAAGCTCCAGGTAGGGCTCCCTACTCAGTAGGGAGCCTGCTTCTCCCTCTGCCTGCCACTCTTCCTGCTTGTGCTTTCTCTCTCTGTCTCTCTGACAAATAAATAAATAAAATCTTTAAAAAATATTACACAGAGAATTACCACATAGAATTCCACTTCGGTATATACACAAAAGAATTGAAAGCAGGGACTCAAACAGATACTGATACACCCATTTTCACAGCCTCATTATTCACAACCCAGGTGTTCATCAGTGGATGAATGGATAAACAAATGGATATTATTCAGCTGTGAAAAAGAAGGAATTCTGACTCATGTCAACACAGATGACCCGTGAGGACGTTATGCTAAGTGAAACAAACGAGTCACAAAAGCACAAATATCCACAGATACAGAACATAGAAAGGGGGTTGTTGGGAGCTGGAGGTAAAAGGGAGTGGGTGGGAAGTTAGCATTCAATGGGTAGAGTTTCAGTTTAGGAAGATGAAAAAGCCCTGGGGATGGATGGTGGTAATGGTTGCAGAACATTGTAAATGCACTTAATGCCACAAAACTATACATTTAAAAATGGTTAAAACTGGTAAAATGTATTATGGATATTTTACCATAAGAAAATTTGAATAGGAAACATTAGTATGAACTCATTATTTGTCCCTTTCTATGAACTATGTATTTCTGAGTGCTGTCCACTAAAATGCCTAGAAATATTGACAACCTGGTAGTGATGAGCATCCCCATCACCAAGACTATAGTTTCTAAATACTATTCTCCACGATAAGGAACCCAGAGCCTTTGGAGAAATGGCTGATTCCAGGGCAAGAAATGTGTAAGAGGGTCCTGGGACATCTTGTTGACCCAGAAAATAAGAACACTATTTGAAGACAAACGGTTTGGCCAAAAGACACGGGAGCCAAAATGAAGGGACTCCTGTTAGCTAACGATGGGACAATTTGAGCAAGGGAAAGAATCATGATTGTAACTGATGTGCACATTGATTTATATGTTTTGGATGGATTTATGTGTTTCAAAATAACACTAATAAAAGTATTCATAATAACACTAGTGAACATAATAACACTAATACAGTGTCCATCAGTGTTCAACAGTAGTATTCATAATAATACTAATAAAAAACCAAGGAAACGAATCATCAGTCACCATTGGAGGTTGCTCGTGCACCAGTTCATGATTGAGAAAACCAATAAAGGGAAAAAGTTGATCGTGGATCCTGCCTTTTTTGTACAAATTCTATTTCAGGGTAACCAAATAGCTGATGAGGTAAAAATTCTTTTTATAGAAGAATCCCAGCAAATATATTCAGAGGAATGATAGAATTAGAACAAATTAAATAAAATGATCTTAAGCAACCATCACTAACAGATGCCAAAACCATATTCAAAAAGTTGATGGTGAATTTATCCCAGATGAATCAGGCTGACATCAGAATCCACTGTTCGTTCAATCTTGGCTAACTATCAAACCTCTAGATCTAACCACCAGCTTAGAGGAAACAGTGGGGGAGGGAAACAAATTAATTACCACCATGAAAAAGCAATCAGCCAAATCCAGTATGTGGGGAATCTTGTAGGACAAATGACCCAGTCCCTTCAAAAAACAAATGAGATTGGGGGGGGTGTCTGTTGTAGAATAAAAGAGACTTTAAAACATAAACAACCCAATGTAATGTGTGGACTCGTTTGGATCCTAGTGTCCAGAACATTGTCCCTGGTTGCAACTTGCCTTGCGGGCCTTCATGGTTAAAACCTGCAGTTGAGAAGATATATTCTGCTTTTTCTCTTGGCTTCATTAGAGCTGAGGACATCTAGAATAGCCTCAGTCTGACCTCAGCTACTGATAGTAATAAACAACTGAGTCTCTGCATCAGGCCAGTTCACACGGAACCCCCTGCCCCCAAAACTCTGAGAGTCGCCTTGTCCTGCAAAGCCCATCCCGTGGCTCTCCGTTCAGCATTCCTGCCACGAGGAGCCATGGGCGGCTGGGAAGTGAAATCTCAGATCCTCTCACTGCCTGACGACACTTCTGCCACATTTGTGTTGATGTGGTTGCACCTCAGGTTGGTAAGGGACAGCCTGGGAGGCAGCCCCCTAATGGGTGGTCAGAGACAGAGCTGTCACCCTCTTTTCTCTAACATATACCGCCTTCCTGGACAAAGCCTGGAGAGAGACAACAGGACCAGCCTCTCTTTTACTCTCCCTTTGGTCTTCCCACCAACCCTTGACCAGAAAGTGCTAAGTCCTTCATCGGATTCCCTGTGTCTTCACCTCCTACTGCAAGAGTGATGCCTATAGGTAATGGGGTGGCTTTCCTCCACTACAGAGAATTCTATGAGATGGATTTTTCCTGCTGGGATTTTGATATTCTAATGAGGAGGTGAAGGAATATGAAACATTCTTTCTCAGGATAATAGCCTTTCCTGCTACATAATCCTACACTTCATGTAGAAGTGGAATGTTAGTACATTTTGTTCTTTAAATTCCTTCTGTAACAAACCCTAATCTTCCAAGCATATGAACACCTTGGCCTAACAGAGCAAAGAACACGAGCTCACACATTAATAACATTCAGATTACCGGGCGCCTGGGTGGCTCAGTCGGTTAAGCATCCGCCTTCAGCTCAGGTCATGAGCCCAACGTCCTGGGATAGAGCCCTGTATTGGGCTCCCTGCTCAGCGGGGGTCTGCTTCTCCCTCTGCTGTTCCCCCTTGCTTGTGCTCTTTCTCTGTGTCAAATAAATAAGTCTTAAAAAAAAAAAAGAAATAAAGAAACATTCAGATTACCACCCTCACACACACACACACACACACACACACACACTTCATTGTAATTACAATATGCATATTTTAAGTTTTATATTTTCAGGTATACAAATAATAAATGACTACAGCCTCATAAAAAGAACAACTCACCCACTGTTTTGTAACTTACTTTTGCCATTTCAAAACATAGTTGTGTGTCCTTACCATTTTCCCATGTAATTCAACATTCTGCTGAAATACGCTTTTCAATACCTGAACAGTGTTCCATTGTCCAGTGTATCTTTACACATTTAACCAATCTTTAGCCAATCCACTTTATTAGATAGTGAAATTGTTTCCAACTGAACTGGAATGGACAGCCCTCCCCCCACCACCGGTTTGTTTGTTTGTTTGTTTGTTTGGAATAAAGTTGTAGAGGTAGAATGATTGAGCTAAAGAATACAAAAACTTTTGATGAAAGATGTTACAAATTGCCTAACTAGCCTCAGAGAAGTCATAGCATTTTTTAGGTCTACTAGGAGTTTGTGACGCTGCCCATTTCCACATACTTTCTCTAAGTTTACCAATTTATAATGTTAAAATTACACATTTTAAAATACTTTATCTTAAAATATCTTTGTTTAACTGGTAAACAAATACTGGTTTAAGTTTTCATTTCCTTGAGTCCCTGTGAGATTGAAAATGTGTTCATGTTAAAAAAAAAAAAGGGGGGGGGCACCTGAGTGGCTCAGTCGGTTAAGCGGCTGCCTTCAGCTCGGGTCATGATCCCAGGGTCCTGGGATCGAGCCCCGCACCGGGCTCCCTGCTTGGCGGAGAGCCTGCTTCTCCTTCTCCCTCTGTCTGCCGCTCTGCCTACTTGTGCTCTCTCTCTATCTCTGTTAAATAAATAAATAAAAATCTTTAAAAAAAAAAAAAAGAAAATGTGTTCATGTTTCAAATACATATCGGCCATTTGTATTTATTACTTCACATGGTATCTTCAGATGAGGAAATGAGGTTCAGAGAGGTCAAATGAATCTCTCAAGGACAAGCTTCTATGAAGCAGATAACTATATATATAGTATATATATACACACTATATATATATTCTAAGATGAAATAGAATTGTTCTTCAGTTTGTCAAAGCAAGCAATAAAGCCTGTGGGCAAAGTTCTGTTGAATTCAGAGTTCAAGGACATCTAAATAATATATAAGTCTCTTCTGGCCAAATCATCTTTATAAAATATTGCTTGGAAAATTATTGTGAAGATTTAATGAATTATAGTTCTTTTACCTTTTAAATTATAATTGCGAGATGAATTAAATAAGGAAGAGATTGCTAAAAAGAGTGAATATGCTGACAGCATCCTTCTTACCATCCATCGGTCATGGATGACTGCACAGCCGTAGATGCTGAAGGAGACTCTGGTACCCCATGACCTCCTTCTCCCCATTACCACAGCATGAGGACAAAGCAACCAACTGCATATGTTTTATGATGGTAGAATGCAACCAGCATACTGTTTCTGGAGGTGATCAGAAGCTGATGCCTTACTTTTTGTCTCTGAATGCCTTTCATTTCTGTCCCAAGTAATATATAAGCCCACGCTGTCACCTGATGATGTAACCTTGTATGGCAAAGTCAAAGTCTCTTTTCTTTAATAACAAGAGTGTCCATGAGTCAATAATTGAGGACAAAGAAAAGAAAGAAACAATAACAGTAAAAGAAATACCAGAGTTGCTTAAATGTTAAAAAAAAAAAAAAAAGCACACTGGCAAAATGTAATATATTAAGAAATGGCCGAAGATATCAGCAGGGTGAAGGAGTTTGAGGGGTCTGGAAAAAAGGAGATGTTAACACCTATTGGAGGGGGAAAACCCTAACAATTCTTTCTACTTGGCTTTAAGGTCTTACTCTGGGAGAGTGAAGTTTTTGTTCCAAGACCTAGTGGTCAAGTTCCCCTCGGGGAGAGCTTACAAGGGAAATGCCTCTTAACTTTTGTTCAATTTGAGATCATTTGCATCCATGACTATCACAGGCAATGAAAATTAAAAAAATAAAACTGAAATCCTAGGTCTCCCATCTCCCCCCGCAAAGTGATGCTTCCTGTACCCATAAGTAATGCTTATCTCAGGCAAAGAAATCATAGAATGTAGGCAGCTTCCACGTGAGCACAGCACTTCAAGACACCCTAATGTCCCCTGGATTCGGACAGATGGACTCCTGAAGATCTTACATAAAGTAACTCAAGTAATTTCCCCGTAACAATTCTGTATTTGTTCCTCACAGAAGAGGCGCTGGTTTCATGCACAGAGTTGGTGCATTCACCTTGAGCCAGACCACCTAGCTCACCTTGATGGTCCTCTTACCAACAGAGGGAACTGAAGGAAGTTACTTACCTTCTGTGTGCCCCAGATTCTTCAGCTGTAAGAGGAAGATGATGATGACACACAATATCTCATCTGATTCTTCCAACAGTCCCATGAGGTATAACAACAGTCCCTACAGCATTCAGTTGTTGGGAGGATCAAAGGAGGTAATGTGTGCAAAGTGGTTAGAAAGCTTCCTGGCACATGGCAGGTGCATTATGTCTGCTTATTAATTATTTTTTATTGCCAGCTAAAGTGGAACTGCCATGGAGCAATCACATAAATGAAGTTTATAATTCCCTTGGCCCACCTGCTTTGAACTTTTGAGATTCTTGACTCATATAATTTAGGAGATTTTTATTATTTCAAAATTAGTGTATACATGCTGGCTTTATTCATCTTTTTATATTGCACTATTTTAAAATTGCATGATTTAAATAAGCTTAAAGCAAGTATGTACTCTATGAGCGTTAGGTGTGAAAATGCGGTAGATTTAGATAATGGCACTTTAAAGGGTAATTACTCTCGATAAATATGCAAGGGTTCCTGTGGGTCTGACGTAGTTCAGGGGACATTCCTGACAGGCAGGCCACAGGAGAGAGGGAGTAAAAGATGCTTGCTCACGTTAATTCCAAGTAAAACTAGCCAGAGTGCTTGCTGTGTGCCAGGCACTGTCTTTTAAAAACACTGTATTCAATTCTTACAATACCCCCGTGAGATAAACAATATTAACGCCTCCATTTTACAGATTTGGAAACTGAGACACACACACAAAAAAAACTTAAGTAACTTGCCCAAAGTTACCCAGCGGGTAAGTGGTGGTACTGGGATTTAAACCTAAATATCCTACCCACAAAACCCGGTGTAGTTGTTCTATTATACCCCAAAAAGTTGTGATGTACAAAGTTCTCCTTAGTTCTTCCACTTTTTTCTCTCTTTAGGGCCTGTTTCTCGCTTAAATACAGCCCTACCCACAACTGTAATGGGCATGAGGATGCTTACGGGAAACACTTGGGAAAATACAGAAAGAAAGCAGAAAGATTCGAACATGCTATATCACCCAAAGACGACCGTGGTTAAAAATTTGGCGTATTTCCTTCCAGACTTTTTTTTCTAAGTATATGATTTTGTTTTCTATGTTTGCTTTACACAGTTGTGACCAAATTATATACACAATTTAATCTTCCTTTTTTCCCCTCATAATATAACATATGCTATCTCATGCAATTAAAAATTTTATAAACTTCCTTTCTATAAGCTGCATAATGCACTACTGCATGACAGTTTCATAATATATTTGCCTTCCTTTTATGTTGGACACCTGAGTATTTCCAGCTTTTTGTGTGTGTGTGTGGGATGGCTATCTCTATCTCCTCTTTCTCGGTAGTTTCCCTCCTGACATTTCCTCAGATCCTGCTCAGGTACAGAGTGACATTGATACCCCTCTATCCTTCCTTCTCTCAAAATTTAGTTTCTGGAAAGGAGCTGACAAAGTCATTCCTACTAAAGTGTACGTGGTTCATAAAGCTGAATTATAATCTTTTCAAGAAGGTTTGCATCAATTTCAGCCAAAGGAATGAAGCTCTAATTGTGGGGTTTTAGTCATCAGATAATCCAGTTGGGGAGTTCCCCCACCCTCCCCATTCACAGAGTAGCCTCCACAATAGCAAAAAGAGGTGCAGAGCTTACTTAATGTTAGGAAAGCTGACATCAAGGCCGCCTAGAGCTGGGGAGGTGGTGATGTGGGAAAGGAAAGGAAAGAGTTTGTCTAAGTGACGGTGAAATAACGGGGTAGAAGAATGGACGAGAACTCGAAAGGTCACTTAGCCTCGCGGAATACATTTGGCACCACTTACCTAGTTTCTCCAACTCCTCTGTTTGCCTTTCCAGTGCATTTGGCCTTAGGGATGGGCCCGCCCACCATCACCCAACCCTGCTGCGCCGGGCGCTCAGACCTCATCACTCGGCCAAGTCTCCCAGTTTGGGGGCCTTTGGCGGCCACAGAGCCAGTCAGTTCCTAAGAGGGCCCATTGCAAGCCCTGTGTCCACAGACCATCCTAGTGGTGCCTCACCTCCCGCTACTCCGAGAGAGGAGTTAATAATACGGGCGGGGATTAGAGGTGAGCGCTCACAAAGTCCTGTTCTGCTCCCCCCACCCCAGCACTCTCTCTTCCCCTCCCGCTAGGGGCTTCAGGTTTTCTAGACGGCTGGCAAAGCCGAGGCTACGGCGGGGAGCAAAGGGCCCCCACGACGAGCTGTTTCCCTCACCCCTCCCCACTGGCAAGGGCTTCGCGGTGCCCAGGGGCTGGCGTGGAGAAAGCGGAGGGAGGGGGTGTGCAGGGAGAGGTCCCAACCATAGTGGCTCCGCCCCCCTGGGCCCGCCGAGGAAAACCTAAATCCGAAAAGCTGGGCAGGCAGGACGGAGGGGGGAAAAAAGCAGGGAGTCCCGGTGACGGCTGGGCTGGCGCGGGGCTGCGGGCTCCCCGGCACCCCGCGCGCACCGCGCACGCCCCCACCCGCCCGCGCGGCCGTCCGCCCCTCCCTCCTTCCTTGCTGGTTGGCCCGCGCGCCGCAGAGCGCGGCGGCGGCAGGAGGAGCCGGGCGCGCCCAGCGCGCGCTGCTGGCGAGGTGGCCCGGGCGGCCGGCGCGGCGCGCGGTCTCAGGCGGCGGCGGCGGCTGTGACAGCGGCGGCGACAGCGACAGCGGCGGCCGCAGCCGCCGGCACGCACCCTCTCCCCCGCGCGCCCGCCTCCCGCCCCCGCTGCGCCGCGGAGCCTCCGCCGGTCCCCGCGCGCACGGCCGAGCGCCGCGCACAATAGCGGCGGCCGCGGCGCCCGGCGCCCGCCATGGGGAAGCCGGCGAGGAAGGGATGCGACTGCAAGCGCTTCCTGAAGAACAACTGGCTGCTGCTGTCCACCGTGGCCGCGGTGGTGCTAGGTGAGCGGCGTGGCAGGTGGGCGAGGCGCGCGCCCTCACGCGCTCCCGGCGCCCAGGCCGCGTGCGGGGCTGGCGGGGGGAGGGTGGGCGAGGCGCCGCGGCTGCACCTCGGCGCCCCCTCGGCCTCGGAGCCGCGCGGGGGCTTCTCCGCGAGGGTGCCGGTGTCTGCGTGCGAAGAACAGAGCTCCTCGGGGGCTCCCATTTGGGTGCTCCACGAGCTGCGGGCTCCTGCTTCACTCAGAATGATCAAAGGGGCTTGGAAGGGGAAAGGGAAGCTCTCGGTCCTTCCCGTTGGGAAGCAAACATGGCTTATTACTAGGTTTTCAATCCTATGTGCGCCCCCCTTTTTTTCCGGAACCGTGCTGCCGGGACGGGGATCGAGTGCGGATTACGGTCCTCGGTCCTCGGTCGGACTGGAAGAGGCACCTTAGCCTCAGGGATGGCCGGGCCCCCCAGGGAAAGGAGATAGAGGGTGTTGCCACTCACCCTGGGCCAAATTCTTGCCCAAACTCAGGGGTGTGCAGTTTTGGCCTGCAGGAGGTCACTGGGGGAAAGAGAGCTAAGAGAACTCACGTTTCTTCCTTTCCCACCCTGGTAATCTGCCAAAATAGCCTCCTTGAGCTTCGTTGCTCTCCACATTGTTTTTCTGAAAATAATTTTTAAGTCCTATTTGCGTGTTTTTAAACAAGGGTGTATTTAAATGATTCACTCCTGACAGATTACTGTTCTAAGCAGATGTCTGAGCCATTGCTCAGAGCTATGGAGTTGTTCCTATTTAGATTATGAATTTCTGCCAATTTGTCTGTCTTAAAAGTTAGGCTCTGGGATGCACCCCTTTGGGGTTGGAGTCTCTCTCCTTTCCTCTGTGAGCTCACACAGGTGGGGATACCCAGCAGGTGAGATTCCTTTCAAGTCCCCACCTTCGCTTTGGAAACGGGATCTGGGTTTGTTGAAAAGGGGATGGGGTGGCAGCCTCCAGACCTCATGCACCTTCTCCAGGGATGCTTCTGACTCTCAGAATATTTGGCATTGCCTACTCCCACGCTTGATGCCCTACCCCCCAAAAACCTGTGGGAGTTAATGGAATCCTCAGAGTCAGATTTGCTTCTCCAGAACCTTGTGCAAAATAAAGTCAGGTTTCTAGTAAAGAAATAACATCTTGGAATTGCTTTTGCAGAGGCCGTTTGTGGGAGGAAAGAAGTAGAGAAGCAAGTCTTTCTTATCTGCTTAATTCCATTTCCCCCAAGGGCCAAGTGGCTTAGGGGTCTTTAGGGAAGGTTTATCCTGCCCCCACTACATTTAAATAATATACCACAGAGAGAGTGATTTGATTTCCCTGCATCCAAACAGATGAGATGGCCTTGTTTGTTTTCCCTAGTGGTAAGAGTCCAGAATTGTTAGACCCTTTTTAAGGATGGTTACTGGGTAACTCAGGGCCAGCATTTCCCTCCCAATTCCTGGTGAAAGTGAAATAATGCTGCATTTTTAGCTTTAGAGTTCTCCTATTAACCAAGTGTTGCATACCACACTTCAGTGTACCCATTCACTGGAGGCTGGTTTGGGAAGCATTTTGAGCAGTTGTTCCCTGGCCTTTGGAACCTGTTGAAAAATACAGCTTCAGGGTCAAGAGGAATTACATGCCCATTTTGCAGATCTGGCCTTTGGCAGCAGGGCACTTTCCAACAGTTTTTAATCTGGGTGAAGCACAGGAGCTTGATTCAGACACTCTTCTCAAGAAAGAGAAACCACCATATAAAAATGTCAAGTGCCCCCACTGAAGTCTTTCTGGACATTTGCTCCTCCAGGAGCAACACAGGGCTATCCTGAGGGTTTCCGCTCCTGGTCCGAAAAGTGTCAAGCCTGAGCCATCCCCAGTGTGCTCATCACAGGCACAGGTGCACAGATATCTGGGGAGCATCCTGGCTTGTTTGAGAAAGAACAAGGGGTGCAGGGAGTGGGGGGAGGCAGGAGGCCAGGAGGGGACAGAGCAGTGGGAGAGTGTGGGCTCCTCTAAGGACTTTGACTTTTACTGGGAGATGGGAAACCACTGGAAGGTTCTGAGCAGAGCAGCGTGGTCTGGTTGTATTTTAATCAGCTCCCCTGGCTGCTGTTTTGACCACAGACTGGGGGAGGCAGGGGGTGGAAGCAGAGCCAGGTTGAGGAGGCTGTGGTGCGCTTAACCTGTGATGCATTTGACTTCTTAAACTGTAATCTCATTTCCATCGTGCCTAGTGAAATATCAGGAAATGCTTATGAAAAAAGGCAATGAAAATGTTTCGCAGCTATGTAGTAGGCGTTGCCTATATATGTATATATAAATGCCCACCTAGGGATGAGGGAACTGAGACTCCATGTCATGGTCACTCAGATGAAAACTGGTCCTCCTGTTCCTTTCCTTCCCCTCCTTTGGGCGGCTTCTCTCTGTCTTGCTCCCCAGCTCCCTGTCATACCTGGTCCTCGCCGACCCTCTTGGGAATCACAGTGCCGTACTGGGGTGGCGTACTTTGGTCTGTATTGTTCTTTTCTCCCCTGAGACTGGAAAGGGGCAGAAACATGCCTCCAGGACTCTGCGAATCCCCGTGTGGGCCTTTGGAGGAATCCTGCTCCAGTGAGACTTGGCAGATTCATCGGCCAGGCTGGCCTCCACTCTGGGCTCAGACCCACTCTTATGCCTCTGTTCATGAGGCTGCCCAGCTCTTCCTTCCACCTTCAAAGTCTGCCTTTCCTACCTTCTAACAGAGGGGCTGGGCATGACTGCGGCGGAGGGTATGATTGAGGGACATGGAAAAACCAAATGAGCAAGGCTGCTGAAGAGGCAGAGGCAGCTCCCGGAGGGCCTGGAATGCCATGCTGATGAGTTCGGACAAGGTCTGAGGGTTAGGTTGGCAAGGACACTGTCAGAGCTGTGCTTGGAAAAGATCACTGAAGCAGGTGCATGTGGCAAATGGATCCTGGGAGGGTGGTCTTGCAGGTAGGCAGACAGGGAGAGCTAGGGGCCTCGGCTGCACAGCTGCAGGGGAAGTGGAAAAGAAGTGACAGTTAACTCGAGGGGCTCAGCAGGTTAAACTGATGGGGTATGGCCGGATTTGGTCCTCTAGGGGAAGGAAGTAGCCATCTCTAACAGGAGAGGGCGTCTGGAAGTGGCACAGACTTGGAAAAGAACTATTGTGCACTCCCACTCTGCAGAAGCAATATCTACTTGTATGCATTACTCTGCAGTTAGAATATATTCTCTTTTTTTTGCCTCCCCCACCAATCCATGAGCCTCCCTGAACCCACAGCATCTGTCACAATGCATGGTGGGCTCAATACATTTGTTGATTTGTTGGTGAGACATTTATGACCCAGAAAGTAAGACATTTTCCTTGTTTATTGAGTGAATAAATGAGCCCTAACCTTAGCTTGAACTCCATTTCCTCCATAAATTCTCTTCTGCCTACTTCAGCATTCTCCAATCTGCAATGATAACCCAGATTAACACTTAGTCTACATATATATATCAAGCACAGTCATCTTTTCTTCCTTAGAACTAGATTACAGACCCCTTGAGGGCCAAAGCACCCTAATACTCCTGGCAGATCCTGGAAAATGAAATGAGACCTTAGAGTAATGAGACTGACTCTTCAGAGCTCTTTAAGAGAGTGTATCTGATATTTAAACTCTCTGGGCCTTTGTTTTCTTATCAGAAAGAAGAGGAATTTGGATGAGCTGGAAGAGAAAGGATTTCATTCACGTGCCACCTCCCCTTTATAGATAGTGGACTGTTTGGTGGAATATGTTTGTTGAGAAAGAATTGGAAACGGAAGTTCTGGAATTGATTACTGATGTCTGCCAAGGGCTTAGGAGCAGAGAGTATGGGCATGTGTCCTCCATACTTGTTGACCCTGGGTTAGAAAGTCTCTGTAGTTCCTTCTAGCTTTAATCCTTTTGCTCAGTGATTGTATCATCATCGTTCCTCAGTTTATTGCTGGAAGCTCTTCCATAGGACAGTAAGCAAGTGATAAAGGTCATTATGGGAGGATGAAATGATCTTGATGTTGAGTCACTTGTAAACCCTCTGTGACTTGAGTTTAATAATGTAAATTGGAAAAATAAGTAAATAAATAAGTAACGTAATTTGTGTATGGAACTATTACCAGGGCAGTGTTCCATGTCAACATTAGATTATTCAGGAATATGAGGTCTAATAAACTTATGTTGTTCCTGTATATGTATACATATGTTGCATGTATCTGCTTAATTAAGTACTTTAGAGAAGAGGTCCTTTAACTGGCTTGGCCCAAGTTCTACGTATTAAAGAATTAGGAAAAGAATTTTGGGCTTTGAATGTCCATGCCTGATGCTTTCATTTTTGAAACCAAATCAGAACCAAGCAGACTTGCGGACTCACTAAAGAGATTCTGATTTTTGGTTGCCTCTGCATGGTATATATACCTCAAGTCTATCAAACCAAAACCCCACACAAAGCTATATGAACAGGAAATTGTAAAATGAATCATTCAAAAATTATCACAGGTGTTGGCCTCTGCTCCATACCTTATGTTGTATACACATTCTTAATGCCATCTATTGGGAGGACTTTGAAGGTCAATCGCTAAAGTACAGAGAAGGGCAAAAGAAGGTGTGTGTGTGTGTGTGTGTGTGTATGAGTCTGTGTCTGTCTTTCAGTTTAATAGTCAGAAAAGAGAAGATTAGGGGCACCTGGGTGGCGCAGTTAGTTAAGCATCTGACTCTCGATTTCAGCTCAGGTCATGATCTCAGGGTCCTGGGATCGAGCCCCACATAGGACCTGCGTTGGGCTTCACACTCAGCAGAGAGTCTGCTTGAGATTCTCTCTCTCCCTCTCCCTCTCCCCACTTGGTGCACGTACTCACACTCTCTCTCTCTCTCTCTCTCAAATAAATAAATCTTATAAAAAAAGAGGGACAAGATTGTTCATAGATAGTCAATATCTTGTTAGATGTCGCTTAATGTGAGACATTGGTTTTTTTAGTGCAAAGAAAAAAAAAACCCAAATCCTGTAGAATCAAAGTTACCCACCTGTCAAAAATGTGAGCAGCAAGCATAAGCAATAAAGGAAACTTCAAATGAAGACACTCGATGTAGAAAATTACCATGTGCCAGATCAGGATATGGTAGAGCTCACAAAGTAGCTCAGATGGCTAAAACCCTGGCTAGGTCAGACAAGGGGTACAAACCTGGGATGAGGAATTCACTCTTGGAGAGCATATGCCTGCTCGTGTGAGCGCTTGCTTGTTAAGAGAGAAAGCTTTCCACATTAATTACTTGTGAGAAATTGTGATTACCTGTAACAGAGCTGAGCCTCCAAGTAACTGTCCTGTGGGGAGTCAGCGACACCCTGGCCTGGTGCCAGGGAAGCCCGGTTCGCCGGAAGAGCTGCAGATCTCCCCCGAGTCGGTGCTGGAGACCGGGAGTCACGTATGCTGTGAGGACTGGAGCACTCTCGAAGAAAATGAATTCATTTTTGATGACATCAAACACCCCTGCAGCATTGTTTAAGGTAGCAAGTGTTTTCAGTGGCCTTTCCTATTTAGAATGTTAAACATGCATCTAATAGCAGAGAATATTGGAGACAGTGACTATTAAGCCAATAATTCACTTTGGAGCTATAGTTTGGCTCAGTGGATAGATTTAGAAGGAGCTAATTCATTATACTTGCTGAGGAAACAGCCCAAATTGCAACAAAGAGCGCTCTGTTGTAATTAGTACACTCCACAGTAACACCTCTGTTGATGGAAAGAAAGTGGTCCAGTGGCTCACTCGTTGCCAGAAATGTTACTACCCTGCGTTCGAAAAATATCTGCCAACTGCCTGTTCCATTACCAGAGATAGAATATTTCCTTTCCAGCAAATACTCCTGCACTTTCCGGGATGGGAGGACCTTGTCCCAGCCCACAGACGCTTCACACTGTGTGTTCTGGGCTGTTCCTTCCCCGGCCCCGGTCGTGTGAGTTCTGGGCAGCAGCTCCCCCTCAGCCAGGACGAGGAGGACGCTGTGCCTCGTTCTCCAGCACAAGACCCAGAGCCAGCACTGAGGAGATGAGACCCTCCCACCGGTTCCTCACGTGCAGCCTGAGGTCTTTGTTACCCAGGCCCTTCTTGGTCTCGAGGTCCCTAACTGTGTCCACAGATGGGACAACTGTCACAGCATATTTTCATGTGTCCAGGAAGGGTCCTGACATGAGCATCATGTGACTCTGTGAGGTCTGCATGTTGATGCAAAGGGGTGGCCTTTGGGGCCGGAACTTCCATTCAGAAATGACCAGAGAGGGTCCACTCTGTGTGTTTATTCTTATAACTGCCCTGAGACAATTACTTGGGTTCAGTGCCCTTGGGTTTTTAAAGCTACATTTACTTACTCAACTAAGAAGGAAACCCTTCGGGAAGAGAGCTCAAGTGAGATTATATAATCAAATTATCTTTCTACCACTGTTCTGTTGCTCGAGAGTTATCTGGTTACTTATAATTCAGTAAAGAATTAAGTCTACAACAACAAAAAATGCATCGTCACCAGAAATACCTAACCACAGAAAGCCTAATCTCCAAGCCTCTTCCCACTTCTGGACGATAAACTGATTTTGCTCAGTTTCTGTGGGCATTTCATATACTTCATTGTCTTCTGATTCCATTAACCACTTTACAGGTTTCATACAAGATTCCCCAGATTATGGGACAGTGAGGAAGACACATTTTCTACTTTGAAAAGTTATTTCTCTTGTAGTTCACCAAGCCTAGGATTTGCTAACATTTGTTGAGGGAGGGCTCCTGCGTGGCTCAGTTGGTTAAGCGACTGCCTTCGGCTCAGGTCATGATCCTGGAGTCCTGGGATCGAGTCCCGCATCGGGCTCCCTGCTCAGCGGGGAGTCTCCTTCTCCCTCTGACCCTCCCCCCTCTCATGTGCTCTCTCTCTCAAATAAATAAATAAAATCTTTAAAAAAAAAAAAAAAAACATTTGTTGAGGGCTTACTGTGAGTTTTATGCACGTTTATTTCCCATTTGACCCTGAGTACAATGAGGTAGGAAGTTTGCCCTTCTGCGCAGATGAGGAGAAGGAAACATAAAAGGCTGAAGTCCCGTGGCTGAGGTCCCAGTCAAAGCTGGGATTTGTACCCAGGACTGTCTGACCCCAAAACTGAGGTTCTTAACCATTAAGCAAGTCTCCTTCCTTCCTAACAGACCTTGATACACCTAAAGCATAGTTCAAATGATTCTTATAGACTCAGTCTTGTACAGTGACTAAATAAAGCCTGTTCTCCACCTTCTCACTCCATCCCTTGCCTGTCTCTTGGTGCCATTTTATCCTGTCCTTAACGTGGGGAGGTCCCCAGTGGTTAGCCTTCCCCCATGCTCCCCCTTGTAAGCCCTCTATTTGAATGGGTATTCTGGTTGAGCTTGTCTAGTGGTTGCTTTCCTGGAGTATGTTGTACTTTGCTGCCCTAATGCTTTTGCTCATTGTTTCACCCACTGTTATCCTACTCATCCTTGAAGATGGATCACCTAATTCCCACTCTTGCTGTATAGACTTCTCTGGCTGGTCAGATGATCTGCCTTCTCTGTGCTCTCGTCACCGTCCACTTACATCTGCACGTTACACTGCATTTGCACCACCTCCCCAACCCTGCCCTGTGGCAGACATCACTAATCGATGACTGCAGTCTTAACCACGGAGCTCAGTTATGGCCTCAAAATCCCCAAAACTATCCTCCAGGCAACCACTGTCAATCAAAGGGAATTGGCGTGTAAGAGGAAAGGTGTTGTCTCCCTGATTGGGAAGATCTGTTCATTTAGCAGTCAGTTAAGAGCTCGGCTCAAAAGGAGCAAATATTAATGTTCCTGGCAGAAGACGCAGGGTGAAAGTCTGTGTTTCTTCCCAGTGTGTTAGAGCTGGTACACGGGTAGATACCACTAACAGTAGCCCAAGTGTGGTAAATGCTGCAAGAAAGCTACATCTTGCCTTGGGCCTTCAAAGAAGACAGTTGAGAAAGAGTTCCTGGAGAAGGCCAGGAATGGCCTTGAGCAGGTGTGGTAGGATTCCTGAGCTGGATGATTGGAAATATTACAAGAGCCCAGGTTGAGGTAACGATAGGAGGACAAAGGCCCATATTCTGTCTTACGTCCCGTTTTGGTATCATGTGCAGCTACTATGCAGTCTGTGCGTTGCCGTGTTTTCACAACCTCTCTGTCTCACCTCAGTTTCCTGAGGATAGAAAAAAATGCTGTCTGATTTGGGTCTGTCATACTCACGGCATCTAGCACTGCAGCTGCTTTGTAGAAGATGCCCCCAAAATCTTTTTTCACCGGTTACAAAACTTTTCTCGTTAAAGAAGAGGTAAACCATTGGTGAACCTCTCCCATTAGTCCCCGGGCTAACCACTTAGTTGTATCGTTTTGTTTTCTTTTTTTTAAAAGATTTTATTTATTTATTTGACAGAGAGAGAGAGAGCACAAGTAGGCAGAGTGGCAGGCAGAGGGGGAGGGAGAAGCAGGCTCTCCGCTGAGCAGGGAGCCCCACGTGGGGCTTGATGCCAGGACCCCAGGATCATGACCTGAGAAGCTGCTTAACTGACTGAGCCACCCAGGCGCCCCACGTTTTGTTTCTTTTTTTTCTTTTTAAGATTTTATTTATCTATTTGAGAGAGAGAGCACAGAGGGAGAGGGAAAAACACTCCCCACTGAGCAGGGAGCCTGATGTGGGACCCGATCCAGGACCCTGAGATCACGACCTGAGCCGAAGGCAGACGCTGAGCCCACTGAACACCCACGTTCTCCTGTTGTATGGGTTTTTGAGTGAAGACCCTGGGGAACTCTTATCAAGCTGGAGTCATCCCAAATGTACTTTACTTCTACTTTGGGGATCCCAGAAGAAGAGCAAGCCTGGCCAACAACAGTTCTGAAGCCATTTTAGTGTGAGCTCCACATGGCCTCAAAGCTCCCAGACTGGAGGGCATCTCCCCACTCCAAGGAAGGCGTGACCTTCTCAGGAAACCAGCACCAGAACCACGCTGATCTCCAGAGAATTCTATGGACTGATTAGAGAAGATCCATCTGGTCTCCCGAATTTGGGCCATGGCATAAAGCTGAATCAGCTTTGAATGATAGAGCTTTTTTGAATGTGGTAATTAGCAATTCCTATGTCTGTTTGTGAATTTATTTCTAGGTTTCTGCCCGCCCCC
Organism: Mirounga leonina; assembly: GCF_011800145.1. NCBI lineage: Eukaryota > Metazoa > Chordata > Mammalia > Carnivora > Phocidae > Mirounga > Mirounga leonina. Next base: position 14,638,273 of record NW_023270615.1, read on the forward strand.
CCCAACACACACACATCTTTTTACATCCTTGTCCAAATTCTGCCCATTTCTTTCCCTGTCTGGAGATTATTTCTCTGATAAAGAATTAATTAGGCTGTCTGTGCTGCCTGTTCCAGGAGACCTTGAGCTTGAACTGCTTGGATAAACACTAGATTTGGTCATTAAAGAGTCTGAAGATGGGTTTTTACTTTTTTATTGGCAAAAGTTAATTGTCAACCAGGAGACGTAACAGGTCGACTCCGTTTCTGCTTCCTCTTCACCAATTCCTTTCTTACATCTGGAGAATTTGCTGTGGTTGCGTCACCTGGAGGAGCTTCTGAGTTCCCTGGAGGGATGGAGATGGAGATGTTGCCAAATCAGAAGCCACAGACCCTGAGAAACAAAGTTTACATCTACTACTGCTTAAATGGGAACGACTGAATAAAGTTTGGTTGCTTTTTTAACCTCACAGGTAACCGTAGAAGACAGGACTTACGGAATCTAAGATCTAGAACTCTAAATTTCCCTGGACTTTGGGGCTCATCCCAGAGCTTCCATAGGCTTTGTGAATCCTGCTTGGTGCTCTGGGCTCGGAAAGGGTTAGTGGATCACAGCAGGTGGGTTTGCAGCTGTGGCTTTTTACTTAGATTTTCTCTTTCTCCCCCTTTACAGCCTTCTGCCACTCCCCAGGCAACATCTGTTGTCCGTGTGGGCAACACCGAGAAGGGGAGCTGAAGAGCCTCGCAAACATTAAACATTCCAAGGTTCCAAAAGTAAACAAAACCCTTAAGTATTAATGTGAAAAGATTACACTCACCATGTTTGATTTTGGAGGGATCTCTGGTGGTCATCTTAAATGCATTTATGGTTATTTCTAGAACTTCTGTTTAATCCATTGTTCTCAAACAAGCTAATCCATGGACAGGGACTTTATAAACCTGGGAAGTGTCTTATAAACGTTTCTTATTGTTGGGGGGAGGTGCAAATGGGGAAATTTGGATCCTGGGTACAATGGTATGCACTGTATACGTCATTTTTGTGTGTTTTTCTGGGGCCCTCCTCTCATCCTGTATGAAAAGGCATCTGGGCTCCTTTTAGTGGCTCTCTGGTAAATTTAACATTCTAAACAGGACTGTTCTTTCACAAATAATAATCAAACAAGTTGGCTCTCTCTTTGCCTTTTTTCTTCCGGTGAGGATTAAGAGAAGTATCCAGGGTATTTACAGACAGATTCTTGACCCAACCTTTCAACCCTGGAGACCACTTTCATTTTAATTTTTAAAAATACCATAAAATTCTTCAAATACATCTTAACTCACTTGAAGATAAGAATAAATATTTCTGTGGTCCTTGTGGGGGTGGTGAAGGTTAGTTCAGAGTTACAGCTCCGCAGAAGTTGAGGCAGGTACATAAACAGTCAGTAGCCAGGTGGCATAGTTGGGAATCATTAGAGACCCCCTTAGCCTTCTGGGTGCAAGTTTCCTCAGACTGGGAATTCCAGGCTTGGGACAGGTCTAGAAAATCGAATGTAGCTGGCTGCCTTCTTTTTGCCAGAGGCCCATCTCTTTCTCTGCTCTCAAATTGCTCCTGACTAAAACCAGCTTGGGGGGAGATGGTCGGATTTTGTTTACTCATAGGGAGAAGGCTTCCTGAGATTGTGTAATGAACCCAGAAGGAGTTTATGACAGTCGTTAAACTGGTTATGATAGGTAGTGTTTCCAGACATCTAGTGTTAAAGCTGAGGAAAAGGTGTGTCCTCCAACCAGAGGATCCCAGGGCCTCTCCAAACCGTACGCAAGTGTGGGTGAGGGGACTTATACAGTTCCTTCAGTGACTTGGAGGCCAAATATTTGCCCAGGTACCAAGGAGGGGGGAGAATAGAGTGAAACCACAAGGTAGATGAAGGTCTTTCAGAGGCATGCATAGAACAAGCTGAGAGGTGGCATCGTCCATGAGATTATCAGATACGGTAGGAAATGGGAGATTTTAGAACCCACAAGTCAAGTCATAGATACATATCTCAGAAATAGCCCAACCACACAAGTGTGGGACTGACACACCTTTGAGAGAGAGAGAGTCTGCTTGCTCCTGGATTGAAAGGTTCACTCACAACTGGCCTCTAAGCCAGTCAATGCTTTCTGTCGAGATTAGAGTCCTATGGGGTAGTCCTACAACCGAGCTTATCCTCATGTGACCCCAAGGGGCTCTTTGGACTCCAGAGGCCCCAGAAGCCTGGGAGAAGTCCAGAGGCTTAAGAACCAGGCTCCCAACTTCTCATGGATACATTACCATAGCCATTGTCAAAGGGAGACAATCCCACGAGTCAGGAGACACTGGAGAGGCCGTATTTATGATGCCCCTCTGGGTTGGATGGCCCTGGAACAATGTGGCAGAATTCACGCCCACATTCCTGTGGCCCAGTTTTCACGCTCAGCCAGTGACATCCTCTCTCCGCGGTTTTCCTCTTGCCTTTTGTAATTAGGTGTGTTGAGTAAAGAGTAGAAAATGCAGTGACCTCCTGGGCCCACACAATGCATGGCAATTATGCATCCCGGGTTCAGTTCGGTGCAGCAGATAGCAATCAAGTAGCTGTGGAGGGTCAGGCTTGGTTCCCCGGGGCAGGGGGAGTGCAGACATGAGCATGCAGCGGTTGTGCATCAGGAGCTCGAGATGAGGGGATGGGCCGAGACAGAGGTCTGAGAGGGGGTAACAGATGCAGATGAAGCTCAGCAGGGCCAAAGAATAGACTCATCCGCCTGGGGAGAGAGCCCAGGAAATGCTTTTTGGAGGACGTGACATTTTAGCTAGGTTTTTAGGGGTGAGTAGGAGTTCACTAGGCAAAGAGAGTGACAAAAGGGTTTTTTGTTTTTTTTTTTAGAAGGGGATCTATACAAAAAAGGGCACAAAAGCAAGGAGCATCTTTAAGAAATAGCAAGGAGTTTGTTGAGACTGTATATGATGAGACAGGGTGGCGAGGACATGCAGTCCTGTATCAGTTAGGGACCTGTCCGAAAACACAGGGCCCACTCACTCAAAAGTGTTTAACCGGGGCGCCTGGGTGGCTCAGTTAAGCGTCTGCCTTCAGCTCAGGTCTTGATCTCAAGGTCCTGAGATCGAGCCCCTCATAGTGCTCCTTGCTCAGCGGGGAGCCTGCTTCTCCCTCTGCTTGCCGCTCCCCCTGCTTGTGCGTGCACGTGCTCTCTCTCTCTGACAAATAAGTAAATAAAATCTTTTTTTAAAAAATCTTAAAGAAAAAAGACACCCCGGGCTAATAACTGTGGCAGCTCTTAGCTCCCCTATACCTAGACGGGCAGGGGGAGAGGGCGGCGTCAGCATAGTCCAGGGAGGGTTGGGGCCCCGTGACGGGACCTGCGTGGCCACAGGAACACAGCTCCTCTGAGAACCATGGCAAGGCAGGGAGGGAGTACAGGTGATAAGTACCCCAAGCTCGCGCGCTCTCTCTGTCTGTTTCTCTCTCTCTCTCTCTCTTTGAGATCCTTCGCTAAACTCAGCCGAAGCCAGAGGACAAGGAACCCTTGGTTACACACTTCATAGAAATCAGCCTCCTGGGACATAGAGCAGGGCAAGAAAGGACAAGTTCAGTCTGAAAGGCAAGTAGAGAAGAACCAGCACAGAGCCATATGGCATTGAGTGCTAGGTGGTTTTCCGAGGACACTATTATACAGAACAAGTGTTGAAAAGATAACCAGGTCCATGAATGATGCAGAGAAGTAGGTTGATGACGTCTGGCGATACGGTGCTGCTTATGGGCATATAGGAAGGGAACCTCTATAACTGTTACCAGCATGACCATTCGCCGGCCTTGCCTCGCCCATCCCCTTGGCTTCCACATCAACCAGCCTTTTCTCCATGCAAAGAGGGCAAATGCGGTTGATGGTGGAAGCAGCCAGAATACCAGGGACCTTCTCTCCCCACCTATAATTTAGGACTCTTCAATTTGGAAGTGACAGAAAATCCAGGTCAAACAGGCTTAAGCCAGGGGGGCGGGGGTAAGGCGTAGAATTTATGGCCCAGATAATTTAAGAGCTCCGAAATAGTAATGGCTTCAGGTACAGCTGGATGCAGGGGTTCAAACAACAACACCCCAGCCCCTTCTGTGTTTACGTACAGTTTCTGCACGCCTGGGTCGTTGTTTTCACCCTCGGGCAAGACTCCCATTGGTGGTGAGATAGCGGCCAGCACCGCTGCGGGTTTCTGTGTCCCTGTTGCACACCCGGGAGAGAGAAAGTTTCTCATCCTGTAGTTCCAACAAGACTCATGTGCCGGCCAGAGCCTCAGGGAGCCCTAATTGGGTCATATGGGCCCATTCCTCAATCAGTCCTGGGACGAAGGGAATGTGGTTGTCTGGTTGCCGGGGCCGGAGTCACTCCCTCATCCCACACCGCTTCCCCGGCTCTGAGCTGGGCAGAGGTGCCGCTGCCTTGGGCGGATGGGGAGCTGGGAGGTGTGCTGGCAACAGCAGGGACAGTGGGTCTCTATCAGGTGGCAGTTACAACAAATGCCCTGCCTTTTACCTTTTGTGTTCTACACTCTTTCCTGAGTGCAATTAGTACCTGATCATAGGCCAAGTTTTATTGAATTCATAGTGTTACAGAAACGTTTGAAGTTGTTTAGATATTCACCATCTGCCTTGAAATGGATTAATTTTAGACAGAAACCACCTTAAGATCTGAGAGAGGGAAAGAACAATTAAGCAAGAATGACAATTGAATGTTTGCTTTAAACTCTTAAGAATTCTATTTTTGAAGAGTTTACAGCTAATATCGTATTTAATGATGAAAGTCTGAGTGCTTTCCCCCTAACATCAGGAAGAAGGCAAGGAAGTTCATTCTTACCACTTGTATTCAGTATCTCACCGGGCGCTGAACCAGTCCCATGGAGCAAGAAAAAAAAATAAAAGGCACAGATTGAGAAGAAAGAAAACTGCCCCTAGTCACAGATGACATGATTTTCTACCTACGAAATCCCAAGGAATCTGCAAAATAACTCCTAAAACTGATAAGTGATTTAGCACATTTGCAAGATACAAAGTTAACACACAAAAATCGTTTTTTTCTGTGTACTAATAATGTATAGCTGGAAATAGAAATTTTAAAACTATTATTTGTAATAGCTCCAAAATTACAAGATTAAGTGTGTATCTGACAAAATATATGTAGAATCTGTAGGCTGGAAATTATAAAACACTGACAAGAATTTATAGACCTAAGTAAATGGAGAGACACACCTGTTCATGGATTAGGAGATTCATCACAATAATCATGTGCATTCCCCCCAAGCTGATTTATAAATTTAATGTAAGTTTTTTTTAAGATTTTATTTATTTAGAGAGAGAGTGAGCCTGAGCAGGGGGGAGAGGGAGTGGGAGAAGCAGACTCCCCTGCTGAGCAGGGAGCCCGACTCGGGGCTCCATCCCAGGACCCCAGGATCATGACCTGAGCTGAAGGCAGATGCTTAACCGACTGAGCCACTCAGGCACTCCAGATTTAATGTAATTCTGATCAAAATCCCAGCAGTATTTTTGTAGATCCATCAGAGAAGATAATTCTAAGCTCTATGTGGAAAAGCTAAAGGAACTAGGAACTCCTAAAACAATTTTAAAAAGAAGAAGGAAATAAATAAAAATAAAAAATAAAAAGAAGAAGGCAGTTGCAAAAATCACATTATCGCATTTTAAGACAGTGATCAAGGCCCTGTAGTATTGGTGAAGGGACAGACACATAAATCAATGAAACAGAATAGAGATCCTGGAAATAGACCCATGCAGAAATGCCCGATGGATTTTTGACAGAAGTGCAAACACCATTTGAAGAAGAAATGATAGTCTTTTCAACAAGTGGAGCAACTGGGCAGCCATATGCCAAAATTAAAAATGAACATCCATCTAAACATCACATTTTTTGAAGGTTTATTTATTAGAGAGAGAGAGTGCATGAGTGGTGGTGAGGGAAGCAGGGGGAGAAGGGGCAGAGGGAGAGGAAGAAGCAGAGTCCCCGCTGAGCAGGGAGCCCCATGTGGGGCTCCGTCCCAGGACCCTAAGATCAGGACCTGAGCTGCTCCACCAAATGAGCCACCCAGGTGCCCCTAAACATCACATTTTATACAAAGATGAACTCAGAGTCTATCATAGATTTAAAAGAAAAGGGGACAAATATAAAACTTTTAGAAAAAAAAGAAAAATCTCGGTGACCTAGAGTTAGATAAGACTTCTCAGATATCCAAAGCACAGGTCATAAAAGAAAAAAAAAATTGATAAAGTTGGACTTTATAAAAAATAAAAGCTTTTGTTTTATGGAAGATAACCTTTTTTTTTTTTTTAAAGGATTTTATTTATTTATTTGAGAGAGAGAGAATGAGAGACAGAGAGCACGAGAGGGAAGAGGGTCAGAGGGAGAAGCAGACTCCCTGCCAAGCAGGGAGCCCGATGCGGGACTCGATCCCGGGACTCCAGGATCATGACCCGAGCCAAAGGCAGTCGTTTAACCAGCTGAGCCACCCAGGCGCCCTGTTTTATGGAAGATAACCTTTAAGAAAATGAACACGTATCAAATCATCAAGTCGTATATCTTAAGTTATATGCAATTTTTAATTGTCAGTTATACCTCAACAAAGCTGGAAAATAAGTATTGAACAGTCTACAGACTAGGAGGAAATGGTTGCACATCACCTATCCAACAGATCTGAACTTGCATCCAGGATATATAAAGAATTTTCAAAACTCAAAATAGTAAGAAAGCAACTCAACTTTAAAAATGGGCAAAAGAGCACTGGGTGTTATACACAAACAATGACTCATGGAACAGTACATCAAAAACTAATGATGTACTACTGTATGGTGACTAACATAACATAATAAAAAAAATAAAAAATAAAAATAAATGGGCAAAAGCTTTGAGCAGAACTTCACCAGAGAGGGTACATGGATGGCAAATAAACACACCAAGATCCGTTCAGCACTATTAGCCTTTGGGGAAATGCAAATTAAAACCATGATGAGATGCCACTCCATACATATTACAACGGCTAAAATGCAAAATACAACATCCAGTGCTGCTGAGTGAACGAAGCCGCTGGTACTCATACATTGCTGGTGGGACTCGGAAAAACCATTTGGTGGTCTCTTAATAAAAGTTAAACACACTCTTACCATGTGACCCAGCAATCCCTCTTCTGGGTAGAAACCTAGAAGAAAAACTTACATTCACGCAAAGACTGGTACATAAATGTTTATAGCAGCTCTAATCATAGTCACCCCAAACGGGAAACAACCCACATATTCTTTGGGGAGGGAATGGATAAACACACTAGTGTGATCTATTGGGCAAGAAAAAGGAACATACTATTGATATGCACAAAACTGGGATGAATCTCGAAGGCCTTATGCTCAGTGAAAGAAGCCAGTCTCAGAAGGCTACCTCAAGTATGATTCTATTTATATGACCCTCTCAAAAAGACAAAACCATAGTGTGTAGAACAAATTAGTGGCGGCCAGATATTGCGGGGGGTGGCTGTCTTTAAAGGTATCGCTTGAGGGAGTTCTTTGGGGTGATGGAACTGTTCTATGATCCACAGCCTAATCTTGATTATGGTTGTAAGAATTTTCGCACAGGGGCGTCTGGGTGGCTCAGTTGTTGAGCGTCTGCCTTCGGCTCAGATCATGATCCCGGGGTCCTGGGATCGAGCCCCACATCGGGCTCCCTGCTCGGCGGGAAGCCTGCTTCCCCCTCTCCCACTCCCCCTGCTTGTGTTCCCTCTCTCACTGTCTCTCTCTCTGTCAAATAAATAAATAAAATCTTGAAAAAAAAAGAATTTTCGCACATGTTCAAAATCATAGGACTAAACACTAAAAAAGTCAGTGTTACCATATGATAAATACACTTACGTACACACACAGACCTCAAGACTCAGGTTGGTGCAGACAAGTCCAGTGTTTGCAAAAGGAGTCTGTGTTTAATGGTGAGGAATTTCTGCTTTCTGGTGTGTGATTCCTGTGAAGAGCAAAGCCTCCCGTGGCCTGATGCTGCCCTCGTTCCCACCAGGGCTATCTGATCTCATTGTTCTGAGTGCTATAGGGCATGGACAGAAAGGGAACTTCTTAACTCTGTATCTTCAGGGCAAGCCAGGGCCGGCTGCTCATTTGGCCCGGGGACACACATGTCACATGGATCGCAGAGGAGGTTGGGAAGGCTTGGCAAACACCCTTGAGCTATGTTTTGAAATTTCCAATGTGGGGGCGCCTGGGGGACTCAGTCAGTTAAGCGTCTGCCTTGGGCTCAGGTCATGATCCGAGGGTCGTGGGATGGAGCCCTGTGTCGGGCTCCCTGCTCAGCGGGGAGTCAGCTTCTCTCTCTCCCTCCACCCCTTCCCCAACTCATGCTTTCTTGCGCTCTTCTCTCAAATAAATAAATAAAATCTTTTAAAAAATAAATAAATGAAATTTCCAAAATGGCAAACAGGTGAAGTGAGAAAGCAGAGGCAGGAAGGAGACAAGTCTTGGAGACTGGGCCATAGGGCAGAACTGAAATGCTGGGGCTGGGGCTGGGCTCTCCCCCATTCACCGTGGGAGAGTGATCCCCTTCATGAAGAAGAGGGTAGAAGACAAACTCCTCGGGAAACACCAACACCAGTGTGAAAGGGGGTGTCCAGAGGTGGGGGAGATGGAGGCCCACTCATCCTGGCTGGATTCCTCCACACATCCATCTAGTTTTGCCCTAGGACGGTGTAGTCTGAGAATTCTTTCTTGGCACCCCAGCATCCTCTTGGCAGAGTTTCCTTCCCAGCCAGACTGGACCCTTGTTTGGCCACATCAAGCATCCCCTCCAGCCAGATTGCTGATTGTCACAATCCCCTATCCTCCCCCATGAGGCCGGGCAGTCATGCAGGGAGCGTGGGGTTCTGATTGCTTCTGTCCTCTCTGTTTCCAGCGTGGCACAAGGAATCAGACCCTCCGCACTCCTCCCAGTCACGTGTCTTCCCTCAAGTAAAACAGTACTTGGCAAGTCATTAGGGAAGGTCCTTCCCTCCGTCCACCTCAGAGTCTCCTTCTGAATTCCAGCCACGTCCCTGTAATTGGCCTTCAGCTCCAGACCCGTTTAGAGAACCACACTGGCCCAAGGGCCAGCCCGGCTCCTCTCCTGTGCGTTGCCACCAGGAAAGAGGAAGTGACCTGCAGCTCCATGAAAGGACCAGGCTCCAGATCAGGTCTGTGTGACTTCAGAGCCGAGCGCTTCACGCCCCACATGCCTTCCGAAGATGCAGGCGTGACTCTTCCCTCAACGGCCCGGACGTGTAGACCGTTGAATACAGTACACTCCAGCTGATTCCCCCCAGATGAGCCCGAGGCTGGTGGGTTGAGTTTGCGTGAGCAGGTTAAAATAAGAGGAGGCTCACAGCGAGGACATGGCAGAGTCAGGTGGTTTCCCTTGACCTCTTCTCCATGGGAAACAAATGAATTAACGATGTGATTCACACTCCCCCTCAACCCACGCTCTGAAGTGAACCACCCTTCCCATCTTGCCAAATCTTCCCCTGCCCAAACCGTGGATGTGGGATTCTCACTCTCCTCCTGTCTTTGCTGTCTTTTTCCCTGACCCCTTGGTTTTGGGGTGTTTCTCCCACCGTCCTTCTTCCTCAGAGGCAACCCCTGCCTGTTGAATTCCTATTCTCAAAGATGCATCTGAACTTCTGCCTTTCTTAATCCAGCCTCATCCTTATCTCAAGGTAGCCTTGCACTCCAACAGCTTTGGGGCGGCTCCCCTGCAGAGTAGCAAGGTCTCTTGTCTATGATCGCTGGGCACGTCGCACCTGCCTGCTGGGAGGTGCGTTCCCAGGGGCAGGGGCGGCACCCCCTTGTTGGCCTCACCCCGCTGCACTGCCCATGGTGCCCACAGACGTCACTCAGCACTTGCAGGACTCGCTCAGGGCTGCACGAGGTCCTGGTGATCATTTCCCAGTCGCCGTGGTATTTGCTGTCCTGTGAGCATGGTGGCTGTCCTCCATCGGATCTGTCCTGCTCCCAGACCATCTTCCGTGGGAACACTGGGAGGAGAGTCCTCATCAGTCTCAATGCACAACTTAATATCTAACTTATGGCATCTCAAGAAGACATTGGCTTGTGGAGGTATTTGGTGTGACCTCAAGTTTAACAATTGTCTTTAAGCTTCACATTTAAAAATGAAGTGGTTTCATACCAAGACTCAGATTCTTAGTTTCTCTTTTAAAAATGCCGGAGGTGAGGCCACCATAGACCCTCATCTCCATGTGACAGCGCTTGGCTGGAGTTGTGGGGGCCACCACAGACCCCGGGGCGTGCTTCTCACTACCGCTCTGACCCCCTGGCCTTGGACGGTTGCAATCCTTGGTGTAAACTGAAAAATCATTAGCATCTATTTAAACGCCCTGTTTAAGAATGGTTCCTCGTTTTCAGTTTAGGACAGGTGACCAAGTTGCTGTTATTTCCCCAAGGGGTAGAAAGGTTCTTCTGTTTTATGTGTATTTTCAACGTCTGTGCCCTCTGTCTGCAGACATCTTTCAGTTGTCTGGAATCTGTGGCCCCAGCCCAGCTCCAGTGCCAACCGCTTGTCCATGCAGCCACTGCAGCTTCTTAGACATGTTGGAGGAGCTCTTAGCCCCGTTTTGTCTGTCCATCAGGGAGGAGGGACAGGTCAGATCACTGCTTCCACAGTCACCTTTCCACAGTCGTCCCTACCCTCCCCAAGGGGAAAGGTCGATGTGACAGGGAAGGCCCACCTTCCCTGAAGGGAGAAGAAAGAAGAGGAAGAGAATTTTCTTCATTTTACACTTCATCGCATTGAATCCCTCCCCTAAGACCCTGAGTCAGGTATCATTCCTTCTAGACTGATGCTAGAACTAAGGCACCGAGAGGCTGTTGTTGACCCTCTGTCCCAAGGCAAGGACATAAATAGTGAGCAGAGCTTGGGCGACTTCGTATCTAACTTACGGCGTGTCCCCCGTGTTCGTCTGCCTTAGGGTCTTCAACCCTGTCCCACCAGGTTTCTAAGACTGGTGTTTGTGGAAGTGTTTACTAGTTGGAAGACACTTAAGAGCGAAGCTAAAATCAACAAAACTTGAGCGTCTGCCAACTCTAAATAGAAGCTTCTGTTCAGCTCTGCCCCGGGATTGGGTGGCTAGGCCTCCCCCCTCAATATCTCTGTACGTGGATGGTCTTCGAGGAAATAGGACCAAGTCAGATAAGATAAATGCATTGTAAACTAAGAATACATGTCCTTGGTTTTAGATCAACGTGCTTCCTGCATACATTTTCTCACTTGGTTCTCACAACATTTCTCAGGTACCTTCTTTGAAGTTTTTAGGTGAAGCAACCCCCCAAAAAAGTCACGACAGCTACATATGTGGTAGAAATGGCAAGTCCAGATTCCTGACTCTTCGTTCTGTTACGTGCTCCTGCTTGGTTTTTCCTTTATTTCTACAGGGTAGAAGTTAATTCTGAAAGCTCTGTTCTGGATACTTTTTGCTGTTGCTGTTATCACCTGTTGTTCATCCTTGCTCACACTTCCCGAGCCTTCTGCCAGGGGCGGGGCTGAGTTCTCCGCATTCCTTAGCCCTCCCCACCCTCACCACAGTGCTGGGAAATGCCAACTGTCCATTCTTCCTCTTCGATAAGGATACTGCATTGTCATAAGGGGTTTATGTAGGTGGCTTCCTCAGGTCCCACAGCTAGCAACTCTTAGAGCCAACTCAACTCCAGACCTGGTGACATAGACACATTTCTGATGTGACCCGTAACTTCACCTAGACTCAAAAACGCATGAGGATCAGGCCCCTGAGTGTGTGGTCCACAGAGCTTAGCGAAGTGGTTGGATGCAGCCGGGTTGCAAGTCATTAATTAATGACAGCTGATTTGTTTTTTTTTTTTAGGCTGTTAGTTTGATTTTTCTTTTCCCAAAGGGATTTTCAGGTCATCCTGTTCTCAGAATAATCCTGGTTTTCTGTTGGTTGTTTTGATTGATTTTTTCTACCCTGTAATTGAAAATTAAGCTCCCAAACATCTCCTTTGTGGGCTATGAACTGCAATATGTAATCACAACTTTTCTTTAAATTGATCATCTTCTTTTGAGCTGTTAATAAACATGTATGGCTTCATTGGAGTTTTCAAATTGTTATTTCCAGATGGTGAGGCCTTCAGATTTGATAAGTTCATGCATATCCTACTAAGTGGAAGTTTGAACAAAATGCCACATTTTTGGCAGTCTTTGTGCTATTAATATGGTAATTAAAAGAAGTTTCCCTATATTTTTGTCTTCTGTCCCACCCTATGAAAAAGCCCATCAACTTGTCAACTGATCAAAATGGAAATGAATCACATTTAATATTATTACTTGCCTTTCTCTTTTTCCGTTTTTTTTAATCAATTTAGCTTTCTGAATGTGTGTATATGTTTCTTTTTAATTGAGATGTAATCCACATAACCTAAAATTTAAAAACGATTCCATGGTTTTTAGTATATTCACTGTGTTGTGCAACTATCACCACAAACTAATTTCAGGGCATTTCCTTTTTTAATTTTTATTTATTTATTTTTAAAGATTTTATTTATTTGAGAGAGAGTGAGCGAGAGAGAGCACATGAGCGGGGGCAGAGGGAGAGGGAGAAGCAGGCTGGGATCATGACCTAAGCCTAAGGCAGACGTTTAACTGACTGAGCCACCCAGGAGCCCCAATTTCTGATCACACCCCCCCAAAAGGAACCCCATACCTCTCCTTCACCCCATCCTGTGGCAACCACTAATCTGCTTCCTGTCTCTATGGATTTACCTATTCTGGACATTTCATATAAATGGGATCCTATAACTATAGGTACGTAACAGAACGAAGAGTCAGGAATCTGGACTTGCCGTTTCTACCATATAGTTATCAATGAGCATAAAATTTTCAAGACGTATCCACGCTCTGCCGCGTGTCCGTGCTTCGTTCCTTTCCATGGCTGAATAGTGTTCCATCATATGGATATACCACAGTTTCTCTACCCAGTAATAAGTGGATAGACATTTATTATTTTCACTTTATGGCTATTATAAATAATGTTGCTATGAACATTTGGGTACAAGCTTTCATGTGAAGGCATGTTTTAAATTTCCTTGAGTATATGGTTCAGAGCAGGATTGTTGGGTCATAGGCTGTGTTTAACTTCTTGAAGAACTATAGTTTTCCAAGGGATTATACTGTTTGAACATGCCCACCAACAACGTAGGAGTGTTCCAGTGTTTCTCCACCTCTTCACCGACCTGTCATTTTTTGTTTTGTTTGTTCTTTGAAGAGCCACCCTAATGAGTGTGAGTGATATCTCATTGTGACTTAAACTTTACATTTGTGTGATGACTAATGATACTGAACTTCTTCCGTGTGATTATCAGCCATTTATGTATCTTCTTTGGAGAAAGGTCTATTCAGATCCTTTGCCCGTTTGTTAATTGTTGAGTTGTAAGAGTTGTGTATATATTCTGGGTACTAGACCCTTATCAGATATATGATTTGTATATCTACCTTTCCTGAGTCGATTGCAAAGCAAAACTTTCATAAGATTTGTATTTTGCTGCTATATTGTGGCCTTTACCAGGCCCTACCTCATATTTAATTATTAGTGTCTGGAAAGTCACCAGAATTTACATTCAAAAGTGGGGTTTGGGGTTAAAGGGAAGCATTCTGTGGGCCCAGGGTTTTGATAGTGAGGTCATGTATGAGTCTCCCTGCCACCTTGAGAAAGTCATGGTCCCCATCTCCTTCAGTGGTGGAAGTCATGAAGCTTGAGGGTTTATGGCATTTTTATCCATGGTGGGATGGAAACTGTGTTTTTGCTTCAAAGTTAGATTTTTATCTTTTGCTCTCAGAGAAAAATTCTAGGGCAGATGAGCTGCCCCCGCCCTCAGTCACCCATCATTCCAGCACATTCCTTCTGGTGAGGATGAGTTTGCATGTTCGAGGCGGCTTGGTTGGAAGCTTCCTGGTGGCTGGGGGAAGGCCCGTTCTTTCTCATCCGGGCTCCACTATGACTTGATCACTGCACACCTTATAGAAGCCATTGCTCCCCAGAACTGAGGCAGAATGGGGAGGGGAGAAGTGCAGCTGAAGAAGGTGGCTCTAAGTGACAGACTACGAGTCAGTGAGGACAGTTGTGTGTTCGGGAGTCTCTGCGAAGGGAGCAGCTCCACTTGCTCGCACGTTGACTGTCCCCATTCCTCACTGTGCTGGGACTTCGGGCTGGCCGCAGCTCTTTCTGCTGAGTCGAGGTGGGTTCACCATGACTGGCAAGGTCTTGGGGTGCCCTTGCCAGGCTCATTTATCCCTTCACTACTCAAAACACGATTCCACTGACTGAATCTACCTTTTAACAAAATCCCCAGTGGGGCATCTGGGTGGCTCCATCAGTTAAGGAGTCCAGCTCTTGATCTCAGCTCAGGTCTTGATCTTAGGGTTGTGAGTTCAAGCCCCACATTGGGCTCCACGCTGGGTGTGGAGCCTACTTTAAAAAATAATAATAATAATAACAACCAAAAAAACAACAACAACAAAACCCCCCAAAATCCCCGGGTGATTGATATGCACATCAAAGTTTGGGAAGCCTGTGTTCACGTCAGTCTCCCTGTTGCTGCACGCCTCACATGGTCATTCAGTCTGTGTCTGAACAGTCTTCCTCTTTCTTCTCTTGGCTTCCATGGGCTTAGCCTGATGTGATGTTGGTGCCATCTGAGTCCTGGCTGCAGGACTCGGCATATTTTATTATGCCTGTGGTTACAGTGAGAAAATGGAGGCATAGACAGCAAGATAAATGTTTTTTTTTTTTTTAAAGATTTTATTTATTTGAGAGAGAGAATGAGAGAGAGCATGAGAGGGAAGAGGGTCAGAGGGTCAGAGGGAGAAGCAGACTCCCCGCTGAGCAGGGAGCCCGATGTGGGACTCGATCCCGGGACTCCAGGATCATGACCTGAGCCGAAGGCAGTCGCTTAACCAACTGAGCCACCCAGGCGCCCAGCAAGATAAATGTTTTGCCCGAGAGTACACAGCTAATAAAATGGTGAGGCCAGTGTTTAAACACAGATCATCTGACTACAGAGCCTGTCTCCTAAAGAGTTGGTGCTGAATTTGTTTCTTCCCTCAAGATGTCCCACGTGATTTAATATGCCTCATTTCATCATGTAGATTAAAGGTCCCTTGATTATGCATTACTCTCATCTCTATTTCCCTATTGGGCAATGTGTTGCAGGAATTAGGTGGCCTGTAAATGATTGTTGGCTTAATTGATCCCACGAGGGTACATGGGACTACTTGGAACAGCAATGGATGTTTTAATATAGCAAGATCTTTCCTATGTACTGTGGAACTCTCAACTTTAATCTTCATGGGCTCCCTTATCCATCTTAAAGAGGACATATTGGAAAGAAAAGAAATAAATAATTGGAGATGTTGTAACAGCTAGTGGTATGATGGTTGAGCTCATGTGGATTGGTCCCTACCATCTCAGACACAGAAATATAACACCAATCTCCAAATAGCCAAACCCAGACTCAAAAGAAATAAAGGAAAATCCTGGGGCATCTGGCTGGCTCAGTTGGTTACACATGTGACTCTTTTTTTTTTTTTTTTTTTAAGATTTTACTTATTTGGGGAGGGAGAAGCAGGCCTCCCGCCGAGCAGGGACCTCAATGCGGGGCTCGATCCCAGGACCCTGGGATCATGACCTGAGCCGAAGGCAGACGCTTAACAACTGAGCCACCCAGGCATCCCACACATGCAGTTCTTGATATTGGGGTTTTGAGTTCAAGCCCCATATTGGGTGTAGAAATTACTTAAAAATATATATATCTAAAAAAGAAGAGAGGGAGGGAGGGAGGGAAGGAAAGAAGGAAGGAAGGAAGATAGGAAGATAGGTCCTCATGTGCCAGAAATAAAAAAGGAACTCAAAACTGGAAGTGTAAAAAAAAAAAAAAGGTGATGCTAAGGTCTAGACCCAATTATAGGCCTTACAGAGGTTTTAATATCCATTCGGGGAAGAGATGTGAGTTTGGACTATGTGAGTGAAGGAGCTAGAATCAGACCTCTGCATAAAGCCTGGACTCTCAAAATTTGGCCCTATTCTTGAAAAGAATACCAGAAAAATTCTAACCCAATGACTCAGGAAAACCTCAAGAAAGCTTGCCATCTGCCCATCGCTACAAGTAACAGGGAAGAGGGCCACCTATGAAAAATTAAAAAGAGGACTTAACTGGGTATATGATCTAAATTTACACCACCACAGAATGCTGGCCTCCACTATACAGAACAAGCTGAGGATTGCTGGAGGGGAGGGGGTGGGGGGATAGGCTAGGTTGGGGATGGGCATTAAGAGGGCATCCGCTGTGATGAGCACTGGGTGTTGTATGTAAGTGATGAATCACTAAATTCTATTCCTGAAACTGCTACTACACTGTATGTTAACTAACTTGAATTTAAATAAAAACTTGGGGGGGTGGGTAGAATGCTGACTTCCTACACTGAAAAACTAATAGGAAGACAGTCCTGGTGACCTTGAAACTCCTAAATCCCAAAGAGAAATGGGTTTCCTACTCTGAGAAAGCCACCCCCATCCCCAAAAGAGAAATCTACAGCCAAAAATTACAAAGCACACAAGGAAATGACACAAGTTAATATATACACTATAAGCAAGAGAATGTATATTCCAAAAACTGGAGATGATACAGCAATCAGAAAGAATACAAAGTATGTTTAAAATGATTAAAGAGAGAGGCGCCTGGGTGGTGCAGTCGGTTAAGCGTCGGACTCTTGGTTTCAGCACAGGTTATGATCTCAGGGTCGTGAGATTGAGCCCCATGTCTGTGCTCAGTGTGGAGTCTGCTTGAGATTCTCTCCCTCTCCCCTGACCCCCCCCCCCACACACATGGGCACTCTGTCTCTAAAATAAATAAGTAAATCTTTAAGAAAAATGACTAAAGAGAAACAGATGAATAGAAACTAGGAAATAGAAGGATACTCTGAAAAGGATACAGTAACTTCCAGAGATGAATCTTAGAGATACTGGAATAAAAAACTCAGTGAATGAATGAAATACCCAATAGGTGCAACTGAAGGAAAGATGGATAAACTGAAGTGGGGACTAGAAAATCCGTGAGAATGCATCACAGAGATAAAGAGAAGGAATATTAAAAGCCCCCAAATCCTCATGTATCTAGATACTTATAAGCATATTTTTAGAGAGTTTACAGTTTGAAGAAATCACAATAGCAATTGGAAGACATTTAGAACTAAACAACAATGAAAATACTATGTAATAACTTAGGGAACACAAACACATAATTTAGAAGGAAATGTATACCCTTACATGCCTATATTGAAACAAACAAGCTAATGTGCTAAGCCGTCAACTCCAAAATTAAAGAAGAACAATCGATCATTCGATAAGAGCAGAATTTAGTAATACAGAAAACAAAACAAAATAAGGAGTGTGGTATGGAATACTGAACATACTTAGAGTGGATCTTCCTGTATTAATATGAATAAGTCTCAAACACATAGTGAAAAAAATTTCAAAGGGAAAAGGCAGGCAACAAAATACTGTATCCAGACTGATATTGTGGAAGTTAAGTTTTCAAACACATACAAACGACATGATACATTTTTCATGGCTTGAGACATATACATTCTAGATCCTCATCAAAACAACTTTCTTCCTGAGCCAGACTGAATTCTTAATTGTAGGAGAGAGTGATTATTAAGTGTCAACAGTCAACAATATAGACAAAGCAGTGTGGACCATATTTCCTGTTGACAGGGGACAGATCCATCCATGAAGGAAAATGTTTATTATTGCAGTAATAACAAAATTGTATTCTTTTTTCAACTCCTCCCCCTCAGATCCTCCAGCATTCAATACAAGACTTGGCATATAGTTGGATTTTAATAAATGTGCACTTGTTTTTGCTTTTTCTTGAATTTAGATACTACAAAGAATGCATTTAAGGTACTTTCTTCCCTTGAGCCTGAAAATGCACAATAAACTCAAGCCTTTGTATCATATTTAAAGCTTGTCTCCTTTGATCATTAGGAAAAGTCCGTGACGTTCAACAAAATTGTCAAGAATTGAAATGTTTAACAGTGGGGTGGTGGTCAAGAAACTTGTCCATCCAAAGTAGTAGTATCCAGCACTTAAAAAAGATGAAGATGTGTAACATGAGGAAATGCTTATAATATAACGTTAAATGAGAAATACCAAAAACAAAACAAAACCCTTACAATATTCACAGATGAACTTTGGAAACATACTAAGTGAAAGAATCCAGACACACAAGGCACAATATCAGTCAGGATTCTCCTGAGAAAGAGAATCTCCTGTGTAAATCTACATGAGATTTATTTTAAGGAATTGGCTCACACAGTTGTGGGTTCTGTTTAAGTCCAAAATCCACAGGGCAGGTGGACAACTCAGGCAGGGAGTTGGAGCTGCTGTCTTGAGGCAGAATTCCTTCTTCTGCGTGCAACCTTGGTTTTTGCTCCTCAGACCTTCAACTGATGGGATGGGCCCACCGAGATTATCAAGGGTGGTCTTTAAAGTGAACTAATTGTAGATGTTAGTCACATTTACAGAATACCTTCACCCACACCTGGATCCGCGTTTTATTGAATAACTGGTACCATAGCCTAGGCAAGCTGTCACGTAAGACCAACTAATCATGACAGCCTCGTGTTGTATGACTCTGTTTATATGAAATGTCCAGATTCAACAGATCAAAAGAAAGCAGATTAGTAGTTGCCAGGGGGCTGGGGCAAGGGAGGGTTGGGGAGTGGCTGCTAATGGGTGTGGGTTTCTTTATCGGTGATGAGAATATTCTGGAATTAGATAGTGGTGATGGTTGCACAACATTGTGAATATACTAAAAACCCCTGAGTTGTACATTTTAAAAATGATAAATTTGATGTAAATTTTATCTCAGTGAAAAACTGCCCCCAAACCCTATAATTATACAGCCATTAAAAATGACAAGAGATAACTCTGGACTCCGAGAAACGAACTGAGGGTTGTGGAAAGGGAGGTGGGTGGGGGGATGGGGTAACTGGGTGATGGGCATTAAGGAGGGCACGTGATGTGATAAGCACTGGGTGTTATATGCAACTAATGAATCATTGAACATTATATCAAAAACTAACGTCCTGTACGTTGGCTAATTGAATTTAAATTAAAAATTACAAGAGATAATATATAAGAGAGAATCCATTTGAAGGGCTTAGCATACTCTGATCTAAAGTATGTACCCGGTAATTTTTAACCATTATGTTACTTTTTTTTCAATTTTTCATTTAAATCATGTTATGATTAACCACAATTGTATGTGAAAAAAATGAAAACAGTTTCTCTTTGCATATATTTGAGTTGGTGAGGTTGGGATTGGATTTTTGAACTTGTTATTTCCAGTAGAACTCTGATAATATTGCTTGTGCCATAAATACATTTTTTAAGGGTTTAAAAATAAAGCTTTACAGAGGCATCTGTTTGGAGCCAAAATGCATGCAAAGAGCTCTCACTTGTAGAAGAAAACAAGAGAGGGGAACAGATCTATTTCGGGGAAGGACAGGTTAGAGTCTATGCAGCATATGCATGCAGTCATTTGTTAATAACTATTCATTCTACACTTTTTATTTTCTGGTTATCAATGTTCATCTTCGATGAGCTCCCAAAGGGCAAGAAGTCATATTGCTAATTCTCCTAATATGGTGCCCAGCAAGATGGCATGATTAGGTAACTAGTCCAGGGATAATTAAAAAATATTTCTTCCTTTGCCAGTAGTTCTTATTCAATCAAGCCAAAATCAGTCTGTGTACCAGAGAACCATTCTGGGGCTTTGATTAAAAAAAACCACAGAAGATTTTAATCTCTTTTCTGAAAATACCCTAAAAGGAACAATGCTGTTTTCATAAATCTGCTTTCTCAAATGCAGTTCAGCTACTATCCCCGGATTAATTTCTATAACTATAAAAAAAACACATGTACATAAGAACAAAGGCTGGATAGAACCTGAAAAGTGGGGGAGAGGGGGAGGATAGGTCAGTATAAATTATTTTACGTGACTTTTTCTTTTATTTTGATTTCTAAAATTATTTCTTTTATTTTTAAGTAATTTCTACACCCATTGTGACTCCACTGACTGAGCCAGCCGGGCGCCCCTCCAGAATTATTTCTTGAACAACAATTTTTTATGAGTTTAGAGTGAAAAAAAATCACCCCATTTCTTCCAAGATAGGGCTACTGGACTGGCAATTGTTTGAGACAACATGAACTTGAAGAAGAAATCTCCAGCTGAGGTCTTCATTGTTTTCCTTGAGGTCTTAATTGTTTTCCTCCTGAGTTTCTTCCTTCCCTATTTTATTTTATTTTTTTCTTTTATTTTTTTCTTTCCTTCCCTATTTTACTGATACACTTAGCATGAACAGTGGGGAAGGCCCAGCCAGCTCTCTAGGAGCCAATGAACCCATTTTCTTTTAGTTTATTTTATTTTTAAGATTTTGTTTATTTATTTGACAGGGAGAGAGTGAGCACAAGCAAGGGGAATGGCAGAGGGAGAGGGAGAAGCAGGCCCCCCACTGAGCAGGGAGCCTGACATGGGGCTCGATCTCAGGACCCCGGGATCATGACCTGAGGGGAAGGCAGATGCTTAACTGACTGAGCCACCCACATGCCCCCTATGAGCCCATTTTAAAGCTGAGGACACCAACGCTCAGAGATTATCACAGCATCTTGGGCCTTAGAATGGACCTTGAGGGCATCTCATCCAAGCCTTTTGCCCCATACCTTCAATCCCATCACTCAGTGATGGAAGAGGTTAAAATTATGGCCCAAGTTACAAACCTTGTAAATGGCAGAGCCAGAACTTGAGCCAGTGGTGCTAACATGGAGCTCTTCCCAAGCTGCCTTCATACCTGCTTGGGATCTTCTTGCCTGAGTGAGAGAAAGCCGCCCGAGAATGAGTTCCTGGTAGTTTCTGTGGCTACAGAGGTCTGCATAGCAATTCTGCCTTTGGGCTTCCTTATTGGCCCTGCCCAAGGCCTCCGGAGAGCTATACCATTCAGAGGCATCTGTTTGGAGGCATCTTTACCTTCCCTAGTTCTAGGAGTGGTCTTGCCAGGTGGGTCTGACCTGTGTACCTTCAGGCAGGTTCGTATTCCCAGCAGCCTTTGACTCTGGACACCGCTCTGTGTTCTTAACTCTAGTCCAACGTTCTGGCCCTGGAAGAGGGTAGAGAGGCACTGTGCCCAGTGAAATCCTGACTTCATCTTGGGACCTGGAAAATCTTCCATTGATTTTTCTTATCAGGCATCCAATTTCTCCAAACTGCTTTGAGACCAAGATAAAACACATGCATTTACAAGGTGTAACTCCTGGCTGAAGTTCTTTACCAGGTACTTCTTAACACTTGAGGGTTCTGGGATGACATTTCTGGCCCAGGGTAAATCTTTCAGCTGTTTTTCCAGGTCTTGGTTGGTATTTATATTTTCAGAAAAAAAAGGAAGGGAGGGAGGGAGAAATTACAACTTGTGATATTCAACTTCAAGAACACGCTTGATGGAAAGTTTTCGTACTAAATAGAGTAACCTATTCGTGGTGCTTGTCCCTCTGATAGCTTTGAAATGGCTCTTTGTGGTGACTCTTTTATGTCTCCCATAAAAACCCATTATCTGGATAAAGGCTGAAAAATAGCAAGTACGCTTCTTTCTAATTTCCCTGCATTTATTTGGGGTGGAGATGATTAGAGACACAGTTAATCGCTAGTAATATAAACCCTAACATTGGAGCACCTGGGGTTCTTTTGCTACTCAACAGAGTGCTTTTGTGGTGGGTTTTTGAGCACAGACACATCTCTTTTCTTTTTACACAGAGCTTGCTTTGACATACAAGCCAAAAATTTACTTGAGGCAACCTAAAGAGTATGAGAGAGAATGTCTGTCTGTTTGGTTTTTTTAAACACTGAACACTACAGAGTATCCTTACAGCATAAAGTAGGTATGTTCCATATAGGACAGCTGAACACAGGCATTTATTAAGTAGGAAGTGAGCACAATGTGCTTTTTAAATTCACTGAAAATATTTTGAATCCTTGCCGTTCTGAACCGTTCAGGAATCTTTAACCCTAGGTTTTGAAATATGAATCAAGCAGGATTGATATTGAGCTTTTTTTTTTTTTTTTTTGGTCTTGGCTACAATTTGAGAAATGTTTTTGTATGTGTTTGTTCCAAAAATAATTAAAAATGGCTGATCAGAAATACATATAGAAATGCATGCCCAAAATAAAGAGATCAGGACAACGGTGGAACAGGTAGGAAAATAAAATTAAACCAATGATAAGGTCACTACACAGAGGTATCTTGTGGGGTTCCTTTATTTGGCCCTACTAACGGACATGGGAAGTATACCTGGATTTAAATGAAAAGTCTAGTATTGATTATAATTCACATCTCTCTTTGTTGCCCTAGAGTTCTTAACTGAGCCCCAGCAACTGTAAATTTTCACAGACTAATTATTTGAGTTTGTAAAGGAGCAGATTCAGTGAGGCCCTCCTTGAGTCTTTCTGCTGTTTAGCTATTTTATCTCCCATTAGCATATCATCCTCAGAGGTTGATGAAGGAAAAAGATGTGCAAGTCATCCCGGCCCATCTTGTGTCTTGGTTTAAAAAACGTGGGTGGTGGGGGGGTGCCTGGGTGGCTCAGTTGGTTAAGCGACTGCCTTCAGCTCAGGTCATGGTCCTGGAGTCCTGGGATCGAGTCCCGCATCGGGCTCCCGGCTCGGCGGGGAGCCTGCTTCTCCCTCTGACCCTCTCCCCTCTCATGCTGTTTCTCTCTCTCGCTCTCAAATAAATAAATAAATAAAATCTTTTAAAAAAAAATGTGGGGGGTGTGATGGGGTGCCTGGCTGGCTCATTTGGAAGAGCATGTGACTCTTGATCTTGGGGTTGTGAGTTTGAGCCCCTGGTAGGAGGGAAAGATTGCTTAAAAGAAATAAATTTAAAAAACAAAAGAGAATTATATAAAAGGGGGTACCTGGTTAGCTCTATTGTTAAGTGTCTGCCTTCGGCTCAGGTCATGATCCCAGGGTCCTGGGATGGAGCCTCACATCCGGCTCCCTGCTCAGCGGGGAGCCTGCTTCTCCCTCTCCCACTCCCCCTGCTTGTGTTCCCTCTCTCGCTGTGTCTCTCTCTGTCAAATAAATAAATAAAATCCTTAAAAATATAAGAGGGGGTGTTGCAAAGGGGCAGTGTGTGGGGGTCAGAAGTAAGGCAGTTAGACGTTGGGACCATTCGGAAGAGGAGAAGTAAGAAATCCTTAAAGTTTGTGGTTTGTAGTTACCAAAACCAGCACAAGAAAGAATTCATGTAGACGTCTTGTGAAGGCAAGCTTTCAGAGCTTGAACAACTCGGGTTTAACCTATGCAAGTCCCTGTACACACAGATTTTTTTCTCAATAAATGCAGTCCAGCACTGTAAATGTCTTTTCCTTATGACTTTCTTAATAACATTTTCTTTTCTCTAGCTGAGTTTATTGTAAGAATCCAGTTGACAGTACATATAACATACAAAATACACGTTAATTGTTTATGTTCTGGGTAAGGCTCTCAGTTAACAACAGGCTGTTAGTAATTATGGTTTTTGTGGAGACAGAAGTTATACGTGGATTTTCAACTGTGTGGGGATTGGTGCCCTGAACGCCAGCATTGTTCAGGGCTCCACTGTGTAACATTTCTTGATTTTGAACATTTCCCTACACTCACAGAAATATAAGCTTCAATGTCCAAGGTACTCAGGTTCAGTAGCTTCATAAAAAGCCTCTTGATCAGACCAGTTTGGACACATCATCATCTAGAAATAGCCAACACAGAATAGAGAGCATTAGACAGCATAGTTGTTCAACAACATGTAAATATATCAAACCAAGAGAACCTTATTTTGCTATTAAAATCACAAAAGTTACATAAACAGAGAGTGTCGTAAAAACTATCATGAAAAGAGTATTTATGAGAAAATGAGAAAAATGAACACTGATATGTAAACTATAAAATGTAAAACACCTGGCTGGCTGAGCTGGAAGAGCATGTGAGTCTTGATCTCAGGGTGGTGAGTTCGAGCCCAGTGTTGGGTAGAGATTACTTAAAATAAAATAAAAATAAAATGTAAAATACCTAAGGTAGATAAAGACTAAGGGGAGTGTGTAAAAACAAAAGTAATTATTTTGGGTTGACAAAGATGATGAATTTCTTTTCCTTCTCACAGTTTTTTTTTTTTTTGATGTTTTGTCATAATAAATATAATTGGAGGAGAAAAATGAAAACAAAAATTTTCACGTGAAGAATATTTTTTTATAAACTCACTGAATAATGTGTACTTTGTGTTCATTCAAATGTGATTTGTTTTTTAAGTCTAAAATTTACAGAATCGTGGAAGACCATCTAAACTGTTTTTCTTGCCAATAAAATGTGGGGGGTGGAGTGGGGGGATATTTTTCCATAGAAATGTAGACAGAAGAACTCAATGCTGGTTTTCTTTTCTTCTTTCCAATCTTTCTTAGGGATCACCATAGGAGTCTTGGTTCGAGAATACAGCAAGCTCTCTAGTCTGGAGAAATTCTACTTTGCTTTTCCTGGGGAAATCCTAATGAGGATGCTGAAACTCATCATTTTGCCATTAATTATATCCAGCATGATTACAGGTACCTTGAGAAAACTGATGGTTCTCTGTGATTATTTAAGGAGCTGTCTTTTAAGTTGTTCTTTTCTAATTATGGAAAAAATTGAAATGCATTGGATGCATCTCATACACACACACACACACACACACACTCCTTACTTGGAAAGTGTATATTTACTTGAGTGGAAATATTTCATTATTCACAAAGTGGCATGGCTCTGCCTAAGGCCTTGTCCACCACTGCTTGAATCTTCATCTGGCCAGCCATGTGATATCTTGGGAGGAAGATGCCATTTTCAAACATATTATAAATAAAACTCTATCCAGGGCACAGGACGTAAAAAAAAAAAGTCCACATATTTGATCACTGAAATGTCAGCCAGTGTCCCCGGGGGAAATGTGGGTGTCAGTTTTGATGTTGTTTTGAGTAGCTCACTCATCTGTTTCCCAACTGCCGCCATGCTGCCCCCCCCCCCCCAACGAGGCTGTCCTCCAAGTCTCTCTGCCTTCTTCACTCCGCTTCCACGCCTCCACGCCTCCACATACCTGACCTGAAAACTCACAGCCACACGCTGTGGGGAACGTTTAAGGATGGGTTTGCACCACATTTTAAAAGCCTAGTATTTTAAAATCCGAACTTGTGACACAGTTGGATTTGGAAATGCTTTTTCCCTTCTTGGTCACTCTATTGCAGGATCCCTTTAAAGAGCAAGCTCGCCTCTGGGGGTAGAGATTAATTTGGCTTACAAAAATGTCATTTGTCTGGGTGTGGTAAGCTGCTCAGTGCATTCCATAGTTTCTTGTACTTACCTTAATTCTGGCATTAAGTAAAATGTGGACTGACAGTCGCTAGTGTTGTCAACTTGAAAAAATCAAGGTTTTCTATAATCATACAAGTAGGATTCTTGACATGTCCTCTTCTAGAATGTTTTTCCCTGTTGCCACTTCAAAGACCTGGGGCTGATCTATGTAGAGTACTGGGTGTTGGCTCAGGGGAGGGAGGATGGGTATCAGGATCTGCTGCACTTAGCAGCTGCATTGCTAGAAGAACTATAGATTTGGCTATTGAACTTTCCAAGTGCCAAACTCCAGTCAGGCTAGAATCCCCCGGGAGCCTTGTCCTTAAATGGTCTTTATGTTCTTGGCTTATTACAAGCCTGAAAAGAGCATTTAATTATTTTTATGTATGTATTTAATTATGTTTTGGAAATGCCTGGCTTCTTTTAGGCCCTGCAACCTGGGGGCCAAATCAGTAGGCCAGTGGTTTATACCACATATGAGTTGTTTATCTGTTCAACTTTAAATTATCAGAAGCATTTAAAATTTGGAAGATTTCGTGTAACCGCCCAGGTTTCTGGGTTCCTCTGAAAAGAATTAAGATCAGGAAACACTGGACCGATGTCCCCCCACAGACCAACAGTGATCTGGAGCTGAGAGACGACTCTTCTGTTTAGTTGAAGCAAATACATTTGAGGATAACACGGCCCCTACCTCTCCCTATCATCTGATACCTCGTCCACTGCACTCATTTACATTACCTGCTGGCCCCATTGGTGTTGCCTTTATAACCCCTGAGCATTTTCTCCAAATCAAGATTCTAAACCTTTTCTTAGGCTCCTTTGAGAACATGATGAAAGCTTTGGACTCTCTCCCAAGAAAAATGTTCATGGTTGTACATACAATAATACTATATTTTGTATGCAACTGTATAAGGTACATAAATCACTTGATGATCAATACCATTTAAAACTTGGGTCTATGGAGGGGGGCACCTGGGTGGCTCAGACAGTTGAGCGTCCAACTCTTGATTTTGGCTCAGGTTATGATCTCGGTGTCGTGGGACTGAGCCCCACATCGGGCTCCGTGCTGCTGAACATGGAGCCTGCTTGGGATGCTCTCTCTGCCCCTCCCCTGCTCTCTCACACACTCTCTCTCTCTTAAAGATAGATAGATAGATAGATAAAATAAATAAATAAAACTTGGGTCTATGGAGGAATGTATGGAAAGTTGATCCAAATTAGGCAGCGAATCCAAAACTCGTGCATTAAACTGGGTTTTGGAACAAAAGGTAAAAATACATGTATGAATATGCTCGTATAATATCAGATGTTGAAATATGTACCACTCTTGGCAGTCAATGACTGGTGGTATTTTTGCAGTCTGGCTGTTTTGTGTGCTAGCTCAGCCTTGCAGATAATCTAGGAGAATAATTTGCAGCCCTCAGCACTCTGCTCACATAGCCCAGCTGGTTTCTAGAACGGGAGCACAGATCTGGACATTTCTACATTCTACATTTTTCCTAAAGGAAAACCCCCAGGAGTGAAACAGGAGTAAGAGAGAGACCAGAACCGCTACCCAAAGGGACGTGAATAAAGCAGTCTGGGAACAGTGATGCCATGTACGTGATTTAAATTGTCAGATTAAAAGGGGGAACATAATATTACTAGTGTTGGCAAGGTTGTGGGAAAACGGGCTCCTTCATACATTTTTGATTATTGTATTAATTGGAACAAACTTTTGGGGGGTGCAGCTTGGAACATGTCCCGATCTCTCTCCACTTTGTAATTCTACTTCTCAGAATTTCTCGTAAATAATTAGAGATCTGTTCAAAGATTTAGGTACAAGAATGTTCATGGTAGCATTTTTTTTTATAATGGTGGTGAATTATAAGCAATCTAAATGTAAATTATACCCCTAAGTTATGATTCTCTGCAATTGTTGAAAACCTTGTTTTGGAAACATTTAATGGCATGTGGATATGTTCCTCACATGGCATAAAATAGGAAGATAAAAACAAATTGCACAACAGGATGTTGTATACAATCTGAAATTTATTAAAATTTATGTGCATTTTTAAATGTTGGGAAGCAAACCAGTTAATGATGGTTAGATCGAGGTAGTAAGAAAACATGACTCATTGCGCTTTCTTTACATTTTCAAGGCGAACACATGTTTGTTATTTTTGTTTGGTTTTGTATTTTCTTTCTCTCTTCCTCCCTCTCTCTCTTTTTCCCCCCTCTCTCTCTTTCTCTCTTTCTTTTTTAAGGAAAAAAAGGCGGGGCGCCTGGGAGACTCAGTCGGTTAAGAATCTGCTTTCGGCTCAGGTCATGGTCCCAGGGTCCTGGGATCAAGTCCCGCATCAGAATCCCTGTTCAGTGGGGAGCCTGCTTCTCCCTCTCCCTCTGCCTGTCTCCCCACTCATGCTCTCTCTTTCTCTCTCTCTCACTCGCTCCCTTTCTCTCTCAAATAAAAAAAAAAGGAAGAAAGAAAAAAGAGAGAGTGGGATGGGTTCTACTTTGTGCTCCTCGGGCTCAGCCTCTGGCAGGTTCCCCGCTCCCCTCCTCCCCAGCCGTGCTCCCAGCCCCCCACAGCTCTGCACCACCTTTTCCCTGGTGCTCCATCCTCCCCCAAACCCTGCAGGGGTCCTCAGCGCCCCCGCCCAGCAGGGGAGAGTAGCAGGACAGCTGTAGAAATACACTAGAGCAGTTATCACATTCCAAAAGCCTTCATAAACCCAGCAGATCAATAACACATCTTATACACTTATTAGGACAAAGGAAGATGGATGTTGGAAGCTGGGGAGAGTGAGATGAAAGCCCTCAGGATACACAAATTAGAGGTAGAAATAAAAATTGAGACCTACGACTAGTAACCTGTGCTTCTGCATAAAGGAAACTCTCTTGATGAATTAACAAGTAGGAAAAAAAAAAACCCTCTGTCATCAAAGCCTGTGCTGACATAAAAATACTTACTTTATAGCCTTTTTTTTTTTTTTTTTTTTTTTTAAACAGAAGGAGCCTTCTTCATGGGACGAGCAGGGTAAGATGTCACATCAGTCGGGGAAATTTGAATATAGGCTGGCTGTTAGATGGTATCAAACATTGATAATTTTCTTAGCGGGGATAATGGCATTTAGTTATGTAAGAAAATGTCCTTTTTAATGCATATGGAATGATGTAGGGGTAAGATGACAGAATGTCTAGAATTTAGTTAAAACGGAAAAAAAAAGAAGGCACAGTTGACAAAATCTCAGGGCGTTTTCAGACACAGGCACTGTAGGCACCAGCAGAATCCTTCCCATAGTTTACAGCCCGAGGGACAGACTCGGGAGGTGCCGACTATCTGTTTGGGCCCCGTTAACATTTAGGTTTCTAAGCTGTATTTGTAACCAGACCACCAGGGGAATAGCAGGGGAAGTGGCTTATGCACATGCCTGAGAACTGTGGCTCTGGAAAATCCTGGTCCAGGTTTCCCCAGCCAGTGAGTTTCAATTCAGAGCACGTTTTCCTTAATACACAAATGATGATGACTTGAGCCTCCTAGGACCAGCACGGAAAGGGAATGGCCCCTCAACGGCCGCTCCCCGAGGTTCTTTGAGCGGCTTTCCAAGATGGTGCCCCAGCTGTGCTCAGGAAGAGGTCCCCAACTCTTCCACTCCAGCCTCTCTGCCCCCACCACCTGGGCCAGAAGTGCTCTGCCAGGCACAGCTGCACCTCTCCCCCGACTGTCTCCTGTGCCTGCCGCCACCCTCTGACCCCGAGGAGCTCCCCCTTTGCTCCTCTATCCTAAGATAGGAATGAGAACGTAATTCTTCAAAGCATAGCTGAGCCCAGGCTGTGCCCTGGGACAAAGCTTTATGAAAGGTTGGGGAGTGAAAGTAGGGGAAGCACCCACAGTGACATCCACCTGCTCCCTGATAGGGGTCTTCTGAGAGTCCCGGGGCATCTTAAGAGGGCTGCCCCTTCGTTTAGCTGTCAGCCTATTCCTTCCTCCACATGAAGATGTTCCAGGCATTGCCACACCCCTGGCCCCACCACCTACACTAGGTTTTGAAAAGGAAGAATTTCACTATCACACAGGTCTTCCTGTCCTGACCCAGAGGCGACCTCTTCCTGGGAGGACCAACATCAAGGAATATCCATTTTGGGGGAACTCTCCTCCGAGCTGCAAAGGGATGGTTTGCCTTGGGGGCCCCATCAGGAGACTCACACTAGAATGGGTACCACTGGTGCCTGCCAGGTTGAGGCCTAGGCACCTAACCTGCAGGACATGGGAGTCTGTCCAGGTTGGGCTGTGCTGAGTCCATGCCACCTCCTGTGCATAGTTGCTCCTGGGAGCTAGGTGCTTATTCCTACCCCTTCCCATGGCCCTCCGCTCTGGATTTCCTACACGTGTCGGCCCCTCAGGAAGCCACAGCGGTGTGCCCCGCAGTACATTCCAAATTCATTCCATTCCAAATTCATTCCATTCCAAGCCAAGGAAACGCCCTCCTTTCCCTGCGCCCCAAGCCACTGAGTCCCTGGATCCTAGTACTGATTTCACCTCCTGAACAAATCACGTACCAAACATAAGACTTTGGTAGAAAACACTTGCATTCTGTTTATTGATGACCTTCCTATTTTGACAAGAGCACTAGTTGGGTTGGATTTACATCTTTAAGGATAAATGTAAGATTCCACCCTTCAATGGTTTAAAAAAAACTTGTTTCAAACTTTAAATGGTTGTCACTTCGGCCTCTACATCAGGATTTTCAGATTTGGGGGGCTTGATCTCAACTCTAAGGCCAGAGGTTTTCCACTACATTTTAACCAAGAAAAAAAAATTAAGTCTTATAGAGGCTTAGACAGAAACAATATTTATGAAACAACAGCCAGATGTAGAATACCTACGGAAGTTGGTTTCCTAGCAAGCAGGGGTCTGCAAACTTTTTTTTGTAAAGGACCAGATAGTGAATGTTTTAAGCTTTTCAAGCCAGATGTGCCTTCCCAACTGGCTGTCACCAGAAAGCCGCCATGAGCAATATGTAAGTGATGGGCATAGCTGTGTGCCAATAAAGCATTTATTTGCAATAACAGGAGGCCAGCCAGCAGCTGGTCAAGATGAAGGACAAGACTAGATTCAAACTCTCAAGATACGGGTTCGTTAAGGTGGAATCATGTGGCAAAATAAATGAACACAACAAGCAACGATGACTCATATCAAGCAATGAGTGTAAATGTCCCTAAGAGGCACTGAGGAATGGAGAAGTCAGTCAAGGTTTTTGGAGATGCCTATTTTTTCAATTCAGGGTTTGCAAGCGATGACACACTTGGATCGTGTGGGCTGGGGAAGGCATTTTTTTTTTCAGCTGTGTATTCATTTACTCATAAACAGCTGTGTACCTGGGTACTATCCGTCATCCTCCAGTGGAAAGAACTGTCCCCTGTGCCCCCCTGAAACAGGGTTCGGTGGAACTCAACATTTGTTAACCCCAACGGTATGACAGCAGATGAAGAGAAAATCGCCTGTGGGAGGGTGGGGTGCCTGCCACTCACCTGTTCATGGACCCCAGGACTTGTGCTAGTCGGGTCCACGAGTTCCCTCATGGGTAAGAAAGTAGGAGGGAAGACACACGTATCATTTGGTTGTACCTCTCCCTGTAGGGAGCTAAGAATATTCATATACAAAGTGATTTTTTGTGCATTTTTGATCAAGAAGTTAAAAATATACAATGCAGTGAAACTCAAGTACATATACAAAGTGATTTTTTGTGCATTTTTGATCAAGAAGTTAAAAATATATAATGCAGTGGAACTCAAGTACATGTACAAAGTGATTTTTTGTGCATTTTTGATCAAGAAGTTAAAAATACACAGTGCAGTGAAACTCAAATACATATACAAAGTGATTTTTTTGTGCATTTTTGATCAAGAAGTTAAAATATATAATGCAGTGAAACTGGAGCTAAGAGTGTGCAATGTCAACTTCAGCTGGTAGGGGAGAGGGTGGAGTATGCGTGCTTTTTTGGAAACATTGGTTTTTTGTGGTTTCATCTCTAGAAAACTGCCATTCCCAGGTGGCCTGTAAACCTAAAACTCCATGCTGGGGAAGGCAGGGTTGTAGCCAAAAACCATACAGACCAAGAAGGAACTTCTTGCCTCAATTGCAACATCTGTAACCACTGGACTTTGCCTTTTTTTGTGCTTTTTTTAACTTTTAAGCCTCAATGGGGAACCTAGAAAATAAGATGAACTAAACAGCTTTGCACACATGAGTTAAACATTTTCCTAAGATCATCCGGAAGTTCATGTTGAATTAGAACACAGCTATTGAAGCCAGAGGACTTATTCTATTAATTGGATGTCTATGATGCCTTTTCTGCAAAGCAGAAAGGAGCACCTAATGTATAAAGAGTAGAGCTCCCACAGTGAACATGCCACTTGCCACAGTAATCAAATGAAAAGTGGCAAGAGATAAATATGCCCTGCTTCAGTCTCATTCTGAGATAGTGAAGCCCCAAGAATCAACCATGGATGAGCTTTAACTTGTGCTTATACTCAGGACACTGGCTCACAGCTCTGCTCGACTGTAAGTTAACCTGATTTTGTTTCTTTAAAAAAAGGAGTGATAAACCATGCAGGGACTCTAAGAAACCTCCTCTGTGTTGACTGCATGGACCTGGGATACCACTCGTTCATTCATTCACTCACTCACTCATTCATTGCATCTTCAATGTCCCAGGCTCTGTGCTAGGCATACATGACATAAAGATAAGTCCTGGTCCAGCAAGAAAGATGAACTGTGATAAGTGTTTTGTGGGAATGAGGACGGTGGAGGGGACGCTGGGGTGGAGTTTTCAAGAAAAGATCAGGATCAGATGAAGAGGGCAGGGACTCCGGGCAGAAGAAAACAGCAGATGGCTTGGCACCTCTCGAGGAGGACAGTGAGACTTCGAGCAGAAAGAACGCTGGAGACACGGGGAAGAGGAGTGGGGATGGAAGGGTGAGCATGTGCCTTCATCAGGGGTCTGTCTAGGCATGGGGAAGCAAGTGACAGAGGTGACTGCCGCCTGCACCGTTCTCTGCAAAGGAACACGGCGAATGAGCTGCAGGTGGGGAAGTACTGTTTTGTTTTGTTTTATTAATTTTTAAATTTTAATTCAATTAACATATAAAGTATTACTGGTTTCAGAGGTACAGGTCTGTGATTCATCAGTCTTATATAACACCCAGTGCTCGTTACATCACATGCCCTCCCCAGTGCCCATCACCCAGTTACCCCATCCCCCCAGCCGCCTCCCCTCCAGCAACCCTCAGTTTGTTTCCTATGATTAAGAGTCTCTTCTGGTTTGTCTCCCTCTCTGGTTTTGTCTTGTTTTATTTTTTTCCTCTCTTCCCCTATGATCCTGTTTTGTTTCTTAAATTCCACATATCAGTGAGATCATAGGTGGGGAAGTATTGTTAAAGACAAAAAAAATTCAGTGACACTTGTTAAAGTCGGTAAGGCAGACTTTATCCCAGACCATCATGATAGGTGTGGGGACCACTGCAGTGGGATTTCACAGTGGGGGGTGGCGGCGATGGGGCTCTACTCTGAATACAGCATCAGCAAGTGAGAATTGATCTCCAAGGAGCAGGGGAGGGGGGATCAGTAGGTGGAAAATCACTAAGAGAAACCATCAGGGGAAAGGGGGATTCTGGCTAAACCAACCTAGTAGGATTCTTGCTGAAGGCAGGCCAGGGTGGCCAGATATCACCTGGGAGATGGTGGAGGATGGGGAGCCTAATTAGGTATGCAGAGTGATCAGATACTGGGTTCTGGTTAAACCAACTTAGCAAAGTTCTTAGGAAAACTAGATTTTGCATGAAAATACACAGATGGGTTTAGGAGGAGGTCCAGGAGCCTGACAAGGTGTGGTTAAACAAAAACCTTTGTTGGTATCAATCACAGAGGGACAGGAGAGTCTAGTGGTGAAGCATGCGGACCAAGGGGCCAGACTGCCCAGGTTTGAATCCCGGCTCTGCCATTTGCTAGCTGTGAAACCCTGACAAGTTACTTAACTTGTCCTCAGCTGTGAAATAGGGAAACAGTAATGCTGTGTTGTGGTATGTCTGATACTGTCAGAAGTTTCTAGAAAGTCCCTGCATTGGCATCAGAAGCTACAGAGCCAATATTCGAATTGAGCCATACAGGTGCAAGTACACTCAATGCATGCATTCTGGAAAGGAAAACGTTACAAAAGGACTTACTCTTTGTAAGACACTAGGTTGTAAAATTCACCAGCATACAAGTGGCTTCTACCCAGAATCCTGAGCTACTGATTTTATAGGATAAGGAGAAGCAAAAAGAGAGAAAAGAGAGCTCAATAATAATTAGGTTGTGGTAAAGAGAAAAAAAGAGAAGTTTCACTGAGCTGTTGGCTGTCCTGATGTCAAAGCATTCGTATGGACTTTGAAGAGAACGGCTGAGTCCCTCAGATCGTCTGAGGTGTGTTTAATACTCCTACTGAATCATAAGCTTCCTATAAAAGCTCATGGGGTCTTCTGAAAAGTTGGTCCCAACTACAAATACCGCCAAGGTCCGTAGTATTAAAAAAAAAAAAAAAAAAAAAAGTTGCAAACAGCTCCCTGAATGGCTGAAGACCAGGAGACCAGCCGGCTCCTTCTTGACACACGTTTTGAACATCAAATGTAGAGGCTGCAAAGTGACCTTTAGTTGGTTCTGCCTGAGGACCGGTTTATTTTGTTAACTTCACAGAATAGTCTAAGGTGGTGATATAACCTATTTTCAGGGAGTTCTTTGTATTGATGCCTCTAAGAAAAGTAGATGTCATGGGCAAGCATGCACAGAAATATATTTTGCATGCTCCTGTCTGCCTCCTCTCTCCCCTGTCACACCCAGGGGTATTAATCAGGCAGCAGAGATGTCCCCGTGTTCTGGAATAGCAAGGTGAGGTCATAGCCAGCCTTGTTTTCCCTGGGGAATGAACTTGTTCATTTAACCCTCATAGCAACCCAAGGAAGTTGTAAGGTAGGGGGGACCCTATCTCCATCATCAGAGATGAGGACAGTTCCAAGGACTGTTCAAGATCACACAGATCATAAGAGCAGCACCTGGGACTAGTGCAGAGTCTCGAGTTCTGTTCTGGAACATTCCACCGTCCAGGGACCAAAGACCAAGGGAGGGGGCTGCAGCAGGCAACCATATATAACTAAGTGACTCATTCAACCACCACACGTTAATCAAGCTCTTCCTACGTGTTGGGCACTAGGTGTTCATTGATGACCATGCAGGCATCTGGGTCTCCAGGGACTTCGTGCTGCTCACTACAGTCTAGTGCTAAAGACAGACGATAAATAATGAGCCCATTGATACAACTTGTGAAATGTGATATGAGCAGGGTGCCAGGTGAAGAAAACAGAGGAGCCTGGTTTAACCTGGTGCCTCAGGAAAGGAGCCACAGGAAAAGACGTGAACGTAGACAAATGAAGAGTAGGGAGAAGGCCGTTCGTTGGACAGAGAAAGGAGTCCCTGCAAAGTGAGAGGGAGCTGGGTCTGTCCGGGTGAAGGCTGGGGGGATGCCCAAGCTGGAAGGTGGCGCAGGCTGGGGTGGGGCGGCAGGCAGGCCCCCTTCCCTCGGGGTCTCTTCAGCCGGGGTGAGGATTCTCTAGCTTATCATCCATGCCATTGAAGGTCATACCAGAGTGTGAAACGGCCTGACCGATGTTCTTAAAGGATCTCTTTGGTGCCCATGTGATGAAGGAATACAGAAGGATTCTGGAGAAAGAGTGAGGGAATGAATGAGCTAATAGTTGCTGAGTGCCTTCCATTCGATTATTTCATTCAGTAATGATGGAGGCTATTTACCGCACAGTTAAGTCCTAGGCACTGTATATACCAGGTGTGTTATAGATACTGTTTCTAATCTCTGCAGCAGCTGTGCAAGATGAGGTTACTCGCTTTGCTCCTCACAGTTACCGTGGAGGAGGTAGAGGCATTGAAAACCTGCATTTTTACAGATGGGGAAACTGAGTCTGGAGGCAAAGGCTGGGATTTGAGTCCATGCTTGTTTTCCTCCATGACGGTGATAGAGGGACCGGAGTCCTCTGGGTGGGAGGGTTTGAACTCCTTGCAACAAGGAGTTTTTTGGGTCTTGTGTCCATTCCCAATTGTGAAGCACCATCAAATACCAGACCAAAAAAAAAACAAAAAACAAAACCTTCCAGTAATGGAGTTAATTTTGACACCTTAATGACAAGGTGGAGGGAGACCGTCACGAAAATTTTGTTCTCCAGTGGGTGGTAGCTTAATCAGAGAGCTCTCAGGGGAGTCTTTTGCCCTCAGGTGTTTATTTTTAAAACATGCTGTTGTTTATCCCATAGCAACTGCTTCCTTTGTAGTGTTTTTATAAAAAGTTCTAATAGATTATCACTGCTCTGGCCAGGGGCCAGCACCCCAGCTCATCAGAGCTTCCTCCCAAGGTAAAAAAGCAAGTGTGCGGTCTTAAAATAAAGAGCTAGCAGGTGCCTCTGACTTCCAAGGACAACCTTGGATGGTATCCCTGTTTCTAGGCCACAGCCCAGCCTCGAAACTCTCCCTGGTTTTAGAGGATAATCCTGGGCTCACTGGAAACTGGACTTGTTAAGGAAATGAAAATTCAGTGACACTTGTTGAAGGTGGTAAGGCAGACTTTATTCTGGACCATCACAATAGGCGTGGGGATCGCTGTGGTGGGATTTCGCAGTTGGGGGAAAGAGATTGGGCTCAACTCTGAATACAGCATCACATGTGGGAATTGCTCTCCAAGGAGCAGGGTGGGGGTCAGTGGGTGGAGAAGCACTAAGAGCTGGGGGTCCTGGGGGATTCTGGCCACTCTGAGCTAACAGGGTTCTTTCTGGAGACAGGCAAGGGTGGCCAGACATCACCCCGGGGGATGGTGGAGGACAGAGAACCAGACCAGATATCAAGGGTGGGGGTTCTAGTCGAACTAACTTAGCAGAGTTCTTGCTAAACCTGGATTTTGCAGGAAGTAGACAGATGGGCCTAGGAGAAGGTTCAGGAGCCTATGGGCAAGCAAAGAATCTTTGTCAGAATCCTGCTCATCCTTTTCTGCCCAGTTCAGATGCTGTCTGCCACATCACCTCAGCCTGGCGACATCTCTGGCCCCTCCAAAAGCCCACAGGACCCACCCTCTGTGCCAGGGCTTTGCGAAGCATCCAGTTTTTTAGATGGATGGGAGAGATCCAGGTTTTTTTTGTTTGTTTGTTTTTTCATTTCCAGTATGTCACAGATCGGTAATCTTTGTAAACTAGGATAAAAATGAATTATGAGGTAAAGATCTAAAAAAAAGCAAAGACATACAAAGTGCTAGCCCTACCTTTTGTGTTTCTATTGAACAAACATAAAATCCTTGTCCAATCGCTATAAACTGTTTTAAACCCTGACCTCTGGTTTCTGGGCTTGTAATGTGCCCTGCCTTGTAATGTGTTAGTGTGCAGTCTCCTCTCATCTGTCCGTTCCCAGAGGGCAGGTGGCCGCTCCCAGAGGAAGTGGGTTCTGGGAATGGACTGCAAAGAGGGGTGACCAGGCTTCACCAGGCGTGAGGCATGGCCTGAAATCCAGGTGGCTGTGGACAGTAAAACCCCAGGATAAAGCACAGTGATGTCCCACCTGTTTGGCATAAAGGTGAGCGTGCTGTTTAGCCTTTCCCCCCAGTAAGAGATGGGGGTCATATTCTTAACCACTATGTCATGTTGGTTCTATCCATGCACTACCAAATTCTAGACCAGCGCTGCCTTATGGGACTTCGGTGGTGGTGGAAACAGTCTCTATTTGTGCTGATGTTGTAGCCACGAGCTACACGTGGCTGGGTGTGACTGAGGAAGTGATGGAGAGGTGCTTTCTCCAGGGTGGATTAAGGTACCACTCGCATGACACCCACTGAGCCAGACCACACGTTCTCAACAGGAGCGATATCACCTCCAAGGCAGCAGAGACTGATTCCGTAGGGTTAGGGGAACAAAGGTACTCTTTATGTAAAAAGCACATGTATACATCTAGTACATGCACAGATGTACAGTTTTCTGTAGTATTAAGATTTCATGGGGAAAAGTGTCTAAAAGGGTAGGAGGGGGGCAGGGAGAGCACACGATGATGGGGGGGAAAAGTAGGTAGAGAAACACTAAGATACGGAATATGTTCTCACATGAAGGTCTAGCGTGTATGAAGAGTGTTTTGGTTGTTCACTCTGGGAACTGAACGAAACTGCCTTGCCTGAGTGGTTTCTCAGGAACCTACCC
The DNA here is from genome assembly GCF_011800145.1 of Mirounga leonina. Taxonomy (NCBI): domain Eukaryota; kingdom Metazoa; phylum Chordata; class Mammalia; order Carnivora; family Phocidae; genus Mirounga; species Mirounga leonina. Next base: position 14,676,029 of record NW_023270615.1, read on the forward strand.
ACCAAGTTCCTAACTGCTGACACATGAGTGGATCTTTGAAATGGGCTCATGTTATAAGAAGGGGACTACCTGTAAAAAAAAAAAAAAAAAAGGCAGCTTTTTTCTGTCACAGGGAAAGGATCAAGTACAAAATTCATAAAGCACTTTATTTAATGCCCTGGGGATGCAGAGAAGAATAAGCCTCAGGCCTTGTGGTCAGTGTCTTGATGGAAATGCATCCCAGGAAATGATGGTTCATCATCGGGTCCCCCCTGGCCCCGTGCTGGCAAGGTCAAGAGGTTGTACTGAATTCTGTAACAGAGTTAAGCTTGAGTTTGTTCGTTCAGTATTACTGAGCACCCACTAAATGCTGGACACTCTGGAAAGGTCTCAAGATTGTGCTGTCCAGCATGGCGGCCGTTACCCCACGCGCGAGATTCATGACAATTAAGCAAGATGAAAATTCCCAGTCCCACTAGCCCATTTCCGGTGATCGTTAGCTACACGTAGCTTGTGGCTACGTCAGACGGTACAAATAGCATTTCCACCATCCCAGAAGTTGCACGAGGCAGCGCTGGTCTAGAATTTGGTAGCGCATGGATAGAGCCAGCCGGACGTAGTGGTTAAGAATTTGGCCTTTGGGGTCGAATCTGGGTTTGGGATTCGGGGATGAACCTGAATATTGAGCATAAAAGAAGGCGATGCACTTAACCTGCACTCGTCACCCGCTACACGGTGTGTATGCCGTCATCATTTTTATTATAATTATCATCAGCATCGTCGCTGTGATTGGCAGGTGGGATGAGTAGGACATCCAGACAGGCATTTTATCTTCAAATCAGGTTCAGGCATGTTCCTGTTACTTATGGAGGTTTTCAAAGATGAGGTTGTTTTCCTGCTTAGGTTCCCAATCTCTGCGGTGGTCCCCACCTCTCTGCTCAGCACCACGTTGTAAATCCAAGAGCCTGGACTTGGGGGCCAGCTCTGCCCCCAATCGGTGATGACTGGAGAGGTAGAAGGGGAACTCTAGAGGTAAAATGTAGAGAAGGACGATGGTTGGTTCGAATACGTTTCTGATCTATCCAGGAGAATTGTAGGACTGAAGTAGATTTGAGGAATAAAGCCCTTTCCGAAAGTCACTACAAGACAGGTGCTGTACTCCAGCAGAGAGGAGCTGGCTGGCTGCTCTGGGGGATGTATTTGCTTAAGATATTTCCACCAAGAATCTCATTATTATGAAGCCTTTTATTACCAGCTGGGTCCTGGAATAGAAGCAGAGGCACCAGCCCCATGGCCAGATCATTAAGACAAATTAAGACATATTAACATATGCTGGAAACAATTACCTACATAGATGTAATTTGTTTCCCTGCTGGAGGAAAACTCCAAGAGGGCACAAAACACGTACCTGAGAACAGTTCTGCGGCTACCCTGTGAGCCTGTCACTTGTCAGCCCCTTAGGGGCTGGGAGCCGCTGAAATTAGACATCTACCCAAGGACAGTACGTCTGAAAATACATCCTCTCTTGGACCAGGATTATGTGTGCTGATACAGGTTACCTGGAGTTTTGTTGAATTGGTGATTTTCTTTTTCCTTTTAATCACCTTATTGATATAAATAATTATTTTGATTGTTTATGAAAATAATGCCCAGAGCTCTGAAATAGAATATTAGAGCACATTTTATATTCATACAATATACTTAGCAAACTTAAATATTTGCATTATTGTTTGCTCTTTTTTTTTAAGATTTTATTTATCTGAGAGAGGGGGAGAGAGTGAGTAGGAGGGCACAGGCGGGGGGGCGGGGGGCAGAGGGAGAAGCAGGCTCCCTGCTGAGCAAGGAGCCCGATGTGGGGCTCGATCCCATGTCCCTGAGATCATGACCTGAGCCGAAGGCAGATGCTTAACCGACTGAGCCACCCAGGCGCCCGTTTGCTCTTTGTTTAAGAGACCAAAGTGAAATAGGAGATCATTCATTTCTGAGAGATGATTTGTCTTGTCATCATGATGACAGCTTCCCTTACAGATTTGTCCCATTCATTGAATATGTACAATTATGTGTGAGAAGCGTAGTCCCCCATTCACTTTAAAAAGAAATAGATGGGCCTTTTATAGTGTCAGGAGTGAATATACAAACCACCTGTGCGTGCTGCTAGCCTACAGGTTTATGGCCTTTCCTTGGGGCCGCCCTGCACTTCAGGCTTTGCTCACGGTTATGGGACAACTCACGCAGGCCAGGGATTCAAGCAGTGATTTTCTGTGATGATCGTTTGGCTCAACATGAGGTTCTCATTTTGGAAATCGGGCAGGATAGGGTCTGAAACCTTCACATAACAGTTTGCTGAAAGGTGGTTTGCTTGCTTCTCCACGTGCCGTCTTCCAACATAGACGCTATCCAGATAGCTGCATCACTTGGCTCACTTTAGAGAAGCATCTTTACTGGAGGGCAAGGGTTTCTAGCAAGAAGGGATGTGTGTCTCCCACCTCTACAGCTCTTCCCGACACTCTAGACAACCCTTCCAGTTCCAGGCGACGTTCAGTCATTTTAGAGGCCACCAAAGACCATTTGAGCCTACAGCGAACAGTGTGGCCATAAATCTCTTAAACTGGAAATTTACAAATTAGAAATCTCTATTTATATCCTACCTCTTGAAGATGGGTATTTTAAGTTGTCTCACCGAGCCAGCCACGATAAGGTTGTTAACGTAGAAGCGATTTGAAAATCATAAAAAGAAGAAAATGTGCTAGCCAGGATAAATAATGAAATTGCTGTGATTTATTATGAAAGTTGGCTCTGAGACTCTCCAAAACTCCGGCAATAAGTGGATGATTAAATACATTACGGTACGGTCGCATGACAAGATTATGTAGCTATTAAAATTACCCTCAGGGGGAATTTGTAACAAGAAAATTCTTATAATACAGTATGAATAAGAGAGGATTAAAAACTGTAGAATTAGCTATGTATGTTTACCAAAAAAATCAAGAAAAAATATTGACAGGAAATTCACTACGGCTGATGAGATGGAGTGATTTTTATTTTCCTCCTTTCAGATTATTATCACGAACACATATTACTTTCATAATCACACACCAAAGTTTTCTTTTTGGTTGACTCTGAGCTTCCTGACAGAAAAAGGCAGAAGGGGAAACAATCATGAGTTTTACAACGTTCATTATGTGAGGGAAGAACCATCTCTGTCCTTCCAAGATCAACTTTTTCTGGATCCTGAATTCCAGAAGGGGTTTATCCGAAAGGCTGTGGGGTGATGTGACGTACAAATCTTGACGAACTTCTTAAAGCAGCTGCTGACCAGGCAGCTGACCAGGCAGCGGGGTGAGCGGGGGAGGCGAGCCTGCCCCTCGCCCGTCTTCCATCTCCATTCCCTGTCCGCAGTTTTGAAGAGCTTCTTTTGCCCGTTGCATCTTAGCCAGACAAAATGTGTGAGATAGGCCTAGCAGGTGCGGAGGACAGCTCTCGGCGCTTTCTTTCACACCTTGAGAATTGAATGGCCTCCAGTCCTAGAAATGGCTTCTTTTAAAAACTAATGGGGGTGCCTGGGTGGCTCAGTCGTTAAGCGGCTGCCTTCGGCTCAGGTCATGATCCCAGGGTCCTGGGATCGAGCCCTGCGTCGGGCTCCCTGCTAGGCGGGAAGCCTGCTTCTCCCTCTCCCACTGCCCCTGCTTGTGCTCTCTCTCTCGCTGTGTCTCTCTCTGTCAAATAAATAAATAAAAATCTTAAAAAAAAAAAAAAAAAACGGGCGCCTGGGTGGCTCAGTTGGTTGGGCGACTGCCTTCGGCTCAGGTCATGATCCTGGAGTCCCTGGATCGAGTCCCGCATCGGGCTCCCTGCTCGGCAGGGAGTCTGCTTTGCCCTCTGACCCTATCCCCTCTCATGTGTTCTCTCTCATTCTCTCTCTCTCAAAATAAATAAATAAAATCTTTAAAAAAAAAGACAAAAAACAAAAAACAACTAATGTAACTTGACTCTCCCCTCTCCCCCCCACCCCCCCGCAGGTGTAGCTGCGCTGGATTCCAGTGTATCCGGGAAAATTGGTCTGCGTGCCGTCATATATTATTTCTGTACTACTGTCATCGCTGTAATTCTAGGTAAATTCTATTTCTGATTCCTTATTCCTCTGTATAGTGGTGACTTTTCCTTTAAAAGTAGCTGGGCTTTTTTTAAGGCACCTTTTTTTTTTTTAATTCAAAAAGTAGTTTTGTCAAACCACCGTGAAGCCTTTGGGCTTAAAGTCTACCCAGCACCTTTTCCAAGAAGAAAATACAATACTGACTGAAGTTCAGCCGTGATGCTGCTTATTCATGTCCCTAGTAAGAAACAGAAAGAGGGTGAGAGTTCTGTGCTTTACCAGGTTCACTGGGTAGAAGGAGGTGAAGCCAAGAGCTTATATAATCTGTAAACTGAGTAATTAGTCTATAATAGTGGAGTTGAGTGTAATTGTGAAATATTTCCAAAATGATGGCATTTGGGTGCATTTCAGATTTCACATGGTACCGAGAGCTCGCAGTGTCTTGCCAAGTATAAATTCCGCTTGAAAAACGGAGAAGGTTCTAATACGGGACTATCGCTGATCTTGTACCTTTGGCATTCTTTTGTGAAGAAAATGCAGTCCGTCCTCTGTGACCTAATGTTTCAAGAAGGGTGCCCCGAGTGGGAAGAGAGGCTGGGATGTAGTCAGATGTTGCAGCCAGCGTGACCCCGCTGCTGTTTTAATGGATTGTTAGGATGTGGTGAGGTTGGAGTGGTGTAAGGCAGGGCACCTAGGAGGGCCTGAACCCTGCCTTAAACCAAAGCCACCTCTCCTCATGAGGTTCCTGAGGGAGGGAGACATGAAGGGAAAAGCCAATGTATGTCTCTCTCCAGCAACCCTGAGAGGGAAGAGGGAACCACACCCACCATGGTCCTTGCATCGCCCACTGACTCTTCTCACTTGGCAAAACTGACCTGCTCAGCATCCTGACGTCCTGCCCCTGTGGATTGGCATCCCCTCCACCCCCAGTCAGGCAGTCTCTGATGCCTTGATCTGTTCTCCAGCCTCCCACCTCTGCTTGGACACCTCAAAGGACAGGAACCCATTACCTCCAGGGCCAAAGTGGCGCTCTCAGATCTGATACTCCCTGTTTAGACAGTTCCTTTTGGCAAGAACTCTCTCTCCCTGTAATGCCTATTTGTCCTCATTCCATCCCCTCAGAGTCACAGGGAATACTACTTTTCCTAACCCTGACCCTTTTTTGGATTAGACAACAGCTTTCCAGATTTTTTAAGGCTTGGGGTATGGAAGGAAGAGAAGGCTTGTTCTGTAGGAGCCTCAGGAAAATAACCAGCATCTGTGGGTAAAAGTTACATAAAGACATTGAATGGGTGCCCTGAGCTGGAAAAGGAATCACCCTCACCCCAACCCCTGCCTAGGCTGACCTCATAAGCTAAAGCAAAGAAAATAGATAATTCTCATCAGCAGGTGTTTCCAGAAGCAATTCTGGAATGCAACCTCTTCATTAAAAAAAAAAAAAGGGGAAAGTTCCTTCTGCTTCATTTAAATGGAAAAGTCATTAAGGCCACCGCTGAGGTCCCAGCTGAGGCTCAGCATCTTGGCTGGACCTGAGAGTCCTCATTCCAGTATTGTCTGGTGCCACCGTGCCTACTGGTTCTAAGAAGGATGCCGGCGGGGGGTGCGTGGGAGGGGGGGGGCTCAGGTGTTCCGGAAGGTTCTTAATGCTCTGTGGTACTCTCCTTGGCCATAGGCATCGTGCTGGTGGTGAGCATCAAGCCTGGTGTGTCCCAGAAAGTGGATGAGATTGACAGAACAGGCAGCAACCCAGAAGTCAGTACGGTGGACGCCATGTTAGATCTGATCAGGTGAGTGTCTTGCCAGCCGGGCAGCATCGTGGGCTCGTGATGCTGCGATCACCCGGGCCCCGTGCTTGCTCCGAGGCTCTGCTCTCGCTGGTTTGAAACTTCTGATAGTTTTTGAATCATTGCGCGTGTTCCGTGAGCCCTGTGCCCCGAAATTACATAGCCAGGCCTGCTTGCCAGAGTGTGATTCCAAGAGGGGATGGAGGAACAGGCTCTTCTGCCCGGATTCCTGTCCGGATTCAGGATGGACAGAGAGGCAGAAAGTATATACTTGTTGCATTAAGATGCTGGACTGGGTGGGGGGTCAGTTCTAAAGCACACTTAAAGAAAAGTGTACAGGAGAAACCCTTTTATCAGAAGCAATCAGGGCTGGAAATTGGTCAGTTAATTTTAAGGGAGCCATTAAAGCAGAGAATGGTAAAAAAAAAAATGACACAGATATGCATGACATATTTTGTTGACACTTTAAATGGCATTTATTTGCCGATTTCTGACGTAGGGCCAAGGTCTTCCCTTCGAGTGTGTCAGTTGATTATAATTTGGTATCATTTCTCTTGCACCCACTGCCCTTACAAAGGCATCATGTGCAGTTTCCAGGTTCAGTTTCCATGAAGGAGAGCAACAAAACCCTCAGAAACTGCAAAGAAAGCTGAGTGCCAGTTTTTCTTTCCATTTCAGTGGCCCTCCCAAACCTAATTGAACCACAGAAATTTTAGTCACTTGCTTTGGTTGAGTTTCCAGGCGTTGAGTTTAGCGTTTACAAAAACCAAACCTTCCGTTTCATAGTCCTGTTCCATCGCTTCACATCATTTGTAATTCAGTAATTATGCTGATATTCGCAATTGGCATAAAGACCTTGGGAACAATTGCCGTGACTCTCGGTGAGCATACATTCTCATCGATGAACACAGAAGGGGAGAGAAGATTAAAGACGTCCCTTGACTGTGAGCGTCCCCCTGCCCACGCGGTGTGACACCAAGGACGACGAGCCTGTTGGTTACTCAGTGAATCAGCTAAGTGACGGTTGTTTAAGAGCACTTTCTAGACTTGGTTGAAGCTCAGCATGGGGGGAAAATATCTTAATCCAAGGAAATATTTGCAAAGGAGAAGCCACAAGAGAAACCAGAGGACTGATTCTGTGTGCTCCTCATGTTCACCAATGTATTGGGTATGACAGAAACCAAAACCAAAACACTTTTGCCTTAATGTGACACTGCTTTTCATGTCTCCAACAGGAATATGTTCCCTGAGAATCTTGTCCAAGCCTGTTTTCAGCAGGTAATCATAATGACTTTTGCCTCCAGGTTCCTCCCCTCTTCGCTTTACCCATTCAGATTTTTATGTCCTGCTATGACTGAGGAACTGGAATGAGCCTGTCCCAGATGGCAGGAAATGTACCTATGAATACGCACACGGAGCCATCGTAGGTGACTTCTCTGCTTCATACCTCTGGTCTCTCGGGCCCCGGAAAGTCCCTGTTGGAACTGACCCAGGCTCCCTTTCCCGGTTTTTGGAGAACCCCGTGGTATTTGCAAAGAATCTTAGATTGTGTGCAGAGAAGCACCCTGCAAAAACAACCCCATCTCCTCTCTCCTTTCTCCCTCATGTTGGGAGAGCAGTATCTAACCCACATGGGGGCTTCGTGTTCCTGGCATTTGGTCTTTTCCTTAATCCTCGCGTGCCCATTGCCAGCATGCCCCCCGCCCCCCTGGCCATGTAACAAAGCCCTGATTTTTTTCTCTAGGAGAGCTTCACGGTCTCTTCACTCCGTTTCCCTGCTGCTCTTCTCTCTATTTATGTGTGCACTTGAAGACAGCGGAGTCTATCCCAAACTGCTGAATTCATTTACATAAATTACACGAACAGAGCCCTCTGTGTATACCAACAGAAATGGCCATGAGCTTGCTCCCTGCTGACCTCCAGGAGGCACAGAACTACCTGTATTTCAAGGTTCAGCCTCAGTGGTCATTTGTAAGGTTCTCCAGGTTGGCAGAGCCTCGGAGAAGTGACGTTGATGCCTGGTGTAATAGTGTACGAGCCCTTTCTTCAACCTCTCTGCTGAAGCTCAGAGGAACCCAGCAGAGCTGAAGGAAGGAAATTCAACAGAAATCTCACTCATGGACTGGCCCTAAAGGGGCTGTTGATTTTGGAACAACCATATAGTTCTTGACATGTACTAAAGTCGTGACTGCATTTATCAAAGCAATGAGGTGTTTTGCCCAGATTAAAAATAATAAATGAATAAACAAATAGAAACAAAATGATTGGCAGGATCCCTGTAGCATCTGTTAAAGCTCTTCCAGATAAAACCTATACTTTCTTTCCCGTTATCGCTCTGCTAATTTGTCCCTTATTATGAAAGAGAACATTCTGATATCATTGAACGGTGGCTGTGGGAATCAGGGTTTGGATTTCACGGTCTCGCTTTTTGCTTCCAAAGCCTCGCGGGAGCCAAGAGAGGCGACAGGGGCAGAAGCCTTCCGTGGTACTCATTTAGCCAAAGTAACATATTCCTGTGGTTTAGGCTCAGATGCTTGAAAAACTCTTACTTTGTTTGTTTGGTCTTCTTTTTCCCTTTTTCCCTCCAACATGCAGTACAAAACCAAGCGTGAAGAAGTGAATACTCCCAGTGAGCCAGGGACGAACATGACAGATGCACCTGTCACAGCCATCATGACAACTGCCGTTTCCAAGGTACCTTGTCGCCCATGCCCCTTCCCCAGTAGGCAGGGGCTGAGTTGTGAGGAGCAAGCAGGAGACGGAAAGAGTCAGTCCTCACTACTTGTGAATTCGTCTACCCACTAAAATGTATTTGTAACCCCCAAAATCGACACGATGCTCCCACGTCATTTGCAGGCAGACAAGGAGTGGTGAGAAGTTTAAGTCACCCAACACACTCATTCCCAGCTGAGGATGTACAAGCCGAGCTCTGCCTTTTTTTTAAGTAGGCTCCATGCCCAATGGGGGGCTTGAACTCATGACCCTGAGATCAGGAGTCGCATGCTCTACCAACTGAGCCAGCCAGGCGCCCCAGGCTCTGCCTTCTTGTTTCAGCTCTCTTGTAAACAATTGTTCTTTTTTCACATTTTTGTGCTTTTTCATGATGATTTCACTGTTTAAAACATCCCCCAAGCATAGTGCTGTAGCGCTGTGTGTGGTTCTCAGGGCAAGAAGGCTATGATGTGCCAGATAGAAAATACATGTGCCTTAGATCAGCCTCACTCAGGCGTGACAGTGTTGGCTGAGTTCAGTGTCCATAACTGCACAATATATATTAAACATTTATGTGTTCTTTAACAGAAACACACGTAAAGGAAGGTTATAGACCAATTATTGGATGAAAATGTTGTGAACATTGGTCCCCAGGCACCTGACCTTGTTGTATGTCCCCTGGGAACGAGGATTCAGCATTTGCTAACTCAGTGTTGGTGGGTGACCACTTTGTAGAATGAGACCACCAAACATTACGAGAAGCAAGTGAACTGCACAGAGAAAAGAATGCGGCTTTTTGTCTCTGCTACCCCGTCACTCCTTTGAGTTGAGTTGGGCACCTCCAGGAACTGTGTTAGATTTGCAAGACCATGTAACTACGGAACACGGGGCCACATCCCTTATCTGAAACTCTGCCCAGATGTGATTCAGAGTCCAGAGTTTCCTTTTTTTTTTTTTAAGATTTTATTTATTTATTTGACAGAGAGAGACACAGCGAGAGAGGGAACACAAGCAGGGGGAGTGGGAGAGGGAGAAGCAGGCTTCCTGCTGGGCAGAGAGCCCGATGCAGGACTCGATCCCAGGACCCTGGGGTCATAACCCGAGCCAAATGCAGACACTTAACGACTGAGCCCCCCAGGCGCCCCCAGAGTCCGGAGTTTCTCACTCTTAATGGGCCATGTGGTGTAGGCACTGTAGGTCATGCAACGTGCTGAAACGGGAAATAGGATCAAGGACATCAGTAGTTCTGCAGCAGACTCTCGAATATCCTGCCAGATAAGAGAAATAAACCATAAGTAGCCTCAGCTCAGCTCAGGGTAGGTTCTGCCACCAAGAGTTGGCTGTCCTCCTGTCAATAAAATCCCTGGGTTTTGAGAGCTGTTGGAGTTTCAGCATTAGAGCCGAGACCGTATGGGCCTGAGCTAGTACCTCTGTAGTCCTATGGTAGATTTCTGCTAAAGTTCTCTGGCACCACACAGAAAGAGAAGATTTAAGGAACAAATGTTTGGGAGACTTAGGAATTCAAACTAGAGAGCCTGCGGTTGGCTCCTACTTCCTACTGCAGAAGCCTTAAGTCCTCCTGCTGGCTCAGGGTCCCTCCACGTCTGGGCGCCTCCCTGGTCTCCCAGCTCCCCTCCCGGTGGCCCTCTCTATCCCATCCAGACCCACCTCCTCCGTTTCTCCTTATTCCCACCTTTGCATGTGATTCCACAAAGATTTTTGCTAGCGCCTCGCCATGAGCTAGGCCCTGCTGGGCATTGGGATGCCAACGGAGCAGGTAGGGGTGGCCTCTGCCCTCATGTGACGGGCATGACAATAGGGAAGGACAGGGTACTCGGGGGCGTTCAACAACAGAGGCTTAAATTAGTTTGGGGGCCATAAAGGAGGAGTAGGAGCTCTTCAGGCAGGGTAGGGCAGCCCAGTGCATGATGACTTTTGCCTCTGCTATGCCATTTTTCTGGAATCTGGTTCCATCTCCTGGCCGTCTGCCACTCAGGCTGAGCTCTCCCCAACCCCACGGCCTCCATTCGGTCTCCGCCTGATGCCAGCAACCTGTGGCTTGGCCGTGCAGTTAGTTACGCATCGTCTTGCTGTCACAGGCTTGTTTTTCTTACCCTTAATCTTATCTAGCTGTATTTTAAGATTTACCCTGTAGTCAATGTTGTTAGCACACTCACGATGCTCGATAAGTAAGTGAGCATATCACATTATAAGTAAAAAAATGACGGGCACGCCAGGAGCTTCAACCATTTATAATACTTTGTAAAGCTGGCTTATACGACTCCGGTTCCATTATCTCCTATGATACCTACCAAAGCCCTTGATCAGCTTACACCCAACTGGCATTTATCTGTCCCTATGAAATCTCTCAGTAAATTTCGCGCTGCCCCCCTCAGATGAAGTTTTTTTCAGCATCACTCATGCTGTTCTTACCCAGGATAAGGTGAAGAAATGGTTCACGGTAGCAGCTATTTGGTTAATATTTACATCTCTAAAGTCTTTTTGGTCATCCAAGGTTAGGCAGTAAGGAATGTTTCTGTGCTTCACTATCAGGATAAAACAGATAGATAACATAAAAATGTTCACTGTGGTAAATATTTTGCGCTTCCTGCATTATCTAATGCCTGTCTTTTTCACGCAGACTCCAAACGTAGCTAGTAGTTAAAATCACCCCAAAAAGTGCCTTGATTCTAAAGTTATTAAAAATGTAAGACATCCCAGAATAAGAACTCTTCAAAAGAAACCTTCAAGTTTGGGTTTTTTGAGAAAGAGAAAAAAAAAAAAATCACTTTAAACTTCCATGGCAGGGGGCAGGGGCGGGGGGGGGGGGAGTACAAATTTGATACATGTGTAGGTGGTTTGTTGTTGTTGTTGTTTTTCTCCCCAAGTACTGTTGACTCCGACTGGTAGATTTACTAGCTTATTATGTTTGGCTATTGTATCTTCTCATTTCGGGGCCTCTGCCTTCCAACAAAATTATAATCATGCATCAATATATTCTCTTGGTTTTGATCCGCAGAACAAAACAAAGGAATACAAAATCGTAGGCATGTATTCGGACGGCATAAATGTCCTGGGCTTGATTGTCTTCTGCCTCGTCTTTGGACTTGTCATTGGAAAAATGGGAGAAAAAGGACAGATTCTGGTGGATTTCTTCAATGCTCTGAGTGATGCAACCATGAAAATTGTTCAGATCATTATGTGGTGAGCGGATGCCAGTGAATGCCATCTTGTCCCCTCAAAATTAGAATAAAGGGACCTGTTTCTCCACTGACCTCACCCTAGGAAGGATGAACACGGAATGTTGAGACACTAGAGTGTTCAGTAATTCTACATATTCTACATATTCCTTAGGAGTTAGTTCACAAACAAGAATCTGAGTATCAGCCGTTGTCTGTTCTACCAAAGCCCTTAATCAGCTTGCACCCAACTGGCATTTATCTAAGAAATAACTCTTAAAATAGTGACTTGAAGGGGTTCCTGGCACATCAAAACTAAGTGCTTTCCTTGTTAGGCCCAGTGCAGAAGTGATATTCAAAATGCTTGCAACTGTATTTCGTTTCCATCCAAATGAAAGCTGCCGTTTGGATGAGAACACAGCAGAAGCACCACCTGAGTCTCTGCCCTGTCCCTGGAGGTGCCAACAAGTCCGCCTTTTCGAGGTGATCTCTGCCCCCACTTACCTCATATTGAGTTGACTCGACATTTTTTACTCCGAAGTGTAGACATTGACAGTGGTTTCGGCCACTTACTCCCGCTGAACCTCAGCTTCATCATGTGTAAAAAAAGGATAATAAAATCTACCCCTCGAGTTGGGAAAAGTACATTAAGGGAAATGATGCATGTCAAATACTTAACCCGATACAAGGCAGGCAATAAGAGCTCCACAAAAAGAGCTGTTATGACCACTTCCATGACTAATTGTATTGCTCTGTGGCTGATATTACTACCTGGGAGACAAGACGACCCAGGCTAGAAGGAGCGTAGTGGCCGTATAGGGAGGGTCAGGCAAAAATGAGATCTGCACATGGGACCATCGGCAGGACGTACGTGCCTCGGGAGCGTGGCATGGGATAGGCCCCTGTTTAACCACACGTTCTTGCCAAGCTCGCTCACCCAAGGTAGCTTAGGTGGGTAGAACTGAACGTGCATGCACAGGCACTAAATCCTGGCTCCACTGTGGTCCACCAGGGCCTGAGGCTGAAACCTTCGCCTCATTGTGGACCAGGTGCTCCTCCCGGCTGAGTGCATGTGCCACAAGCCGAAGTGCACGCCCTGGCTTGTTTCCTCCCCAGCAGTCCCACCTCGAGGAGACACCTGATGACGGAACTGTCTTTGCTGTGCTTACGTCCTAGTTACATGCCACTCGGCATTTTGTTCCTGATTGCCGGGAAGATCATAGAAGTCGAAGACTGGGAAATATTCCGCAAGCTGGGCCTTTACATGGCCACCGTCCTGAGTGGGTATGGCAGACTCGAGAGAGGAAGCAGGAACTGCGTTTGAGCCACTGGATCGCTGCTGAGAAGCTGTGTTTCAGTTATAATTGGCTTCTCCCACGTGCCGAGGAAGATGGGGTTCAGAGATAAGAGAGCGGGTTGGGGGGGCTGCCCTTTAACAGCTGTACTGGGGGAGGATCACACTGTGCTAACTGCCAGATCTTGGCAGAACAGCCTGGACCATGGTTTATTGCTGCCTTTATTAGTTGTGTAAAGATCCTTTATTGAAACGAGCAAAACCCACTGGAACCCTCTCTTGGCATTCACTTCTTCAAGGATGGAAACTCACCAAACTTGTAAGAATAGCCCACAAGGACCACAGCCCCAAGAAAGAAATCAGGCAGGGCCTGAATGAAATGAGACTCAAGCAAGTAGGAGTGGGTGGCTGGTTGGTTCCAACCCCGTTGGTGGGGCTGGGCAGTGCTACCAAGCCCAGCACCATCGAGTATCAGAGAGGATGCTGGTAAAATCTTCAGGCTGGGACGAATTGGGTAAAGCAGGGAGGCAGCAGGGGACAGGTCATTTGCATATTTATTGCAGCCCAGTTATTGGTTCCTTGAGGGGAGGTAGGGTGAGATAAGTTAGGAATGGTGCCCCTGGATACGTAGCAGGGGCAGGATACGTCACATGTGCTAAGAAATATGGACCAAGGGAATGAATAAACATCATCAACACTCCCACAGGTCAGTGCCTCCAAACACCCACCTTGAGCAGTGAGCTCACCTATTGGAACTTGAGTTCTGTGGGGAGTCCATCTGTGTTTACCTAAAGCATGGCCCTTCCAGCCAACGAGAAGAAGCCTGGGTGTCCACAATGGGAGGGCCAGCGTCCGATCCCAGGGCCCTAGCCGTATGGGAAGCAGGGCTGTCTACCCTTCTACAGGCCATGGCCTGTGTCCAGGGAGTGATTTGGCTGAGGTTTATTATGCTGAGCCATTTTAAAACACATTTCTGCTGGTTTCTGTTCAATTGTCCTACCTGGGTTTCTAATAGAAAACTAAATTTCTCCTAGTTCTTAGCCACATGCCTGCTATCTAGAAGACCCTCACGATGGACCTTCAGGATCTGTATTTTCAATGGCCATTTCTTATCTCAGCTTTAAATAACTGATCTGTAAACTCTTACATGGCACCTGCTGGATCGATCTCTTTTTTTTTTTTTAAAGATTTTATTTATTTATTTATTTATTAGAGAACTAGCGAGAGAGAAACAGCATGAGAGGGGGGAGGGTCAGAGGGAGAAGCAGGCTCCCTGCCGAGCAGGGAGCCCGATGCGGGACTCGATCCAGGGACTCCGGGATCGTGACCTGAGCCGAAGGCAGTCGCTCAACCGACTGAGCCACCCAGGCGCCCCTGGATCGAGCTCATTTTTTAAGCCCCCTGTTTTGCGTAACCTGTATATTCCTACATGAAACAAGGAGTCGTTTTGGAAGGCAGGAATAACAAAGAGGGTCAATCCTGAAGTATGACTGTAGGAGAGCAGGGACTCGCTCCTTCCTGCAACCTGCCTGCCCTCTTGGAGGGTGGACACCATCCAGCAGGACAGCAGTGTGGTCCAGGCAACAGGGGGGCTGGGTGTAGGATGAGGGTTTCTGGTAGCACTGTGTGTGGAGCCACAGAGCTGCCGAGAAGGAAAGGTCCACTCGACCTAGGGAGGTGAGGGAAGGCTTCCTGGAGGAGGGGGACCTTTTGCTGAGTCTTAGAAGAGGGGTAAGAACTCAGCAGCAGAAGGAAGTGAAAGTACGTTAGCACTTCCTGCAGGAATAGCACACAGGGCTTGGCAGTGTGACATACGTGTTCTGTGAGCTCTGAAATGTGGATTCAGCTACTGCCTGCATCACTTGGACAAGACACTTCGTTTGCTCAGTGAGTCTCCTCATCCTCATTGGTGGAATGGAGACATATATCCCTGCCCCACTTCTCATTTTCTTTTGGGTCATTATGGAAATCAAGTGATCTATCATGAATTTCTTAAAAAGCTGTTTGGAAAAAAGGATTAATATGAAGAGGTGTGCCCTCCATGCACCCGCTCCTCTCTCTTGTTTTCAGACTCGCGATCCACTCCATCGTCATCCTCCCACTGATCTACTTCATAGTCGTACGGAAGAACCCTTTCCAGTTCGCCATGGGAATGGCTCAAGCTCTCCTGACGGCTCTCATGATCTCTTCCAGGTGAACAGGGAGGGGTGTCCGGAGTCGTCTCTGGGCCACACCTTGTCAGCTCTCACCAGCCGCACTTGAGAGCTGTCCCGGCCACATGTGAAGCTGACGACTTAGTAGCTGCCTTTAACTCAAGGAATGACCTCTATATTCTCTGCCCATGTCCTTGAACACTTTTGCCCCCCGCTGGGCATTTCCTGCCCTCGTGGCACGGCCTGCAGCCCAAGGATGGGTTACACCGTAACTTGGAGCAATAGCAGACCCAGCACATTCTCATTCCTGGACCTGCCAAAAGTCCCGGCATGCCTTGGGCTCTGGGTTTGGTTTCTGGCATAGAAGTGTCTCTTCAGACAGGGATTGAGCTCCAGCGTTAGACCATAGGTTCCTTTCTCTTTCTGTCCCACAGTTCAGCCACACTGCCGGTCACTTTCCGCTGTGCTGAAGAAAAGAACCAGGTGGACAAGAGGATCACCAGGTTCGTGCTGCCCGTGGGAGCTACGATCAACATGGACGGGACAGCTCTCTACGAGGCAGTGGCGGCCGTGTTCATTGCACAGTTGAACGGCCTGGACTTGGGCATCGGGCAGATCATCACGATCAGGTAGGGCACGAGGTTGCACTTGTGCTCATTTCTGTTACTGGAATTGTCTCAAGGAAAAATCGCCTGTGGGGGAAAGAAAATAAATCGCCTGTGAAGGGAGATCAGGAATGGTCCACTGGTGGATTGATTTTCTTGGTCTACAAAGCCGCTTCCCAAGATTACACACAACTTTATTACAGGAAGTGGAGTTGTGGTCTGTAGGATTTCTGCTTCAGGGTCTGGAGAGCCAAAGGCATCACTGTTCTCGGTTCAGCATACCCACTGGGTGCTAGGCACACAGCGGATACCACGGATTCAAGGTAGAATAAGGGCCTGCTTTCAGGGGCTCCCCAGTATGTAGGGGGATCCGGATATCTAAATAAATGGTGGGGGGTGTGATAAGAGCTATCATGGAGGTTTGAGGGGGCACGGAGGGCACCAAAGAAGGAAGGGAAGGTGAGGAGAGCCTTCCTGGAGAAGGGGAAGGTTTAGTTAAGGTTCAGAAGAAGAATAAGAATTTAGTAAGAAAAGAAGGAACCTAAGAGCATCTGGGATAAAAGGACTAGCTTGTACAGGGGATCGTGATATAACCACGGCCTCGTTACAGTGGACAGATTATTGGATGTGGCTGCATAGAGTACAATGTGGAGAACATAGAGAAACAAGAGGGCAAGGATCATCTCATGAAACCTTCATGGGATGTGCTCATGGAAGGGGCTCAGACAGTCATAACATGGAAGATTCAAATCAAAACAGATTTGAATTTTTAAAGGATAACTTGGCAATACAGTGGATGGACTGGATGGGAACAGGAACATAAGCTGGAAGACTAGTTAGGAGATTACTGCAGAAGTCCAAGTAAGGAATTAAAAGGCCTACATCAGGGGTGCCTGAGTGGCTCAGTCGGTTAAGCGTTTGCCTTTGGCTCAGGTCATGATCCCAGGGTCCTGGGATCAAGTCCCTCATCAGGCTCCCTGCTCAGCGGGGAGTCTGCTTCTCTCTCTGTTCCTCTGCCCCTCCACCCCACTAGTGCTTGCTCTCTCAAATAAATAAAATCTTTAAAAAAAAAAAAAAGCCTACATCAAGGCACTGTCACTGAGGATGGAGAAGAGCTAACAAATTCAAGAGGCATCAGTTGGATTCAGAGTGAGGGATGGGAAGGGGGGCGGTTAGGATGACCTCCAGGATTGGCAGATGGTTCTGGACTGGTGAATGGTGGTTACCAGAACGAGACTAGTGGAAGAGAAGCAAGCACAGGTGGGAAAATAAAGAGCTTATGCTTTTTGCCACGTTGAATTTGAAATGCTTTCAGGATATCAGGTGGGAACTCTGCAGTGAGAAATGTGCAGATATGGATGTCAGAGGCATCAGGGGGAGGGCGGTCATCAAGCACGTGATTACAAGTCAGTCATCCATGTTTGAGTCTTAGCTTCACCATGATTAACAGTGACCTTGGCCAAGGTACTTGAATTCTATAACCTTCTGTTTTCTCACCTGTAAAATATGGATAATGATAGTACCTACATTCTATGCAAGTAGTGATAGTTAAGTCCGTGCACGTAAAATGCTTCAAACAGTGTGTACATAGCACTCAGGGGATGCTGAGAATGTTGGGATGACGTTACATAGAGAGGGTTTGTGCCAAATAGAAGAGGACTAAGAACTGAGCCCTAGAAAATCCTAGTATTAGAGGCAGGCAGAGGAGGGGAGAACCAAGAGGAAGACCAAGAAGGAACAGAAAGGTAGGAGGAGAGCCATCACGTCATGGAAGCCCTGAGAAGAGAGATCTCCAAGGACGAAACACTCAACAGAGCCCGATACTACAGAGAATTCTACTCAAATGAAGACTGAAATTGTCTACTCAAGTAGATGCTGAAAATGTCATTAATGAATTTTGCCAGCATTGTTGCTCTAAAACAGTCCTGTTCAAGATGGTAGCCACCAGTCACACAGGTTGGACAGAGCAGACACAGGAGGTTCCATCATTGTAGAATTAGGTTCTGTCATGGAAAATTCTACTGGACAGCGCTGCTTTGCAGGGATGGGTTGGGTTTAGAGCTAATCCGGAGACTTTCATTCAGTTTAGAGCGGAAGTTTACAAGTAAACTTGGTCCCTCGGCCTACACAAGGCTGGATCTGGCCTTTCTGAGTTAACTCACTCTTGCATCCCTGGTCCTTGGGACAGGCATAAACTGCAGGCGTAAAGTAAGTTCTAACAGTGTTCTAATACAGTATATTTTTAAGTCTTCCCCAACCCTAAATCATGAAGTAAGTACTTAGTGCCGTTGGCTTGAAGCTAACTGAAGACAAATGCCAACTAGACCATTGGCACATCAGCTGGGAAACTGTCTCTGTACTTCGTGGTCTATAAAGTGTCCGTGGCTTAAGAGCTGAAAGAGCTTGAGGAAAGTCCTGTAGTTTGAACAGCAGTGAGTGTGTTAAAATCGAAACCTTGCATCGTGCCTGAGAAAGCTCCGCAACCACCTGGGGTCCAGTGCTTGTCACTTTGGTCCTTCCAAGTGCCCTTGGCCACCTCCCTCACCATGGCTGTGGGAGCCAGTCTGCCCTGGACTGATTTCCGAGAGGTGCCCGTTGGTTTGGGTATTTGCCACTTTGTGGTGAAGCCCCTCCCCCTCCCTCAGTCATGAGTTCCCTAGATCTTTCTAACCTTGTTTTTTTGTTAACCTGACTGCTAGACAAATAAACTTTGGGCAGAGAGGCTAAATAATTCACATCAAAACCTGTCCCACTTACCCCCCTCCCCCCTCCCCCCGCTCTGGTGTATTTTTTTTTTTAAGATTTTATTTTTAATTAATCTCGACACCCAACATGGGACTCAAACTCATGACCCCGAAGATCAAGAGTCACACGCTCTCCCGACTGTGCCCGCCAGGCACCCCTGTATCCTTAAATCAGACTTGCTGATAAATAACCACTGGCCCAGAGCCAACAACCACAACTGTGAGACCCAGAGTAATCACTGACCTAAAATTTAAAATCCTCTCTGGCTCTGCCTGGGACAGAATGAAGTAATAAACATGGTTTTTCCCTTCACAAGTTACAGTTGCGGCTCATGCGGCTGATGGTTAGAGACCCATAGTTCTCCTTCTGTGGCCCGTTTGGCCCGACATCAAAGAAACGTAGGCGCCATCCACCCAAGACAAACCCTTTTGTGGTTTTATCATAATATTCAGTAATCAAAGGTTATGACTGATTGAAAATAGGATAAATATGCTTAAAATGAAAGATGATGACTGGATTTGAGGCCTGGAGGAGGAAAGGAGCAAGTTGTGGGGTTTTGTAGCAATGAAGGGTGATCCCAGGGGCAGCACGGGTGGGACCAGCGGCTGCTGACGTAGCAGAAGTGGC
Organism: Mirounga leonina; assembly: GCF_011800145.1. Lineage (NCBI taxonomy): Eukaryota > Metazoa > Chordata > Mammalia > Carnivora > Phocidae > Mirounga > Mirounga leonina. The sequence goes on from NW_023270615.1 coordinate 14,695,200, forward strand.
CTCAGTGTGGAAGGATCTGATGCGGCCAGGTGCTGTCCTGGATGGATGCCCTCCACATCCTACCTCAGTTCATCTTCATGACGCCCCGCAACATGGTCTCCCCATCCCCCAGGCAAGAACGGAGATCCAGAGGGAACTTGCCTAAGGATGTGCTGCTACTGAAAACAGGTCTTTCTGACGCTCAAACCTCTGCAGGCTTCAGTTCACACCCCAGGCCCAGCCTGGATGGGACCTGAGCTAAGTGTCCTGTCCGAAAACTAGATCTCAACGCCAGGAAAGAACTTTCTACCGGTGACTATTGTGTGTTCGTCTGTGAAAACCCTCTGAAGACAAAGTCGAATATATTCAAGCCGAAGGAATAGGTTTTTATATTTTTCCCCGTTCTGAAGATTTATAGTTCCCAGTCTCAGACCAAAGCCAGTCAAATGGCTGAAGTTTAGGAAGCAAGGTCAAGGCTCCAGGGCAGAGTTTTCTTTGACGAAATGGGTTTTGAGTTTTGAGCCCAGCCACAGGCCAGAGGGACGTGGTTAACCATGATGTGTTGGGACTTCCAAAAGGGATCCGTGGTCACGGGCACAAATCACTTCTGGCAGAGAAAACCCCCTGTTGCATTCAGTTTAAATTTTTTGTTCAACCAGCATTGAAATAAACTTAGGTTTTCCAAAGAGTACTTAAGTCAGAACAGATCTAAAGGATTCTGTAGGCCTGAAACGTTTCGAGGAATTGGGACAGCCCAGAAATCTTTAATTTACTGTAAATTGGTGGCCACAGCAGCTGAAGGAAAACACACTTGTCGAAGAATGCTGGCCTGTGTTTGACCGTACCCTCCAACACCATCTGTAGCACACGGAGAGGCAGATGAATGAGTCATGGAATCAGCTTCGTTCGAACTCTGAGGCTTTTGAGCCCACAAGAATATAGATTTGTGGACAGAATCAGGGATTCTTCCAGTTTAAATGGACAGTTTCTACATCTTCACCTTTCAACCCAGTGGCCTCTTTGGACTAAGGATGAGAATAGGTGTCCAAAACATAGAGTGGGTGTCCTTTCAAGTTCATTCAAAATTCAGGGGCTTCTCAGGGCATGGTGAACCCTTGTTTCCTCCAAAATGACCAGATCTATTTTTTTCCTTTTTTTAATTTAAATTAATTAGCATATAATGTATTATTAGTTTCTGAGGCAGAGTTCAGGGATTCATCAGTTGCATACAACACCCAGTTCTCATCACATCACATGCCGTCCTTAATGCCCATCCCCCAGTTACCCCACCTCCCAACCCACCTCCCCTCCAGCAACCCTGTTTGTTTCCCTGGAGTTAAGAGTCTCTTATGGTTTGTCTCCCTCTCTGATTTTGTCCTATTTGATTTTTCCTCTCTTCTCCTATGATCCTCTGTTTTGTTTCTTAAATTCCACATATCAGTGAGATCATATGATACATGTCTTTCTCTGATTGACTTATTTCGCTTAGCATAATACTCTCTAGTTCCATCCACATCGTTGCAAATGGTAAGATTTCCCTTTTTGATGGCTGCATAATACTCCATTGTATATATATACCACATCTTCTTTATCCATTCATCTGTCGATGGACATCTTGGCTCTTTCCACAGTTTGGCTATTGTGGACATTGCTGCTATAAACATTGGGGTGCACATACCCCTTCAAATCACTACATCTGTATCTTTGGGGTAAATACCTAGTAGTGCAGTTGCTGGGTCGTAGGGTAGCTCTATTTTCAACTTTTTGAGGAACCTCCATACTGTTTTCCAGAGTGGCTGCACCAGCTTGCATTCCCACCAACAGTATGAGAGGGTTCCCCTTTCTCTGCATCCTCGCCAACATCTGCAAAATTACCAGATTTAAATAAGGATGATATTTTCGATGAAAACCAGCACATTCCAAAGACAAGAATCCCTAGCGCCACATTTTATCTGCCCAGGAGGGATCTTTTTAAATACACAGTAATGAGGTTCATCTGACTGCCTCTCTCGGTTCCAGACCTCACTTCCATTTGCAGAAAGTGCATCCACTGGCAGAATGGAGCAGTCAGGAACAAACGCTTGTACCTCGGGCAGGAGGCATGGCTGCCCCTCAGTTCAGGGCCGTGGAGGGCAGCTCCCAGAGGCCAGGAGTCTTGTGATGTCAGGAAAGTGCATAAAACCTGCTTGATCGCTGCCCCTTCCTTCGCCTTCACCTGAAATACACTGCCCATCTACATGTACACCCTCCCTCTGACAGGCCTTCAAGGCAACATCAACTCCGGGCACATATGAGATGCCGATGAGTGATTGGCCTGGTGAGTAGGTGGACGCAAGGAGAAGGGAATCAGGGAGAGAGGTCACTGGCACTGAAGATGACGGATGCCTGCAGGGGTCCCTAATGCCTTTTGCGCACACCCCGGTTGGTGGACTCCTGCCTTCCTCTTGAATATCCCTCTTGCCCATTCTTTGCCCCTCGGGCAGTTCTTCCCTTCCTGGCGTTAGACAGATTTGCCGTATCTCCCCCCACTGGAAGGAGATCGACACCCCCCCCCCCCCGGTCCCCCACAGCTCTCCAGGGAGGCCGAGCTGATGCTCAGCAGAGGATAGATTCTACCCGGCCCATCTGGGGACACAGCAGTAACAGCCTGCGGGACTAACGGTTTCGGGAGACGGGGTCTAACTCCTTCTGCACCGCTGTGTTTTGGCTGCAGCATAACAGCCACAGCCGCCAGCATCGGAGCTGCCGGGGTGCCCCAGGCCGGCTTGGTGACCATGGTGATCGTGCTGAGTGCCGTGGGGCTGCCCGCAGAGGATGTGACCCTAATCATCGCCGTCGACTGGCTCCTGTGAGTTTGGGGTAGACGCAGTGCCTCGGCCGGCTGGGGAGGCGGACCCCCCGCCCTGCGGGATCTGCAGTCTGTCACCATCCTGTCCTCACTTGGCCTAATGAGCCATCTGTTGATGCTTTAATGTCCCTCTGACCAGGCCATCTGATAACGTGCTTAAAAATTAACTCCTCGTCAACTCTGGTGGTGACTTTAAAGGGCCGGTGCTCTCCATTAGAGCATTCATACCTGCTAATGCTCAAGGATAGGAGGTGGGTGTGGGGGGGACACGCATACAATACTAGGGTGAGGAAGCTGGACAAGGTCCCAGACTGTCCAGACCCCAGAGGCTCCCCTCGCCTCTCCGGGCCCTGGGTCAGCCTCACTGGTTTAGAACTGCCTGCTTCGAAGGCAGCCCATCTCCCGGAGACCTTCAGCATCGTCAGGGGCGGGGGCATGAGCAAAGGCTTTGGGGTGAGACGGGCTTGAGTGTGAATCCCTGTTCCGTGTCTCAGGGGCTGTTTGGCCTGGAGCAAGTTCCCTAGCTTCTCCGAGGCCCAGTTGCCTCATCTGTGAGATGGGAAAGATTCTGCGTATTTCATTAGGTGGGTGCAAGGACTGAGCTAATGTGAGCAGAGTGTCTAGAACAGTGTCTGGCGGCTAATATGTGCTCACTAAATGGCAGGTTTTATTGTTACGATTAGAATGGACAGTTCACGTCTCAATCGACAGTTCTCTCTCTCTCACACACACACACACAGAGGGCTGAGGAACATAGCGGAACATCTGGGCAGGAATATGCCTTGTGTGACCCCCCCCCAAGGTTCAAGTTAGAATGAACTTGGGGTCCCTGGCTTTATCCTTAATACCCACTCTGTGCACTGGTCTTCCCGCAGCTCGGTCTGGCTCTGTCCCCCGGCCATCGGGGGCACACATGGCTCCATGTGGAGCCTTTACTCAGAACCAGCCCGGGGTTCCCGGGGCGTATGGTGCTGGGTGGTTTGCAAGTAGTAGTTGACGTGATGAAGATACAGTCACCCCCCAGAAGGCAAAAGCTCCGGAAGGCAGGCCGTGTAAGGCCCCCCAGCAGCTGGCTGGTTCTGCAGGCCCCCAGCTGAGGTGGCCCCTTTCTTGCCAAGACACCCTATCACTGAGGCAAGTGCTTCGAGTTTTCTTTCTAGTGATGAGGGTGGGTTTGCACTCGTCTCCTTTCCCTGATCCTTCCTGGAACCGGTGACCTTCAGTTCCAAGATACCGAGAGAAGTCAAAGGTCCGGTCTGGTCCGTGGGATGAAAAGGCACTGGTTGGTTCATACCAGGGTCTAGTTCAGTCCATGGCCTCGTTCTAGATCACAGCAGGGCATCCAGAATGGGGCTAGATAAACACTGTTGGCCTCTTCTGTCCTGCAGAGGTCGTTCTCACGAGAAAGTGTTCATGTTCATGTTCCCGGCAGTGCCCCACGGTCCTCTCACCAGGATGCCTTCCTGCCGCAGCATCTCCTCCAAGCCGTGTGGAGCTCAGGCTGGCCCAGGGTGCCACAGGGAGGAAGCCGCTCCTCAGCTGGTCCGAGCTTTCTGGGCCTGTGCTCTGTGGTGTCCCTGCTGGCTTGCTTGTAGAGTGATGCAGTGTGGCAGAGAAATGACTGTACCAGGGACACTCAAACACACAGGGACACTCGGCTGCACCCCCAGACACACACTCCCCCTCGGCATGTACACCACCCACAGGATCCCCTCTACTTAGCCGAGAGCGAGCCTGGAAATGCCCCAAGGCAGAGGGTAGGCATTGAAAGGCTTGTTCAATTCTGACCCTTCCTCAGCTCCCCCAAAATAGCTGCGAAGACTTCACATTTGTTTGGGAGGGGAGGATGGAATTTTGGGAGACTGGTGCTGGATGTAGGAGGGTCATTGTGACTTCCTGAGGGCACACACCCGGGGGGCCCATTTGCTCATTCTCTACTTGTGTGAGCCCCCTTCTGCCCCAGGCCTGTGACGAGAGCAGCCTCTGATCCAGCCACGAGGACGGCACTTTCTCCGTTTGCTTAATTCATACCTGAATGCTTCAGATCCTTTTCTCTCTCCAGTGGCAACTGGAACTGAACTGCAGGCCTCCTGTCTCTCTGTTCCCCAGGGACCGGTTCAGGACCATGGTGAACGTCCTCGGTGACGCGTTTGGGACAGGCATTGTGGAGAAGCTGTCTAAGAAGGAGTTAGAGCAGATGGATGTTTCATCGGAAGTCAACATCGTGAACCCCTTTGCCTTGGAATCCACAATCCTGGATAACGAAGACTCAGATACCAAGAAGTCCTACATCAACGGAGGCTTCGCCGTAGACAAGTCTGACACCATCTCGTTCACCCAGACCTCACAGTTCTAGGATCCCTGGCTTCACAGGACCAGGAATGATGAAGGACAGCTCCATGAGAGTCATCTCTTAGCAAATTCAAACATTAAATAAGAGAAGAACACTAATGGCCAACTGTACATTTGACTTGATATATAGACTTCCAGATTATTTTCTATATTTGGATTCACAGCTTTCACTCTCCGGGTTCTGGGATTTGGGGGTGGGGTAACATGAAAGAAAATAGATTAAAAGGAAAGCTGGATCCATGTCTGGATTGTAAAAATTCTATGAGAGACGAAGTTTGGAAGTAGATGGAGTAGTAACTGTTGGATTAGGACATGGATATGAAAGAAAAATTGCTTTCTCATACACAGTCCAGTGTTTTAGGTTTTTTTAAAAAAAATACTCTTATTGATTACAAATTTTTACTCAAGCTTTCTATTGGCATGGATTTCCTTTGACCTCTCACATTTTTCTAGATTATAATGCATATAAACACCTCTCCCCCATCAACGTGCCAAATTGTCCATTTTTAACTCATCTCCAGCCAATTTCAAAGTAACTGCTTTGAAAGAAAACAGACCAGCACAGTTCTGCAATCAGAGTTTTAAGATGGGTGTGGGGTTTTGTGGGAAGGGTTCTTTTTTCAATGTACTGTATTGGGACACTGGTAACTAGTAACCCAGTGTTCAGTATAGACCTAGATAGATAGCTATATGTGTATATATTTATTATTTTCATATAAGTTGCCAGACAGAGATCAGAATTGAACTGTCAATGTGAAATAAAGAGCTCTCCTTGTACTTGAATAATAACTACGATCTCAATCCAGATCTGCTTTGGGGCTTATCCATACTCCTGCCTCATGAGCACGAGAATGAAAAATCATGTTGTCTGATTGTTCCGCGTCTGTGTGTCAGCCTCAAAGCAGACATGTCTTATACTCCAAGGTGGCTTTGCCATTCATCTCCAACTCCCAGGCTCTACTGCTGGGAGGGAATCCATATCAGCTCTGTGTAAGGTGGTATACAAAGGTGTCACGCACATAAGGCTGGATGTGTTTTTATCCAACTGGAAGGCTTCATTCTTCCAAGGTCAATTATACCCACTTAAAAATGACAGGACTTCGCCCTTTTGTACCTCTCAGGGCCCAAACCACAGTGGCAAGCTACCAGCTAAGTTGTATTTGAACATGGGTTTGATGGATTGAACAAGTCACATTGGCCAGAAGAAGCACGGTCCCTACCCTGGATTCTTGCAGAGTTAAGTCCCACAATATGAGACATTGGTTATCAGTGGTTCAGGGAAATTCTTCCATTGTACGAAACTCGTCTCCTCAAGGGGGGATTGTTCCAACTAGTAGTCTAGTCATCTCGGCCCTGCTCCTTACCATCCATTTCCTGTCATTCTTCTGCTAATTTATGAAGGTAGTTTATTAAAAATCTGTGCTTCAGCTCTCTTGTAAATAACACTTAACATAAAAACTTGTATTTACACCGAGATCCAAAATAGTCCCGTTTCTGCAGTATTGAGTAGCCAATTTCAGCCTGTGCTTTAGTATTTAAGAAACCAGACACTGTGCCAGAGATCATGGGAAAGTAAATAAATGTTCACTATTGACCACCCATACCTGAAATCTAGAAGAGAATGGTACTGGATTGTCGTGCAAACACCATAAATGTGGACCAGTGATTGAATATGAGTTTTAAAATGCAGGTATCGATGGTGTGCATTGGAAGTCCATCTAAATGTCGACGCAGTTGAATCCATCATTTGTCATGGGCTGAAATGTCTTACCCCCTTGGCCTTGGCTCAGATCTGAGGCACGAGAGTTGGCAGAGCTGTCCGTGAGCTGCAGGTCATCCTTCTTTTGGAGCGAGTTTGTAACCAGCATCTTAACACACTGTGCTGTTAACTCATAAAAGAGAAGTGTTCCATTTCAGTCTCAATAAATACTTCCAGCCTTCCTCCTTGCCAGCCTTGTTCTTCCTTTATCTATTCTTTCATCTCATTTACTCAGAAGGGGTGTGGGAAGGTGGAGACGTGGTCAGTTGACTCAGATGGGAAACGGATTATTGTTTTCAAAACTGTTTACACTCAAGGATAATAAAGCAGGGCTTGAGGAAAAGTAATCTGATTTTCCACGTGAATCCATGGGGATGATAAGACTGAAATACAGTGCCCTAAATGATGAACAGTTCGTCCATATTTTATCACTGAGAGGAAAGGGAAGGTATAATTTGGCTAGAAATTCCTATACTGGGAGGGAGTCCTAACTCCATATGATGGTGCCCTGGTTTCCTGGGAGGACAAGTCCTGCCCTCCGAGATGTGCCTGCGAACGACCAGTCCTGTATTAAGGGATGCCACAGTCCTGCCCGGAACCTGAGTCATGAGGGGGTCCTGCTGGTGGACTCACTTGTCTATGACGGACAACAAACAAATGGACAACTCCCTACCCTACTGAGAGAGGAGAGTGTCACGGAAATGCTTATCACTACCTGGCCAGACTAATTCAGGATAGCTACCTCTTCAGGTGGCACGGGATAAAACACCCAGCACCACAGCTACTCAGAGACTTGTTTGGAAGAGTTAATACCCCTGAGCAGGGCCCCCCTATGACTTTGATCTTGCCCAGAGTATACTCATGTACAGAGGAACAGTGATATCGGCTCTAATAAATGACTATTCCTCGACAAATCTTTGTGAGCCCACTGGGTACAAGGCCCTTTATTAAAAACACACCCCGTTGTTCGGAGAGCTTGAGAAAACTGTGCTTGGCTTGTAGTCAGGCAGTGAGCCAGCAACGTGTTGGCTTTGCAGGTGGTAAGAATCTTCCCTCCTGGAACAGAAAGAGGAAACGGTCCTGCAGAGCTCTGGTAGAATGCCAAGACGACTCTATGCAACAGGATCGATACTCTGTATTCTCTAACTGCCCAGCAGGGCAGCAAAGAAACCAGTGAGTGGGCACACAGCCCTGATACCTAATCAGCCCTGGGACTCTTGCCAATGATCTAAGCCTTGGTTCTTACCCTGCGAAATGAGGATAACAAATCTCGTCTCGTGAGACTAAGTATTCGATGAGAAAATGGATGTGATGCATTTAGCGCATAATATGTTCAGTAAATGCTAGTACCTCTTGCCCCAAAAAACCACCATACACCCTCACCCCCCATTTGCATGGGTAATCCACAGACATGCAGCTTCACGAGTTCAGGTAAGTTTTAGGGCCCTTGCCACTGACATGGCTGAGGACTATAGCTCACACCGCTTGGCCTTATTACCTGGGTTATTAGAGCAAACAATAAATCCAACCTAGTGAGACTTAGTAAGCAACCCCCATTCAATAAAGGGGAAAGCCCTTTCTGAAAATGGGACATTTTCAACTAAACAGTCTAAGACCTAGAATGTTTCCTCCTGTAAAAGATCATGTGGGGATTAAGCAAAGGTAAGTGTTCACAATCCTTTTTTTTTTTTTTTTTAAGATTTTTATTTATTTATTTGAGAGAGAGAGACAGAGAGAGAGAGCACATGAGAGGGGGGAGGATTGGGAGGGTCAGAGGGAGAAGCAGACTCCCCGCTGAGCAGGGAGCCCGATGCGGGACTCGATCCCGGGACTCCAGGATCATGACCTGAGCCGAAGGCAGTTGCTTAACCAACTGAGCCACCCAGGCGCCCTCACAATTCTTTTTCACACGGAGGGATTTGAGGTGCTCGGGCTGCATGCGTGAGGCTGAGATGCCCATTCATGGAGCAGCTGAAATCACAGTAGGACATGAAGTTCACCTTTGTCATCTTGGTCCCTAAATCTCACATAACCATCCCCACCTGCTGGAAGCAGCAGACTTTGTTCTGGGCCCCACACCGGGCTTCGTAATACCCCCTATGCCGGGAAACATGCCTCCCTCCCCTGCAATCTTAGACTTTTTAAGTGAAAGCCATATAATATAAACAACCAGAAGTAGGCCTTGTTAAATTAGCTTTGGGAACAACATATTGATCTGTATATATTGAATTAGGTGACTGCACCTCACACTATGAGGTTATTGACCATGGATGGGAGACCGCTGAGGACATTTCTCAGTGGCCCAGGCTAAATAGGGCCACAAAACTCCTAAGCAAGCTGTAAGATCTAACCACACAATTGATGTCTCATTTCCTCCTCACTAGGAAAATCCAGTGCCGTTCATGATTTGGAGGAGGTCTCTCCGGGATTGCGGAGACGTTTCTGGTTTCATCTACAAATCTCCACTTTGTCTGCCCAACTGTAAGGTATCACAAGGTTCAGTACAGTTATTGGTAAACCCCCAAAGCCTAGATAAAGTCAATAGCCCTTTTGTTGTTCTTGTTGGAGGAAAGGAGAAAAAAAAGCAGTAGCCTCATTTAGAGATGGTTCACTGATCTCTGGAGGGCCTCGCTCACCTGGAGCTGGGAAGCTTTGGCCTCAGGAAAGCAAAATCAGGATATTACCTAGAAAGAAGCTGCCCCACAAGAGTACGGTTTATCAAAAGATGGAGGCAAAGAAATCCAGAAACTAATATACAGAATCAACCAAACTCCTGAGTGGTAGCATTTGGAACCCAGCCCCAACCCCATTCCCACCCACCCCCATTTTCCCTCCCAGAAGATGCCTTTCCTGACCGACTGGAGGCTTCTGTAGCTGCCCTTCCTCCATGACTCAGGAAAGCTATTCGCTAGGTTATGTGAGGACATCACATCCTCTTTCGTCACTTCAGGGCATTTGAGGGAATGCAAAGCAAGGTTGCATCAACTGGGCATTTCAGAGTAAAAGGTCTGGCTGCTAGGGGAAAAAAATGAGGAGTTTGAAGATCTGCTAGTAGTCTGCTTTATCTTGTCTGGGCCCTGTAGGAAAATGTAGGTTTCCCAAGGTGAAGATAAGAGCAGTTGAAATTAATTGAGTGAGGGGCACCTGGGTGGCTCAGTCGTAAAGCGTCTGCCTTTGGCTCAGGTCATGATCCCGGGGTCCTGGGAGGGTCCTGGGATCGAGCCCCGCATCGGGCTCCCTGCTCAGCGGGAAGCCTGCTTCTCCCTCTCCCTCTCCCCCTGCTTGTGTTCCCTCTCTCGCTGTCTCTCTCTCTGTCAAATAAATAAATAAAATCTTAAAAAAAAAAAAAAAAAGAAAGAAATGAATTGAGTGGTTGGTCCCAGGAGGGCAGTTGCAGGAGAAAAGACACCACTCCATCACTGCAAGGGTGCTTCATCTTCTGGACATGCCTTCAGAAAGTGCTGAAGGCATGCACATTTTAAAGATGACTTTGATCTTCCTCTAAGCATTCAAATGTAATTTTCATTTAAGGAGTCCTTGTGTTTCCAAGGCCCTCCGCTTAACTTGGCAAGAATTAGAGGCCGGCAGAAAGATCTGTCTGAGCTGAGGACTTTGCTGGGGGTTGGAGAGGGGGCGAGGGGAGTTTTTCCAGAATCTGTGGATAACGAAATATCCTGGTCTTTAGGAAACTGCGTGGGCTCCACAAGGGTCAGAGAAGTGCTACTGTGTAACTCATACTTATTTATTAAAAACAAAACAACAACAACAACAAAAACACCAGCAGTTATCAAGGGGAACCCTGGCTGATCCTTCCCCAACACTTGGTTTTGTCTCCCCAGCACCCCAAACTGGCTTTAATGCCCAGGGCTGATACACTAAGCCTCTGTTTTCTAATTTAGCCAGAAAGGGTAAGACAGACAACAATGGGTCAACTTTCCATTAAGCACACACACACTCAAAGCTCTTTGTTGGGTCAGGCGGGGCCAGTTACGAAAACATGCTCCCTGTAGTTGATGAGAAATCGGAAGAGCAAACAAGGCAGCCTCAGGTTGCAAGGCTACCAAGCCTGCCTTTCTGGCACAAAGGAAAAGTTTGCTCCAATACCTTCCAGGCAGACAGCCACCTACCCCATTCTTGGGCAACATCACCTTTCTTAAAGATGACACTCTAGGGCACCTGGGGGGCTCAGTTGGTTAAGCATCGGCCTTCAGCTCAGGTCATGATCTCCAGGTCCTGGGATCGAGCCCCACATCGGCCTTCCTGCTCAGCGGGGAATCTGCTTCTCCTTCTGCCCCTCCCCCTCCCCCTGCTCGTGTGTATGTGTGCTCTCTCTTTCTCTCGCTCTCTCTCTCTCAAGTAAATAAATAAAATCTTTAAAAAAATAGAAGCAGAGGTAACACTTTCAAATTCATTTTCCAAGGCCAGAATTACCCTGACATCAGAGGCAGACAAGGACATTACAAGGAAAGAAGACTATAGGCCAATATCCCTGATGAACATAGAGGCAAAAATCCTCAACAAAATATTAGCAAACCAAATTCAACAGCACATTTATTAAAAGGATCATACACCAAGATCAAGTGGGATTTATTCCTGAAATACAAGGATGAGTCAACATCCACAAATCAGTAAGTGTGATACACCACGGTAATGACAAGAAGCATAAAAATCACATGGCCATTTCAGTAGATGCAGAAAAAACATTCAACAAAGTTCAGCATCCTTTCATGATAAACTCTCATCATATAGAAGGAACATACCACAACATAGTAACAGCCGTATATGACAAGCCCACAGCTGACGTCATACTCAATGGTGAAAAGCTAAAAGCCTTTCCTCTAAGATCAGGAACAAGACAAGGATGTTCTCTCACCACTTTTATTCAACATAGTACAAGAAGTCCTAGTCAGAGCAATTAGGCAAGGAAAAGAAAAGAGGCATCCAAATCAGAAAGGAAGAAGTAAAATTGTCTATTTGCAGATGACATGATATTATATATAGAAATCCCAAAAGATACCACCAAAAAACTGTTAGAATAAACAAATTCAGTAAAGTGACAGGACATAAAATCAATACACAAAAATCAGTTGAGTTTCTACACACTAACAACAAATTATTAGAAAAAGAAATTAAGAAAACAATTCTATTTACATTAGCATCAAAAAGAATAAAATACTTAGGAACAAATTTAACCAAAAAGGTGTAAGATCTGTACTCTGAAAACTAAAACATTGATGAAAAAAATTACCCTGGCTGCTAGGGGAAAAAATGAGGAGTTTGAAGATCCGCTAGTAGTCTGCTTTATCTTGTCTGGGCCCTGTAGGAAAATGTAGGTTTTCCAAGGTGAAGATAAGAGCAGTTGAAATTAATTGAGTGAGGGGCACCTGGGTGGCTCAGTCGTAAAGCGTCTGCCTTTGGCTCAGGTCATGATCCCGGGGTCCTGGGAGGGTCCTGAGATCGAGCCCCTCATCGGGCTCCCTGCTAAGCAGGAAGCCTGCTTCTCCCTCTCCCTCTCCCCCTGCTTGTGTTCCCTCTCTCGCTGTCTCTCTCTTTGTCAAATAAATAAATAAAATCTTAAAAAAAAAAAAAAAAGAAATGAATTGAGTGGTTGAGTGGTTGAGTGGTCAGAGGGAGAAGAAGACTCCCCGCCGAGCAGGGAGCCCGATGCGGGACTCGATCCCGGGACTCCAGGATCACGACCTGAGCCGAAGGCAGTCACTTAACCAACTGAGCCACCCAGGCGCCCTCCAATGGTATTTTTTAGAAATAGAAATAACAATCTTCGCTTTCTGTATGGAACCACAAAAGACCCCCAAACAGTCAAAGCAATCTTGAAAAAGAAAAACAAAGATGGAGTCATCATGCTTCCTGATTTCAAACAATATTACAAAGCTATAGTAATCAAAACAGTATGGTATTGGCAAAAACAGACACAGAGATCAATGAAACCAAATAGGGAGACCAGAAATAAACCCATGTATATATATTCAATTAATTTTTGACAAAGGAACAAAGAATTTACAGTGAGGAAAAAATAGTCTCCTCAATAAGTAGTGTTGGAAAAATGGGATGTCCACACACTAAAGAATGAAACTGGACCCCTATGTTACACCACACACAAAAATCAACTCAAGATGGGTTAGAGACCTGAAGTAAGACCTGCAACTGTCAAACTTCTAGAAGTAAACATAGGGAAAAAGCTCCCGGACATCCATCCTCACAATTATTTTTTTGGATTTGACACCAAAAGCAAAGGCTAAAGCAAAAATAAATAAGTGGGGGGGCACCTGGGTGGCACAGTCAGTTAAGCATCTGACTCTTGGTTTCAGCTTAGGTCAGATCTCAGGGTCCTGAGATCAAGCCCCATGTCAGACTGCACACTCCGTGGGGGGGGGCGTCTGCTCGAGTTTCTCTCTCTCTTCCTCCGCCCCTCCCCACTGCCCTCTCTAAAATAAATAAATAAATCTTTTTAAAAAATAAGTGGGACTACGTCAAACTAAAAATCTTCACAGCAAAAGAAATCAACAAAATGAAAAGGCAACCTATGGAATGGGAGAAAATATTTACAAACCATCCATCTGTAATCATAATCACAATACACAGGAACTCATACAACTCAATAGCAGAAAGCAACCCACTTTAAAAATGGGCAAAGGAGGGGTACCTGGGTGGCTCAGGTCACGATCCTGGGATCCTGGGATCGAGCCCCACATCGGGCTCCCTGCTCGGTGGGAAGCCTGCTTCTCCCTCTCCCACTCCCCCTGCTTGTGTTCCCTCTCTTCCTGTGTCTATGTCAAATAAATAAATAAAAATCTTTTAAAAAATGGGCAAAGGATCTGAACAGACATTTTTCCAAAGAAGCTATCCAAATGGTCAGTAGATACATGAAAAGGTACTTGACATCACTAATCATCAGGGAAATGAAAATCAAAACCACACAGAGAAACCATCTCACAACTGTTAGTATGTCTATTATCAGAAAAGGTAAGAGAGAACAATTACGTGAGGATGTGGACAGAAGGAAACCTTCATGCACTGTTGGTGGGAATGCAAACTGGTGCAGCCACTGTGGAGAACAGCGTGGAGGTTCCGCAGTGATCCAGCAATCCCACTTCAGGGTACATATCCAAAGGAAATGAAATCACCACCTCAAAAAGATACCTGCACTCCCGTGTTCACTGCAGCACTATCCACGACAGCCAAGATGTGAAAACAACCTAAATGTCCGTGGATGGATGAACAGGTAAAATGAAGGCGATATATACACACAGTGGAATAGTATTCAATCTTAAAAACAAAAAGAAGGAAATCCTGCCATTTGCAACCACACAGATGAACCTGGAGGGCATTATGCTGTGAAATAAGACAGAGAAAGAAAAATAAATGTACTGCATGGTATCACTTATATGTGGAATCTGAAAAATAGCAACAGTCCACTTCATAGAAACAGAGTAGCATGGTGGTTTGTCAGGGGCTGGGGGGTGGGGGAAACAGGGAAGGGTTGGTAAACGGGTACAAACTTGCATCTAATGTACAACGTGATGACTCCACTTGATAGCCCTGTACTGCCTAATTCACATTTACTAAGAGAGAACTTACGAATTCTCACCGAGAAAAAAAAAGTGAATACGTGCGGTGATGGATGTGTTAACTCGGTGATGCAAATCCGTTCCTGATGTATATACATCTATCAAATGATCACACTGTACACTTTAAATACATTACAATTTTGTCAATTATATCTCAATAAAGCTGAAAAAAGTGCCTACAAAGTAAAAAGGGAGAGCATGAAAGCATCCACGTCACCTCTTGAAAAGTTATTCATTTTCTTTAAAGCATCTGTCATTTCATTCGTTGGGATCATTTTTACTCAAACTGCCCGCTCCTCGTTCTCCCATTCTAGCAAAGATCTGAGTGCATCTGTAGCATCTCCTACATGCCCTGCTCACCCCGCCTGACCTCCCTTAGAGTCGAGACAGTGTTATCAGACCCGTGCTTCAGATCGCTTTCGAATCTTTCATTCAAAACCTAATCCTGCCAAGGGTTCCTCTCTGTCCTGAAACCAGAGGTGGGAAGGCAGCCAAATAAAACCAGGCCCGCTATTTCTCCTTCCCTTTCTTGCTGACCTTCGGGGGCTGCACAGCAGTCCTCGGGCTTGGCCTCCTCTTCCTCCCACTCACCAGCACCTTAATCCCCCCTGCAGTCTGGCTTCACCCCCACAGCTCTCCTGAAACTCCAAGGTAAACCCAACGGGCATTTTCTCAGTGGCCAACTTTTACTCTTTTGCATTACTTAT
This sequence comes from Mirounga leonina, assembly GCF_011800145.1. Classification (NCBI taxonomy): domain Eukaryota; kingdom Metazoa; phylum Chordata; class Mammalia; order Carnivora; family Phocidae; genus Mirounga; species Mirounga leonina. The sequence goes on from NW_023270615.1 coordinate 14,710,434, forward strand.
CACTGTTCATTGGCTTGTTTTCCACTAAGCTCTCTTCCCTTGACTACTAAGATGTTACGAGTGCGCTCCGATGCTCTCCCATCATCTTCAATCACCTGTGCAACCTTCTCTGGCTTCTCCCTTCCTGTGGGCCTCACCTCTGCCCACTGCCAAATACACAGGGGCCCCTCAAACATTTGTGGTTTGAATGAACAAACTCCATTTCCTCCTGGTCTCTCTCTCTCCACGTTCTCCACCAGAAATTCATTAATTATTAGGACTTCAAGTACCACAGCTATGCAGATAATTACCAAAATGTGGATCCACAAAATCTATGGCCATTCTTGGCGGCTTCCCTGACCTCCGGCCAAATTTTAGATTCGCATCCCCAACTTCTCCTGGGCATTTTCCTTTGACCTCTCCAGCATCTTTTTTAAACTGAGGTTGTCCAAAAACAACCTTGTAAATTTCTTTTGTAGTCTCTTTTCACAATTGGCGACCGTGTTTTCAAAATCCCCTTTATTTCCAAGGAAGCCTGGCATCATAACAATGTCTTCCCTCTTTGACCTCAAAAGGTTTGAAGCTGCATGTTCATGCATGTATTTAAATCTCTCCACTTTGGCGAGAGCAGCAGGTGGGAGCCCCTGAGCGACAGTGCTGTCTCTATGTGGAGTGGCCCAAGACTTAGCGTCTGTTCCGACATGATAACGCGGCGTGGTGCATCCCTGCGTCTTCCCTTCCCATGGACTTCTTGAAGAAGCAACACGTATCTTGGTAAGTCTCTAAATTCTACTGACAACAATGAGACCTTCACAGGAAGAAGAATTCTTCACAACAATAAGAACCCCCGCCTAAATCCAAGAGAAGGCCCCCACTGCCTCTGAGCACCTCACCCCTCAGTAATCCTGAATGTTCCCTGCTCTGGCCCTATTGTCAAAATTCACCATGAAAAAAAAAATCGCTCCCCGAAAGTTTTGACTCAGCCGCCTCTTTTATTCTCAGTCCTGAGTTCCTCTCACTCAGGTCACGGAGAACGCAAATCTGTAAAATAAAGGACACTGTGTCCTGATGTTGACAGAGTAATTATTCTCTCAATCAATACTTCATTCCTGATGATTAAATAATTCACCTTCACTTTGCAACTCAGCCCCGGCCAGCTGACTTAAAGGCGCCAGTCTCCCCCTCCCTGCACCCCATGCACCATCAGAGCACCGTTAAAATAAGTTGCCTGAGGGGTGCCTGGGTGGCTCGATGGTTAAGCGTCTGCCTTCCGCTCAGGTCATGATCCTGGGGTCCTGGGATTGAGCCCTGCATCAGGCTCCCTACTCTGCGGGGAGTCTGCTTCTCCCCCTGCTCATGCTTTCTCTCTCTCTCTCTCTCTCTCTCTCTGTCTCAAATGAATAAATGAAAAAATCTTAAAAAAAAAAAAGTTGCCTGATCATTTCTTCCCGCCCCTGAGGTTTAATGGCCCCTTTCTTCTCTGTGATGCTCTGACCCAGTCCAGACTCGATTGTCCTCATTTCCAAACTTCTTGAAGGACTTTGTCCTAGCCTCCCTGCCACCGGCCTCTCCCAAACCACCCTGAATAAGGATCATCAGATGAATAGCCTGCCTTCCCATCCCAACCTCTAATGGCTTTTTTTTTTTTAAGATTTTATTTATTTATTTGACAGAGAGATAGAGCCAGAGAGCACAAGTGGAGAGAATGGCAGAGGGAGAGGGAGAAGCAGGCTCCCCACTTGAGCAGGGAGCCCGATGCGGGGCTCGATCCCAGGACCCTGGGATCATGACCTGAGCCAAAGGCAGACGCTTAACGACTGAGCCACCCAGGCGCCCCCCTCTAATGGCTTCTTACTGTCTACAGCACAAAGTCTAAAATCCCGGGCCTAATATTTAAGCCACTTCAGAAGATATCCCTAGAGGGTATTTCCTCCTCCATACACAGACTTTCATTAGATTCCAGGTTCCTCACTTTTCCCAAACCTCTTCTCCACCTGGTCTTCCTATTCATTAGTGTCAAAAATTCTTGGCCGTCAGCCCCAAGATCTCATCATTTCTAACCCATTATTTCTTACCTCGTGGAACCCACAGAAGTAACGGTATCTTGGTCCATAATCAGATACTGCCTTATTAATTTGAGACTTGATTATAATAAAATTGAGTTTCACAAACTACTGATAATAATTCAGTATCATTATTTGATATTCTTTTTTTAAGATTTTATTTATTTAGAGAGAGCGAGCAAGGGGAGGGGCAGAGAGAGAGAATCCCAAGCAGACTCCACATTGAGCACACACCCCGACATGGGGCTCGATCTCACAACCCCAAGATCATCACCACCTGAGCGGAAACCAAGAGTCGGAATGCTTAACCGACTAAGCCACTCAGGTGCCCCTTGTTATTCGATAACCTTAAATACAAGTCAAAACACGTGGCTGTGAACAAGCTTCAGCTTCAGACCAGCTTTATGTTACCATAGAGGCTTTTGTTGTTTTAGATTTGAACTTGAATAATTTGAACACCTTGCGGGAGTTGGAGGGGGGTGGACTTGGACTCTCCCTTTCACCCAGTCCCCGTTACTCACGGCTTCTGGCAGTCACGCATCCTGCCTGGTCCTGAAGACATCGGAGTTCGCAACAGCTTCTGAGAGTCCCATCTCAGTGCCCTAGCGAGTCCAGGGACTCCAGGAAGGCACAGGCTGTATCTTCCACTCCTTACAGAGCTCATCCGCTACCCCCACCCCCCAGGGCACGATACAGTACTGAGCACATAGTAGGAGCTTAATAAATACAAATCGAGTGATTCCATACGAGACTGTGGAATCAATCTGGTGAACTGTCAGGGCTGGGAGACCTCAGGACTCAACACGGGATGGTATCCTTCACCCATGCTGAACTCCCCTTATGCAAGGATGCGTGAACTTTCACGATGGCGCGTTTTCTCACCGTGAACCCAGCACTTCCAGCAATGACACCTATTACACGGTCTGTCCCTGCAAGTCATCCCACTGAAACAGGTGTGATATTTATCTCAGTTCAAGATACCAATTTAAATAAGTGTCAGTTCCCAGAGGACAAAGAAGAGGGATTTCTAATTGGGGGCAGGGGCTTCCTAAAGGAAGGCTTCCTAAACACGCTATTTACAAACATAATATCCCAGTGACAGGAAATCAGGGCAGAAAGCATCTCTTGCCCAAACAAGAAGCGGTTAGCCTCGTTCCAGCTCCTGTCAGGAGACCTTAGTTGCCCTGTCACTGTACTGGAATGTTCTGAGTTCATTTTTTGCAAACCCCTTAGGTTGAATTATCCAGTATGCACAAGCCTCGGGGATAATCAGGTGACAAGCAAGGGGGTGGCAGAAAGTGGTAGAAAGAATGAGGTTGAGAGACAAAACAGACCAGGGTTTGGAAATTGAATCTGACACTCATTAGCTTTTCTGAGCCTCGGTGTCCTTAGCAAAAAAAAGAAAAAAGTGGGCAGGAGGCCAAATGCCTTCCTCAAATAATGAAATGAGATGCAGATAATAACAGCCGGTACTCACCGAGACTTCCTTTGTGCCAGGCACTGACATAAAGTGCTTGCAATGTGCTAACTTCCCTCCGCTCAGGACAGTAACGTTACAAAGCAGATACTGTTCTGCCTCCGATACACAGACGGACAGACACACAAAGGGGCTCTAAGTCGTTTTGTCCCAGTCACTCACCCACTAGATGGCAGAACCAGGATTCAAATCCAGGTGTTCTCACTCCAGAGCCCTCACTATGGTGCCCTGGGAGGCACCTGATGCAGTGCTGGCAAACTGAGCACTCAACAAAGGAATGAAAAAATGAGGGAGCCCAGGCAGCAAGAAGGAAAAAATGCTTTATTCCACTTCTCTACTGGGATCCCAAGTCTCCTAAAGTTAGATGGTAAGGTCTTTACAAGGCTGTAGCTCTCCCTCAATGTTGCCCTTGTCCTGGCCTTCTCTGTGGAAGAACCTAGAATAAATCACCCGCCACACCCGCTCACGCTAAGCAGGACCGGCAGAAACACAGCCCCGCTGGTTCAGAAGCTTCCCAACCAATCACAACCCAACACGTGTCCTTCAACTCTTAACCTTAGCGCAAACACTCTACCTTGCCGGAGGTCTCTCGTCTCCCTCTTCCCTTTAAAGTCCTAATTCTGGGGGCGTCTGGGTGGTGCAGTGGGTTAAGCGTCCACCTCTTGGTTTCGGCTCAGGTCGTGATATCAGGGTTGTGAGATCGAGCCCTGCGTCAGGCTCCACGCTGAGCACTGAGTCCACTTGAGATTCTCTCTCTCCCTCTCCCACTCATGCTCTTTCTCTCTCAAATAAATCTTTTAAAAAATAATAAGTCCTAATTCTGGTAACTCGGCAGTCTGGCAGTCCCCAAGTCCCCTTCGCCCTGGTGGCCTTGAGCGCTCTCACCCTGGAGCTCCTGGTGTTGAAATGAAGGTTCCCTGACCCCCCGGCTCACGTGGCCCTCCCACACAGACAAAGCAAATCCAGCCCATACATTATGTTTATTGCCTATCTCATGAGAGGCAAAGCTGTGGTCCCCCCAGAGCCACAGAGAGCAGCAAACAAACCCCAGCAGGTGGTGCTTACAGGTAGATGAGGAGGACTGATAGTAAACCATGGGCAACAGGGCACTTTTAAAGTAAAGCTAAGAAAAATACATACTTAGGGGAGTGCTGGAGGATCACTCTAAAAGATACAGAATCCCCAGGGGGAAATTTCAGACTGGGACCTCCTTACTCTGCTCAAGAAGCTTGGACAACCCACCCACCCTGAGAGTGACCCATCTGCACCAAGGAAAAGCTCTAGTCCTAGGCATGACGCTGTTTATGCCAAGTTTCCTAGCTCTGAAGGTGAAACTTAGCATAGGCTCTTCGCTCTAACGAACAAATCAGCTCCAGCTGCCCCGGACCCCGCGTGCAGGGGCCGGCGGGAGCAGACCCAAGCAGCCGCGGGGCGACGCACTTCTCCTTGCCCACCAGGTTCCCAGTACCTGGGAGCTCCAAACCTGCACTGTCCCTACTCAGAGGACAGCAGCACCAGCGGGACCACTGGCCACCCATGGACAGGAAGGCGTGCCCTTTCCTCAGGCTGCCCCCCGAACAGGCCAGAGGGCTGGAACTGATGGAGTAGTCGTGGCCATTATTAAGAGCAGCCGGGCACTCGGGAGCTGGGCTGAGCTTGCACACGTAACTCGTCAATCCTCTCAGTTATGCATTTAAAATCAACCACCTGCTTTTATGTTAAAAGTATTGTGTGCACTCTCATTTTTTAAATCTTATTTAGAATCCGGGGTCTGTAGGTTTCAGCGAACTTTGGGTCAGTCAAGCGACTTCAGGAAAACGGCCTTTTTGTACAGTGGCTTTTGCGTGGAGGGCCCAGGAGATTTTCCCAGAGCCTCTGCAAACCCAGACCCCTATCACACCTGCTTGGAAAATATGCTCCAGGCTTTGACAGATCTGCAACTGTGCAAGTCAAAAAAGGATAATAAACCAAAGCCAGACAGGTGGGAATATTTTATCATGTTTAAAGACACAGATCTTCCCAAAGAAATCCCAATCCATCACAAAATTATTCACATTCTTATATACCCCCAAAGCAAAATACCTCAACTGCAATCCTGGCCCCAAGGTGATTCCTCAAAATGGAAATAATTCCTTGAGACATAAAAAGGTAAAATAAGAATAAACAATAGCATTAGCGGATCAGAAAGTGAAAAAAAGACTGATTTGCAAAACAGAAACAAAAAAACAGAAAAGACTTTAAATAAGAATGGGCATTTAAGATCTTACACCTCAACTGAATCAAGGAGTTATGTTCAAACCATTTCAGAAAAACTGAACAGCGACTGTCCCGGCGTATATTTGAGCGGGAACTGACATGACATGAGATACCAATCCACTAGAACGGGATTCCTCGAGCGGCTTACGGCCTTTGTAAGTGGTTCTTTTCTGAGCCTTGTGTCACAGCCTTCATGTAACACAGGATTTTTTATTTTTAATGAGTACTCAACATCAAAATAACTGGCTATAGTCTCAGACACACCGGAAAGAGATAAGCAGGTGTAATCAAACATTTGTCTGTTTTCCGAATTGGATGAAATGCTTGTTGTAACATGCACACCTTTACTTGGCTGAAAGTCTGAGAAGAGAATAAATGAACTTTGTTTTATTGTTTTTGTAAGGTTTTTCTTCTCCTTTATTAATGTTGTTTTCCTAATTTACCTCACAAACCAATTCCTGGGGTCATAATGAGAGAAGGAAATTTAACTCTCACTGAATCCTTTAAACACTAAAAGGGATTTAGGGCATGGTAGCGGAAGATGCCAACTGAAGGAAAGACCAAGGCTCTCGTTTTCAGGCCCCTTGCTCTGGGCCTGTCCCCGCGAAGACAAATGCGCTTCCAGCCCCACATCATCCAGGCCCGTCCTCCCCCTCCTCCTGCTCCCTCAGTCTGTGCAAGCATTTCACCAGGGTGCCCTTCTAACTCATTTTAAATCTGGTTTTGGCAGTCATATTTGCAGAGTGTATTTACTTAAAGTAGCTCTTTCAGAGAAATATTTGAGGAAGGTTTTGTTCCTCGTATAAATTTATTAAGCACTGCTGGAAAAAAGGTGGGGGGCGGGTAGGTGACAGAAGGAGTGGTTTTAAACTGTAGTCCAAAGAAACTAATCTCCTCTTACAAATGTATCCTAGAAAGTGAGCCTTTGGAGCAAGATCTGAATTCTCCAGACGTAAGGCTCCCTCTTCCTAAGTTTCCAGTGGACTTCGTGTAAATCAAGCCTAACACTAAAAAACAAACAACAAAAAACAGATTTACCAAAAAGAAAATCAGGTTGACAGTCTTTTTCTGGAGGATTTATCAGGTTATTCCTCTAAATAGCAGCTTCCTCTAGTTCCTGTAAAATCTCAGTTGAGGAAGGAAGGATGGAAGGAGGGAGGGAGGGAGGAGTGGGGCGAGGGAGGGCAGGAGGAGGGGGAAAGGAGAGAAGGCAGGGGACAGGGGGAGGGAAAGAGGGCAGGGGAAGGGGGGAGGGAGAGGAGGATGGAAGGAAAAATTTTAAAACTTTTCAAGAACACACCCAGTGGGGCGCCTGGGTGGCTCAGTTGGTTATGCGTTTGCCTTCAGCTCAGGTCATGATCTCGGGGTCCTGGGATCGAGCCCCGCATCGGGTTCCCTGCTCAGCGGAGATTCTGCTTCTCCCTCTGCCCCTCCACCCACTTGTGCTTCCTCTCTATCTCTCAAATAAAGTAAAATCCTAAAAAAAAAAAATCACCCAGTGCCACAAATGGGGAAGCACCTGAAAAGGCGTCCTGACACTTTCATTAGAATTCTAAAAAGTGCTTTCTAAATGAAAAAGCACCTGCCACCCAACTATGGTTATTTTCTAGTTGGAGCTCAAAACAAACACATCAACCAACTATAACACAAATTCTCCGACTTGACAAGAAAATATGAGCCCCACACAGGAAACACTTTAATCAACGACTCTTACCTGGGCACAAAAGACTGAGTACAGGGTTTGATTTGACAAAACAACAAAAACTGTTGTTCATTTCTCTAAGGACATGTCAGTTGGCTCCATGAGTGAGTTCTCCATGACGTTCCTCCAGCTTTCCTTCAGTTCCCCTTGTGAAATTGGAAATTTCACACACTACACGTGGAACAAAGAAAAAGGCAAGCCATCAGCACCCAGGAGAAGGTGATGTCACTCTAGCTACTTGGCACGTAGCCCTACCTGGGGTCTCCCGGGGTCTGAGCCCGCTCTACAGCCCCAGGGCAGGAGGAGGCGACCTTGGGGAGCAGGACAGAGCAGCTCTGTGACCTTGGGCAAGTTCCCAGCCTCTGCATCATATCAGGATGAGGATAAGCCGAGTATCTACCTCTTAGTGTCCTGAGGACTTCACACAGTCCTCGGGTCGGGTCGTAGTGAATGCACAGAAACTGCGCTGAGCTGTTAAGCATGCCCCCATCCTATTCTATGGAACAGGAACATATTTTTGAGCACAGAGAGAGTCAGTATAGGATTGGGGGGCTGTTCCAAGTCCCCCATCTCAAGGTGCTTGCAGCCGTCTGCAAGATTCTCAATCCTAAATGTGTATCGGAATCTTCCGAAGAACATCTATAAAAATACCCTTTCCAGGCACCACCCAAAGAGATTCCAATTAAATTGGTCCAGAGTGAGGCCCAGGATGAGAATTTTGCAGAGCCCCCCAGGTGATTCTAATATTCACTGAGGCCCGCTGACCCCGGAATGTGCCTCATGATCTGGGTGCACGGCCACCACCTGTGTGGTCTGTCGGCCTGGCGAGACCAGAGGTCCTGGGATGAAGGGAGGTGTGTCATTATCCACTGTATCCATCCCCCTAAGCCACCAAATAACAGGCCCCTCAGAAGCTGTGACTGAATCAGAGAGCCAGGGTCCCTGAGGTCGGAGCTGGGCATCTGTAGGCTGGTTTGCTTTTTGCTTTGGTTGTAACACAGATGAAGGGACCCCTGGGAGACGGGGTACCATGGCTCTTGCCTGCCCACTGGGGACAAGTGAGGGTGGAAGCCATACCAGCCACTGTCTTAGGACCTGGAGGCCTTAATGAACTGTGACAGAGCAGAAACCAACATTCTAATTAATTTTTATCCTTTTCTGGTTTCTTTCTTGGTTTATTTCCATTTTGCTCCTCGTTGATTTGAGAGAGGTTTCTGTGCTACAATTCTTGTCTGCGTCTGAGGCCATGAGGCCTGACTGAGTTCCTTGGCCACCCTCCAGCTGGGGGCATGCCCAGGGGAGCGGCTCCTGCTGCAGGCCAGCCACGGTGGTGGGACACTCAGTGGGTCAGAGCTGGGGCCATCTGGTCAGTCTCTGTCCCCTTCTTGGGAGGGTTATCATAAGGAAAACCAACTACAATACAATGCTGGAGGAATAAGGTGCTAAGTGGAGGCAGGTTTGGGAGCAGAGGCCAGAAGGCCTGGGTCTGCCTGAGGGACCAGGAGGTGTCACAGAGGGGGGCCCTGTAAGCCCGTCCTTGAAAGCAGAGTCTCAGTGAGCTCATGCCAGACATGGGCAGTCAGCCCCCACCCTTGGTAAGGACCGTGACACAGAGACAATCCTTCCTTCCTTCCAGAACTAGGAATAATTCCGGTGCGGGGTGGGGGCAGGTAGGAAGTGGTTTATGGGATTTTTTTTTTTTTGGTGGCAAAATTCACCTAACACAAAATTTTGTTTATGTTTATAAAATTTTAACCATTTTAAAGTATACAAGGGATCATCTATTTTATACCAAAAGTACCAAGTCCCAAATCATCCAGAATAAAGAGAAATAGATGTATTCCAAAGCCCCCTCCCCCCATTCTTCACCCATTCCCTTGTGAGACAATTAGATTCACTGTTTTGGGCTCAAGAATCACTGGCCCTTCTGGGGTAAGAATCTACTGTTTCATTTCCCCCAGTCTTGAGATCACTAGGAATCCAGGAGAGGGATGCCTGCTCAACAGCAAAAGAGCAGAAGTGGAAAAGGCAAGAGATAAGAACTAGAGCTGCAAGCAGGAGGGAGTCTTTGAGAAAAGCAGGGCCGGGGACAAGTAGTGGGAGCCCACTGGGTCTTCTGCAGATGCTCCTCTCCAGGGCTGTCTTCCTGACCTGTGGGGGGACTCTAGCCGTCCCATTTTGGCAGCCTGATCTTGCTTGTTTGGATCCTCCCTGGATTCACTAAGATACTCAGCATCCTTCTAATAAATGCCCTGTTTGCTTAAGATGAACCAAAGTCACCTGTGTTTCTTTTTATTTTATTTTTTTTAAGATTTTATTTATTTGACAGAGAGAGACACAGCGAGAGAGGGAACACAAGCAGGGGGAGTGGGAGAGGGAGAAGCAGGCTCTCCGCTGAGCAGGGAGCCCGACATGGGGCTCGATCCCAGGACCCTGGGATCATGCCCTGAGGCTGAAGGCAGACACTTAATGACTGAGCCACCCAGGCGCACCCCACCTGTGTTTCTTTACAACCACCAACACTTCCACTAACACGGCCCTCTAGCACCCCTGCCTCACCATGAATGCATGACCCAAAATGTGAGGGGGGTGGGGGTGGTATGGAGAGCTTCCAGAGAAGGCCTACGAGCACATTCCAAACCACCGGGTGGGAACTAGTGTCATGAAGGAAACCCATTTTCTTTTTTTGCTTTGTTTTTTTTAAGTAAACTCCACCCCCAACATGGGGCTTGAACTCATGACTCTGAGATCAAGAGTTGCACGCTCCACTGACTGAGCCTATCAGGAGCCCCAAGGAAACCCACTTTCTTTTTTTTTTTTTTAATTTTTTCTTTCTTTCTTTTTTTTTTATTCTTATGTTAATCCCCATACATGGAAACCCACTTTCTAAGACAGAAGTTACTCATTTTTTTCCTTCCCTTCTCTCTGTCCCCTCCCATCAGCATCCACGTATCAGCTGGTTTAATGTAACTTGATGTCCCCCATGCTGAAAGTCAACACAATTTGGCATTTGGTCATTATGTTGGCCATGTTCCCATTGTGGTCATTATGTGGGCTATGTTCCGTAAAACCGCCTAATAAATACCTAGATTACTGTTTTGGCAACTGGAGATTAAGTGGCCCAGAATCCATCCTTTCATCAACCAAGCAGAACGTTCTGAGGTAGAAGCCTACAGAATGGGCTGTTACGGAGCTGTCCTCCACATTCCTCGGTGCTGATGGTGGGGAGTCCTGGCCAGCCTGGGGGCAAGGCGGCTTGTGCCCTGAGGCATGAACAGCCCTTGAGCCAGACTTTCAGGAGCCTGACTGCATGAACACCTAGCATATCATCCCACACTCCTTCATGGCTTAAAAAGATTCGTGATGGTTGTGATGTTGCTAGGATGATGTTGCTGCATATACAACAGCATGGGATCCTCACGGGAGATGATCAAGGTCCACAGACCCTGCTCGGATCCAAAGGGCTCTGCTCTTTCTCCCCAGGGCTCCCCTATCACACCCTCTAGGTTTGGGGAGGCAACGGGATGTAATCGTTTAATAGCATGGTTGCTGGGGCGCCTGGGTGGCTCAGCCAGTTAAGCGGCTGCCTTCGGCTCAGGCCATGATCCCAGGGTCCTGGGATCGAATCCTGCATCGGGGCTCCATGCTCAGCGGGGAGCCTGCTTCTCCCTCTCCCTCTGCCTTTTCCCCCTGCTTGTGCTCTTGCTTGCGCATGCGCTCTCTCTCTCTCTCTCTCAAATAAATATAAATAAATATAAATCCTTAAAAAAATTTTTTTAAGGGGCGCCTGGGTGGCTCCGTTGGTTAAGCAACTGCCTTCGGCTCAGGTCATGATCCTGGAGTCCTGGGATCGAGTCCCGCATCGGGCTCCCTGCTTGGCAGGGAGTCTGCTTCTCCCTCTGACCCTCCTCCCTCTCATGCTCTCTGTCTCTCATTCTCTCTGTCTCAAATAAATAAATAAAAATCTTTAAAAAAAAATTTTTTTTTAATAAACAAAAAATAAAAGCATGGTTGCTGAAGCCAGACCACCCAGATTCATATTCCTAGACATGCCATTCACTGGCCATGTGACCTTGAGCAAGGCACCTAAACCTCCCCATGCCTCAGTTTCCCTATCTGTGAAACGGAACTAATGATAGAACCTACTTCATAGGGGTGTTGTGAGAATTAGATATGAACTCATCTAATGCATGTGAAGTGTTTGCACCAGTTCCTGGCGCTCCGGAAGCACTTCATAAGGAAGAGCTATCATAATTCCAGGCCTGGGTAGAAAGGGACAAGAAGAGAACACCTCAGGAGTGACGTCACCCCACAGTATGGCCGACTGCTGACAACAGACCCGAATTCTACAGCTGCCTCGTCACCCCATTCCACACTCACTCACGAAAAAATATTCACTCGGCGCCAACCACAGTGGCAGGTCACGTGCTACAAGGGTGGTTGCAGGGTGGCAGGAGGGGGAGTTCGGTTCTCGCTCAGGGCACACTCCTGGCATATGGAGTTGACTTCATCTACGTTAAATGGGATTCCACTGCTGGGTGCCAAAGCTGGCTATAAACTAGTGAGCACGAGAGAGTCCCTGACCTTGAGAAGGTTTCATTAGTAGAAGGGGCAATCAACCCCTTATAAAACCATCAACCCTGGGTGGGAGGATGGGTTGGCCTGGTGGTGGGTATTGAGGAGGGCACATTCTGCATGGAGCACTGGGTGTTATGCACAAACAATGAATCATGGAACACTTCATCTAAAACTAATGATGTAATGTATGGGGATTAACATAAGAATAAAAAAAAAAAACATCAACCCATATACAAATATAAAAACAAATGGTGTCGGGCGCCTGGGTGGCTCAGTTGGTTAAGTGACTGCCTTCGGCTCAGATCATGATCCTGGACTCCCCGGATCGAATCCCGCATCGGGCTCCCTGCTCATCAGGGAGTCTGCTTCTCCCTCTGACCCTCCCTCCCCCCTCTCATGTGCTCTCTCTCATTCTCTCTCTCTCAAATAAATAAATAAAATCTTTAAAAAAAAAAATGGTGTCAGCTTTAGGAAAGAAAAGGGCAGGGCGCTAAAAAGGTATACCATGGAGGGGAAGGAAGTGTCCTGCAAAGTCATGAGACCAGAGGATAAAGAGAAGTGATCCAAGTAGGACCAGGAAGCAGTATTCCAGATAGAGAGCGTAACAGGTGCAAAGGCCTTGTGGCAGGAAAAAGCCTGTGTTCCAGGAGCTAGAAGAGGTATCATGAAAGAAGAGGGGAGGCAAAGAGGGGAGAGACAGAGAGACAGAGACTGGCCTGGCAGACCACAGACACATGTGCTATCGTTCTCCTGTGTGGTTTTTGGGGTCTCCGCCCCATCTCCTGTCCACCACATTTTCTAGTTACTTCATCCTGACAGCAGGAAATTATTTAAGCAAATCAACATAAGAAGCAGCACTTAAGCTGCTTACTTACATAAGACAGCAGCTTAAAAATATCTCTGTTCATGCACTGGGTATTCCTTCAGCAGGTAGCTTGGTCTTTCAGTGATATACTTTGCTTCAGAGACAGAATATTCCTATAACAAAAGCCAAGCCAGCAACTGTGTTACTCATAGTGTCACATAAATCAATGCTACTCAGATGAGTGGTTTTGCATTTAAAAGGCCCATGGACCCCATGCGTGCCGTACACGGGGTGTTTACTATACGCGTGTGCATGCAGATACTTTCTTCTTTCTTGTTCTTCTCCCTCCCTCCCTTCTTTTCCTTCTTTTTACATTTTAAAGGGATTCCCTTACTTGAAAAGATTGGAAATTAACAAAGCAAAGCCAACGACTTTGCCAAGAGGAAGCAGAGTAATTTACAACCCCGCCCTGTGAAAATCAATATTCATTCATAAGTGTCATCCTATAAATCTGGGCTGTGCCTGTGTTTAAATAAGTCAAGACCAAGACGACCCCTTTGACCATGACACAGTATCCTTAAACCCAACCTAACCTTTGTTAACCTTTCATGGAATTCTTTTGAAATGATGACCAGTCCCTTGGCTAATGGCTACACATCCACAGTAGACAAAGTACTGGGTGTATCTATCTATGGGTTAGAAACCACACCCCACACGTCAAACAGCCAAAACACCTTATCCACTTTTAACATTTTCTTCCACATTGTAGCCTCACACAGACGACAACTTCCAGGGACCGGGATTCCTGTGCACAGTGCAAGGGGTTGGGCTTCGGGCCAGGGAGACTGTCTTCTCTCCTTGAAAGGATGGAGCTCCCTCTTGCTGCAGGACCTCTGCCTAAACTCGCTAGGATTCATCGCTTAGACGGAAGCTCCCTTGTGTCTTCCTCAGGGAAGCTTGCCCTGATTCCCCACCAAGTCAAATACCCCCTTCTCAGACACTCTCAGGACACCAGGCACCCTCCTTGGGAAGTGTCACAATTTTACATTTATCTCTGTGGTTACTTGATTAATGTCTGTCTCCTCACCCCACCCTCCAGCCCCAGACCGGACGTCCCAGTTCCCCTATGATTTTGTCAGCAGAGATTCCGTCGTCTCAGAAGCCCTACCTTGTGTAGGTGTTGCTGAGCTCTGTGGGGTGTCAGGAGACTGCACACCCTTTCGTGGGTCTTCCTCCATGAGGACTGAGAGCAAGGGTGGAACCTGCCCAACACAGGAAACCAGGGTGGAGTATTATGCAGCTGCTAAAAAGGATCCTTCAAGTACACTGTGGGTTGATATTTATAACTTAATAGCAAGAAGCAGCAGTAACATGCAAAATAGGATACATAGTGCACTGTCAGGGTCTTCATTAACCCTACGCATAAGATACACACTGACAATAAAAGCAACCACAATGTGAAGAATGGCTTGTGTTTGCCTGTGTGGCTGTGAGTGATTCTTCTTTGTACTTTACTGAGCATTTCAGATACTTCTCTCAAGAATCAATCCTGCTTTTATGCTTAGAAATTTAATCCACAAATGTTTAACACAAAACGTAACCCTGACTGTTTTCCACCGCAAGCATTGTATGTTTCATCTCATTTACTTCAGGCTGCTCAGACCCAAACTTAACCACAGATCGTACCAGTGCCCTCTGGTTCCTCAGACGGGAGGCATCTACTCCCTTCCACAGCTCCCCCTGCCTGGAATGTTGCCACCCCAACCCCGACTCCCCACTCGTGTGAACCCCTACCCACCTTCAGAGCTCAGTCCAATCACTGACTGCTCACCAAAGTCCTACCCAAGCCCCCTCCGGAAGAGGAAGTTGGCTACCCTGCTACCTGCACTTGGAGTCCATTTCCCCCTCGTTCACGGCACTTCACCAGTGGCCCCTGGTCAGTATTTGCTTAATGTCTGTGGATGCCCCTAGACTGAAGCTGGCATGGGGAATCCTAGGTGAACGGCTCATCCCAGGGCCTTGTAGATACTGAATACCACTGTAGGTATTTAATATTTCTTGAGTGACTGGATTCATCCCTTCATTCATTCATCTTTGGGAGGGGAGTGGGTACCAAGGCCTAAACTTTGAGACAGAATTGGCCATTTGATTATGAAAAACACAAATACCATTTTCCAAAGATTCCTAAAGAATTTTAGCAATGTGGATACAATCATTCTCTTTAGTTAATGTACGATAAACACTGGACAGTCCTGGGCAAGCCAGATGGCCTTTCCGTGACTGTGTTTTCCCTTGTCACAGTTGATCATGGCCTTATTTACAAATTCATGGTCAAATTAGTTCCAAAGCTCTCCATTTAGAGTGACTTTGGGCACGCAGAATTTGCTGATTCATCAGAGGTAGAGGATACAAATCTGCTCTGCAGCCAGAGTTACCATCCTCCAGTCAAATGTGCTAACTCCTGAGAATGAACTTGCAAAAGCTCCCCACTGCCTTCCAACAAAACCCAAACTCCTTAGCTTGGCTTCCACAGTCCCTCAGACCCTCAGCCTTGGCACTCACTATTCCCCAAGCTGGTCTAACTTCTAGAAGCTGCCAGTGCCCCGTGCCTTCTCACCTCCCATCCCTCCCCTCCATTAACTCTATCAAAATCCAATCCGCATCCCTCAGGACCCACATGGAAATACCATCTCCTCCACGATGCATTCCAGAAGTGCCTTCCTTCCTCCTCCTTTCTACTCTGATAACATTTGGTCCATACTATTCTCAAAGTTCCGCCTGGTAGAAAGCTCTCTATGCACATGTTTTTACATCCTCTGCTAAGTTGCAAGTTCCCAGAGATCAGGAGAAATGCCTTCAATGTTAGGGTTTCCATTCCAGGCTAGCGGCCTGGCTATCAATCCTGTTCTCCTCCGAGGCACTCTTCTACCCACAGAGATGCTACACGCCCACCACACACCCAGTTCCAACCCCAGGGATTCTGACTAAGTGGAGAGCAGGCGAGTCCTTAGTGGGCCACAGCTGAGAATCACTGGCCGGCTGCATAAAGACACTCAAGAAAGGCTGGCCGAATGAATACGTAAGCCGTCGCAGAAACTTATTTTAGAAAAAAAAATGAGGCCTTCTTTGATCTCCCTCTTGAGGAAGGGCCCCACCTCCTGCTCTGTCTCTCATCCACTTTTGGACCGTACTCCTGTGACCTGCATCTCACCAGCTGCCTCACATTCAGTGGCATGAGGGTGTGCCAGCCTCCTGGTCTAGTGCGCGAACCTCTGGCAAGCTGGGACGCGTCATGACCATGCACATTCCACCTAATAGGTGCTCAAGAGACGCAGCCCCAATTCAGTCCCTCAGAAATGCTCGCTAGGCTGATTATAAGGAGGAGTTTGGGTGATGTATAAAAACAAGGCACGTGGACAAAAGCCACGAGCTACCTCTGCTTCTGGCAGCAGAGAACCATTTTGTACCTGTAAGAGAATGGCTATTTGATCATCACACCCATTTTACAGATGGGGAGACTAAGGTCTACAAGGCTGAGTATTTCTGTGAGATCACAGAGTAGTTAGAGACAGATGAGCACTAGAGCCCAAGTCCCCTGACTACCACCAGCTGAAGGTCCTTTCCCGTCTCTGTTTAAAATCTTTACATCCAGAGGATAAGCCAGGAGGAGATGAAGACCAGGTAGAGAGAGGGATGTAAATGTCTTTAACCTCCCGACTTAGAGTGACAGGGCTGATTTTTAAAAATCTATTTCATGTTATTTTCCTCTAAAAAAGTAACTAATCAGGAATTCTCCATTCTTTAATAGATTTTACTAAAATATTTGATTTGGTTTCCTCAAGTCCATGATACAACATTTTAATATAAAGGTATTCTATCATTTCTACAAAACACTAAGAATTCACTGCCACTTTCTTAGTCTTAGTCAAACTTAATATAATTTGTATTAAAACTGCAGGGCTTTCATTGCATTCTGACTTTCATTCTGGGATATTTACTACCTAGTCCCTTTGTGAGCAATCACGTCACTCTGACACGGGGCTTTCTCTTATTCTCATCACTAACAGTGCAGAGAAGAGCAGACTGGCATATCCTTCATTCAGAACAACTGTCTTAAGGAAGACAAAAACCGTATGATCTCACTTATATGTGGAACCTAAGGAAGAACACAAACGAACAAGCTCACAGATACAGAGACCAGACTGGTGGTTGCCGGACTCAGGGGGTGAGGGGAGTCAAAGTGTACAAGCTTCCTATTATAAAAGAAATAACGGGGACATAATGGGCAGCATGGAGACTACGGTTAACACCATAATGCACATTTAAAAGCTGCTGAGAGAATAAATCTTAAGAGTTCTCATCACAAGAAAAAAATTTCTGTAGCTATGCATGGTGACCCGATGTAAACTGGATTTACTGTGATGATCATTTTGCAATATACACAAATATTGAATCATTATGTTGTATGCCTGAAACTAGTATGTCAACTATCCATTTTTAACAACTGTCTTAAAAATATTATCTTCAGTGCCATTCTCCTGGAGTTAAGGCGACCAAGAAACCAAGAAAACATGTCTAGAAAAAGAGAAAATACACCTACATGTTAATAATCTTTGGCTTTGGGTGGCAGGACTATGGGTGATTTCTTTTTCACTCCATTTGTTTTTTATGAAAGACAAAATGGATAGATAAATAGCATCTATGCCAAGTGAGCTGACTGTCCCACTTTCAACAAACATTCTGAGATACGCTTTCCACAGGCAAGAGAAAAGGCTCAACTCTTCCTTCCAGGAAGATTTAAAAACGAATAGTGATTTTTCATATCCCCAGCTGAATATCCCTAAGGAAGCAAAGGGATGAAGTGACCAGGATTTCCTCCTGCTAGACCACATCACACTCTTCAAGCAAATAAATGGGGGCTTGCCGCTGACCTTTCGTCGCAGAGAAGGGGCTGATCCAGAAGAGGGCTGGGAGATCTGGAATGCTGGGAGGCAGCATACGAAGCTTCCCCATGGAAATCGGCATCCCCTCGGTTACTGTAAATGGGCGAGGGTTTTCCGAACTTACTGGAATCTAAAGGTGATGATGATTCTTTCCTTAAAACAATCCGTTCATCTGGCTCTTTGATGACCTAAGTGACAATGTGCATTATTCTTTAGTTGTGATTTTGTTTTCTTATGCTGAATTTAGAGAGTAGGGGGTGGGTGGGATGAGGAAGGGGACAAGCTGATAGAAAGCCTGCCCCCCAGGGAAGCTCCCGCTTTTGTCCTGCTGAGAAAATGCTCAGAAGCTCAAGGTCAAGGAAAGATAAGCAAAATTCTGCACATTTGGCATATATTAACAAGCCAAAATAAACTCACACTCTGAGCTTTGATTTGTGAGCATAAGGGATTATCCGGTTTGGCAAAGATATAATTTTTTAAAATAAACTATTTAAATGCCACGGCATAAAAAGCACCGTATACTCCATTTCTTTGCCTATATCTATTTTCATGTTGTAACAGAAGTTTGAGCCTTCACCTTGACAAACCAATCAAACTTCAAGAGCAAGTGGTTTACCACCTCTATGTATTATGGAAGTATTCGTTTAGGAAAAAAAGCAATAAGAATACCTACTCATAAAGTAGGTGTTGGGGCCATATACATGGGGGATTCATTCTACAGATGGAGAGAGCTTACGTGAGGGGAAACAAACCAACTAATGCAAAGCATTCAGCGGAGCCTGGGCATCTCTCAAACTCTGGTGAACCTACAGCAACTCCATTTCCATAAGCAGCACTTGCTAGAAATAGACTTTCCACCACCCGTTGGGGAATGCACAATAACCGGCGTTAGAAGCTGAAAATAAATCATTTTACAAATGCTACTTCTACAATTACCTTTACGTTAGCGGCAAGGCTGTCAAGAGAAGAAGCTAGAAGAAAGAGGAAGAGGTGTTTCAGTGACTCATTACTACAAATTACCCCTAAAACCACTGTTACATTTGTTCCACAGAGCACAGAAATATTACGCAGGGATGAATTATTAAAGAACTTAAATGCTCCCTCGTAAGTTACACTGTCAACTCTTACAAGTCCCTTGAGTCACAGCGATCCTATCTAGGAGTGTTTCTGTCCTCTTGAGGCCCAGTGAAGTTACATTATTAATGACAGCACACAGGGACGTGGGAAGGGCAAAGGAGAGTTTAAGGGAAGCCATAAATTCGGTAATCCTCACACAGCCTGGAAAACAAAACTCATACTGGCCCAGGTGCCCAGAGCCTGAAAGAAAACCGCGTGGCTCTCATAGAAACAAAATTCACCCACTCTGCCTCTTCTGCCATTCCCTATCTGCTTTACATGGGTTCCTATTTAGGCAGGAAATCTCGAGCCTACTTGTCCAAGATAGAGACACATGTTAGGTGGAGACCATGAACAGACAAGAGCTGGGGAGAGCATAATGCAGGAAAAGTGCACATCATGATGAGTACCCTAAACAATCATAAGTAAGTAGACCTAAAGCCAGAGAGTGGTAAGAATGATTAGGAAGTGAAGCGATAAACACACACAGGCAAAATCAAGATTAAATTGGGTTTTTCCAAATTCGGAAAAAAAATAATGCTTCTGGAATGAGTTTTCGCAAGGTTATGCGGAGGCCACCGTGCCTGCCCCCTCTATGCTTGGGGCTTAGGCAGTGACAAGGGGCTTTTTGTGGATTGCTGATTCCCCCATGCCACTGGCAGTAAGAAGGAAGATACGGAAAGGGCTTTTTTAAAGCCTGGCAGTCATCGCATCCTCCAGGCATGCACGTGTGTGTGTGTGCGTGTGTGTCTGTGTCTTGTCCCAGAAGCTGTCTTCTTCCCAACGCCCAGCTGAGCAGGGCACTGGCAATGCTAAGGCCCTCTTCAGCTATAACCACAAACCTGCCCGTTGCCTAGAAACCCCCTCGCCACCGTACGCAGCACTCCCTTTCACAGGGGGCTAGCCCTTGTTCTCTTGCTTCTCAAAGTGCAGTCCATGGACCAGCCACGTCATCACCTGGAAGCTTGTCAGAAAAGAGGGCTCCCAGGCCCCACCCCAGCCCTGCTGAATCCGAATCTACAGCCGAACAAGATCCCCAGGTGATTCAAATGCACATTCAAGTTTGAGAAGCACTGTTTTATTCTACCTTAGGCCTGGATGAATGAACTGACAGGTGACCTAAGCAAAGGTCTGGCTTGGAAGCTACGGGGACTCCAGGGATCTGAGAAACCAGAGGTCTGAATGTCTTCTCTAAATGTAGGTATGCCAAAAACTGGGAGTGTGACCAGTGCACACTCTGTAAGCTCTCTGGAGCCTCACTTCTCCACCTGCCCGGATTAAGAAAAGACAAAGAGGCTGAGACCAATGTGATGCATGAGAGTCTCATCGTAATCGAGCCAGCATTAAGCCCGATGTGTCATCCCCGGAAAGGACATTTGCCATTGCTTGATTTCACCGTAATAGGGAAGGCAGTACTTTTATAGGCTACGTGGGTGATTTTTAACCCAAAGGACTTAAATTAAATGTCAGAGGTGATAAAGCACTTTCTGCTTCAAACCTGCACTCTGTCCTTAGTTGGCTACTAACAGTCACCATAACCAAGAGCACTGGTCTGAGTTACCAAAAGAGACCGTGCAGCCCCTTAAAAGTACAAGACTTTAAGCCTAACATAGGGAACCTGCTGTCAGGGATGGTCTAGGTCCAGTTCCACCAGGAGGCAAGAAAACGGGCCAGCATTTTGATCAAGTTCAGGAATGGATGAACTTCACTGCCATGACCTTCAGAGCTGACATGGTGCAGGGGGTTCAATCATAAGGTCAATGCCACCAAGGGATGCATTAACTCAGTGACTCTCAACATATGGTGCGCCCAGGGATCTCCCCAGGGTCACCAAGAACTTTCAGGAGATCTGCAAGGTGAAGACTCTTCTAATAACACTAAGACATGAATTCTCTTTTTCTCATTATCTCACAACCATACAATGGAATTTTCCAAAAGCTACATGATGTGTCATGACATCACCACTCGGAATGGCTAACAGAATGTGTGCTTGTGCTCTGGGGTCCTCAATAATATTTAAGAACGCAAAAGGGTCCTGACACCTCCACGGTTGGGATTCCCTGCCTTAGCCACACTGAATTTCCCTTCAGGGAGCGTTGGCTCCTCTCCTCCCTGACCCGGAATCTTGTAAAGCAAATGTTACACCTCCTGATCTCCACCAAGCTCCCACTCTTTCCCGTCTAGAGAAATGGCAAGCCTCATCTGTGAGCTCTCAGTGTTCCCTGAGGGCGTTCACACCAGGACAAGCTGCCCCCTGCGTGTCCAGCCCAGCCAGGGCGCACCTGCAGCAGAGCACATGGGTGGTAGCATTACTCAGAGCACGCTCCTTCAATGGTTAGGGAAACTGGGCAAGGGACAGCTTCTCATCTGGCTCTGCTCCGGGGGAGCTCCCACCCTGCAAACTCCACAGCTGGACGCTACTTGAGAATTAGGCCTCTGGTTTCCAGAGAAACTCAGGATGCCCCAGAATGAAAGAAGATTTAGAAGGATGCATTCGTTCCCACTGGGGAATGTACAGGGGGTAACGAGAAACTCGAGTACCTCTTCTCCCCGGAAAAGGCAAGTTTGAAAACTTAAGTTTTCTTCTCGACTTCCAGGACTGATACTCTGAAATATTCTCACCAAAAGGCTTTGCACTGTCCACCTGAAAGAAAGGGAAGAAATAAGATTTGAACCCACCATCGCTTGCGTTACCCTCTCCTCATTACCTGTAATGCCTTTTTCCCCCTCAACTGTGGGCCATGCAGGTAAGAAGAGGCTAGGAACAAATTAAATCACAGTCTCCATGCACGTTAAATGTTATCCCAACAAGGGAAGCTGTTTGTCCCTATTTCACTGAGGCTTAAACACGTAGGTATGGGCTAAGTGTTAGCATAAAGTCGGACACAAATTATATTCTAACCACAGGTTCAGGGTCGAGCTCAGAAAAGAGCAAGTGAAGTTTAGTTCAAAATACTTCAAAACAGGACAGAGGTTTCATGTTCCTAAACAGTGAGCAGTGCCGGCCTAAGTGGGGTCCTCCCTGAAGACAAGTGATTATCACCAGCTGACATTTCAGCCATCCACACTCCCTTCTAATCTGAGTGTCTAGAACCTTGAAAAAAAAGAATAGTGGCAACTGCATTATTTTAATGAATGTGACCTTATTTTCCTGAATCGGATAACATGATCTGTAAGCAGGTCCAAACACTTGAAATAGGGACTCCTCCAGAATATTTATGACATAGAGTTGCTGGATTTTTTTTTTTAACTTGTTTCTTTTCTTTTTTTTTTTTTAATTTCAAGAAGGCAAGTGATAATGTTATCCTTCATCCTACTTTCAGAAACATATTGATTAGAATGTCTAGTCTTCACGACATTAGGCCCCCTAAATTTTAATGCTTCTACTTAAAGAAACATCACCTACGATCAGGAAATCTGGCTAAATAAAAGAGTTAATATGTATAAAGAATTTAGAGAAGAGCATGGTACATAGTAGAGGTTGTACAAGAATTTGTTAAATAAAATAAATATCAAGCCAGTTTTATTCCCTACAAAGTCTACCAAGATTTTAAGATTATTTAGCCCAAGGGGCCTCGACTACAGTGTACTTCACAGAAATCTATTTCAAATGGAATGAAGCAGACTGTCCAACAAATTCAATTCAACAATATTCTTATAAAGCCATGTTTAAAGACTGGTTGCTAGACTTTCGCCATTTTTACCCAGGTGACCACAAGGAAAACAGCTGTTCTATGGTTTCTAGCCAAGTAACATCTGTTGTACCTACAAACCAGCTCTGCATACCGTCGTCCCAATCAACAGCACCCTCACTTCGGGGCTGACCATGCTTCATATCTTACGTCCAATGCATAAACATCACCACCGGTGACTTTCAGCCAAGTTATCAACTTGGCAAGAATATCCACAGTTGACTACTGGAGTTATAAGAACTCTTAGAGAATAAGTCATTAACCACAATGTGCTATAGGAAATGCTTTTAATGTAATAGTAACCATATACATATTGAGAAACTAATCTGTATATCCAGCATAATTACAACTTTGTGGGGTAAAAAAACTTATGAAATTGTAAAAAGTGAAAGGAAATGCACTAAACGAAATAAAATTTTTATTCATATTATGCTGGTAAGCCAATAGGTAATTTTTTAAAATTTTTCTCTATTTTCCATTACTTTCACAGGCAACACAATGTCAGGAGGCTAGTGTGATTACATTTACCCGCTACTTCCTGGGGGCTAAATCTAAGATAGCTTTAAGGAAGGGCTTTGAGTAGGCACACCATTGCTTCTTCCTGCAGACACATTTGTCCTGACAATGAACAACAACCTCATTTTAAAAACTCAAGCAGTTTTCTTTAAAACGGAGGAAGCTGTCATTTTCTATTGCTACAGAGCACATGCCGGCCTTTGTTATGTGTGTCTTCTACCCGTCAGTTCGCTGATCCTTCTGGATAAAAAAACGGCAGGTTGTCACAATCAGGCATCACACTCTATTAATAATTTGCAAAAATTAAAAATAGGGAGGACTGACATTTACTGAGCAAGTCCTCTGCACGAGACATCTTTGTATGACTTTCCTGACAATGACTCTAGGCAGCGAACTTCATCTAATCATAGTTATTATTCAATTTGAATTCCCTCTTTAGGGGCACCTGGGTGGCTCAGTCGGTTAAGCGTTTGCCTTTGGCTCATGATCTCAGGGTCCTGGGACCGAGCCCCGCATTGGGCTCCCTGCTCAGCGGGGAGTCTGCTTCTCCCTCTGCCTCTGCCCCTCCTCCATGCTTGTGCTCTCTCTCTCCCTCTGATAAATAAATAAATAAATAAATAAATCTTTTAAAAAAATGAACAGGCGAGGGGCGCCTGGGTGGCTCAGTCGTTAAGCGTCTGCCTTCGGCTCAGGTCATGATCTCAGGGTCCTGGGATCGAGCCCCGCATCGGGCTCCCTGCTCTGCGGGGAGTCTGCTTCTCCCTCTCCCACTCCCCCTGCTTGTGTTCCCTCTCTCACTGTGCCTCTCTCTGTCAAATAAAATCTTTAAAAAAAAAAAATGAACAGACGAATGGATAAAGAAGATGTGGTTCATATATACAACGGACTGTTACTCAGCCATCAGAAAGGATGAATACCCACCATCTGCATCAACATGGATGGAGCTAGAGGGGATTATGCTACGTAAAATAAGTCAGGCAGAGAAAGACCATTATCATATGGTTTTACTCATATGCGGAACATAAGGAATAATACAGAGGACCCCAGGGGAAGGGAGGGAAAACTGAATGGGAAGAAATCAGAGAGGGAGACAAACCATGAGAGACTCTGGACTCCGGGAAACAAACTGAGGGTTTCAGAGGGGAGGGGCGGTGGGGGGACAGGGTAACTGGGTAACTGGGTGATGGGTATTGAGGAGGGCACGTGTGGTGATGAGCACTGGGTGTTGTTATAAGCGACTAAGGAATCGTTGAACACTACATCCAAAACTAATGATGTACTCTATGTTGGCTAATTGAACATAATACAAAAATACATAAAAAAATAATAGATAAAAAAAATGTTTCTAGTTCAAAAAAAAAATGAATTCCCTCTTTATTTAATATCACCCATTTGTTTTTATGGCCCAAACTTCTTGGATTTTATCCTCATTCGCACCTTCACCCTTCCAGACTCTGAAAAAAATTTTAGGCTTACGTGTCTAACTACAAATGGAGGTTTGCTTCCCCCGGAGATTCTGATGTTATTTCCAAGGTTCAGCTGAGCTGGCTGGTCGTGAAAGCAGCGCCCGGGGGAAACGGGAGAGGGAGCACGGGACTGCATGCTTTGGGGCAGTCTGTTGAGATTACTCTCCTTTGGCGTCATCTTCATATTATTTATGGGGAGCTTGGGTCCATCTGTTGCAGATAAAGGCCTTCTTGACTTATTATATCTTTCTTCCTGAAACCAAAACAAGAAACAGTGTTTTTAAAAATGGGAAATGGAGAAAAAAGAAAAATTCAATCAGAATATAACTATATTGAACTGAACTTTATTTAACTAAGGAAGAAGACTGAACATCTCAGATTTGCCAAACATGAACTTAAAAAAGGGTATTCTCTCCTTAGTTTTTCTTCAGCTCAGCTTAACATCACTAGTAGTTATAACTCACTGGCGTAATATATTTCAACCAGAAACAGTGAAAATTATTTGCAGTAGGAGAAAGTTGGAAGGTATCAGACACTCCTCCCTCATCATGATGATTGATGGGGGGGCGAATCTGGCCCACATCCGGGTCCAGCAATTTTTCAAGGAATTTATTATAAGGAAATAATTATGTATGTGTATAGCTACATTCTTTTTCTTTTTAAAAAAAGATTTTATTTTATTTATTTGAGAGAGAGAACACTAGCAGGGGCAGAGGGAGAGGGAGAAGCAGGCTTCCTGCTGAGCAGGGAGCCCGATGCGGGACTGGATCCCAGGACCCTGAGATCATGACCTGAGCCAAAGGCAGATGCTTAACCAACTGAGCCACCCAGGCGCCCCAGCTACAGACATTCTTATAACCATTCAAAAAATGAGAAATCAGCTATACTGGTGAGTAAGCAGTTCCCACTCCGCTCCAAACCCACTTTGCTCTAATATTCAGCTTTAGGGTACTGGGGCAATCCCTTCTGCTCTTTTCAGCTGTTCAGTAGAGGCTCCACCACTAGGAGGCGCTAGAAGGAGGCTGCAAGCCGGGAGGAGGAAGCCAGGACTCCCACTCCCAGTTCTGCCTTCTATTCCCCACAGCGTCACCCCAGCAACCAGGCTTCACCTTGAGAGAGGCACACGGTGCCAGTGTATAGTTTTCCCCCCATAACCCCAGACCGAGCCTCACCGTGCCCCCCTCAGACCTCCCAGCACCAGCCAGCCAGAGTACCCCCGCCCCAGAGCTTTGAGTCCTGCCCCACAAGACCCGCCCTCCAAGCTCCAGAGGCACCAGCAGTGAGTACTGTCCCTCACAGAGGTCTGAGTCCCATTCATCAGAGCCCTGCCTCTGAACCCCCAAGGAAGCGCGCAGGCAAGCAGCCCCTCCCCACAGGTCTGGTCCCACCTGTGTGGGGTCTCTTCCTCAGGCTCCTACATCCATGATGTCCCCACCTCTTCCCCTGGTTCGCCAGCCCTAGGGATGGAAGCTGCTTCCTCTAGTTACTATGTCTGTCACTTCAGTGACCCTTTTACCCTTCAGTCCTTCAACCCCTGTGTGGCCTTTTTTTAAAAAAACATTTAATTAATTAAATCTTTTTACTAAAAGAACAGGTGTGGTTTGTTTCCCTGACTGGACTCTGACTACTGTCTCAGTGAAGTGCCCAACAACAGGAAAACCACTGACCAAATCATGGTACGTCCATACAACAGCTAGCTATGAAGCCGTGAAAAACTGCCTGGCGTAAGAATACTTAAGGATGTGAGAAACGGGGCGCCCGGGTGTCTCAGTCGGTTAAGCATCTGACTCTTGATTTTGGCTCAGGTCATGATTTCAGGGCTGTGAGATGGAGCCCCGCATCAGGCTCCACCCACAGTGTGGAGTCTGCTTGAGATTCTCTCTCTCCATCTCCTACTGCCCCTCCCCCTGCTCGTGCTCTCTTTCTCTCTCTAAAATAAATAAATAACTCTTAAAAAAGGATGTGAGAAACATGTCCATAGCATATTAAATGAAAAGGAAAGATACAAAATTATACGCAGTATTGCATGATCCTAGTCTTTTAAAATTAAAATAATATGTGTGTGTGTGTGTGTACTGAAGAATATACTCAAAAAAATGAGTCATGCCCATCCCTACATAATAAGAATGACAGGCAATTTTATTTTTATCTTGTCCTGTTTGCTTATCTGTATTTTCTAGTTTTCTAAATTAAATACTTTTGTTATAAGAAAAAAAAATGGTAAGAGCTATTACTTTAAAAAGTTAACACTTAATGGAAGACCTATATTAAGAGGCCAAAACAAGATTAAAATGGCAGAGTGGAAGAGAGAGACAGACTGAAAGATCACTGTGCACCCATATCAGACTGGAGAAAATAGTGGGTAAATAGGGAAAAACTAAAAAGCAAACGGTGCAGGGGCGCCTGGGTGGCTCAGTCAGTTAGCAACCAGCTCTTGATTTCAGCTCAGGTTGTGATCTCAGGGTCATGAGACCAAGCCCCATGTCCGGCTCTGTGCTCAGTGTAGAGTCTGCTTGGGATTCTCTCTCCATTTCCCTCTGCCCCTCCTGCTCATGCTCTCTCTCTCTCTCTCTCTAAGATAAATAAATCAATTTTTAAAATGTTTAAAAAAATAAAAAGCAGCCAATGCCTGCCTTAAAATTAATCATTTGCCTCCTATTATGAGTTATGATGCCCAGAGGATTGATGGCTTTGCACAGATTAGTGACCCTTTGCATTCAGTACCCCTAACCCACAGCCTACACTTCCAAGGATTTTCCAAGATACCAAGCAAGATTTGGGATGACAAGCAAAGTACCTGAAGAAGCTTTACAAATTACATTCATTCATTTTCCATATTGTTCTACAAAGGATTTTAAATCATTAAAAATTATGTACAACAAGGTAAAAAGAAAGGCCAAAAGCAATCAGAGTGACAGGGAAATTAGGGCTGAACATGACAGTGAAATGGAGGGGGTGCTCAAGGATGCCCCAAGGCCTAGAGGACCCACAAATACAACTCTGAGCTGTGGCCTCAGCAAAAGAAAGAAGGAACACTGTTACTCAAAAGATCAAGAGTAAAAGTCGTGAAACAATAACAAGAAAGCTGTCTTGACAGTAGTCAGAGTCCAGTCAGGGAAACAAGCCTACTTATGTCAAACTTGTGATTTTAGCTTTTATATCCCCTGTTCCACCAACTATACCATGATGAATACATGTCAAACACACTCACTCTAATGTGATAGGCTGAACAAATAGTCTGAATATAGAAATTCAAACCTAGTGATAAATCTCCAGGTTTCTATTCATCCAGTTGCCATCTAAACTTGGTAACCAAGTTTGCGCTGAAATTCTTTAAATCTGTGGAGAAAATTCATGACAGTCCTATCACTGGCTTCTTGGTTATACTTACAGAAAATCTGTTTCTTTGCAGAAACACTCGTTCTCTGATGGCTGTCCTTGTAGAAAACTCTATTTTGGGAGCAATGCCCTAAAAATAAAACAGCATAAAAGCAGCAAATAAAATTACTGGAAATAGATTCTTAGCCCACCCCATCTAACTTGAAAGCATGTAAGAACCTAATTACTTTTTTGTGCAGTTGGCATAATCCACACATATTACCTAAAATATATACGTAACAAATATATATATGATGGAATACTATTCAGCCTTTAAAAAGAAGGAATTCTGCCTTTTATGACAACATAAAAGAATCTAGAGGACATTATACTAAGTGAAATAAGCCAGACACAGAGGCCTTACTTATGTGTGGGATCTGAAACAGCCAAATTCATAGGAGCAGAGAGTGCTGTTTGCCAGGGGCTGGAGGATGGGGGAAATGGGGAGATGGTGGTCAAGGGCACAAATTATGCAAGATGACTAAGTTCTAGAGGTCTATCTGATGTACAGCAATGTGACTATAGTTAATAATACTATAGTGTAAATTTGAAATTTTCTATAAGGGTAGATCTTAAGGAAAGAAAGAAAAGAAAGAAAGGAAAGAAAGAAAGAAAGAAAGAAAGAAA
>NW_023270615.1:14739041-14824614 GCF_011800145.1 Mirounga leonina
GAGTAATAATAAGTGATGGATAAGTTAATTAGCTTGATTGTGGCAATTCTTTCACATTGTATATCAAAACATCAAGTTGTACACCTTAAATGTATACAATATTTGTTGATTATACATCAGTAAAGCTGAAAAATAAAACATATACACACAGCCTGGGTAGCACACAATTATGTCCCCATTTTTTGTCTTCTGGTGTCACATAGCTGGGGATCGGGAGAGCCAGGAGTTAGCTTGTTTCCTGACTATTTATTCCTTCCTCTGCACGTTCATTCCTGTGCATTCATCTGGTCTGCAGAACAAGTTCTTACAGGCACAGCCTAGATCCTCAGCGCCTTTTTTTTTTCTTGGCCTCTAGAATGCAGTATGCCCATACACGTGGTAGGCCTGGACTGGGTGACTCAAGATTTCTGGGCTTGCAAACACATGAGCCCTGTTGCTGCAGAGCCCGGTGATGCAGGGGGGCATATGTCAAACAATGTACAAGACATATGGCCAGAGCAGCTTGACCTCCAGTTAGGAGACTGTCCACACGAAGAGGAGGGCGGAGGAGCTCCACGGTCCACAGCGCGACCGGTGCAATCACGAGACCTCTTGCGTGGACCAAACCTGGGGTCCCCCGCGGCCCAGCTGTCCGAGCCTGAACAAGTCACCACGTGAGGCACAGACTGGTGCTGCTGTCTCATCGCCTCGCGGGGAGGCCATGTTAAGCCCTGAATGACAGTACGACAAACTGTAACCGTTCACATCGTGTGCTTGACTATATGCCAGAGAGCGTGCTAAACACGACACATAGATTTCACCCTCGTGTGATGGGGGAAGTACTATTGTCAGTGCATTTTACAGCTGAGGAAACTGAGGTACACAGAGACTAAGTAATTGACCCAAAGTCACAGTCACTGAGTGACCCAAGTGGGACGGAACCCAGACAGTCGGGGCCCATACTTAACCTCTGCACATGTGGCTGCCTAGCCAGCCTTCAAACCCCCGCTCCAGTTTGCCTGGGGAGGAAGAGGAGGAGGAGGGTGCTCTACCTGCAAGGAATCCACACCCTGTAACACATTCTGGTTCGCCTCCCATAACCTCCACTCCTGACAATGACTTCAGACCATAAGGGGGGACGTACTTCCTTTTTCACAGCAGTACTGATTTTAGTATAATAGATGAGAGCTGAAATTTACAGGCTCTCTCTTGCCCAGTTTCCTTAGCAACAGGAGGAGGGTGATGATGGTTACGCCAACAAATGGATTTAACAGTACAATTTTTCTAGAATCACAGCACTAAAGAAAAAATGAAATTATTAACTAAAAGTTAATAATTAAGAAATAATAATATTCTTTCTGCTTACTTTACAGAGTCAGTCTTGACCTAACAGGAGAACAAATTACATTAAAAAGAAAATTATTGGGGGCGCTTGGGTGGCTCAGTTGGTTAAGCGACTGCCTTCAGCTCAGGTCATGATCCCAGGGTCCTGGGATCGAGTCCCGCATCGGGCTCCCTGCTCTGCGAGGAGCCTGCTTCTCCCTCTCCCACTCCCCCTGCTTGTGTTCCCTCTCTCGCTGTGTCTCTCTCTGTCAAATAAATAAATAAAATATTAAAAAAAAAAAAAGAAAATTCTTGGGGTGCCTGCCTGGCTCAGTTGGTAGAGCGTGCGACTCTTGATCTTGGGGTCGTGAGTTCGAGCCCCACGTTCGGCATAAAGCTCAGTTTTAAAAAAAAATTTTTTTTAATTAAGCAAAAAGCCCAAACAGAACAAAACAAAACAAAACAAAATTCTTGACCTTGCCAAGAAAAGGAGGGAGAAAAAGCTGTCAAGGTATCAAGTGAAATAAAATGAAATATGGAAATACCAAGAAAAAGTCACATTCTTGTGGAGGAAATAAATCTAATTCTTAATGAATTAATAACTTAAGAGAAAATAATGAAGTGAATGATCTGCCTCACCAGCACCTGTAATCCATGAGAGAGTCAGCCTCTTGCAGTGACCAAGCCCGACAAGAAAGCATGAGAACCCTGCTCCATCACTCACCAGCCCTGTGGCTTCGAGCACATTTCTTAAACTCCCTCTGCCAGCTTCCCCAACCATAAGACAGGAAAAGAATAGCAGCCACCTTGCAGGGTTAAGGAGGATGGAACAAGATAAGTCACGTATCAAACTCAGCATGATACCTGGCATCTAGGGAGAACGCAGCAAATGTCAGCCGTCATTAAAACTGTGGCGACTGGGGCGCCTGGGTGGCTCAGTTGGTTAAGCAACTGCCTTCGGCTCAGGTCATGATCCTGGAGTCCCGGGATCGAGTCCCGCATCGGGCTCCCTGCTCGGCGGGGAGTCTGCTTCTCCCTCTGACCCTATCCCCTCTCATGGGCTCTCTGTCTCTCTCATTCTCTCTGTCTCAAATAAATAAATAAAATCTTAAAAAAAAAAACAAAAAACTGTGGCGACTGGTTTTGTTTTACCTTCTAGAACATTTGAGAGAAATTGAGTTCCGCTTTCTTTTTACAAATGGTTTAAAACATAGTTTTCATAACTTCACTGACACTTTACCTCTAACGTGTGAGGATCTTTCCCTGCGGTTTAAAGCCCTTTCTCTGATGACTACCTTCGTTTATGAGTAACTATAAACACAACTTCCTATACGTTCTTCTTCCTATTTATGCTCATGAAGTTAAACAGAGACAACATTTGGGAGAAGACAAGAACGTGTGTTTCTCCTTGTCGTGATACCCAGCTGCATACCAGCCCCATGTTTGCAGATGGCTTTGACTACACAGAAAACTCGGGCAAACCAAAGTTAATATAAAGAGTATCCCCTACTTGATTCTCACCAGTTTTTGTCCTTTTAGCATCTGAAGAGCAATATACCAATAACTCAAGATAATAAAGGCAAGCCTTCTCACGAGTACCACGGATATAAGTGACAGACAAAGAGTATCTCTGAGGGGAAAAAATGGTGTCAGCGATCTTCACCAAACCGTCAAAGATTATGAAGGGTTTAAAGTTATGATCATTAGCAATTCTGATGAGGCCAACTTTGGATGCTGTTTGCTGCTTGAAATATTAGAACTAGAAGTTCTGTCATCATAAACATCACAGAAACAAGGGTCCTCATGTTACATATTCTGCACTTACTCTCAACAAAACGGGAAGTGATAACATTTTACGAAATTATAACAATAATGATTCATGGGGGAGTAAGAGAAAAGGTGAGTATTAAATAGGCTTTTTAAATTCATAAAGCTGTGGGGGCATCTGGGTGGCTTAGTCATTAAGCGTCTGCCTTCGGCTCAGGTCATGATCCCAGGGTCCTGGGATCGAGCCCCGCATCGGGCTCCCTGCTCCATGGGAAGCCTGCTTCTCCCTCTCCCACTCCCCCTGCTTGTGTTCCCTCTCTCGCTGTGTCTCTCTCTGTCAAATAAATAAATAAAATCTTAAAAAAAAAAAAAGGAAAACCCGAAGGCTCAAAATAAATGAGAGGCGGCATTATTACTCTCACGATTCTATTTGCTTTCATTATTACTACTAAAAAATCGCTTCTCGGCCTTTTGGCTAAGATCAAGTGCATTATTACTACTAAAACAATAGCTACAATTAAATAAACTGGTATTAAATCTTTCCATTAGTCTGCATTAAGAGGAGATGGAAAAGCATCCTTGTAAGTATGTGACAGTGTGAATAAGGCAATGATTTGGCCTGATTAGGTTAAGACCCTTCCCCCCCACCACCTCTCAGATCAGCAGTGGGGGAAATCAGTATAATTTGGTTTTTGAATGGGGCATCTAAACAGGGCTGCTACACAGGGGTACTAACCGAGATGAAGTGATCAGCCCAAGAACAAGCCCTGTCAGAAATAAAATGTCCAAGTCCCAAGAATCTCTCCCCACAGAAGTCCAGGCTGGGCACGAACCACTTACTGGAAACCCTGCAATCGTCTTCATGAGTACCTCCCTGCACATCCCAGGGAGCGAAGGTGTCAGCTTGGGTTCAGGGAAAAGAAAATCCCGTGTGTTTTCTTCATAGCAGGCCAACTCCTCCCACACTAGAAAGAAAGGAGAAAAGCCATAAGTAGATTTACATTCTCAAAATGATCTACATTCCTGAGTTTAACAAAATAAAAGCTTAGACAGGTGACAGCCGAGATGGCATTCAGATAAAAATAGACATTTTGATCAAAGCACCCGTTATTCAAGAGGTGGAGTAGAAGAGATTTCTACTACTTCTTATCGCATGGATCATTTTTAAAAGCCTTCCCAAGTCATAACAGAGAAGAAGAAAAAAAACTAAAGGATTGCTCCACAAAACAGAACAAAGAGAAAATCTCTTTTCATCCCTCCGTCTGTCCATCCATTGATGCATCCACCCATCCTTTCCTTCAACCACGTTTTCTAAGGACACACCTTGGGCCAAGTCCTAGGGATAGAACAGGAACAAGGCAGACAATGGCCCGTTCACACAAAGGTTACAGCATAGACTGGGAGATGGGGGGTCAACGTGTCCTCTGATGCAGGGATATCAGCATCCCCATGGCCCACAGAACAGCCAAAGCTGTGGTTCTTAGCAGGACTGGTACCAGCCACAGGGACATTCCCAAAAATTTGGGGGGACATTTCATGGGCAGGAAGAGAGGTGCTAAGATGTCTCGCAATGCTCAAGACACTCCCGCACAACATTCTAATGTCATAACAACATTCTTTCAGGTGAGAAGCTGTTTTATAATTGGCTGAGCCTGGAACCTCACTGTTACATACAAACACGGAGCATTTTCTTTGCATGATCTTAAAATACACTGAATTTTCAGGAATGCAGCTACCATGTAAATTAAGGAACAAATGTGTTCAGATCTTTACTGAGACCCTACTGGCTATTTTGAAAATCATGCCACATCTAAATACTTCCTTATGCTCAACGTTTGTGTACTGATACGCGTATTTTGTTTTAAACCATTTTCCTTTTATTTCTCCTTTGTTACAGCTGAAGTATTACATCGTTTGCAGCGATTTGTATAAGCTGGTTATAGTAACCATGAATATTATTTCAGTATGGCAAAAGGGATGCTACAAAACACTCATTACCAAAAGAAGATCTCGGGTCTAAGAGGACTGAGAAGCTACCAGCAGGGCCCTCCTTGTCTACACAGCAGGTGCTACACCAGAGATTCCGACCGAGAGTGGACCCTGTACGGAGCACCGCCAAAGAAGAAACCATAGTCAATGAGGTAGCTTTACCATTTGGTGACCGCCATTTGATTTTGAGAAGAACTCTGATAGGTGTATTTCTGGCACATCAGTGGGACAAAACACCTGACATTATCAAATGTGACAGGTTAATATCGTCCTACTTATCCCACTCAACACAAATGCTTGGGTTCTCATAAGGATCGAAGTGCAAAAAGAACGCATTCTCTCTTTTTCATCACGATATCATGTCTTTCCACTCCTCTCCTCTCATCTCGGACATGCACCAGCCACACGGACTGATGATCTATCTTCCCCTCCTCCGCTACGTACGGACTTCCTCAGCCCACGCTGTTCCTTCCAAAACGTCCTTTCTTCCTTCCCATTCCAGGTGAAATCCGGTTCGTCTTTCAAGTCTCACTTTAAACGTCTCCTCATGTCTCCGAGATAACAGGTCCGAAACAGAACTCTTGAATTTTTCCCACAAGTAAGCTCTCCCTTAGCCTCCCATCAGAAGAACCAATACCACATGCTTGAGCCAAAAATCTAGGATTTATCCTTGATTCCACTCTTTCGCTCCTCACATGAACCCATTAGCTAAGTCCTGTTGACTCCATCTCCAAAATAAATCTAAAATCTGTGTCCTCTCTCCACCCTTACGGCCACCAGGCTGGTCCCAGCCCCACCACCTGTCTCCCCGACCACTGCCACGAGCTGGTCTCCCTGCTTCCACTGTCCTGCACTCAAACCTGTCCTCCACACACTGCCATGTTATAAATACATCACATTGTACCTTTCCATCTCCTTAAAACCTTCCAACGGGCTCCCCATCCTGCTAGAATAAAACCTAAGCATCTTATCCTGGCCTTCAAGACTCCGTGTAATCAGCCTCGCCTAACCCCTCCTCCATCATCTGTTACCACTCTCCTCCTTGCTCATGCCACGTCCGCCCTGCTGCCCTTCCTGCTGTCCCTCAAACACACCAAGCTCGCCTCTACCTTAGATGCTTGCCCTGCATTCTCCCTGCCGTCTTCCTTCCCCGGATCTCTGCATGGCTGGCTCCCTCCTATCCAATGAGGGGCCTCGGCTGAAATGTCATCTCATCAGAAGGAGGTACCCCAACCTAAAGGAGCCTGGTGCTCCCCACCACATTACCCTATTCCACTTTCTACCCAAAACATACCGCGAACCAAGACTGGCGTCACACATGCGTTTGTGACCTGCTCCCATCAGTGCTGGGAGTGTTACGTTTACTACTCCATCCCTGGCAGGGACCTCCCTAGAGGGTGTGAGTGCGGGGCAGTTACCAGCACAGGCCCCAGCCAAGACCGCCTCACCTGGAAGGGGGCCATTCTGCCAGTGTCTCTCACAGGCCCCTGGAGAGATCATTAAGGATGGACATTTTAAAGATTTTTTTTTTAAAGATTTTATTTATTTATTTGAGAGAGAGAGTGAGAGAGAGAAAGAACACAAGAGGGGGGAGCGGGAGAGGGAGAAGCAGACTCCCTGCTGAGCAGGGAGCCCGATGCGGGACTCGATCCCGCAACTCCAGGATCATGATCTGAGCCGAAGGCAGTCGCTTAACCAACTGAGCCACCCAGGCGCCCCATTTTAAAGATTTTTTAAAATTTGTTTATTTAGAGAGAGAGAGAGTGGTGTGGGGAGGGGCAGAGGGAGAGGGAAAGAAGCCGACTCAGTGGGGTGGGGCTCAAATGCGGGGCTCGATCCCAGGACCTCAAGACCACGACCGGAGCTGAAACCAAGAGTCAGACACTCAACCGACTGAGCCTCCCAGGCGCCCTTTTACAACCGCATTTCAGAGGCGGTCAGAAAAGAGAGGTGTCGTGCAGCCTCCTGGAGCTGCCTCCGAGCAGATGATGTGAGAGAACTTAAGGCTCTGCTTACATCAGGTGCTCAGTTAGCATTCGTTACCCTCTTTGAGACTCAGTTTCCACCACCGTGAGAGAAGGAGACAGACGAAAAGTCCTCTAAAGTCTTTCCAACTCCTACCCTTCACTCATTTCTCAATCACTTCTTTTCCATCTTTTCAATCTCTTTTCATTCATACGTTCAAGAAATATGCACTGAGGACCTACCGTGTGCCGGCAATTCTAGATCCTGGGTGTTTAACAGGAAATACCATGGGTATAATTCCTGCCTTCCTGGAGCTTACAGTCCACAAGTGAGGAACAATTACACAAATGAATATACAATGTACATTGATGATAAAGAGGAAGGCAGGGAGGCAGTGGGAAGGTGGGGGGAGTTCTAAGATGGATCTTCTGCTTCATCCCAGCCTCCTTTTCATCAGTGCTCCTTTGACAGGCTCCCTCTGTAATGGGCATGACATCCCAACTCTGCTGGCCAGGGACTTCCTCCACTCAGAGACCTCACAAGTGCAACCTGAAAACGGGCGGTGATGTGACAATCTCCTCACCCATCACTAGCAACGAAACACAGTTTTCAACTGAGGCATGTGGTTCAGTGGTTAAGAACTGTTTCTAGGTTGAGACACAGCTGGTTCAAACCCCTGCTCCACCATTTACCAGCTCTGCGACCAGGAGCAAATGACATAATCTCCTAGTTTCGGCTTCCTCTTCAGGAAAACATAAAAGTCTTAATAGTACCTGCCCCCTGGGGCTACTGTGAGGGCACATGACATATATAAAGTGCCGAGCACACTGCCTAACATCACCTGCCATCATCGGACCGCTCCACGACACCAACCCAGCAGAGGTCCCAGCACCACACTGGTCTCTGGACATCATGTGTTTTCGATCATATGCTTCTACTCCAATAAACCCCTACATGCACGGTGTGATGTTCTCCGCGCTGGGCTTCTCCTTTCTCCTTCCATAGGTTTTTGGCCAGCTCTTCTCACTGCGTCCAACATGACAGCTACCAAATCACGATGCGTGTATTTAGCAAGAATTAAAATAAAAATAAAGAGGCCAGAGAATCGGAGGCAGGCTCATCTCCTATCTTTGGAATCACAGGAATAAAGAGACTGAAATTGGAGAAGAGAAATAAAAGGCTGATGTGTCTCATTTCTCTCTCTCTCTCTCTCTCTCTCTCTCTCTGCTTTGGTCGTGTTCTGGAGTCCAACCTGCCACCCAGTGTGAAAATGTCTGCACAGCAAGGGGACGCTACAGGAGCCTCGGTTATAAATAATGAGCATATACACAGGCTGAGCGATTCTCAGAGGCCAAGGGAAACATCTGAAAGAAATCACATTCTTACAGGCTCAGACTGGGAATCATCAATGCCGTCAGTGAAAAACTTTTCCCCCGAAAAAAGGAAAACAAATGAGCCTTCGAGAAAAACAGTCATTTTTGTAACAATGTTGTTTTGAAAAATCTACCATTTACGGAGCATACCAGAACTGACAGCTTGCCCCGTGATGGAGTCTCATGTGGCGCCTTCTGTACAGAGAAGGAAACCGGCTCTGCGGGCAGGACGCATGTAGGATGCCACGCGGCAAAGCGGGATTTCAAACCCCTGTTATCTGGGGCAGGAGTTCTTCCACTCTCGATGCCTCATGAACACCACTACGAAGCATCAAACGAAGTGTGACTGAGGGAATGGTGCCCACTGAGTTAGCAGTTTACAGCTGGACGGAACCCACGAGTCTCCCAGGCGAGAGGCTTTCATCTAAGAGATGGGTAGGAAGAAAGCTAAGCGCCCGCGCAGACAGGATCAGCTGCTGCCCCCCTGTGTCCGTTCGCTTGTTCCCAGCTTTTGTAAACAGGAACCAGAGGAGTCTTCATGGCTTCTGAGCCGAATCCTTGGACATCGCTAGCGGTAAAGCCATAGGCACATCGAAGGGACTCATGCCATTAACACAACGGTCATAACATGTCTTTTGACTATAGGTGTGTTGGAAAGCGATGTGAATAAACATCAAACAATAAAATAGTATCTGCAGCAAAATGAAAAGTGAAGGATTTCAGCCACGTGAAGGACGGGTCCCTGCGAACCTAAATGTAGCCCCTGTGACCCCACGGTGCTGCCTACATGAGACAAATCATTTTTGCTTAATTATCAAGCATCGAGAACCAGCACAGCAAGAGGGCTCACCACCACCGTCCTGCCTGGGGCCAAGGGCGTGATACCAACAGCACAGTGTGGGGCATGTTCTGAGCACACCCTCAATACGCAGACGTTGGACCCATTAGCGGACCGACCTGTAATGCATCTGAAGCCGAGCGAAATTATTTTGAGCAATTCTAATCTAATGCTACTAAAAATGACAATCCACAATACAAGGACTGAAGACAAGAGGAAAATAAGTATCATACAGCCTCCATTTCATATCTGAGTAGCTTCTGAGTTATAACCTGTAGGCATGCACCCAGCCTCAAAGTTCTCCAATCATCGTGGCCTTGAACTACTCTCGCAACCTTCTCACAGGTGGATTTCTGGTCACATGAAAAACATATGGTAATCTAAGATATATCAAATATTAAAAAGCAAGTTGCAGACTATGTATATTCAACCAATGTGTATACTAAACACATATATTAAATACTAGATATATAAAGTACATTCATGTATACATACGTGTGTACATATAAATGTATTTTAGATTTCATTGAATACACCAAATGTATTATATATACATATATCTGAAAATACCTAAAAAGAAACACAAATTATTAGTAGTAATTATTGTCAGAGATTGTTGACGAATGTGGTTTTTAACTTTTTATTTTATATAACTTTGTGGTAAATTTTTACAGTAGGAGTATTTAGGTATTGGGTTATTTTTTTTTAAGATTTTATTTTTTTATTTGTCAGAAAGAGCACAAGCAGGGGGAGGGGCAGAGGGAGACGGAGAAGCAAGCTCCCCACTGAGCAGGGAGCCCGATGCAGGGCTCGATCCCAGGACCCTGAGATCATGACCTGAGCCGAAGGCAGGCACTTAACCGACTGAGTCACCCAGGCGCCCCAGGTATTGGGTCATTTTTTAAAACTCCATGTAGAACTAAATAAGATCAAAATGGGCCTGCTTCTACTTCATTAACACCGAAATATAACTTGTCAATTTGCATTGATATATGTTTGAACATAAAATAAGGCCAAATAAGAAAAAAAAAAACCTATGGAAAAAAATTCAATACCTTGATTTTAGCCTATCACTTTTAGGCTGAAAAATATTCAGTAAGAATTTCTGAAAAGCAGGTAGGAAGCATCTCTGATCTTCCCTCTGTTCTACCTAAGACAGCCCTGATATATACAAGAGTTCCTATCCTTAGATCCACAGAATGTGGGGTTCTTCTCTGTTTTCAGGGTCTGCTTCTGCCAGTAGGCCGAGAGGCAGAAGAAAGAGCTACAGAATTCTGGGTCCCCTCAACTCCTCGGGGCCCATGTCTTGTTCTAGGTACAGCCCCAGCTGGCAAAACTATGATCCTCATAAAAGCCTCCACGGCCACCTCTGCTTTAGCTCAGGAAGCTGCCAGACTCACTTTCCTTCTCCCATGTTCTTAAGAAAATGAAAGATTCAAACAATAAAATATCAAAAGAATACAACAAAACAGGAGACATACATATGCATTAAGCATAACTTATTAAAAACTTTGGTAAAAACATCAGGAATATATACCAAAGGGCAATGTTAACATCCAGACATCACTCTGCAAGTAATTAAAGGACACTGAAAATCACGTTATACAGAAAAAAAGAAAGAAAACAAATTATGGGAAAATGGAAATTTTTAAGAAGTAAATTTTATATTTTAGGTTGTCACAAATCATATCTAAAAAGGGGCCAACACATATAGTAAAATATATTTTAAAGAAATTATATACGGTGCGCCTGGGTGGCTCAGTTGTTAAGCGTCTGCCTTCGGCTCAGGTCATGATCCCAGGGTCCTGGGATCGAGCCCCATGTCAGGCTCCCTGCTCCGCAGGAAGCCTGCTTCTCCCTCTCCCACTCCCCCTGCTTGTGTTCCCTCTCTCTCTATGTATCTCTGTCAAATAAATAAATAAAATCTTAAAAAAAAATAAAGAAAGAAATTATATACTTTGCAAACACAATAAATTCAAATGATAATATCTGGCATTAGCTAGGCTATGGGCAAGGGGCATGCCATACACTATTGAATACAGTAATAATGGAAACTTGCTGGCGATCAGTTTACTCCCAGGTGACAAGATATGGATGTTCAGTCTGGTACAGTTGTCCCCCCTTAACCACAGTTCCGAGACCCCCAGTGGATGCCTGAAACTGCAGATAGCACTGAATCCTATAGACACTACCTTTTTTTCCTACACATACCTACCTACGGTAAAGTTTAACTTATAAATTAGGCTTAGTAAAAGATTAACAACAATAACTAATAATAAAATAATTATAACAATATACTGTAATAACAGTCACGTGAATGTGATCTCTTGCAAAATATCTTATTGCATGTACTCACCCTTCTTGTGATGATGTGATTTGATAAAATGCCTACGTGATGAGAAGAAGTGAGGTGAGTGACTCAGTTTTTAGGCTACTACTGACCTCCTGACAATGTCAGAAGGAGGATCATCTGCTTCTGGACCATGGTTGTTGCCATGGGTAACTGAAACCAATAGGAAGCAGAACCACAGATACGGGGGGACTCCTGTAATTCTATTCTTTACAAATATACCAAGAGAAAAAAATAATTTTTATAAATATGTGAAAGACAAAGCCTAAATGTTTAACAATATCAATTTAAGGATAATTATAATACTACAGAAAAACACATAGCTATTGAGAATGACAAACTACAGATAACAATGTACAGTGAAAAAGCAAAACCCCAAATGTTATGTCCCTACTCTTCATGGACTTATAAAAACACATAAGTAAATTGATGAAATTCTTTACTGCCAATAAAAGATAATGACGTACAGGGTGCGTGGGTGGCTCAGTTGGTTTGGCGACTGCCTTCGGCTCGGGTCATGATCCTGGAGTCCCTGGATCGAGTCCTGCATCGGGCTCCCTGCTCGGCAGGGAGTCTGCTTCTCCCTTTGACCCTCCCCCCTCTCATGTGCTCTCTCTCATTCTCTCTCTCTCAAATAAATAAATGAGAATCTTTAAAAATAATAATAATAATGATGTACATCTATGCTTTTAGAAATGAAAATCCAACAGTGATCTATCACGGGGGAAGCCAAAAAGAGAAGAAAATGTATGTGACACTATTATGTAAAAATTTTGTATCTAGGTGTTTTTCTGTCTGCAGAGATATATCAAGAAACATGTTCACCAAATTATAAAGGTTTTCTCATCATTTGGGGATGCTTTTTGCAACAAATAAAAACTGTAAAGCTATTTTCATTTTAAGGAAGAAAAAAGGCAAAAACCTGTAACAGCAAAGATCAAAAAAGAATTAGAAATGTTTGAGTCTTAAATATTCTCTCTCTCGGGGCGCCTGGGTGGCTCAGTTGGTTAAGCGACTGCCTTCAGCTCAGGTCATGATTCTGGAGTCCCGGGATCGAGTCCCGCATCGGGCTCCCTGCTCGGCAGGGAGTCTGCTTCTCCCTCTGACCCTCCTCCCTCTCATGCTCTCTGTCTCTCATTCTCTCTGTCTCAAATAAATAAATAAAATCTTTAAAAATATATATATATATTCTCTCTCTTTCTCTCTCTCTCTCTCTCTCTCACACACACACACACACACACACACACTAAAATCACCAGGTAGGGACACCTGGGTGGCTCAGTTGTTTAAGCATCCGCCTTATGCTCAGGTCATGATCCCAGGGTCCTGGGATGGAGCCCCCCATCAGGCTCCCTGCTCAGCGGGGAGTCTGCTTCTCCCTCTCCTTCTGCCCCTCCTCCATGCTTGTGTTCTCTCAAGTAAATAAATCCTGAAGAAAAAAAAGACATATGAAGCAAAGGTACCACAGAAAAGTTTCCTCCCACAGTCCCACAATTCTAGCAAGCACTTTTTCTGTAAAGGGCAAGACAGTAAATACTTTAGGCTTTGCAGACCACATGGTCATAACTACTCAACTCCAGCATAAACAAAAGCAGCCACAGACAATATTTAAACGAATGAGCATGGTTGTGTTCCAATAAAACTTTATGGACAATGAAGTCTGAATTTTATACAATTTTCACATCATGAAATACTTAAAAAAATTTTTCCAGCCATTCAAAAAAATGTAAGAACTGAAGACAGTTTGGCAGTTCCTTAAAAAGTTAAACATGGAGGGGTGCCTGGGGTGGTCAGTCAGTGAAGCATTTGACTCCTGATTTTGGCTCAGGTCATGATCTCAGGGTTCGTGGGATCGAGCCCTGCGTCAGGCTCTGCACTCGGCATGGAGTCTGCTTGTCCCTCTCCCTGCCCCTGCTTGCATGTACGTGTGTGTGCACTCTCTCTCTCTCTCAAATAAATAAAATCTTAAAAAAAAAAAAGTTAAACACGGAGGTACCATATGACACAAAAATTCTACTCCTAGGTATATACCCAAGAGAACTGAAAACATGTACCCACACAACAACTTGTACATGAATGTTGACAGCACTGTTACTCATAATATGCAAAAAGTGGAAACAACCCAAATGTCCCTCAACCAGCAAATAGATAAACAAACTTTGGTACATCCACATAAAAGCACATTATGCAGCCCTAAAAAGGAATGAAGTAATGATACATGCCACAACGTGGATGCACCTTGAAAACATGCAAAGTGAAAGGGGCCAGACACAAAAGGCCACATATTGTCTGAGTCCATTGACATTAAATGTCCAGAATAGGCCAATCAACAGAGAAAGTAGATTAGTTGTGGCCAGGGCTATGGGAAGAGGGAATGAAGAGGGACTCCTAATGACTACGCGTTTCTTTTTGGGATAATAAAAATGTTCTGGAATAAGATAGGGGTGACGGTTGCACAACTCTGTAAAGATACTAAAGCAACTGAATTGTACACTTGACAACAGTGAAATTTGTAGTATATGAATTAAACATAGAGTATATGAATCTCAACTTTTAAAAACGTAGAAATTTAGCTCACAAGTCATACAAAACAAACTGGATTTGGCCTGGGGCCTATAGTTTGCCAACCCTGTTCTAGCATCTAACACAGAAGACAGTTTTGGGTATTACACACACACATGCCCCATAAATTAGAACAAAGTCAAAGGCAACAACTGGAAAGAAACTGAGCCATGATTTTATTATTTGACGATAATTAGATAAAGTTATGAAAAAATAGAAAGTCAAATGCCTGCTTATGCTTACTGCCACCAAACCCATAAAGTTACTTTTCCAGGAATGGACAGAATTCAAAAGACCGGTGGGGGAAAAAAGGGAGTGTTCTAGAAAGCACAACTTGTAAATACCAATCCCATTCTGTCATGCCAAAATCCTTTCCAAACAAAATAAGCTATTTTAGAAATGCATTTACTGGCACATTACCTGGAGGTACTAGTTGTATTAATTCAAACCTGGTTAGGAAG
This sequence comes from Mirounga leonina, assembly GCF_011800145.1. Classification (NCBI taxonomy): domain Eukaryota; kingdom Metazoa; phylum Chordata; class Mammalia; order Carnivora; family Phocidae; genus Mirounga; species Mirounga leonina. Next base: position 14,753,649 of record NW_023270615.1, read on the forward strand.
CCTAAAAGGGAAAAAATGAGATTTTAATACTGAAGAAAATTGCTGGAGTTGTTCATTAATTGCTAAGTTTAACACTGCCATAACATCCCATTTATTTTAATAATAATAATAATAATAATAATAATAATAATAATAATAGGTGCTGTACCAACAATGATTTAGGTATTTTGAGACCCAGTAATTCAAAGGCATGGAATGAGAGTAATTGGTATTTTATGCCCTGAAAAGTGTTGATGAAATGAATGCAATATTTTCTCTCTTAAAAGTGTATTCATAAGGGACGTGGCTCAGTGAGTTAAGCATCTGCCTTTGGCTCAGGTCATGATCCCAGGGTCCTGGGATCAAGTTCCACATCAGGGTCCCTGCTCAGCGGGGAGCCTGCTTCTCCCTCTCCCTCTGCTGCTCCCCCTGCTTGTGCTCTCTCTCTCTGACAAAGTCTTTAAAAAAATTTTTTAACATATTCGTAAGTCACAGACATAATAAACGACTTATCATTTTTAAAAATTCACAATACAACTGTTGTCAATTAACCTATATAAGTTTATCTTGCTTAAAACAGTATGCTCTCTGGGGCGCCTGAGTGGCTCAGTCGTTAAGCGTCTGCCTTCAGTTCAGGTCATGATCCCAGGGTCCTGGGATCAAGCCCCGCATCGGCCTCCCTGCTCAGCAGGAAGCCTTCTTCTCCCTCTCCTGCTCCCCCTGCTTGTGTTCCCTCTCTCGCTGTGTCTCTCTCTGTCAAATAAATAAATAAAATCTTAAAAAAAAAAAAAACACTATGCTCTCTGACTATATAAATGAGACATAAAATATCACATTTTTTATACTTCCTGAGTCCAAAATGTATTTACAAATAGTGAGCCCATGTACAAAATCTATAAGGACAAGAATAAAATTCAAATCTTAATTTAAACATAAATGGTATAACAATTAAAAATCAATAAAGATAATTCCCACAAAATATGAGAAGTGAAAACATTTTAAAATAGGCAATAATGGTGACAATTATAGTTACTAATACTGTATGATATATTTGAAAGCTGCTAAGAGAGTAGGTCTTAAATGTTCTCACAACAAAAAAGAAATGGTATTATGTGATGTGATGAGTTTCTTAGCTAATGCTGTGGTGGTTATCATTTCACAATATAAAAGTGTATCGAAACCACATATTGTATACCTTAAATTTACACAGTGTTATACATCAATTATGTCTCAAAGAAGCTGGAAATATATGAAAAAAAAGTAAAATTGTCCCTTTGTAGACTTATGAAAAAGATATGAGTGTATGAGGACAGAATTTTAAATGCCAAGAAACTTAACAGCTAAGACAGCTTGTAATTTTAGGTTTTCCAAGTAGGAAAAAAGAATATATCTTTGCCAACCATCACTCCAATGGTAATGTTTAGCACTTCATTTGTCTCAGGCTCCAAATTCCTTACATTCAATTAATTCTCACCACATCCCATGTTCATGGATTGGAAGACTTAATATTGTTCAGATGGAAATATTCCCTAAGTGGATCCACAGATTCAGTGCAATGCCTTTCAACATCCTAGCTGGCTTCTTTGCGGAACTGACATGCTAAAATTCATATGGAAAGGAAAGGAAATCCAAATAGCAAAAACTGCCTTGGAAAGAACTAAGGTAGGGGACTCACATTTCCTGACTTCAAAACTTACTTACAAAGCTACAGTAATCAAAATTGTGTGGAATTGGCATAATGATAGATATATGGATCAACAGAATAGAGAGTCAAAAAAAAAAAAAAAAAAAAGCCCTGGGGTGCCTGGGTGGCTCAGTTGTTAAGTGTCTGCCTTCGGCTCAGGTCATGATCCCAGGGTCCTGGGATCGAGCCCCGCATCGGGCTCCCTGCTCAGAGGAGAGCCTGCTTCTCTCTCTCCCACTCCCCTTGCTTGTGTTCCCTCTCTTGCTGTCTCTCTCTCTCTGTCAAATAAATAAATAAAATCTTTAAAAAAAAAAAACCTTCATTTTTACACTCAGTTGACTTTGAACAAACATGCCAATACTATTCAATGGGGGTAAAATACTCTTATCAACAAATGGTACCAGGATGACTGGATATCCAGATGCAAGTTGGACCCCTACTTCATGCTATTTACAAAAATCAACGTAATATGCGTCATAGACTTAAATGTAAAAGTTAAAACTATAAAACGCTTAGAAGAAAACATAGAAAAAAAAAAAAAGAAGAAAACATAGACATAAATCTTTGTGACTTGAATTAGGTAATACTTTCTTAGTTATGACATCAAAAGTGCAAATAACAAAAGAAAAACAGATAAAACTGAATTCATCAAAATTTAAAATTTTTGTGTTTCAAAGAACACCATCAAGAAAATGAAAAGATAATCCAAAGAATGGAAGAAAACATTTATCTATCATACATCTGATATGGGACTTGTCTCTACAATATACAAAGAACTCCATACATTACAAGTCCATTATATATTACAACTCAATAATGAAAAACCAAACAACCCAACTAAAATATAAGCAAAAGCTCTGAATACACATTTCTCCAAAAAAGATATACAGTCAATAAACACATGAAAAAATGCTCAACATCATCAAACCACAATGAGATTTCACTTCATACCCACAAGGATGGCTAGCAATCAAAAGGACAGGTAATAACAAGTGTTGGCCAGGATGTGGAGAAATGGAACCCTCACATATTGCTGGTGCAATGTGAAATAATTCAGCTGCTTTGGTAAAGTTTCTCCAAAGATTAAAAAGAATTACCATATGACCCCACACTTCTATTCCTAGGTATATACCCAAGAGAAATGAAAATATATGCCGACAAAAAAACTTGTACACAAATATTCATAGCAACATTATTCATCACAGCCCAAACGTGAAACCAACCCACATATCCATCAACCAATGAATGAATAAATAAAATGTAGTATCTCCATACAATGGAACACTATTTGGCCACAAAAGCACACGAAGTACTAACACATGCTGTAGCAAAGATGAATCCTGAAAACATTATGCTCAGTGAAAGAAGCCAGTCACAAAGGACCACGTATTGTATAATTCCATTTACATGAAATATGCAGAATAAGCAAATCTACAGAGACAGAAAGATTGGTTAGTAGTTACCTAGGGCTGGGAGTGATAAGGAAGAATGGGTTTAAGGCTTCATTCTGTGATAAAAATGTTTTAAAATTAATATGGTGATGGTTACACAACTGTGTGAAGATACAAAAACCATTTAATTGTAAATAAATTAATGAACAAACAGAAGTGTACCATCCAGTAAGTCCCATCTCTATCCAGAAAAGAGTCTGCAAGAGAATGAAAAACATGATTCAAATTTGACATAGCCTCTCCTGAATATAAATATGGATCAAACATGGAAATATTACAACATAGAATATAGTAGAGTTTTATATCTGTACACACAATTACATACACAGCAGTTGTTTTGTTTTGTTTTGAGAGCACCTACTTTCTAAAATGTCTGCTACAGCTCCAGGATCTATGGCATTTTCAAATACCTGCAGGGAAAAAAAAGGTGAAAATAAATTTTCAAACATTTATTAATATACACTTATAGCGGGGCGCCTGGGTGGCTCAGTTGGTTGAGCGACTGCCTTCCGCTCAGGTCATGATCCTGGAGTCCCTGGATCGAGTCCCACATCGGGCTCCCTGCTCGGCAGGGAGTCTGCTTCTCCCTCTGACCCTCCTCCCTCTCATGCTCTCTGTCTCTCATTCTCTCTGTCTCAAATAAATAAATAAAATCTTAAAAAAAAAAAAAAATATATATATATATATATATACGCTTATGGCAAATGTAGATTATATTCTTCCAAATAATTAACACATGCCAATTCCAGCCATATAATATTTTAAAATTCAACAGGAGTATCTTTGACAGGTATGTGGTTAAAAGCTCAACGAATGACTGTAGAATGAGAACACAGTACCAAGCACAAGGAAAATCTGAGTTAGCTGAATCTACCACATGCTCCAAATGTCATCAACTTGACCTAGCCCTACAGTTCGCTGCTAAAAGCACATCTCAAAGCACAAACCTCAGAGTCTTGCTTGGGTACCTAGAAATACATTCTGCATACCACAGACACTCACTAAATGATGTTAACTGAATAAATGACCTTAGCAATTGGTTGTGCTAAAAAGGAACGTAAGTAAAAATTCTATCTATGTGTAACACAAAAGAAAACTAGGCACTATAACCCATACTCCTACAGAACCCAAAACAACCAGAGCAAGGGAGAGCCTCATAAGTTTAAAGTATATCGTGAAGCACAAGACAAATGGGATATCTGTCCAGCCAATGCCAAATCTGCTTATTTTGTCCTTGAGCTGAAGGGTCTGGGAGAGGACTGAGATTTTTTTTTTTTTTTTTTTAAGATTTTGTTCATTTATTTGATAGAGAGATACAGCGAGAGAGGGAACACAAGCAGGGGGAGTGGGAGAGGGAGAAGCAGGCTTCCCGCCAAGCAGGGAGCCCGATGCGGGGCTTGATCCCAGAACCCTGGGATCATGACCTGAGCAGAAGGCAGACGCGTAACGACTGAGCCACCCAGGCGCCCCAGGACTGAGATTAAAAGCGGAACACGCCCTTCTCCCTGAACTCTGGAAGCCGCTAAGAAATGAAAGTTTTCATCAGAGTTTGATTCAGGCATTTAAGTTCTGATTTAAATAGTGTTTAAATTTAAGCATGGTTAACATCTGCTCTCGATCCAAAGCCAGCTCACCTTTAAGTACAAAAGTGGAGGCTATCCCCTGTAATCTATTTTTGTCTTACTGACTTAGATTTATCAAGCAAATGCAGGTGAGGGGTTTTTTTCCCCTGAATTATTTCAACTTGCATCCCTTCACTTCATCCATGTCTACGGATTTTCTCAACTGTGATCCTGGGGAGTAACTGCCCAAACACAATGTGTCACACATTCTTGATGAGCAATTTCTTATTTATCCAAATGTTTTAGAACATTAATTCTGGGTTACACAGCAGGTCCAAGGAGGAGAAAATGTCTTTGATATTTGCTGCAAGTATTTGCAGCTAGAGAATGGAACAAATACAAGAAAATTGGATGGAGCCGGGTGGGAGAAAGTTGGAATAGGAACCCGAACAGCTCACACACGGGGCAATATTTCAAAATTTTTAAATAACTGCATTTTATAAAAGGAAAAATGCTCCGTGATACATGTTTGACTAGCAATCTTCAAATGCACAGCTTTGCAACAGAGTAGTGGTATCTGGAGTCTAATGTCTCCGAAGTTGATCCCCCCTTTTCTACAAGTCAAGGATGTTGGACTAGATGACCTCCAAGGTCATTTACGGAATTATCATTCTGTGCTTCTGTGATTTTTGTATCCTTGTGCTTCTCTTAAAAGGGAAGTCTTTTTAAAGTCTTCTATAGAAGGAAACCTGATAAACTAATAAGGATATTCCTAGGGGGAAAAATAGACTGGACTTTCACCACCCACTTCCTACCACCACCAGTATCTAAATAGTAGAAATGGGTTCCTCTGGATTCTGACTATATGTCCCAAGGTAATACCCATTTATTCCTCTCCTCTCTTATCCAACCAGTTTGGTAGACTCTATTTAAATTTCTGCTGTGATTTCCAAAAACATTACATACAGCCCTAGCCTTTTAGAAAATCAATCCTCATCTCCTCTCCCAGTCTCAGTTGGAAACAGGTCATTTTCTGGGCAACACCATCCAGACCTTTAAAAATGATGGGCTCTGGGACGCCTGGGTGGCTCAGTCGGTTAAGTGGCTGCCTTCGGCCCAGGTCATGATCCCAGGGTCCTGGGATCGAGTCCCATATCGGGCTCCTTGCTCAGTAGGGAACCTGCTTCTCCCTCCCTCTCCCTCTGCTTGTGCTCTGTCAAATAAATAAAATCTTAAAAAAAAAAAAAAAATGATGGGCTCTACCTTATCCAGCCTTCCCATACTCATCCCCTCCTCCAAAGAGCAGCTCAGCGATATTGTTTGGGGGAAAATCATTAGACTTATCAAGGTTAAAACTGATTCCGCCTCCAAATTCCAAAACGAAAACTTCAAAGAACTGTGCATGATTCATAATAATGAAACTAATATTCTAAATTAAACTGGGAAGAAGGTTGTAATGTTCTATTAATATCATGTTCATACTCACTGGACTAGAACCTAGCCTTTATCACTGTAGCTAAATAAACCAGGGACGACCCAAGAAAATTCAATAAATCTGAAGAGGCTTGTTTTGTTACAGGATTTCAGATACAGGAATCTTACTAATTTGAATATAGTTTTTTTCATTATTTTTCTGAGTCTACAAAAGTTTGTTTCTAAGGTCCACTAATTTACTGATAATCCCTGTCATAAATGTAATGCAGCTGCCTCTGACACCTCCAAGAACATTCGGAAAATGCTCTCTCTGCTCCAGTTAGAAAATGCCATGGGAATTCCAAGAATAGAAAGCATCCACCAGGGCATTTAGCGCTAGGTTGACAGAACTTGGCTCAGACTCCAATGCAAAAGCAAGTCCTCCAACTCTGGTTCTGTACTGCTCTGAGGTGCCTTCAAGTCATTTTTTCTTTTTCTTTTTCTTTTTTTTTTTTTAAGATTTTATTTATTTATTTGAGAGAGAGAATGAGAGACAGAGAGCACGAGAGGGAAGAGGGTCAGAGGGAGAAGCAGACTCCCTGCCGAGCAGGGAGCCCGATGTGGGACTCGATCCCGGGACTCCAGGATCATGACCTGAGCCGAAGGCAGTCGCTTAACCAACTGAGCCACCCAGGTGCCCCAAGTCATTTTTTCTTTTAAGAAAATGTACAAAATAACTTTATAAGACCCATTAGATGATCACCAGACAACAACATTTAAACTTCTGTATTTGGCAATGAGAAAGTCGAGATCACCTTTTCAAACCTCATGCTCTGCTGAATCGTAATAGGGAACACAGGGGGAAAGCAGTCGGTCTCCAGGTATTGATTTAGGAGGTACACCCCAAGGTACACATCTTGCTTGTCAGGAAGGAACACCCCTGGACAAGAAATCTTAAAAACAAAGAAAAAACAGAGAAGAGGGCTTGTGTGGTGTCGTTTTTTAAACGCAGCTCTGTTTCTCCTGAACTCCCACCCCCGCACCCCTTCCCCTGGACCTCCCACACCCCCATCTCCCCCTGTCCTCGCCCTCCTCAAGTGCCAGTTCCAGTCTCCGCCAGGTGTCACAATCGTCCTCTCGCCGGCTCCTGTCCCCGCCCCTCCGGGATGGCAGTGCGCAAGCGGAAGAGGCTGCAGGGCCGCGCGCCTCTCGCTAGGCCGGCCGGCTCCCGGGGTCCGGGCCCCCGCCGCGATGCCGAGCCCCCGGAGGAACGCGGACGGACGCCCGCTGGCCGCGTCCGCCTCGAGCACCAGCAGCCCCGGCAGCCCGGCCCGCGGCGGCGGCGGCGGCGGCGGCGGCAGGGTCGAGTTCCAGGCCCTGCTCGGCAGCCGCGGGCCCGGCGCCGACCCCACCTGCGCCCGGCTGCGCGCGTCCGAGAGCCCGCTGCACCGCCGCGGCTCCTTCCCCCTGGCCGGGCCGGGCCCCTCGCAGGCAGCCCCCGCCCCGCCGCCGGAGGAAGGCCGCATGGACCTGAACCCGTCCTTCCTGGGCATCGCCCTGCGCTCCCTGCTGGCCATCGACCTGTGGCTGTCCAAGAAGCTGGGCGTGTGCGCCGGAGAGAGCTCGTCCTGGGGGAGCATGCGGCCCCTCATGAAGCTGCTGGAGATCTCGGGACACGGCGTCCCCTGGCTCCTGGGGGCCCTCTACTGCCTGTCCAGGAGCGACAGCTGGGCGGGGCGCGAGGTGCTCATGAACCTGGTCTTCGCCCTGCTCTTGGACCTGCTGCTGGTGGCCCTGATCAAGGGGCTGGTGCGCAGGCGCCGCCCGGCCCACAACCAGATGGACATGTTTGTCACCCTCTCGGTGGACAAGTACTCCTTCCCCTCGGGCCATGCCACCAGGGCCGCCCTGGTGTCGCGGTTCATCCTGAACCACTTGGTGCTGGCCATTCCGCTGAGGGTGCTTGTGGTCCTATGGGCCTTCATCGTGGGCTTCTCCAGGGTCATGCTGGGGCGGCACAATGTCACTGACGTGGCTTTTGGCTTTTTTCTGGGCTACACGCAGTACAGCATCGTGGACTATTGCTGGCTTTCGCCGCACAATGCCCCGGTCCTCTTCGTACTGTGGAACCAACAATGACACCATTTCATTCATTTATGGCACCGGGAGATCTGAAGGTTTCCACATGCGACGAAGCCGGCGTAAACCAGCAGCAATCCTGCTTGTCCCTCTAAGGACATTTCAGGCTTCTTTTGGGATTTCAGGTGTCATTCCGTCTTGATGGGTTGCTACTCTGGAGAACATGCTGGCCATTATGACCACAGCCATATTACAGAAAGCAAAAAAAAAAAGCCCTCTATTATATATTTATTCAACAACTTTATATCTCCAGGACAACTGCAAAGAAAACAAGCTGGGGTGATTATAATCCTGCTGTTCTTAAGAAGTTGACAAAAGTAAATTTGGGGTTTTGTAGTAATCCTGTAAGTCAACATATCATTTGTAAAGTGAACTTTGAAAAAAAAACAACAACAACTATGATTCTGTCAATATACATGCAGATGAGCCACCTACTAATCCTAGTTCTTTTCCTGAGGTAGATTTTAAACAGTATTTTAAAAGTCTAGGACAGGTTTTTCTCATTTATTCCCTGAAAATCTGTTGCCACAGTGTCTTCTTAATCCTGATTTTCTTGATAAGCTTTCTTAGTATATTGTCTCTTCCATCTTTGTGGATTGGGTAGTGAGAAGAGAGATTATAGTACATATCTTGCTTTCCTTTCCCTCTACCTCCTCAAAAACTCTTTAAATATTTATTTCCCATTACTCTCTAATATTATCTTTTTGCATTTAGAGAACAAGCCAAGAACTTACTTGAAGAAGAAACACTTAAAGGTGGGCATATCTACAGTGCCCACGGAAATGGAAGGATGGGACTATGACCGAATGCTTAATTCTGTTGATGACAAATAGCATGGCATGACAGAGGACAGAAAAGCTGAGGATGTCAGGAACTAAGAGGCTGGGGGTGGGCTTACCACATACTATGTCAGTGGGCCAGTACGGTGGGAGATGGGGCTCTGCTGCCCGTCATCTCTACTGAATAAAGAATAACGCTCCTCTACTTAGGTAATAGGAAAATAACTTGGTTCTTGGCAGTGCAAGGCCATAAACTTTCTTATATGTATCACAAGGATGACCCTGTATATTAAAGTTTTTCATATGGAATTCCATTTCCCCATATACAGCACACTTTAGGTAACAGTATTTAACTTGAAATTCATCAGGGGAGCCCACTGCTATAGCAGGCACAAGGCATAACTAACTCCTAAATTTCCCTTTACTTTGACCTTCACATTTAAAGCAGTTTATCCACAGTGCCTCCCCAAATCACAAGACCAAAGACCACCAAATGCAGGATGGACTCTGCTCATTATTCTTTGAGCAGGGAAGACCAAAAAGGGGATGTGCTTTAAATGCTGTTCTACCTGAAAAATAAGAACTTTTGAATTATCTCTGGCACTGGTGTTTTCAGATAATGACGGATTATTTTGACATTTATAGAAAGAGGATTATGGCCTTTCATCTGTCACATAGAGGGGCACACTGGAATCTGGAGAATGGTGTGACAAGTGGGCTCTGATTGGGTAGAAGTGTGAGCTTTCTGAGTGTGAGAGGCACCCGGAGGAACTCCTCAAAGGAAAATAAAATCACTTGTATTCCCACAACATCCTGAACACAAGACTACCTCTTCTCTTGCTGAATCAGCCAAACTATAAAGCTCTAAGTGATTTGCTTTATTGTTTAATCTTAGATCTTTTGTTTTAATCCAGCAATATTCAGGCCAGATCTTTTTGAAAGCAATGATATTTCCTTTAGCGGTGTTCACAAGTCTGAATATTGGGAGCTCACAGTTTTATCTTCTGGTTCCTGGTTTTACTTCTGGAATTCCCTGTCTTAGTCGTTGGGGACCTGAGTTTGCAGGCTTTTAAAGCACAGATCAATTCAACTGATGTCTCTGAAATACTTTAGAGTAGAAAATGATTTTACTGTAAATTAATTGTACACTGAGGAATACCTTTTAAAACTGAAAATAAAAGTAACCAATAATGTTGAATGAAGTGAGATGAAAACTTGTTCCATTTTTGCCTTGATGGAAGACTGCTTTATCACTCAGCTTCTCAAGAATTCCTTACCCCTACTGCAAAATTTTGAGGGTCGGCAGCACTCGATGTAGCACAATTTGATAGAGTCTAGTCCTATTTGCTCTCAGCGAAATGGGAGAAATCCAGGACATTTTTGTCTTTCAGAACTGCATGTATCATGAAACCACAGCACTTGTCACTGTATGGAGGCTCACCAGATTTTCCGTGGCCATAACTTACCGACAATGTGCTTGTAATCACGACCAGTAGAGAAGCCCCTATAGCTGGGAGGTAAAGCCGCATGACAGTCTGTCACGGACTACGGATGGAAGGATTGGAACACAGAAGCTGAATTCGGCGTAGTGACTGATCCCAAACAGGAACAATGAAGTCACTCTGCCACAGCACCTCACTTAGGCCGGATTCAGTGGATAATTATAAAACAGAAGTGTTGACTGATTGACCCCTTTTGGAATTAGCAAGCCAGAGCCATCTCTAGGGGAAATACTTAGAAAATATTCAATTAGGGGATGCCTGGGTGGTTCAGTCAGTTAAGTGCCTGCCTTTGGCTCAGGTCATGATCCCAGGGTCCTGGGATGGAGCCCCAGATGGGGCTCCTTGCTCAGTAGGGAGCCTGCTTCTCCCTTTGACGGCCGCTCCCCCTGCTTGTGCTTTCTCGCTCTCTCTGACAAATAAATAAAATCTTTAAAAAATACATATTCCATTGGTTCACAGAGGTGGCAAGTTATCAGGAAGTGATTGGGCTTTCTGAAATTGAATTCTTCCCTTGTTATTTAAAGGCGGGTTGTTTGTTTGTTTGTTTGCTTGTTTGTTTGTTTTATTATTATTTCACAAATCTTTATCCTGGGGAAAGATAAAATTCTTCTTGGACTTAATGCAGGATTATTCTAAAATAACAGACAATTTTAGGATCAAGCTAACAAGTCCTTTAGGGGGCAAAAATGTTGAAAGAGGTTGGGCTGAATTAAAGGTTAAGAAATCAGGGAAGACCAATGTAGAGCTCTTAGGGACACAGGTACGATCTGCCCCAAAAGATAATGATGATGTGCGTGCGGTGAGGCGGGGAGGAGGTGGTGTAGGAGATGGCGACCATTTAGGAGCCCTGGGGAAAGAGTGATTTGGAGCGAGGAGTGGAGGTTCGCCGACTTCTCTTACCGCCCGGATCTGTAGTTCTACCACCACTTCCAGAGGCATCGTTCCCTGCGTGGGCGAAAGGACTGGAATGAAAAGCTCCTTGTGTGCTGAGCCTTGGACCGATTTTTCCCGGCGTAGCTCACTCCCTGGGGCAGACGTTCCCAGCGGCTGCCCCTGCCCCCAGCCCCCTCGTCCCCCCACCCGTCCCCACCCCGGACTCAGCCCCGGTCCCCCCACCCGGACGGGTCTCACAGTGCGGGAGCTGGAGCCAAGGCTTCCAGAAGGCGGACGCGTGGCGTTGCCATGAACGCCCGAACGCGCCACCTTCCACCTGGAACGCGAGCGGGGCTCGGCGCACGCGCAGTGCCGAACGGGCTTCCCCGGCTGCGCGCGGGCCGCGCCAGGACCCGGTGCCGCGCTGGTGGCTGGGTCGCAGGAGGCCGGGGGAGCTCCTCTCTTTATGGCCCCCGTCACTGTGTTGAGATGTCTACAGGGTCCGTTCTGGAAGGGGAATATGATCATTAGCTCCGGTATCATTTAAGTGCTTCCCATGTTCAGTAGCTATGGGGCCGCTGAGCCCTGGAATTTCTTTAACAATTCCGATTAATAGGGCGCCTGGGTGGCTCCGTTGGTTAAGCGACTGCCTTCGGCTCAGGTCATGATCCTGGAGTCCCGGGATCGAGTCCCGCATCGGGCTCCCTGCTCGGCGGGGGGTCTGCTTCCCCCTCTGCCCTCTTCCCTTCTCATGTGCTCTCTCTCTTTCTCGCTCTCAAATAAATAAATAAAATCTTAAAAAAGAAAGAAAGAAAGAAATCCCTAGACCGGAAATAACAGTCACTCTATTGCGAATACTCTGTATGTTCACATGTATGCACCCCCAAGCCCCAGGGGACATACGTCAATTGTTCTCAAAAGTTCCTACCCCATTCTAGAGGGGAGGGGGGTGGGAGGATGGGTTAGCCTGGTGGTGGGTATTGAGGAGGGCACATTCTGCATGGAGCACTGGGTGTTATGCACAATGAATCATGGAACACTTCACCTAAAACTAATGATGTAATGTATGGGGATTAACATAAGAATAAAAAAAAAAGAAAAAAAAAGAAGATAGCAGGAGGGGAAGAATGAAGGGGGAAAATGAGGGGTAGAGGAACCATGAGAGACGATGGACTCTGAAAAACAAACTGAGGGTTCTAGAGGGGAGGGGGGTGGGAGGATGGGTTAGCCTGGTGGTGGGTATTGAGGAGGGCACATTCTGCATGGAGCACTGGGTGTTGTGCACAAACAATGAATCATGGAACACTTCATCTAAAACTAATGTTGTAATGTATGGGGATTAACATAAGAATAAAAAAAATGGAAAAAAAAAAAAGTTCCTACTCCAGGGCGCCTGGGTGGCTCAGTTGGTTGGGCGACTGCCTTCGGCTCAGGTCATGATCCTGGAGTCCCTGGATCGAGTCCCACATCGGGCTCCCTGCTCGGCAGGGAGTCTGCTTCTCCCTCTGACCCTCCCCCCTCTCATGTGCTTGCTCTCTCTCATTCTCTCTCTCTCAAATAAATAAATAAAATCTTTAAAAAAAAAAAAATTCCAATTAATAGAGTAGCCTGTCCCTGAAAGTACTCTCCTGCTTGAGAAATGTTATGTCCTTGTGTTTGGTTTGGAAAACATGGCCCCCGTCAATAATAAGAAACCAGCCGTTTCAATCTCAGACTTATCCTTGTATTTCTATTTGGCAATGGAAATATTTGTCCGTTTCTCTTTTCTGACGTTTCATTAACCTAAGGCAAGCAGGGAATTACGTTATCCCCCAGTGGTTAATAGTTAACAGTGGTTGCCAAAGGCAGGGCCACACTAAAAACCATCGGAGGTGGCAGGCAGAGGAAAAGCTCTTAACCAGTAGGGGAAACTGCATTTTTGTCCATTCACTGTATTTGATAGACCAAAATGAAGGAAAGGAGGAGGGAGTGGCTGCTTCTAGCCCATCTGAAAAATCTGGGAGGGTCAATGCTGTCTCTGGAAAGAAATCTGAAATTGTGATGAGTCATTTATTACTAAACTATTGGAGGTTTCTGCATTTGCAGGAGTGCAAGTGCACAAACATGTCCTGAGACAAGAATTAGGCATTCACTTTGGTAATTGGAGTTCCTTTCCCTGGAATGGAAAAGCTCAGTATGATGAAGGAGGGTATATTATGTCCTCACACAATCCCTGTTGCTCTGTCTGTCTGCATACCAAGAGGCACATAGGTGTATGCTTGGCTCCCTCCCATATCCAGAGAACTGATTTGTTGGCTCACAACAGCTTGCTGGTACCCAGGCGAGTGCAGGGATTACGGGAACAGGACCGGTGTTGACCCTCACAGGTAAGTCACCAAAACCAATGCTAAATCATCAAGGAGTAACAGCTAAAACAGATGAATAAATGAGTGGACAGAGACATAATGAAAGGGAGGAACCAATCTTTATTGAGAAGCTGCAAAGTGCTAGACCCCTTGCATATGCTAATTCATCTCCACAATAACTCTTGGAGGAAGGTATCATCTCTATTTTACAGATGCAAGATCTGAGGCCAGACAGCCTTTTCCCCAAGGCCACACAGCTAAAGGGGAACAGGACCACACTTGAATCCAGGTGTGCCCTACCACCTCACGGCCCCTGCGGCATAGAAATCCTGTTGAATCATACAGACACACCGTCCCATCCTGTGCTCTTACTAGTCTTAACTGCACTCTCCTTGCTTGGCTCCTCAGGTTGGATACAAGCCCTTTTCTGGTTTCCCTTCAACTCTCTGGCCGTTCTTTGTCTCTGTTCATCCTCCTCTACCTGGCTATGCAATGTTTCTAGGTCCTTTACTTACTCTATGCCCTTTACCTATGGTGGCATACAAACATATGTACACAGATCTACATATTTCACCCAGGCCTTTCTTCGGCTCTCCCTGACAAGGAAGAATCTCCTGACTACAAATCCATGTGTCTCTTCTTTGTAGCAACTGCCACAATAGCATTTTCACACTTGTTCCTGTGATTGTTGATTATTTGTCTTCATAAACTGTTAGTTCTGCATGGCTAAGAGTTCATATTCTAAATACCTAGCATAGCAGATGCTCAATAAATATCTTTGAAGAGATGTTAAATACAGAGATGGTCAAGCCAGTCTGTAGGGTTCAACGTATGGGGGTTAGGGGGCTCCCTCATGTTGGAGGAGGTCATCAAGAAGACAATGACCACGGGTTGACCCACAAGGTGGACCAGGGCAATTGGAAGCTCCTCACCCCCCTCCACTGTCCTTGAGTGTACATTCTACCCACCATTCTCACAACAGGAGTCGTTTGAAGAACACAGGCCTTGAGACAGCAAAATGCTGTTGAGACCATCTGGATGGTATATGTGACTGAACCCAGTTAAGTCCTCCAAATAAACTTCTAGGTTTCTGGTGGGTGGGTGCAGAGCTCTACTCATCTTGTGGCTGCCTAAGACAAGCCTCCTGTGTAATTTCCCTTGCTTATTAAAACTGTCACCTACTGGGGCACCTGGGTGGCTCAGTCGTTAAGCGTCTGCCTTCAGTTCAGGTCATGATCCCAGGGTCCTGGGATCGAGCCCCGTATTGGGCTCCCTGCTCGGCGGGAAGCCTGCCTCTCCCTCTCCCTCTCCCACTCCCCCTGCTTGGTGTTCCTGTTCTCGCTATCTCTCTGTCAAATAAACAAATAAAATCTTAAAAAAAAAACACCAAACTTTCACCTACTAATCTTGAGTGGCCTGCCTCTTTCTTCAATCTCTCACTGTCCTCTAGATCTAGGAGCCAGTTTCAGATTTCACCCAGGGAAGCTCCTGAGTTTAGGAACCAACACCATTTCAGGGCAGACTAAACATGCAGAATGAGAAAAGACCGGGTACAGCTACTACTGCTAGTCTGCCCTGGAGGTATTAAATGAGTTGATGAGGAATATTTACGTTCTGTTAATTTCACTCACCATGGTCACTTGAGCTACCATGGAGATGTAAACGTTTCTGCATACACAGTGCCTCTGGCCCGTCTTGCAAAGTAGTGACTCATTGAGGCTGCCATCTTGGTGGCAGAAAACAAATCCCACTGACCAACTTCTATTCCCACAGCGTTTCTGCAGTGCAGGCTGGTCAGCGGTGATATCAGCCCTGCCGAAATGACACCTCGGCACTTCCTGCTCACATCCTAGCCACTGCCAAAAAAAAAAAAAAAAAATGGCCCAATCCCACATGGGAATTTTCCAAAGAGTTAATTAGCAAAGAACAAAAGTGTAACAGTCAGATAATTACAGTTGCAAATTTTCCATTGAACCAAAAACATGAATGATAAGACACGAAATTGTAAACATTCCTCAAATAATGTAGAAAGGAGTGCTCATATGAAGAAGGAAACTATTTAAAAAGAGAGAAAGGGGGCACCTGGGTGGCTCAGTTGGTTAAGCAACTGCCTTCAGCTCAGGTCATGATCCTGGAGTCCCGGGATCGAGTCCCACATCGGGCTCCCTGCTCAGCGGGGGGTCTGCTGCTCCCTCTGACCCTCCTCCCTCTCATGTGCTCTCTGTCTCTCATTATCTCTCTCGCAAATAAATAAAATCTTAAAAAAAAAAAAGTAGTAAGTCAAGGGGCGCCTGGGTGGCTCAGTTGGTTAAGCGACTGCCTTCGGCTCAGGTCATGATCCTGGAGTCCCGGGATCGAGTCCCACATCGGGCTCCAGGCTCAGCAGGGAGTCTGCTTCTCCCTCTGATCCTCGCCCCCTCTCAGGCTCTCTCTCTCTCAAATAAATAAAATCTTTAAAATAAAAAATAAAAATAAAAAGAGAGAAGGCTCTAATGGATAAAAACAAGACAAATTTATCATTTATTATTTTTCGTTTTGTGGGTCAGAAATCCAACACAGATCTCGCTGGGCTAAAAGCAAAGCTAGAAGCAGGGCTGCATTCCTTGCCTTGTTCCTTTCTTTGTTTTTCCAACTTCTAGGGGTCACCTGCATTCCTTGGCTCCTAGCTCCCTTCCTCCAACTTCAAAGCCAGCAAATTTGAGCCAAGTCCTTATCACACTGCCATGTCTTTGGTTCTCTCTTTAGGGATCTTTGTGATTACAACTGGCCCATCCAGATAACCCAGGATTATTTCCCTATCTTAAGGTCAGCTGATTAGCAACTTTAATTTCATCTATAATGTCAATTCCTCTTTGCCACAGAAGATAACATATTCAAAGGTTCCAGGAATTAGGACATGGATAGCTTTGGGGGCTCTTATTCTGCCTACCACATGTAAACCTCTCTAGAGAGCAACTTGTTAATGTCTATCAAAATTTTTCATTTGACTCAGCAGTTCCACTGCTAGGAATGGGTGTGTATGAATATACTTTCACACATACACAAAAATACATGCTGCAGCATTATTTGTAGTTAAAAAAGATACTGGGGCAGGGGGGTGTGGGTGCCTGGGTGGTATAGTGGGTAAAGTGACCACCTCTTGGTTTCAGCTCAGGTCGTGATCTCAGGGTCCTGAGATTGAGCCCCGCATCGGGCTCCCTGCTTAGCATGGAGTCTGCTTCAGACGGTCTCTCCTTTTCCCTCTGTCCCTCCCCCCCCAAAATTAATAAATAAGTCTAAAAAAAAAAAAAAGATACTGGGGACACCTGGCTGGCCCAGTCACTGGAACATGCAACTCTTGTTCTCGGGGTTGTAAGTTCAAGCCCCACACTGGGTGTAGAGTTTACTTTAAAAAATAAATAAATAATATTTTTTAAAAAATTAAAAAAGATACTGGAAACCACCTAAATGTTCATTAAGTAGGGGCAGATTCAATCAATTATGCTTAAGCCTTAAGATGGAACACTATGCGGGGCGTCTGGGTGGCTCAGTCGTTAAGCGTCTGCCTTCGGCTCAGGTCATGATTCCAGGTCCTGGGATCGAGTCCCGCATCGGGCTCCCTGCTCAGCAGGAAGCCTGCTTCTCCCTCTCCCACTCCCCCTGCTTGTGTCCCCTCTCTTGCTGTCTCTCTCTGTCAAATAAATAAATCTTAAAAAAAAAAAAAGATGGAACACTAGGCAGCATGGAAAATGAATAAAGCAGAGCTGTACATCATAGCAACAAATACTCTCTAAAATATAGGACTAATGGGGGCAAAAAGCCTGGAACAAAGAAATGTGTGAAGTATGCTGCCGTTTGGAAGAGACAGGGGATACGATATGGGCATACATGCTTAGAATATTCCTGAGAGGATACACTAGAAACTGCTAATAGTGGATTCTTCGGAGGAGGGGCCCTAGAGTAGAGAGAGAGAAGAAACTTCCTTTTCACTGAATATCCTTAGGTACTTTTCGAATATTTTTGCCAAATATTTGCATTATCGAGTCCAAATAGGAAAACAAATCAAAACAAGTAGAAAACGTAAAACAATAAAAAGGCTAAATCTGGGTAACTAGGGATTCTTGAGCTTTTGGGGTCAGCATCCTATATACTGCACGCCTTGAAAATACCCTTGCAAGTGTGGTTGCTCTTCTGCTCCCAGTGCAGTGTGTCTTATCCCATGACCCCTGGCCATCTCAGGGGTTCTAAAGCCCCTGAAATAATAGGCAACGTTTTCTGCATGTGTATATGGGCATTTTTCTGGGAAGAGAGGCTGTCGTTTTCACCAGAGTCTGGAAGAGATAGAGTTAGTCTAACCAAGTTTTAGAACCACTGTCCTGCCCTCTATCCTGACATCAGTTCCTTTCTACAGTACAAAGAAGGGCTTCCTGGGTGATCTGACAAAGCAGAAGGTAAGGAAAGAGGAGCTATTCTCTGCAGCACTTTCATGCCCACTTACTAGAGCAAATTGTCTCTCCAAGGGAAGCTGTATTCAATAGTAAGTGAAAAAGACCTCAAGGTCCTGTTCTGGGCCATGAGTTTATGTCTGGACTCAGACTCATTTTTAGGCCTACAATCTTTTGAGACAGTGAATTATTCATTAGCAAATGTGAACAACACCAGCAGATTGAGTTTCCGAAGTGAGCTGTTCATTAGCATTTGTGAGATGCCTGAAAAGAAAAAAAAAAAAAGATCCAAGTACAGGAAACAATCTGGATTATTCCAGCAATGATGCATTTTCAGATCACTGATTTTTCTTAAAGATTTTTATTTATTTATTTGAGAAAGAGAGCGAATGAGCAGGAGCAAGGGGAGGCGCGGAGGGCGAAGCAGACTACCCACTGAGGAGGAGCCCAAAGTGGGGCTCCATCCCAGGACCCTGGGATCATGACCTGAGCTGAAGGCAGATACCCAACTGACTGAGCCACCCAGGCGCCCTGATTTTTTTTTTTTTTTTTTAAAGCACAGACCCAGAGGCGCCTGGGTGAGTTGCCCAACTCAGTTTCAGCTCAGATTGTGATCTGGGGGTCATGGGATCAAGCCCCACATGGAGGCCTCTGTTGGGCTCCACGCTGGGCATGCAGTCTGCTTGTCC
Organism: Mirounga leonina; assembly: GCF_011800145.1. Classification (NCBI taxonomy): domain Eukaryota; kingdom Metazoa; phylum Chordata; class Mammalia; order Carnivora; family Phocidae; genus Mirounga; species Mirounga leonina. The sequence goes on from NW_023270615.1 coordinate 14,772,489, forward strand.
CTTTTCCTCTACTCTGCCCTTCAATCACTCTCTCTCTCAAATAATTTTTTTTTTAAAAAGCACAGGTCTAGCCTTGAGACCCAAGAAATAATTGTTTTATATCTGCCTTCTCCAAAATCTTTCTCTGAAATGTTAACAGTTTAGTTTTCCCACAGTTTGATATCCAGAAAAGTTTGCCTTTCTAACTTTTACTATGAAGGTATAAAAAAGCTCAATGAACAATGCTGGACTCTTTCCTTGATTCTCATAAACTGCATAAAGATGAAGTTTATATTTTTTAAAAAGTTAATGAACCCACTGATTAATCTTAACATCACTAAAGGTGGCATCCTCTCTCCCTATGTGATTCACAAAAAGGACCTAAGAAACACTTATGCCAAAAAGGTAAGGTTGAATCTAATCAAGCTGCTTGAGCTGCACTGTCTAATAAGATAGCTGCATATAGCTACTTAAATTTAAATTAACTAAAAGTAAATAAAATAAAAAATTCAGTTCCTCATTCACACCAGTCACATTTAAAGTGTTGAATACCCACATGCGGCTAGTGGCTACAGTAATGGGTAGGGCAAGTAGAATATTTCCATCGTCATAGAAACTTCTATCGAACAGTGTTGCTCTAGAGCTAACTTCACTTAAAGGAAATATGGAGGATGGAGAAACATGTCGGTGAGACCACAAGGAAGCGAACAGATGTACTGGAATGTGCGACATTCTGTAGAACAACTGACCGCTTAGTCTGCAACAAGTCAATGACGTTAAGGGGGAAAAAAAAAAGGGAAAGGGTCAGGGAAAATGCTCTATATTAAACAATACTTCAGAAATCTAACAATGAAATGTAATATGTAATATGTAGCCATCATTGGGACAGGACCTTGATTCAAACAAACAGGACCTTGATTCAAACAAACCAACTTAAAGAGAATATTTGAGAGTATTGGGGAAATTTGATTGTGATATGGGCATTAGATAATACCAAGCAATTAATTTTGATAGGTATGATAATGTTGATAATGTCCTTGTGTTTATGTAAGGCAAATATCAACAGTGTTTAGATATATGTATACATATTAAAATATGTAGTAGTAAAATGATCTGATGTCTAAGATTTTGTTTTCAAATGCTACAACAAATGAATAAAAAGAATGGATAAGGCAAATGCAGCAAAATCTTCATAACTTGATCTGGGTGATGGATATATGGTGTTTATTATAATTCTATACTTTCATGTATAAACATATTCATAATAACAACTTAAAAATATTTAACATATACTTAAATAAGAAAAACAATCATGGCCTTATGTGAACCTCCTTCTGTCCTAAAATAGCCCATCAAGAGGACTCTTAGTGGTATCACTATGAAATGCCCTTCAGTAGAATTCTTATAGACACTTAAAGAGAAAACATGGTGGATTTATTTACCTCAAATGCAGATTAAGAAAATTATTGAGATACATAATACTTTCCAAGTGATTCAGAGGGAAACCAACTTAAGGAAAAAAGAAGCACTGTATTATAAGAATAGTGGCCTCTGGGCGCCTGGGTGGCTCAGTTGGCTGGGCGACTGCCTTCGGCTCAGGTCGTGATCCTGGAGTCCCTGGATCGAGTCCCATATCAGGCTCCCTGCTCGGCAGGGAGTCTGCTTCTCCCTCTGACCCTCCCCCCTCTCATGTGCTCTTTCTCATTCTCTCTCTCTCAAATAAATAAATAAAATCTTAAAAAAAAAAAGAATAGTGGCCTCTGCATGAATATCCAAAACAGGAGCTGTCAATCTGAGTATTTCTTTAAGTGCACATACTTCTTCAGAATTTTCCCCAAGTATCAGGAAAGCATCCAAGGAAGGAATTAAATTGCAGTTGAACAGCTTTTAACAATCTTGAAGTCATTTGGGATCTGGACTCACACATGGGATCTATTTCACAAACTTTATTAGAGCTTATGAGTCAGACTCATATGTTACTCTTTGGCTTCTACTTTGATTCACTGGCTTTTGGAGGCTCAATCTTACTTAATACCACACAAACCCTTCCATAAGGACTGCCCTTGGGCGTTCTGGACTACATAGTCCATATCCTTTCATTTTAAAGTAATTTCTGCTCAGGAAAACTAATTTGCTCCTTTGAGTGTCAGCTGACTAATTCTATGTCCATGGGAGCAGTAGGCTAATTATGACCCAAAGCAGTTTCCTAGGAATTATATTTATGATCCAATGTAAGAAAATAGAAAAGAGTCTGATTTAGTTCCAAGACTTGTAAAAAGTATCCACTGAACTCAAGTGAAGGATTTAGGCCCCAAAGTCAGCAATGGCTAAGATGATGTCATTATATCCACCCTTTATTCTCCTACAAAAATATATCTCTTTGCATTCCTTTTTCACCCTTTTTTTTTAAGGTTGTTGTCCAAGGTTTATTGAAGATATTACAGCACAGCAGAAATATTCAAACGGCTCCACGTGGTGTTTTGAAATTCATCCCAAGTGCAGGCTGAGTGACCTACAGTTTGGACAGACTGCCAAAGTCCAAGAGTTTCAACATTTCCTTAGTGTCAGGATCTCCTGATCCAGGGCTGAGATCTCGGGCATAAAATTATCCCTCCTTTCTCTCTCCTCCGGCAGCTTGGTGGAGATTACTCTCCCTGGGCCCCTCTGAATCTGCTTCATCAAGTGTATGACAGAGCCTGTGATCTTGCTTCGGAGCTTTTTGCTGGGGATGATGGCAATCTCTTCACACACATGCTTGTTGGTATGGAAGTCATTGCCCAGGTGTGTGTAGTACTTCTCAATGATGACTCAGGCCACCTTCTTCACGGTTTTGGTGAGAATACGACCCATGTTGGGGGGGAGAGTCCATCTCTTCTGTCTTTATTTAATCCCACACCTTTCCTTTTATCCTTGTTTCCATTCATTCATTCATTCTTTATTCATCCATTCAACACATATTTATTGAATACCTACCGTGTGCTAGGTACTATTCTAGACAATGGAGGTACAATGGTGAACAAGAAACAGTCTATGCCTTTGTGGGCTTTACATCCTGGGTGGGGGGAAGATGATAAGTGAACATGAGATAATAACCGTATGACAAATACTAGGAAGGAATCTGGGTGTTGGGGGTGAGAGAGAAGTTTATAGGTTGGAGAGGGCATAAGAACCTAATTTAGACCCAGTGGACAGATAAGGCTCTCTAAGAGGATGACATTTGATCTAAGATCTAAAAAGAAAAGCATGACCGATAGCAGGACTTTTAAAGTACTAGAGAAAAGATATCCGGTGAAGGGAGCAACAAAATGTGAAGAGTCAGGGAGGGAACTGATATGTTTGAGAAACGGAAGGAGGCCAGTGAGCATACTAAGAGAGACCTGGGCAGGGGACAGAGGAGGTTAAGAGATGACACTGAAGAGTTGGCTGGCATTAGATAGCATAGGAACTCAAAGTTAGAGCAGACAATGTGATTGCTTACCTAATAGCCATAAGCTCTTCTTCCTTGCTAATGGAGCTCCAGTTTTGCTTGGGTGGCAATGCGTCTCACTTTAGGGAGTGAATCATAATTTATTTAAGCCAATTCTGAACAATGAGATATAAGGGGAAGTCACTGGAAGCTTCTGAGAAACATTTTTATTTCTGATAGTAGAGCCACAAGTAAATAAAGCTTTTTGCCTCTTCTCTTCCTGTTTGGCTGTTGTCCTGTTTTGATGCAATGTCCAGAGCTATGGCGGCCATCCTGCAACCATGACAAGCCTGAAGATGAAAGTCAACAGACTTAGGAGGGTGGAAAGGATAGAAAGAACTTGAGTCCTTGATGACATCAACAAACTGCTAAACCAATCCTGAGAACACTGATCTTCACCCTTTTTACTAAATAGAAAATAATTTTCCTTATGGTTTAAGTTTCTATTAGCTGGGGTTTCTGTTATTTGTGCTGGAAGCACTTAATGGATACAGCAGGGGTGTGTGGCATGATCTGATTTATATACATATATTTTTAAGTCTCTTTGGTAACTGTGAAGAGATTTGTAATGAGCAAAAATGGAACAGAGACATTGAAGACTACTGCAGTAGGCCCGAGAAGGATCATGGTATCCTGGGCTAGGGAGGAAGCATTACAACTGGAGAGAAGTAGACAGATTCAAGATGTATTTGAGAGTAAAAATAACAAAATTTGCGGGTGCCTGGGTGGCTCAAATGGTTGAGCGTCTGCCTTTGGCTCAGGTCATGATTCCAGCGTCCTGGGATGGAGCCCCGCATCGAGCTTCCTGCTTGGTGGGGAGCCTGCTTCTCCCTCTCCCTCTGCCTGCCACTCCCCTACTTGTGCTCTCTTGTTCTGTCAGATGAATAAATAAAATCTTTAAAACAACAATAACAAAATTTACTTTGGTTCAGACATGGGAGAGGAAGGAGGGGGATAAATTAAGGCTGGCCTCTTTTGGGATTGGCGGTGGTGCCATTTATTGATATGGAGAAAATAGGAAGAAGTTTAGGGAAGGAGTGGGATCAAGAGGGTTTTTTGGTAAATGTTAAATTTAAAATATGCATTCAAAGAGAGATGTCGGGGGTGCAGCACATTGGGCTCCACATTGGGTGTAGAGAGATGTCAAGTCAGCAGGTAGACAAATAGTCTGAAGTACTTTAGGTCAGGGCTTGGATTTCAATTAGGAAGCTGTCAATACACAGATGTTATTTAAAGCCACAAGAACAGATAAGGTCCTCCCCACTGGCCAAAATTTGAGGAATTTCAAAATTAGAGGTCGGTTAGAAGGGGAGGAGCCTGCCAAAGAGCCTGAGGGGAAGTAGTGAGACAGGTAGGAGGAAAACCAATAAAACAATACTTAACATTCATATAGAGCTTACTTCAAGCCAGGCACGGCTCAAAGCACTTTGTGCCTTCATGGAAACAAAGAGAAAAAAGTGTTTTACTTTTCTTCCTCCCTTTCTGTTTTAACCCCTGTAGCTTTCCCTAACCCCACAATGCTTCTCAACTGTAATTTGTAATTAAGTATTAAGGGATAACATATTCATTGAAAAACATTCAAACCGTATAGTACAGGAAAACTAAAAACGGAAAGCAAAGAAACTCAGAAACTTTCCTCCCAGCCTGATCCACCATCATTAAGAATTCTTGCTCTCTCTCCAGGAATTTTCTATACACACGCACGTATTTTTACACAGATTGGATCATTCGCTCTTGATAGCTAGATAGCTATAGATATGTAAACACCAAATATATCTAATTCTGCAAATTTTTTTTAAAACTCAACACATTCTGGAGATTTTCTGTATCAGCACATACATATCTATTCTTCTTTTTAAAGACTGATATCGTATTGTATTAATATACCATAATTTATTTAAGTTCCTCTACTAATGGGCAATTAGTTTCCTGGTTTTTCCTGCAAACTGCTGCAATAAACATCTTTGTAGATAAATCACTGGACATTGGTACAAAAATAACCGTTGGATAACTTCCTGGTAGTGAAATTGCTGAATCAAAGCCCTTAAGCCACCGGTATTGTCAAATCACCCCTCCAGAAAGGTTACACAAAGCACAATCTCTTTAACAGCATTTCGTCACATCTTGTCAACACTCGGTATTGACAAACCGCAAAGTTGGTCAGGCTGTGAGACCGAAAAAATGGCGTCTCGTTTTTTTTTTTTTTTTTTTAAGATTTTATTTATTTATTTGAGACAGAGAATGAGATAGAGCGAGCATGAGAGGGGGGAGGGTCAGAGGGAGAAGCAGACTCCCTGCCGAGCAGGGAGCCCGATGCGGGACTCGATCCCGGGACTCCAGGATCATGACCTGAGCCGAAGGCAGTCGCTCAACCAACTGAGCCACCCAGGCGCCCCTGGCGTCTCGTTTTTATTCGGGTCTCTAATTATGAGCAGGGCAGCAGCGTGCTACTGTCGAAGTTAGACCCCCGGGCTGATCACACGTGTTCTCCCTACACGTGTGCCCTCGGGCACGTTGGGTGTGTTTCTTCTCCTCAACAAAGGGCACGAGAGCGCAGGCCTGCACGACTGCAGGCGACGCGTGGGACACGGGCTGCCCCGGCTTGGCCCGCGATCACCCGCCCTCGTCCGCATTTCCGAGCCGCGCTTGCTCGGGTCCTTCATCTTCGGCGCCCGCCTCCCAGCCGACTTACGCAGAACTCCCGGAGCTTGGAACTCGAAACGAGAGAAAACTTTGCCCTGCTTCCCAAAATTCTGCCCTATTTTCCGCCCACCCCGGCCTCAGAACCCCTGATCTACGGATGAACGCAAAGGAGTCGCAGTTTGTAAACAGCTTGCAAAGTAGACACCGCATCTCTCGACGTCCGAGACCCAAAGCGCAGAGCGCAGGGAACACTGGGCAACAACAACCGGACCCTACGTGACCCGCAGGGCCCTGAGGGGTGAATTGGCCGCGCTCAAAGGCTTCCGGGAAGGGAATTTCAAACGCGAGCCCCAGGCCCACCCCCTTCCCGCAGGCCCCGGGACCAGCCTCCCCGACCCCGCCCCCAAACAGGAAGTGACGTCGCCAAGCGAGTCCGTCTTCTTCCGCCGTCTGCGGCCCAGGCCAGCGCGGGGTGTGCGTCGGCGTCGCGGCCCGCGGAGGGATTCTGGGTAACGGCCCCGGCCGGCTGGGGCGGCTGGCTCCGCGCAGCAGGTTCCGTCCACGCCGAGTCCGTTGGCAGTGGAGGTTCTAGGGCGGGGGGCCGCGGGACATGGAGCAGCCGTGGCCACCGCCAGGACCTTGGAGCCTCCGGCGGGCCGAGGGTGAGGCTGAGGAAGAGAGTGACCTGGACGTGTCCCCCGGTTCGCCCCGCTGCCCGCAGCTGCCGGGCGGCGGCGCGCAGGTGAGAGGGGTCCCGCGTTTGGCGAGGGGGATGGGGAGGTGCCGTCGCCAGGCCCCCAGGGTCCCCTGGCTCTGCGCCCCTCCTTGTGCCCTGTTCTGCGCCCCCATTTCACTCCCGGGGGTCCGGAGCTTGATGCTCATCCCACGGCTATTGTAGCGTCTTCTGTGAGGGGCTGGCCACATATTGCCAACCTCCACCTGCACGTACACCTTTTCACCTTGCTAATTCCTTCCCATCCTTGGAAGACGTTCCTCCCCCTCCCCCACCCCACCCCGCTTCTGACAGCACCCAGATTTGGGGCGGCTAACGTTATAACGTTGACCCTTTGTCCGCTTGTGCGTGTCTTTCTCCGAGCGCGTTATTCTGCTGAAGGCTCTGATACTTGTGCACGGTTAACAGTTTGGAACAGTGAGTGGTTGGTTGTATTTCAGTAATTTACGGAGCTCCTGACTTTATGCAGATTTAGGATCCAATTTCACTGACTTCTGACATGTGAATAAATTCTGTAAAGCTCGCTTTTGATGCTGGTGTAAATCTGTCTCGTGAACGTGACCATTTTTCCCGTCCGGTTACGTTTTAAGTTTTGCTTCTTACCATTTTCCAGTGACCACATACATACAGGCACACGTTTGCCTTTTCCTTCAGACTTCTTCCTCGGATTCTTGGTGCTACTTGTGGTTTTCAATCCAGCCTTCTTTGATCTGAAACTTACCCAAACGACACACCATTTAGGATTTTTCTGGGTCCTGTCCTAGGGAGTGCTTACATACTCTTACCACCTTGTCCTGGTTTTTCTCCTAATCTGAGTGTGTTTGGAAGTACATTTCAGGAACACAGACTAAACACTAACATGTTAAGTGAAACGGGTTATAGGTGTCTCTCTGCCTTCTAGGCTTCTTGCAAAACGGGGTACCTAACAGCTTAACTGAATTAACAGTTTTTCTCCAGGCTCATCTTGCTAGCTGTTGGTGAAGGTGAGTTATTTAAATCGTTTGCCAATAAGTGTAAGGCCATCGGTCCTATGCCCAGCTCATTGGGTTAGTTGGCTTCGCGGAGAAAAATGCTGTTTCATAACCATAGACTGTACGTCGGCCAGCCAGTCTCTGGGAGAGTGCAAGACATTTTTTAGGAGGCCAGAATGAGAGTTGACAGGTCAGTAGTCACCCCCTAATTATGGATCGCTAGTGTCATCTTTATATACAAAATGTGTTATATGAGCATATAATGAATGTGTTATGGAGGGAAAAAATATGAACAGCAGCTGCTGTTGTCAGTTTTGAAGGCGTATGGAGAGAATAAGAGGTCTCCAGAATTTCCATGCATTGTGGTTGAATCACAAAAGTAACCTAAAAGAAACACTGAACTTAGAAAATATCTAAGCTGGATAATACCCAGCTGGCTAAGTCGGAGGAGCATGCCACTCTTGATCTCCGCGGCCTGGGTTCGAGCCCCATGTTGGGTGTAGAGATTACTAAAATAAATAAATAAACAAACTTTTAAAGATCTGTATATTTTTTACTTGTGCACTTGGAATTGTAAGCTTATTTAGCTGAAAGTGATTTTATGAGCAAATAGGCTTATCTTCTTCATTAAAAATGATTTCTCAGAGATCCTATAGCTAGTTAGTGGCAGAATTAAAACTAGAACCCACTTCTGACTCCTAGTACAGTGTTTTTTCCTACTTGCTGCACTTCCCATCCTGTGATGTAATGTAAAACCATCTGGCTGACACTACCTTTGGTGTTAAAATTTGCAAAGTGATTACTAATCCTAAATTAGTTCATGTGTTTATAACCCACTACTTGTCTTGCTGACTTTAGGACTTAAGTTTTTGGATTGGAATATTTGGAAAGAATAAAATGCTTCATTAAATGATAAACATTTTATAATTTTTTCAAAAACAGCTCTGGTTTAATTTTACCAGACATGGGGAATCTAGACATCTTAGTGTCGTATATGTGATGTATAGTTCTGATACCCAGTTAAAGTAAAAGGCAACTCAGAATTTAGAGATCATGTTCGAGCATTTTTAATGTAAAGTTACACTAGTAAACCTAATGCCAGCAGTTCCTTTTTGAATTCATGTTCATTAAAATATTATTATGTTTAGAGGCGCCTGGGTGGCTTAGTCGTTAAGCGTCTGCCTTTGGCTCAGGTCGTGATCCCAGGGTCCTGGGATCGAGCCCCGCATCCGACTCCCTGCTCCGCGGGAAGCCTGCTTCTCCCTCTCCCACTCCCCCTGCTTGTGTTCCCTTCTCTCACTGTGTCTCTCTCTGTCAAATAAATAAGTAAAATCTTTTAAAAAGATAAATAAAATGAAATATGATTATGTTTAATGTTCCTCTGAAACCTCAGTGTGTTCATAGGTAAAATGTGATCTTTTTTTTTTTTTTCTTAATCATCTCAGTATATGTTGGATAGTTTCCTCAAATGGCCAGATGTTGTCTGTGTAGTCTGTGGAGAAGAATTTAACATGAATCATTTTTAGAATTTAGAAATAAGATTTCTGTGTTTGATTTGAGACATGAATATTTCTTCCCACATAATTTTGAAAATGCAAGGTATTTTCATTTGTCCATATTGCCTTTCTTAGTATAGCTTTGTCTTACAATAAACAAATTTTATAGCTTTATTATTCCTCTTTTCCCGGCCCCTTCTTAAGTGTAGCTAGGCTACAGTTACTCTTGATGCTATCTAAGCTAGCAAAAAATAAAAATAAATATTTTACTTGGTTGGTTAGGGCCTTGTGGTACCTGGGCTCCAAACCTGCTAAATGAATAAATCACCTGAATAGCAAGTGTCCACATTTGCCACAATAGAAATCTAAACTCAGCTGAAAAGTAGAGGCTTTTCATGCTACTTGCCTCAGAATTCTTTGCCACCACTAGTCTGTTCCAAGAAGTGGAGAATCATTTATGCATCTGAGATTTATGGAATTCTGGCCCCTCGAGAAGCTGCTGGTTGAGTAAACAAATAAGCAAAATATTGTGTGAAAACACCGCTAAGAAGTATGCAAACCTTGAGTGGGAAGGGAAGGGATTAGAGAAAACTTAAGGAAGTGATGCCAGAGTCTGGAATGGGGATAAGAGTTGGGGGATAGGGGTTGCCACATTGAAAGGAGTGGGGGTTGGAAAGAATAAGCGAACAAGTAGGAGAGTAACTAGAACTGAGTCTAGAGAGAGAATAGGAAGTGAGATCATGAAGGACCATGCCACAGAATTTGTGCTTTACCCCAAGACTCTAAGAATGTGTAAAATTATCAGATTTGTTTTTTGGAGAAATTACTCCCAAGTCTAGTAGAGTGGAGAATGACTTCAGATGAGAAAGACTATATATAATTGAGGTATGAAATTATAAGTGCTTGAGTAGTGACGCAGATTAGGGAATAGATTGAAGTAAAATTGTTCTGAATACTTAGTTTGAAATTGATCTGCATTTTGGCTGAGAAGTCATAAAGAATGTGCCTTCAGCTTTTGTTTTATAGAGCTGAAGAATATAAGGAATTAAACACCCATCACAGTGCTGTAAGTGTAGTGGTTTAGTAAATATTAAAACTACTGGGGCGCCTGGGTGGCTCAGTCGGTTAAGCGTCTGCCTTCGGCTCAGGTCATGATCCCGGGGTCCTGGGATCGAGCCCTGCGTCGGGCTCCCTGCTCAGTGGAGAGCCTGCTTCTCCCTCGCCCTCTGCCTGCCACATGGCCTACTTGTGCTCTCTCTCTATCTCTCTGTCAAATAAATAAAAACCTTAAAAAAAAATTTTTTTTTTTTAGAGAAAACTGTTGCTTTTGATTGGAACAGTCAGTCACCAGGATGGACCAGTTTTTGGTGGATTTTTTTTGTTTTTATAATTTTGCCTATTTTGATTAGGATTAAGTTAAAGAATGTCTGTCTGTCTGATCGACTCAGTTATAAACAGAAATTCCCCATATAAGAACTTCTCAGATCACCAGGGATTGGGATAATATAGAAGGAAAATAGAAACCAAGAAGTAATTACTTCTAAATAAAAGGTTCTTTGCAGTGAGGAACTTCCAGAACAAAACTCTAAAGATCTGGTTTTCAGCATGTTGAGTTGTAAGGTGATGAACTAGATTGAAGCTTTTGTTCTCATTATTCTGCTCTTTTAGGACTGTGAAGCTGTAAATCAAATGTTTCTTGAGCACCAGCTATAGGCAGAACATTGTGCTAATTATCGGGCTTTTTGCTGCTGTTAGTTGTCAGAGAGCGGTATAGATTAACAAAGAAGTGTTTAGAGTCTAGTTCATGAAAGAAGACCTATAATATAAAAGTATAACTGCATACACAGAAGGCAGAATGCGTATGTACCAAAACTATTGTACAGTAATCCTTGACTAAAAGAAAATTGAATTGTGCTGCATAAACATACCCCTTGTCTTCTTCATTTCTTACACTGTTGTTTTTTATCCAGATGTATAGCCATGGAATTGAACTGGCTTGTCAAAAGCAGAAAGAGTTTGTGAAGAGCTCTGTGGCGTGCAAATGGAATCTCGCTGAAGCTCAGCAAAAACTTGGTAGCTTAGCCCTGCATAACTCTGAGTCCTTGGATCAGGAACATGCCAAAGCACAAACAGCAGTATCAGAGCTAAGGCAACGTGAAGAAGAATGGCGGCAGAAAGAAGAAGCTCTAGTACAAAGAGAGAGAATGTGTCTGTGGAACATGGATGCCATTAGCAAGGATGTTTTTAACAAGGTACAACTTTTTATTGGATTATAATGAAAAGAGAAAATGGAAGTGTTTGTACAAACCAGTTGTGCATATTTGGTAACAAAGCAACAGAACCTATGAACAGTATTCAGTTTTGGCAGTTTATGAAAAGAGTTACAGAGGGACGCCTGGGTGGCTCAGTCGGTTAAGCATCTGCCTTCGGCTCGGGTCATGATCTCAGGGTCTTGGGATCGAGTCCCGCATCGGGCTCCCTGCTCACCGGGGAGTCTGTTTCTCTCTCTCCCTCGGTCTCTTCCCCCTGCTCGTGCTCTCTCTCTCAAATAAATAAATAAAATCTTTAAAAAAAAAAAAAGTGTTACAGAAACCTGTATCCCCAGTAGTGTCAAATGTGGGTAGTCGTTCATACAAATCCGTAGCTGTAGCATAGCACACTGGATGTAAGGGTGGACTCTGGAATCAGACTCCGATCTCAGCTTTGTCACATGCTGCTGGCTTTGTCACCTTGGGCAAGTCACTTGACATCTCTAAGCCTCAGTTTCTTCAACAATATAGGGTGAGTATGAAGACGGAGGTAATTTCTTAAAAGCCCACAGGTTAGGGCCAGGCATGTGGTAAAGCTCATACGTTACAAGAGCTTTCCGATGTTGCTGTCAGCTTGCTGTCAGTTTTGTAACACTAATGTGTAGATACTGGATTTATTAAATAGAGTCTTTCACTGTTACTTACCGGTATGTATTTGGTAAACCTCAGGTAATAATCCAGATTTAGCATTACCAACATCACCGAATGGACTAGTACAGCACTTCTGCCAAGTTAGTAGTTATTAAGAGTGGTGTTCATTTTCTCACTGGATTATGTAGGCTTTATTCTTTGACTGTTGCATCTGAAGAAGAAATGGGCAGTGAAATTTATTTTTACTAACGTGTAAAGTAACACTTCTTTCTGTTTGTACTAAACTCTCGAAGCTTCAGGGATAGACTGCTCTTTCTTGTCTAAGTCCACATTAACTCTATCTTTAACCATCATTACTCTCTAGACTTCTCAGTCCTTAACACTATTTGTTTCTGTCCTAGCATCCACTCTCAACCCACCCTCTTAAGCACTTTCAGTTTCCTTCCCCTGGACCATCCCTAGTTCTGCTGCAGTAACAAGAAATACACATAGGTTAAATGTACAACAGCGCTAGCTCCATCAGTGCTTTATTAAATTGAGAAAAATTATGAGTACAGCATGCTTACTATAAAAAAAAAACCAAGTATGTAAAATAGAATTGAAAGGCTTCCTTCACTTCCAGTTTCAGTCCCAGAGATAACCACTGTTACAAGTGAGTTGTATCTTTCTAGACTTCCTATGTATTTGTGCCAGAGTGTATTTATTTCCACACACACCCCAAGATCATTCTTTATCTGAATGATTCACTGTATCTGTATATATTGTCCTAAGGAGCATGTCTTCTCAGCATTTATTTCTGGTTTGCATTTACACACCATAACTACTTAAAATATTTTTTTTTTCTTCCAGAGGGAATGCTCAGAGTGCAGTGTTTCTTTGTTTTATGAGGTTAATGTCTCTTAACACAGTGGTCACAAAGGAAATATTTTCATTTGTCTCTGCTTTTATTTTGTTGTTTTTTTTTTTTAACTTAGGTTCTAACATAGCCTACATTTATACCACAAATTAATTAGGATTATCTTTATGTTCCAGTCATTTGCTCAAACTCGTACATTGATTTTGTCTGGGAGCTTGAGACTTGAGAGGACTGGTCTAGATCTGCGCTGTCCAACTCGATAGCCACTAGCCACATGTACTATTGAGCGCTTGAAATGTGGCTAGTCCGAATTGAGATGTGCTGTAAGTGTAAAATACACACCAGATTCCGATAACTTAGCACCAAAAAAAGTAAAATATTTCATTAATAATTTTTTTTGTGTTACATGTTGAAATGATCGTATGTTGGATATGTTGGGTTAAATAGATGTGTTACTGACTTCATCTGTTTCTTTTTGCTTTTTAATGTGGCTAATACAAAACTTTATATTTGTGACTTGGATTATGTTTCTATTGGACAGTGCTGGTCTAGATAGCAGGATTTATAAAGGAAATGTTTTTATTTTGAAATATATAAACTTGTGTGCTTTTGAGTTGTAAACTGGCAGAGAGCTAGTTGGCGCTTTTTGTTTTTGGCAGTGATGATCACAAGGTTTAAATGCGATCACAGAATGTTCTGAGAAACTGTCCTGCCAGTTTTTCTGGCTAGATAAAAACTTCATCTTGGTCTGCTTTATGGCTTATTAACTGAAAATAAGCACCTCCTTAATAGAAATCTGTACTTGATTTCAGAATCAAACTGGCCTCTCCTAAGAAAAGTTTACAACAAAGGTCCATTTTAGGTTTATGTCTTTGCAAAGAAGTTATAATAAATATGTTTATACACTTTGAATGTCTAAGTTTATTTCCAGCAAGAACTCCAAAGATTAGGCTAGAGTTGCAAATATTTAATGGAAATGAATAATGTGAAATACATATTATGCATGTAAAGGATCTTTCTATACTTTGATAGGGAAATTCTATTTAATGCACTTGGATTTTTTGGTATGATTTCTAAAATAATTCTATAATTTTGCACATGTACCATTTTAAAAAATAATGAAACTTTTAATTTTTTTAAGGAGTTTAACAGATAAATTTAAGGGCGCCTGGGTGGCTCAGTTGGTTAAGCAACTGCCTTCGGCTCAGGTCACGATCCTGGAGTCCCGGGATCGAGTCCCACATCGGGCTCCCTGCTCGGCAGGGAGTCTGCTTCTCCCTCTGACCCTCCCCCCTCTCATGTGCTCTCTCTCATTCTCTCTCAAATAAATAAATAAAATCTTTAAAAAAAAAAAACAGATAAATTTAATAATATAATATCAATATAATACTATACCACCTTTTTATAGTGTCTGTAGGAAGCATTGCTAGGCATTCAGTATCTGAGAAAGAATATTCAGTGAATATAAAATCTGATTTTAACTTCAAGAATTTTTTTCTTAGAGTTTTATTAATCAAGATAAAAGAAAAGAAATAGAAGATGAAGATAAATCAAAATCATTTATGCAGAAATACGAACAAAAAATCAGACATTTCGGTAAGTCTACTGCTTAGTTTCCTTCTTTTATGAAGTGTTTGATATTGGGGCACCTGGGTGGCTCAGTCGGTTGAGAGTCCGACTCTTGATTTCGGCTCATATCATGATCTCGGGGTCGTAAGATTGAGCCCCGGGTAGGGCTCCGTGCTTAGCAGGGTATCTCCTTGAGATTCTCTCCCCCTCTCCCTCTGCCCTCCTGCTTGCTTGCGCTCTCTCTGTAAAATAAAAAAAAAAAAAAAAAAGTGTTTGATATCATAAATATGTGTACAAAAAGTGTATTTATAAAATGGGGACCAAAAAGAAGATAAATGGCAAAACTCCAGTTTTGTGGCTACTTCTGGCACAGTTGTATAGCTCTTGCTTTAAAGTGTTTTTTGGTCATAAATAGACTGACAGTTAACTAAATTGAGAAGAGAAGCAAAATTCAATCTCTTATTATATAATGCTACCCTCTAAGGCGTAGTCTTTGCTTACTCCATAGCCTTTTTCCATTGCCCCAGTAGTCTTTGCTTTTGTCATTTTCCCTCTTTGCTTCCGTGGTATCTGATTATTTTAGGGTTATAAGATTAGCATTCATTATTTTCAGGTTTTGGATATGTTCCTGTATAATTCCTGCAGATCCTTCAACTGCAAATCAGATAAACATAGTAACAGAAATATGTATACAAAGTACTGAAAATTAGTTTTCTCTGTTGGGGAAAGACAGTGAGCTGGGGTTGATGTCGTGAAGACTTCCCACAAGAGAGAATATCTGAGCTAGATTATGGAGAACACCTAGGAGTTCTCCCTCTAGATAAGCGAGCAGCAGCATCGCGTGCAAAGGCAGAGTCAGGAAACAACATTCTGTGTTGGGTAAGCAGTGTGGTGCTGTGGGGGGTCAAAATGCCACTGGGAAATGTTAGGGGTTAAGGCTCAAGGCGTATTTTTTTGATCCCAAGTAATATGTTAATTTGGTAAACATAGTTTTTATTTGTAGTATGTTAATAAGCTTATTAAGTGGCATTTTGAAATACATTTCCAGTGGTGTTTTCCACCCCCTAAGTATTTAGAGTTTCATTCATCCTTCAATTTTATTAAGGCAGTGGATAGTACTTCAGATTTTTTCCCCCTTTTTATGTAGTTTATTCATAAAGGATTCATTTTTCTCATATTTCTTGTTTTAAAAGAAGAAAGCAGACTGTATTCAAATTCAAGGATAGAACCTGAAGAAATGAACAAAGTTCACTTTTAAACATTTTGGAAATGAGTCTTAGTTGTGGTAATGGGATTTGCCACTCCCACCTGCAATCCTTGCTTCCTAGACCTGCGTGTTCCACTGCATCTAGTGGAATGGCATCCTTTAAGGTGTTGTCACCCAGTCGGCATTCTGGAAGCTAGTTGCTTTGGAGCTGTGGGAAACCTAGTAGGTGCAAAACAGTTCCCTCATTTTTGCTGTAAACTGAATGCCTCGATAAGAAACCATTTTGTGTGGGGAAAATAACCCAATCTCAACAAGGTGTTGTAACCCACCTGGCAGATAACTATATTTAAGTCTTCAATAAAACATTTAACCATTCCATAAAACCTGCTTCTGGGTAGTGATGTTTATAAGACCAGTGAATTTCATGAGCCTGTTGTCTTCATGTCTTTTGCTGTAAAATGAATTTCTGGGTCAAGAACTAATGTGGCATGGTACTAAATAACTCATTTAGTAAGATCACAGATGCATTACTTGTAGAAGCATGGCAAGAAGGGAGGGCAATACCAGATCTAGAATGGGTTTGTTCAAGTGAGGAACCACTGCTCTCTACAAGATGAAATGGTTCCAAGATAATCAGTCTGTTACTTGATGGTTGACTGGTCCGTCCAACATATTGGTGCCATATTTAGTTTTCAGCACTGGTTTCTGCTACTGGCAAATTAGGCATTCAGAGGCTATACTGGAATATCTTAATGGGGAGATCCCATGCCGTTGAATCTCTGCATAATCTCAAGTCTGCCACCATGGCCCCCGAGCTTATATTTTGTAAGCAGGGAGATGGCTGAGGAAAAGGCTGACTTGACATCCACAGGTGATTACTAAGCAGTGTTTTTGCCATTGCGTGTTGGGGGCTTCCAGTGTCTCATCCTGTAATACTAACCAGAGCCTTACTGTCTTCAAAGCCAACCAGACCTGATAGCTACTCCCAGATTCACATTATACCTATTTCTTAATGGAAATGTACACTGGCTTTTTCCTTTGGAGGAGATACCCTACTTGCCACAGCTCCTTGTATCCCCAGAAATTTTTACTAAGGTAGTAGGCTCCCAAATTTTTATGTTTTTTTCCCCCACTTTCTGGCATGTGTGTATCTTACCAGGACATCTGGATACCTGCTACTTCCTGCTCACCAAGTTCCATCAGTATGAAGTGGGCCGGCTGGTGATTGTGCAGGATGATGAGATGATGAAAGTCCCTGTGGACTAAATTGTGGCATAGAGCTGAGACCTTAGGCAAGATAGTGAAAGTTTAATGCTGTTCCTGCTGGGTGGAAGCAGATGTTTCTGGTGTTATATGCTTATTGTGGTAAGGGGCGGGGCGGGGCGGGGGGGAAGCATTTGTCAGAATTATGACTACAGTGATATCCTTCTTTGAAGTAAACACATCTGGAAGAGCCGCTGTAATTAAAGCTTCCGACCGGAGGCGTTTCAAACTTGGGTTCATTCCAGACTCTTGGAAGACATGGGCCTGATACGTAGGGAGCTGTGAAGGGCTCCAGGGGCTCAATAACGGGACTTCTCTGTGGTTTCAAGCATACTTAACATTCCGTTACGGTATCTGTTGACTGTCTTATGTTATTTTTGCTCTTATAATTAGGTGGACTTCATCTTTTTTTTTTTTTAAGATTTTTTTTTTTTTAATTTATTTATCTGAGAGAGAGAGAGAGCATGAGAGGGGGAGGATCAGAGGGAGAAGCAGACTCCCTGCTGAGCAGGGAGCCCGATGCGGGACTCGATCCCGGGACTCCAGGATCATGACCTGAGCCGAAGGCAGTCGCTTAACCAACTGAGCCACCCAGGCGCCCTTGGACTTTATCATTTAATGATAAATGGTACGATCATACCATGGAGTATTTTGAAGCAATGAAATCTTGATTTTTTTCCCCCCCTTACATTTGTATTTAATTTATTTACTTTGGTTAATTCATGTTTTATAAATATAAAATAGCAATTTAGCAACAAAGTCTGTTTTCTTTTAAATTTCACAAAAGTTGGGACGCCTGGGTGGCTCAGTCAGTTAAGCGGCTGCCTTCAGCTCGGGTCATGATCCCAGGGTCCTGGGATCGAGTCCTGCATCGGGCCCCCTGCTCAGCAGGGAGTCTGCTTCTCCCTCTCCCTCTGCCTGCCGCTGCCCCTGCTTGTGCTCTCTCTCTCTCTCTCTGACAAATAAATAAATAAAATTTTTAAACAAAAAAAATTTCACAAAAGTTTTATTCAGTGTCATATGCATCTTTGACATCACTTTCTTTGTGATCATCAGAGTGGCTTTTTGATGATCTAGCATAGTTTTTCATGCAATCATCGGTTCACTTCCAGCCAAAGTTAGCTATGATTTAACATTTTTGAGTCTGTAGGGTGTTGTCACTGGAAATTTTATCGAAAGCTATAAATGTTTGCATAAATACTATGATGGATCTTCCTCACTTGTATGGAAGGTGGATATTCAGTCTCCTCAGTGCAAGCACATACATATTGCTTTTCAAAAACACATTATAAAGTACTCCTGAGTAGAATGTGGAGTGAAATGAATAGAAAATTAATATGTATGGGCACCTGGGTGGCTCAGTCGTTAAGCGTCTACCTTCGGCTCAGGTCATGATCCCAGGGTCCTGGGATCGAGTCCCACATCGGGCTCCCTGCTCAGCAAGAAGCCTGCTTCTCCCTCTCCCATTCCCCCTGCTTGTGTTACTGCTCTCGCTGTCTCTCTCTCTGTCAAATAAATAAATAAAATCTTTAAAAAAAAAAAAAAGAAAAAAGAAAATTAATATGTATGATAGGATTCTAATTTTGTTTAAGTCATTAAAAAATAAGCCCAGAAAGAAATACATTAAAGTGTTAACATTAATTTTCTCTTGAAGGATTGCAGATGATTTTTCTGGATTTTTCAAATTCTTCACAATGAATATACATTATTTTTATAATATGAAAAAAAATATTTTAAAGGGTTTATCCTAAGAATTCAAGGATGGCTTAACATTGGAAAATTTATTGATTTTATTATAAACTGTATTAACAGTTTATAATAGTATAACCACAGTACTTGGTGATCAGTTTGATGTGGGAAGAATGGAAATGTCTAGAGGAATTTCTAGAATTTTTGAGTGGGTGACATGGAGCCTAGGAAGCACCATAGATGGCAGGGAAAGAAAAATGGGTTTAGTTTCAAATAAGATGAGTTTATGTGCAAGCATGTAGGTAGGAATAGTTGTCTGGTGGTAGGTGATTGGAAATACAGGAGCCCTGGGACTACAGAAATACAGAAAAAGAGGTCATTTATCTTTCATTAAGAAATTTACAACCTTGGGGCGCCTGGGTGGCTCAGTCGTTAAGCGTCTGCCTTCGGCTCGGGTCCTGATCCCAGGGTCCTGGGATCGAGCCCCGCATCGGGCTCCCTGCTTGGCGGGAAGCCTGCTTCTCCCTCTCCCACTCCCCCTGCTGTGTTCCCTCTCTCGTCTCTCTCTCTTTCTTTGTCAAATAAATAAATAAAAATCTTTAAAAAAAAGAAAAAGAATAAGAAACTTACAACCTTTTTGGGAGATTTTTTAGCAGGTAGAGACATTAAAATGATTAGTATAATTTAAAGGATTCAAATCTATTACTCTGTAAGTGTAATGCAAAGAAGAAAGGGAAATCAGTAACAATGTGTATTGGAGGACCATTTCGGGAATTAGGTGGAGTACTGAGAGCCAATGGATGGATTGGGATTTAGATGTTGAGGAAAATACATAGGTGAAAGCACATAATTAAAAAATTTTAATTTGTCAAAGTCAGGTTTTTCAAGCATTCAGAGATTGGTTGGCTAGTTGAAATGACTAGATTAATCTTAACCAAAGTATTTAATATTTAATGAAAGAATGAATTACTCCCTTTTGTGTTGATACTACCTAATATTTACTCTCGTCAGGCACTGTCCCAAGTGCTTTATGTGTATTAACTCATTTAATTCTCACAGAAACCCTCTGAGTGAGATACTGTTATTAGCCTTATTTTACAGAAGAGGAAAGGGAGGCATAGAGACAGGCAAGGCATACCTCTACGGTAAGCGGTGAGGCCAGTTTTCGGACCTAAGCAGTTGGTTTCCAGAGGTGGCTTGCTTAGTCGCCATGCTGGATTGTGCTACTCTCTACTTGTAAGTTTGTTTACAAATTCCAAAATAACATTAGTAATTTCAGCTATGTTCTGTTCCACTAAAGCCACTGATTATCTTTAAGTATTTTGTTCGTAAGATTCCACACTGTTTTCACATAGGTGTGTATGGACTACTTGTAACCTAACCTCAATTTCATAATTGATAATGCATTTTTGAAATCAAGTGATGACAGGTATTTCTCAGATAAAGAAAAGCTGTGGTCAACTTCAAGTATTAATTTTGTCTTAGGTATTAAATGGATAGTTTAAAAATTGTAACATTTAATGATACCCTTCCTCATGATCCCTGTAAGTGTCACTAACCATTTCATATTATCCTTCCTGTAAAAGAAACCAAAATAGATAGGATTTTGGTGCCTCAGTAAGTCATGATGCTGCCATGGAAAAGTAAACAGAAGCAATGCTCTCTCTGTGGATGGTGGATAGAATTGGAAATACTACCTCTTCGGGAGTATAACAAAGCTAATGCAAAACTGCTTCATAGGATTTATTTTATGGCTTCAGGTATAAGAAAGAAAGATTATGCCTTCTTTAGATCTGACCCCTAGAAGTTATTAGACTTTTTAAGTATACCTTGAGGAGTAGTTTTAAGTAACTTTCAAAATCATTGTTCTCAGAATTTAAAATGCCCTAATCACTGTATCCAAAGTGTTGGGGAAATACTTTATAAAGCTTGTAAAACTCCTTATGTGAAAATGCTAAAATGCTTACTCCCTCCTTTTTTTTTAAATGAGGAAATTAATTTATTTTCAGTTGATTCCCATGTGTTGCTAAATGTGTATTTCTCAGTAAGACATTCGTCCTCAGTTTTGTTCTTATTTGTGTTCTAATATGAAACTTTAATAGAAGTTCAGTTTGTGTCTAGAGGAAAGCTTTACTGCCAAACTGTTGAGACCACCTTATAAAATTTCCGTAATGATTCAGGGACATACAGACTTCTTTGGATGAGTCTTTTTTTTTTTTTTTACGATTTTATTTATCTATTAGAGAGAGAGAGCACAAGCAGGGGCAGAGGGAGAGGGAGAAGCAGACTCCCCGCTGAGCAGGGAGCCTGATGTGGGGCTTGATCCCAGGACCCCGGGATCATGACCTGAGCCGAAGGCAAACACTTAACCAACTGAACCACCCCGGTGCCCCTGGATGAGTCTTAAGAGTCTAAAGCTAACGTAGTTAATTTGTTCAAGTGTAAGGCTTACTGTACAAAATTAAAAGCTGAGCACTTTGCTGGTTCCATGATGGCATTGACTTTTTCACCAGATTTCTAACTAATTTGGATAAAGATCAAGATAGACCTTCAGTAGTATTTGGATTAGCTTGATATTTTGAAGCAAATGGTATCTGCCTTCAAGTATGCTTAACTGATTTTGTTTTTGTGTTATAAATACTCCTAAATGATTTACATGACTGAAATGGTTAAAGTATATTTACTGTTATAATATTCCTGGATTGGTTTTCCATGCTGTCAGCGTCTGACCATATCATCTTAGATATTTTTAAATAAATTAGAGATAATGTGGTTTTTCTGTTTTATTAAGCGTTTGCTAAATACAGTTTCTTGAGGTTTTGCTTTCTTTGCCATCTTTTTTTTTAAAGATTTTATTTATTAGAGAGAAGGAGAGACAGTGAGAGAGTACAAGCGGGGAGGAGAGGGAGAAGCGGGGAGCAAGGAGCCCAATGTGGGGCTCGATCCCAGGACCCCGAGATTGTGACCCGAGCTGAAGGCAGATACTCAACCGACTGAGCCACCCAGGCGCCCCCCTTTGTCATCTTTCTAGTAGAAAATTTTGTATTCTGTGAGTAAATAATACTGAGTCTCTTGAAATCATTTGTACTCAGTTCAGCATAGGATGACCAGTCATCTCAATTTGCCTGGAACTTCAGGCGTTTCCCAGATGGAGGGTTTTTTGGCTTTATACCAGTCACCTTACTTTAACCTGACTAATTATCTGAAATAAAACTTTTTGTGAACTTGGGAAGCTATTTCCAGTATATTGGTATTGCTTTAAAAGAGTTTTATCACAGCACCTGGGTGGCTCAGCCATTAAGCGTCTATGACCTTTGGCTCAGGTCATGATCCTGGAGCCCCATGCAGGGAGTCTGCTTCTCCCTCTGCCTCTCACCCCACTTATATGTGCACGCGTGCTCTCTCTCTCAAATAAATAGGTAAAGTCTTTTAAAATAAATAAATAAATAAAAGAGTTTTATCCCTCTCATTTGCTCTTTTACCATTAACAAATTGCTGTGGTACTATGAATTGTCTTTAAAGAAAATCATTAAAAATACCAGTTTCTTTGTTTATAAGAGTATTTGACAAGTGTGGTTTAATTCTTTTTTTTACAGGTATGTTGAGTCGATGGGATGATAGTCAGAGATTTTTATCTGACCATCCATACCTTGTATGTGAAGAGACTGCTAAATATCTTATTTTATGGTGTTTTCATCTAGAAGCTGAGCAGGTATTGTGTGAACCTTGAGTTTCTGGAACCTTAGTGGAATTCTGATTTACTTTTTTGTTTTTTTGTTTTGTCTTTTATGTTACTTTAAATGAAAGCAGGAAGGTTATTAAATGGAATTAATTTTTTTTTTGTTTTTAGATCTACTTGAGTTTACTGTGGGAATATTTTTAGTTGTTTTAGTTAGCATATGGAGACTTTTCTCCAGTGTGCTTTCTTTGCCGCCTCATTTCTCTTGTTCCCACATACTATAAACCCTTTTCTTTTTTAACCTATTGGAAAATCATGTTTTAAAATCCAAATAGTAATCACAATATTAAATTTCCAGAGGTATTTCTCATAATTTCAATCTGTCTATTTTCAGAAGGGGGCTCTAATGGAACAAATAGCACATCAGGCTGTTGTAATGCAGTTTATTATGGAAATGGCCAAAAACTGTAATGTGGATCCAAGAGGGTGTTTTCGTTTATTTTTCCAGAAAGCCAAAGTAAGTAACTATTTAATATTTTTAAATGGGAAGATGAAGCTTTAGCTGAGACCTCTTTGGTCCATATACATCAAAGGCAGCCAGTCCAACCAGAAATTCTCCAGAGGTATATATACTAGAGAACAGATTTCTCAACGTGTGGTCCAGGACACCCAACGGTCTTCAAGACTTGGTTTCAGGAGGCCTTGAGTCAAAGCTGTTTTCATAATAACACGAAGATGTTATTTGATACAGAAGCAGATGTGTGAATCCAGCTGTCTTCTGTTAAACCAGACTTGTCACTAAATATTTTTTGTTATAAATGTTAACATGTAATGGGTTTGTTGTTATATTTTAGATAATATTTTTCAAATTCCTGGGTTTTACTTTCTAACACAGTGAACATTGGCAAATAATAGCCCATATAATCAGGAGCTCTTTAGTTTCCTCAGCAGTTTTCAACAGTGTGAAGGGAGTCCTGAGACCCTGAAGTTTGAGAACTGCTGCCCTTGAGAAGCTCTTATACACGTGCAGCACATACCATAATGTTCACAGTAGAATTGTTCATAATTGCAAAAAGCCTGGGAGCAACCCAAGTGTCTGTTGACAGTAGAATGAATGGGATATTCGTTTGGGTAAATATTAACCAGCATTAGTGTGGATGAAAAAACAAGAGTGTGGGGAAAAAAACAAGTCACAGAATGATATATCCAGTAGCTTTTAAAACATATTCTATATTCTTTATAAAGTTGCAAAACAAGCAGAACTAAACAATATATGGTTGAAGGGACATAAGTAAGCAGTAAAACTGAAGAGGCAAAGGAGTGACTTTTAAGAAGAAAGTAACCTCAGAGAAGGGAGAAGAAACGCTCTTGGGAACTGATTTTTAAGAAGCTAGTAATGATCCATTTCCTAATTTCTATGGGTACATAGTCGGGTTTTGTCCAGTAAACTACATAGGTATTTTACATGTTTTTTTATATATATGGTTCATTTCAGCATACACAGTTAGACGGTAGAAGGAAATATACCAGAAGTTTAACTTTGATTATTCTTGGGTGGTAGAATTACATATGATTTCCATTTTATTTTATATATACTACAATGAACATATTCCCTTTTATAAAGAGGAAAAAAATGTATTAAGGTAAATGTATTAAATTTTAAAAAATACATCAGGTTGATAGTAGCCTTACCTTAAGTGCTTTAAATCTTCCAAAGTGCAGCCATTTAGGAAATTTTCCCAAAACAGTAAGAGTTTTAATGAGTAAATGATTGAGTTGGTGTTTTAGTTAGGCTTCTAATGACTAGTCTAAATGTTCACTTGACACACAGGCATAATAAAAACCATACTTTGTTCTTCACCTTACATGATTGTATATGTTTGAACTAGTGCTTATTAATAGGATAATGGAACATAGCCAACCTATGTCTAGTCTTTGAAATTTACTTTGTCAAAATAGAACTGAAAAGTCTTTAATCTTAGCATTTTGTTCTTAATAATTTTTTAAAATTAAGGAATAACTAACTTTCATGGTACTTACTACTTTGTGCCAGGTACTATTCTAAGCACTCTACATGGATTAAGTCATTAAATCCTCATACGATTTTATGAGGGTTATTATTTCTATTTTACAAGTTAGGAAATTAGCATAGAGAATAGGTTACTTAAAGCAAAAATTAGTCAAGTCTCTCTAGATCTCAATCCCCAGGCCTTCGGCATGCAGCAAAGCCAGCAGCTGCACCACTTGGCTCCTTTCATGGTTTGTTGCATAACCATTTGAGAAGGATTACTTCTGGATATGAAGGCTAATATCCTGTATGTCTCTGCAAGTACCATATATTGATTAAAGTGAAATGCTATAATATAATTAAGGAAATGATTGCTAAATTCATAAAAAGGTAGAATGGCAGCACAGAATATTGTCTGTGTGATTTGTATAGATATTGATGTTAATAACTAAATAACTCACAGGTTTTAATTGATTACATAACCTAAACTACATTAAAGAAAAAATAGTTTTCCACACAAATGGGCCCAGTGATATTATGGAATGGGATTTTGACAAAATCTCTTCCATCACCTGAACTTAAAGCCTAAAGTCCTAGCATAGGATAAGTACTGTGTCATTCCCTATCTGCAGAGGAAACCTAAATGGAGGCTACTGCCAATTGGGTGTTTTACATCAAGAATCTTGATTGTGGGGCCTCTGGGTGGCTCAGTTGGTTAAGCGACTGCCTTCGGCTTAGGTCATGATCGTGGAGTCCCGGGATCGAGTCCCGAGTCGGGCTCCCTGCTCGGCGGGGAACCTGCTTCTCCCTCTACCCTCTCCCTTCTCATGCTCTCTCTCTCTCTCTGTCATTCTCTCTCTCAAATAAATACATAAAATCTTTAAAAAAAAAAAAAGAATCTTGATTATGTTATACATCATTGGAGGAAGGTCCCCTCCTGCAACATAATACTCATTATACTTTTTTCCCTCCATAATGTTGAAAAGGTATTTGCTTCACTAAAACACTAAGGAACTTCCAGAATGGAATTGAATGTTGAATTTTATTTAGTTTTCATTGTTTTACAAATAGGGAGTATAGAGCTGGAGATTTACAGAAACAGCTAACAGTGCCCTATCATTAATTGATGGAGAATTAGAAGGTTTAAAGAATATCCCTTGGTGGTTGCTTGGCAATGTGAGAGGTTAAATGAGAACTATTTTGGATCCTGTCAAGAAAGAGAAATACGGAGAATTCCTACTTTTGTTATATTTGTGTGTATACATATATATTTGTGTGTGTGTGTGTATGTATGTTTTACTGGTGTAGAGGGAAATGGAGCAAACCAATCATTAATATTCCTGTAAAACAGGTAGTTTCCACAAATCTTATAGGGATCTTGGTGGTGTCTACGTACATTTAAACTATTCATCTTATCTTTACTTCCTCCACTTCAGATCTGATATGTATGTTAGAATTTACTCTGTGGTCTGGAAGTCTTGAAAAGCAGAGTCTTTGTTTTGTGTGTTTTCCAGGTGGAGGAAGAAGGTTATTTTGAAGCATTCAAAAATGAACTTGAAGCTTTCAAGTCAAGAGTCCGACTTTATTCTCAATCACCAAGTTTTCAACCTATGACAGTTCAGAATCATGTTCCCCATTCTAGTGTGGGATCTATAGGTTTGTTAGAATCCTTACCACAGGTAAGTTGGAAAAGTAAATTTTTGTTTTGTTTTGTTTTTAAACATTTATTTATTTGTTAGAGCATGCACACGAGGAAGGGGGGAGCGGCAGGCAGAGCAGGGAGAGGGAGAAGCAGACTCCCTGCTGAGCAGGGAGCCTGATGTGGGACTCGATCCCAGGACTCTGGGATCATGACCTGGGCCGAAAGCAGACGCTTAACCAGCTGGGCCACCCAGGCATCCCTAAATATTCTCGCCTCAGAAGATAACTCTTTCATTTCATGCCATGTTTTGGCATTAAATCTCTTCCATCTCTTGGGTATTTAGAGAGACACCAGATTCTACTCCTTTAAATATAGAAGAGATGAGTTGTACCTAAGCACTCTTAAGGGCAAGTGTTACCTATTGATCATCTCAATCATAAACTTTTTAAGATGGCTCCTGAGGAACATCTCATTCTCAGCAAACTGTACTGTTAAGAATTTCTTGGGATTGGGGTGCCTGGGTGGGGCAGTCAGATGAGTGCCCAACTCTTGGTTTTGGCTTGGGTCATGATCTTGGGGTCATGGGATCGAGCCCAGTGTCAGTGTGGAGTCTGCTAAAGTTTCTCTCTCTCTCTCTCTCTGCCCCCCGCCCAACCCACTGCACACTCACATGGGCGCTCGCTCTTAAATAAAAAAAATCTTAAGAAAAAAAAAAGAATTTCTTAGGATGAACTAGCTTCAGAGCATACATCCAAGTGGCAACCAAGGTGATTTGTTCCATGAGTTTATTTGGTATTATCTTATGAAATGTTGGTGTTGCCTGCCAGAGGTAACATTTTTAATACATTAATGCACCTTCTGCTAAGCTGCTCTTGCTAGTAATGTTCACTAACCTTTTGAGCCTCTGCTGTGAGATCTAGATAAAGCTGTGTTTCTAGCATGAAAGGATTTCTGTCAGAAGATTTAAGTTACCACTAGAAAGTTGCTGCCCATGTTGATTTTAGTTGCATTTTAATTGAGCCCAGTCATCTCTCATTTCTAGGCCCCAAGATTCTAAGACCAGCTTTAGCGAGTTCAGTCTATTGCCTACACAGTAAAAAGGGCAGACTCATTCAGAAGACAGTGTGAGGAAAGCCCTGTAGTTTTAAATCTCATAAAGTGGTAGGATTGAGATTTTCAATATCTACACCTTATGTCTCTATGATTTCACCATTTCAGTTACGTAAGTCATAGGCCAAAGCTATAGTTAAGGAAAGCAATTGATAATATTCAACTCAGCCAAAAATACTAATTCTCAAGGATAGAAATAATCAAGGTCTTGATTTTTACATAATTAGTAATATTTCCCCTCAGTGTAATATTCCCCCTCCATTTGTCCTACGGAGTATCTCTATTTTTTTTTTCTCTCTCTCTCTCTTTTTTAAGATTTTATTTATTTAATGACAGATAGCGAGAACAGGAGCACAAGCGGGGGAGTGGGAGAGGGAGAGGCAGGCAGGCAGGCTTCCTGCCGAGCAGGGAGCCCAATGCGGGGCTCCCATCCCAGGACCCTGGGATCATGACCTGAGCCGAAGGCAGATGCTTAATGACTGAGCCACGCAGGCGCCCCCTACAGAGTATCTCTTAATGCTCTTTAAATATAGTAATGATTTTCTTTTCCATTCTTTGAGAAATAGCCCACAGGGAAGTAAGTGGTCTTTCCAAGGGAATTTTATGACCGTAAGACACTGTCAAGTCCAATATGTAAACCTATAATTAAGATACCACATAATGAAAACAAAGGAAAAAAGAAACCTAGAAGGATGTTATTGGTTCTAAACATAAGAGGGAAAAGATACACATTAAAGTATCCTAAGGGGCCTGTATTACCAACAAGTTGCTTCTAGTTTGAGAGAAGTAAGTTCTTACTGCACGTATCAGATAGCTGCCGAGTCTGCTACTTGGCCTCCTTTGGCGAGATGGGGGGCTGGGGCTATGCGGTTTTGACACTTTAAAGTTGCTGATATTATCAGGATTGTTCAGACTTAGTTCATTTGGGCTCATAACTCATGGTTGGAGAAGTTGAGCATCCTGGTCTAGTCCTCCTGAGGGAGAGAAGGGCTGGATAAAATTTCAGCTAGATGCCCAGAAGGACTGTAGACTGGGTGATGGGAAGCTTTGGGGAGAAAACGCACCGTAATAATTATATCCCATTTTTATATATCAGTTTATAGATTTGAAAACACTTTCATATGTTGTTTCATTTCATCTTCTCAAAAGCCCCGTGATTCATTTTCATTCATTTTTATGGATGAATAAACTGAAGCTCAGGGAGGTTAAGCAGTTTGTCTGATGACATGGCTAATACTCCAGTCCTGGATTTCTGTCCTACTTCACTACTCCTTCACCTGCACTAAGATTGTTGTTGAATCATATGCTAGAAACAGGACAGGAGACACAGTCATGTGCTCTTAGAGACTAGTCACTGGGATGAGAAATGTGTTGAGAATGCTACTAGATGAAAATATGGGGTAATCAGTAGAATTTAAGTGTAGATTAGGTTAGGTATGTTGATTGCTTTTTTGTTTTTTTAAGTCTCTCCATGATGAGGTCTTACAGTTCTCAGGGAGATGGATGATGAGTTCTGGAGGACTCCAGTCCAGTCTTGGTAGAGAAATTGTAAGCTCTGTTCTGAAGGCCTTTGGAATTGGGCTTGCATTGTCAGAAAAGGTCTTAGCGCTCTGTTTCTTTGGAGAATGGGATAATGGGAGCTTAATAATTTTTTATAAAACTTAAATTGGCATAACACTTCAGCTTTTATTTATTTTTTCAGTTGACAGTAATCTTGTGAAATAAGCAAATACCATCATCCTTAGTTTTGAGAGAACTAAACCAAGGCCTCTTGGACACAGGTGTTGTAACAGTTACCTTAGGTTTATCCTATAGACCAGCTTTTAATTTTATTAAATTGTGATGAGTAGTTTTCTCTGTAAGGACTGCACTACATTAGGTGGTAGAGGCAGGATTGAACTGAGGTCCAAGATTGCTGTAGTATTCCAGACCTCAGGCAGTTATTGGTGCCACTGCCTTCATCAAGACTTGATAGGGTAATCTGGCTTCTGGCTAGCTTTTTGACTTTTACAGATAATGGAACCACAACGTATTGTACTTTATTAAAAAAGAATCTTGAAAACCATGCCTCCCTACGGGATGGGAAAGTTTAAGACATCTGTCCCGTTTGGACTATTTTCCTCATTGGTGTTCATTAAATAAAATAAACAAAAACAAATGAAACCAGGCGATAACGGTGGTAAAACTCTGAGTAGCTAGCAGATATTCAGAACTACTGAATAGACAAAATTGATTTCTTAGGGAAGAATTTCCTAAGGTCCTGGATCTTAAGGGTTAATGTTCTTAGTCATGGTGCTTTAATAAATAATAGTTTTATTTTTGCATTTATTGAATAAGGTTTTCTTACTAGCTTTAGAAATATACAGATAGGATATTTATGAGTTTAAAAAATAAAATCCGGGGCGCCTTGGTGGCTCAGTCGTTAAGCGTCTGCCCTCGGCCCAGGTCATGATCCCAGAGTCCTGGGATCGAGCCTCACATTGGGCTCTGGGCTCGGCAGGAAGCCTGCTTCTCCCTCTCCCACTCCCCCTGCTTGTGTTCCTCTCTCGCTGTGTCTCTCTCTGTCAAATAAATAAAATCTTTTAAAAAATGAAATAAAATAAAAAATAAGCAAAATCCAAATTAAAATGTTCTTTTATTCTCAATTTTTAAAATATGGATCTACATACCTCTCAAAAGATTAATAGTTTCTCATTTGAGTTTGTTTTTAACCTTTGAAAAACCAAAATAGACTCTGAAGGTAGCTATAATTTTTACTTGGTAAATGCATTTTTTTCCTTATTCAAGTGTTTTGCATTTTTAATATTTACTGTGGTAATTAGTAATCTTTAAAACACATTGCCAACTTAAAGCCATATTTATCTTTTAAAGTGTCAATAGCTTTGTACATAGAATTACATGGAAGATGTACCTTATATGATTAAATAATTTAAATTGCAAGTTTTGTTAAAAGGAAGAAAATGTTAGTGTTTATTACAGTTCTGTTTTTTACATATATCTGTCTTTGTCACATCCTCTTTGGATCAAGTGGTCCAGTCTATTTTCTTTATCCACTTGGGTTTCAACCCAATTTTGAATTCAGAGTCCATTTTCTTTCCCACCTACTTTACTTGTACTACACTGCAGAGAGATAGACTGTGTGAAACTGAGTATGTAGTTGCATTCACTGGCATAAAACTGTTATCATCCATTGTTTCTTCCCTATATTCTTTTTTTTTTTCCCCCAGAATCCAGATTATCTTCAGTATTCTGTCAATACAGCTCTTTGCAGTTTAAACTCAGTGGTACATAAAGAAGATGATGAATCCAAAATGATGGACACTGTATGATTTGGTTAAGACTGCTGAGGCCAAGTGCTATTTTGTTACAAGAAAGGAAGAACTTGGCTATTTTCTTGACACTTTTATGGGTGCTGCACTTTATTTTTGTTCGGTTTTGATGGGAGGGGAAAAAAGAGTACTGAAACGTTTTGTAAAATTTTTTTTATGTGCTGCTAGGTTTTTTTTTTTGTTTTTTTTTTTTTGTTGTTGTTTTTGAAGAGAGGAGTGGTACCGTATGTTGTAGGAAGTCAAACTGGACTTTTTTTTTTTTTTGGCTACTAAATTTGCCTTTAATCTTATTGTTCTCAGTTTTGGAATCAGAGTATGAAAATCTGCACAAATGCAATGTTTACAAGAACTGGTTGATTCTAGGAGGCATCTGCTACAGTCTCTTTTTATGTGGATATGTACATGTCCTACTCTACAAAAATGATTAAAGATAAAAATGTACTTGTATCCTACTGCAAATTTTGCTGTCAGGTCTGGTGTTGCATCATAGTAAAAGCAATAAATCAGTAGTTAATAATCTACTAAATAAGCTGGGTGGTAAAAATTAAAACAAAGTCCTTCCCTTTAAAATAATATTACATTTGTATTTTCGACACCATCAGTTAAATCCTTGACTATAATCTCATTTTTATATAGATACTGACTTTATCCCCTATGTATTCTTAAAACTGTATTACTTAGAAGTTAATTTTACCCTGTTGACTTTTCAGTATTAAGGGTTATAGTAATATAAAAAGTGATAAAACTAATATAAATTTTTTTTTAATAAGATCAAGTTCAAGCTCACTCTTAATTTCTTTACTTGACATAGTCTGGGATCTCTCAGGGAGCAAGTTTTAAAAGAATACTAATGGCCTATAAGAACAAACAGGAAGAATAATCTGATTTTTTAAATCATGGTTGTTTGTTTCATTCTCATGTAGCCCAAGGACTTTTTTAAAAGGCAGGAGGAATCTTGGAAGACCTAACTGCCTCGAGCTGCCAACTCCTTCTAAGAATTCGGTGATCCTTGTTGGTAATGGCTTTTACTACATTTGTCATTTCTGTCCTTAGGTCAGTTACCATAGAATGCTTCTGAGCTTTACTACTTCCTCTAGAATTCATTTCAGATGTGCCAGGGTATTTGAGTATTCACTTGGAATTAGATGACATCGCTTAATTACGCTGTTCTTATTATTGAGGATTCATCTTCTGACTTAGGGGAACATGGGCTTTGGTGTGTATTGGGTATCGTCTCTGGTTCAGTCCCATTGAGGGTGGCAGCACACATTTGGAAGACAGGCTGACTGGGATTGGGAGTACATGTCTCAATTTGAGAAACCAAATAATGCTAAGGGACCCACATGGTGATCAGACCTGTGGCCGTGGCCTCATTTGCACCTTGTGTTAACTGAGGTGATAAGGCACGTGATACCCATAGAAATGGACTGGAATTATTGAATCATACTTCTGTAACATCACAATCTTACTGGTTTTCAGAATAAAACTTTTTGTGCTTTTGATAAAAATATATACTCTATAATAAAATGTTTGACTAATTTATATGGTAGTATTCATCAGCCTGTAATTTTTTTTTAAACTAATGACCTAGTTATAGAAGGTTGTTTTTGTTTTGTTTTCCTGTTCTAGAGTAAGCTTTTGTTTTTCCCTTCCTGTCAAATAGAGACTGGAAATCCCTGATGTCACAGAAATGTTACTTGAGCCATTACCTCCCATTCCTCAGCTTCACCTTTCCTCAGGATCTGCCAGGAAGCACCCAAATTGTTTTGAATCTCCTTTGCCTTCTTTAAGTTAGAGGTGTTAATGACCAAGTACTGGGAGGAAAGAGATGACCAACAAACTGAGTAAACTACTGAAGGGTGTTTTGGTTGTGTTCTCTGAAACAGGAATTATTGAAGAACTATTTAAGATTGTAGCTATATATATATTTTTTTACTTTCAAAGGGAAGTGTTCTGTGTTTTGTATGTACATACGATTGAGTTTACTCTGGGGGCCCCTAACTAATGCCATGATTTGCACTTAGAGACTTTAACTTTGACCTATTTAGCAGTACTTTAGTACTAAGAACAGTAAATTGACACCCTTTTTATTTTTATTCTGCTTTAGTACTAAGAACTACCCCCTTTAAGAAAAATGTCCTTTTTTCTGTTTCTTAATAAATAATAATAAATAATATTTCAGATTGAATTTTGCTGGGCTGTCCAGACTTGCTGGGCTGTCCAGACAGATGAAATGTCCCAACAGATGAATGAAACATTTTGACATCAAAGTATCCATCAAAGATTCTTATTTCATCTGATAAAATTAACCTTCTAATAAAAGATTTTTTAAAAAATTAAGTAGCTACTACTTCATTTATTGCCCGTTAACTCGGTGTCATTTTATCCATGGTAGTGGAGATAATACTGATCCAAAATTCGTCTCTAGGAGATAGATGGGTAACATTCTCATCCAGTTACACCATTAGTGGGTTCTTTCCAATTCTGCATAAGCTCATAATGTCCTATAACTTCTCTTTAGAAAATTGGGGTGTTCTTTTAGATTAACATTCCTATTCCCC
This sequence comes from Mirounga leonina, assembly GCF_011800145.1. NCBI lineage: Eukaryota > Metazoa > Chordata > Mammalia > Carnivora > Phocidae > Mirounga > Mirounga leonina. Next base: position 14,805,590 of record NW_023270615.1, read on the forward strand.
TTTTAAAAGTGAATTAACATGCTGATGAAAGAACATGAGTCTGGTTTAATAAGTAGATTTACTTACAGGATGAAAAAATTGATTGTGGGTTTAGGCAGTGATCCTGAAGTTAACTTTGGGGCATTTTCAGAGAAAAAGAAGAAGATGTCAATATACTGTTCTCAAGATCAGTCATGTATTTCAGTTCTTAAATTGATATGGGATGGAGATGTATTTGTCAGGATTAAGGTCAGGCTGTTCATTTCAGTTTTGTCACTATATCATACACATTTTAAAAATTTCTAAAATCCTTTGCATCCATTTCCCATCTATAATAGATACTGTGTACCATTTCACAGGTCTCCGAGAATCGGACTCATGGAGTAAGTATTTGCTTGCTTACTAGGTAAGGTGATGGGGGGGTGGTTACAAAAGAAACGATTATGAATTGCTTAGCATCTAATAATGAAGTCAAAACCATTCTCATAAGCCTTGAAGAATTAGACTTGAAGTTTTCTCTTTTATAAGTATCAAAATGATAAAAAAAAAAAAAATCCTGCATCTTTCACTTGGTTTCTTAAAACAGCATGATTCTCTTCAAACACTTGGTAAAATATGAAATATCACCAAATTGATTTACTTTGGTAAAATCCTTCCAAAGTGCAATTTGGCGTTAACTTCAGTCAGTGCTATGTATATGGAAAAACCATGATCATTAGTTTAAAAAAAAAAAAAAAAACCCACAAAACAGAGTGGTTGGCTTTTACTGTGTTTTAAAAATTTTTAAACTAATAACTTCCAAAATCAAAATCTTGAGTTGCAAAACTAAGAAAGCTATTTCTTTTGTTGATGAGAAGACACAACTTACATGTTTTAAACTACAAATTTATTCTTGCTGTTGGTTGCAGGCATTATAGCAATTTAACCTTTGGTCTGTAATTACCATGGTTTGTTGTTAACATAGGTAAGTTTTGTCTCAAACTATGAAGTGTCCAAACTATTTTGCTGGGATGCCATTGTAAATACCTGGGGGAAAAGTAGCTGTGGGCTGGGGTTTAGAAATTTGAGTGAGTGTGTAATCTATTTCAAATGAAATTGAGAAAATTTGTGGATTGTACTGCCAGTTTGCATTTCCCACAGCACATTCTGCTTACGGAATAACTGTGGTATTCTAGAAAATAGGGTAACGGGTTAAGGAACTGTTCTCCTTATGAGCCTTTGAGGATGGTGGCTCCCGTTAGCCATGGCAGTCAGCTCTAGACATATTTCCATGTGGCACATAAATCGTAATGATGGCCGTTGAGCATTATGTTCTTTAGCAGGATGTGCTCCTCAGCAATGACAGCCTTCGTCAGGATGGTCTGACGCCAACCAATTCAGCATAAAACAATTCTCTCTATTTGCTTTAATAAAGGAAAAAAGTAATAGTGCAGGTGTTCCCCAAAGTAATGGATATATGTGCAAAACTTTGGGTGCAGTGTTTTAGGAGTAGGGAGGGAATGGTCACAGGGAAGAAGTCTCCGTTTTCAAAGCCATGTTCTTCCACCCCTCTTCTTGATTCCCAAATCTACGTGTGTTAGGAAGGCCAGTATGCCCGCAGTCCTGTAGCAGGAGATAACAGCTTCAAATGAAACCAGCCTATATTCTGTTGTAAGACAGTTATTAGAAAGCAGTCACCAATTCAGAAGCCAGGGAGACATCGGGGACGGAGTGCGCCCTGTGGAATACCGAAGACAAAGTAACACCCACGGTTCCCAAATTTAATTTTATTGTAGTACACTAATACTCACGTATGCCTGGTAACCTAGTGATAATTCATTAGCTTAGTAGTTTACAACAGTTTTAGAAAGCACATAATATTAACATTCAAATAAGGCCTTACAGAAAGTTTTGTAAAGAATTAAATGTGTCCTATAATCCTTTTTAAAAGCCTTGGTCCATTCTGAAAGATCAACATTGAATTTTTAAAAATCAAAAGAAAAGTTCTTCCCTCACAAAATACATAAAGAACCACTGCTGGCATTTGTATTTTAAGGACCCGGGATACCATGGGCCAGACGTTCAAAGGCAGTTATCAACAGCTTGTACGAGGACTTGTTGCATTGGATTTAGCACCAAGTAAAGGAAGAGTAAATAGGCCAGTGAAGATGTAGTTGGGTTGCTCCTCCACCTGTCCTCGCCCCACTCTTCCTACCAGGCCACAGGACGGAAGCATGTATCCCTGTTGCCCCACTAAGAAAGCAAATCATCTTCACTTTTAAATGGCTACTCAATGTACACACACAGAGGCAGAGGTCTCTCCCTGCCGGAGGATGGGGTCCACTGCTTTGATTAGGAATAAAGAACTCCTTCAGCAAACTCAGTTACTTTCCTGGTCCTTTTCAACCTCTCACGTAAATCCTTTTAACTGCTACTAATTTGATTAGTTTACTAATTATGATTGTTACGTGTGTCAAGGGAATTCTCCCCAAGCATACCTGATCCGTTTCTACTTCCTGACGACCAAGTATGCTTGCTTTACTTAGGGCCATAGGTTTTCTTTTCTTTTTGTACTGTTACTCATCACAGCAGACCTTACATAGTGATCAAAAAGAGAAACTGGCAAGTAGATCCTAAAGCACATATTTCTTAGGTAACCTGAGTATTTTCCTATATGCTGATTTAACACAATTTTATAGCAGACTGAAAATTCTGAGTAAACTGAAGGTTTGCTTAACAACACAGTAAATACAGTATATAAGGCTAAACTTATAAGTTTCTTAGTGTAAAGGCAGCAGTGAATTTGCATCCTGAAACTAATCTGCACATCTAGTTGCTTGTTTTCTAGGATTTTACAGACGTAGTGTCTCTCAGCGCTGACGATGCCGGTTTTTTTGGCAAGAGTCTACACACATTTCTCTAATGAGATACTTTACCAAGTGACATGGAATTTTTTCTTTTTAGCTTTTCCAGAAAAATAAGAAAATTTTTATCAACCATTTACTCTTCTGAACAAAAGTTATATTACTACCAATTGCTCTTTTAATTATGCTTTAGAAGATTTCTCAAAAGTTAAGACATCTGATTGTGTTTTAATCGCACACCCATAGAAGATACCTGGGTAAAACCCACTAGACAAAAAGATGAATCTTAGTATCGGACTCACTTGACACATCCTTAGTTTCTAGAATAAAATCAGTAGAAGTGAAACGAATATAATTGTCCAAGAATTCATACATGCCAGTCTCAGAACAAGGAGCTTCTAAATGCACAGGCGAGGAGTCTCTGCTCATCTTACTGGTTATATGCACTTTTCCTCATGGAGTAACTGATGCTTTCTGGTTTATTTGTGGAACTTTTGTTTGTAGGAAAGCGTAGACATAGGGCCAGATCTTGTCGGTTTCTGTTCCAGAGAAGGTTTCCAACACCCCTTTTTTCCTAAAGATGACAAAACAAAACAAAATAAAACACCACCACAGGTCTGACTCTTCCTGATGAGCTTTTTCAAAGTGATTTTTTTTTTTTTCAGGAGAAACTTTATTGAAATCTTGGGTCATATTAGAATATTTCCAAAATCAAACAGAATATTAGTCAAATGTTTAACTAGACAGACAAGGCAAAGTGTCAAAAACAAAAAAAATCGGAAGGTGTTACTGTTAACAGAGCCATCCCCCCAAATAGCATCATATCATATACTTGTCATAAACCTATAATTTCCTTTTTCTTTTCTTTTTTTAAGATTTTATTTATTTGACAGAGAGAGACACAGCAAGAGAGGGGTACACAAGCAGGGGGAGTGGGAGAGGGAGAAGCAGGCTTCCCGCTGGGCAGGGAGCCCGAAGCGAGGCTCAATCCCAGGACCCTGGGACCATGACCTGAGCTGAAGGCAGATGCTGAAGGACTGAGCCACCCAGGCACCCCTATAATTTTCTATTTTAATTTAAACACTATATTGAAAAGAAACAAATAGGGTTTGGTTTTGTTTTTTTGTAATTTGAGTAATGTGTTAGCAAATTGTTTAGCAAAATAAATCCTCCTAACTGATAAGGAACATAACACATTTAGAGGGAGAAGAAAGATCCTAGATCCATATATACAGCAACACCACTATAAATACACGGCATAGTCACCCTGAGATCTATTTTGTTTTCAGTGCATATCACAGTTTTCAAAAACGACAGCTTCTTGTGATTACATGCTCTCGATTTGCTAAATGCTCTGTCGGTCTGGGTGAGATGTTTAAGAGCAGGTTCTGACTGACTGGCCACATCCCTGGATCCATGTTAAATCAGTATCACCTCCAGATCCTTTTCTTCAGTTGTAGTATGATCTGATGACATGAAGTGAAGATCTTTTCCCCCTGGTTGGAATATGGCCTCAAATGGACTCTTAACCAATTTGGGTATGCCATTCCAGACATTCTCAGAGTTCACTACCTCCGCCATACCATTTGAAAGATTCCAAACCCTTGTGCCTCCTTCAGCGAAGACTCTCACATCTAGACCATGTGTTTCTTAGACTTGACCACACAACACATTTGGGTCCAACAGTAGATCTTTTCAGAGTGTAGGTTTTCTCTGGTTGAGCTGAGACATGATATTGTAACGCATCATGGTGCTTCCTTCCAGCTCTGGATTCTTCTTCAGAGAACAAAGTCAATGATGAAATGGCATCTCTGTTTTTATACTCTATAAATTCTTCCATATATATATATTCATTTATTTTTATTTATTATATATATGAGTATATATATATTCGTTTCAATCTGCATGTTGGGATCACGATTCTTACTGTGTAGACGGAATGGTAACCTATACTGGTTCCTGAAACATTCCACACAACGACTTTTTTGTGTCTTCAGGACTCAAAGTGATTCTTAACAAAAGATGATGGTGTGAGGCGCGCCTGGTTGGCTCAGTGGGTGGACTCTTGATCTCAGGGTTCTGAGTTCAAACTCCACGTGGGGGGCGGGGGAGGAGAGTTTTTAAAAAAATGATGTGGGGCGCCTGGGTGGCTCAGTTGGTTAACTGACTGCCTTCGGCTCAGGTCATGATCCTGGAGTCCCTGGATCGAGTCCCGCATTGGGCTCCCTGCTCGGCGGGGAGTCTGCTTCTCCCTCTGACCCTCTTCCCTCTCATGCTCTCTCTCATTCTCTCTCTCAAATAAATAAATAAAATCTTCAAAAAAATAAAAAAATTAAAAAATGATGTGGATTTAGGGGTCTCAGTAAGTATGGTCTGTGATCAGGAGAGAAAGGCATTGGCTTGGCACTGGTAAACCTAGATTTTAGTTTCATTTGTGTCCTGTGGCCTACGGAAATGGTCATCTGAAAAACAGGAGCACTTACTGAGCATGTGCTCAGTGTTTTAAATATAATAGCTCATGTAATCCTTTCTAAAGCTCAGATTCCTTATTTTTCTGATAAAACTATGTGTTAGAAAGTAAAGTAACAGCCCAGATCTCCTAAAGTAACAGCCCAGATCTCCAAACTGGTAGGTAGTAGGCTTCCAAACATGGGGCCCGTCACACACCCTTGGCTTTCTTTGCTTACCCGCTTGGCAAAACCACTTCCTAATATTTGGTGATGTTTCCTGCTTTTTGCTTAGGTTTATTTTTTCCTCTTTTGAATTTGGGGGAAATGGTAATAAAAACTGGTTTTCTGGTGTTTCCTGTTGTGTTCTCCATTTTTCCCCAGGCAGATTGCTATGGGTTGCTACCACCCGAGCTGCCAATGTCTCTCTACCCCTGGGGGTAAGATGGCGAGCAGGAGCAGGTGACCAGGGCTGCTTTTCAGAACACACACACTCCCTCCAGAGATTCTGGCATTCCTCCTCCTCCAACTCACACACAGTGTTTCAAAGTCTGCCTAAGAGCACCCGAGGAACTCGGGTTTCTTTCTAAAAACAGAATCAGTCCTCCCTCTGCAACCTTTCACTTGATTTTCAGAGGCTTCCCTGAAGACAAAAGCATTCCTCTATGATGCCTTACAAATTTGCCGGAGTTACGACTAACTTTAGGTAACTCCTACTCTTGGGGCGCCTGGGTGGCTCAGTGGGTTAAGTGTCTGCCTTCGGCTCAGGTCGTGACCCGGGGTCCTAGGATCGAGTCCTGCGTCGGGCTCCCTGCTCAGCGGGGAGTCTGCTTCGCCCTCCGCCTCTGCCCCTGCTTGTGCTCTCTCTCTCTCGCTGTCTCTCATATAAAAAAATAAAATCTTTGGGGAAAAAAAAGTTCTCAAATCAAGCCAGTGTCACAAGTGAGTTCATTACGGAGGGCACAAGCAGGCACCTTATACAATCCTAAAACTGTCCCTTGGATGGACATTTGTCATTTTAATTTCTATGAAATAAACCGGCTTCACCTATAGGTCCTCTAAAGAGTAAGAACATCGTACTGTTTGTTAACACAAACCTAATCACTCTGTAAATGTCCTGCTGCTGAGTTTTAAAAAACAATACAACTGTCAGTATTGTAAAATAATGCTGATTACCACTGAAATTGTTGCAAATACCACTTTCGGTTTTGGGTTAAGTCCAGCCCTAGCTCTATGTGCAGGAGTTTCGAAGGAAAAGCTTCAATTGATGGCAAGAGGGAGCAAAAGCTAGAAGCCTGGAAAGACTAGGGTATCTCCTGGGGCACCTGGGTGGCTCAGTAGGTTAAGCATCTGCCTTCAGCTCAGGGTTCTGCTCAGTGAGGAGCCTGCTTCTCCCTCTCCCCCGCCCCTCCCTCCCCCTGCTCATGCTCTTTCTCTCCAATAAATAAAATCTTAAAAAAAAAAAAAAAAGCCTAGGATAGACTAGAGTATCTCCTAAGATGGGACCCAGTTCATACGCTTCCTCTCTGCAGCCTTCCCAACTCCCCTCCCCACTTCTGGACAGAAGTAACCCCTATTTCCGCTGCATGAGGTGGTCAATAGCCTTGCAGTGTTCTCAGCCCAGCAACAATGCGCTCTCCCTTCTGGTTACTTTTGAGTGATTAACAAAACCTCATTTGGGAAATAACACCTTCACCAAACCCAGTCTGTGAGATTTGGGTGGAACTCTCCCCACTCCCCAGCTTCCAGGATGGACATGATCAGAGCGAATGGGTGCCGACTCCAGGACTGTTCCTGGCAAAGGGGCCCTCTTTTCTACTCTGTAGCTGAACTGGTAAGAGACAAGCGGGGATGCTGGGGGGCTCACACAGGGACAGCCCACCTGAGACCGAAGCCAGCATGGAGAAGTTGCTGAGCGTGACAGGCCTGAGGACGCTGTCTGAACACGTGGACCCAGGATCTACATTTGGACTTTAGTTAGAATAAATTCCCCTTTGCTGAAGCTGGTGTGAATGACGTTCCTGATTGACAGAAGCACACATCCCATTGTATGGAAACTATGATTTACCCAGCTCTCTGCCTCACCCACACAGAGCAGGTGCGATTTCTTGGGGCCTGGCCCTGACCTGTGAGGACCAGTGTCAGCAGAGTAAATAAAAACAGCACCTACCACTGAGTGATTTATTGGTGTCGGGGCTGTGGTAAGCCTCTACGTGGATTCTCTCAATCCCGTTTACAGCCCCATTCAGTAGGTACTATTTAATACTGCTCTGACTTAACACATGATGAGTCTGTGGCACAAAGGTCGAATGAAGGCCGTGCCCAGGGCCACACACACAGCTGGCCACCTGCAGAACCAAGCTCCTTATACAAATGACAAAGTTACGGTAACAGCCACTGGGGAAAGTGAATTGCCAACTCGCTTGTAATTTCACCCTCCAGAAAGTACTACCCTAGGACCGTTTGGAGACTGGCTTCAGGGGTCACCGCATGCGTACCCCATTCCTCCACCGCCAGTAGGAGCCAACGATGATACAGTGTTCACTATGCGCCAGTCACACTTCCAGGAGTCACCCCTAGTAACGCACTCTTTCTACCCTGTGTTCTTACCCCAGTTAAGCAAGAGGTTAAGAGCAGGTTAATCAACAATGAGCTGGGATTTGAACTCAGGCAGGCAGGATCCAGAATCTGCTCCAGCCACAGCACCGGGCTGTCTTGACACTGAATCACTGTTGAGTGAATGTTACGAAGGCAAAGGGGATGCAGTCGCTCCTCCGCGAGCAGAGGGAAAGGCTGACTAAGCAGATGGCACTGCATCAAGTATTTATGCAGCATAGTTCCCGTATTTGTTGTGGGATATGAACTCCCTAACGAGCACACAAAACTGTGTTCAGATACAAGCTTTTAAAGACTATGAGCCAAACATGATCTGAGGGTAGGTTGGCATCTGAGGCTTCTGAGCATCCTCCAGCAGCATGGGTGGTGGGCATTATCAGACTTGCCTCCCCAGCACCCACGGCTGCCCTCCCTCTACCTAACAGCAGACTTTGGGGGGACTCCCCACTCCAGGGGGTAGCCCACCAGCCTATTCCCTCCCAACCAGGAGCTGGTTCCAGAACGGGCAGTAACCTAGGCCTAAAACAGTTAGTGCCAGGATTCCCTGACCACAGTGGCTGTTCACGTTGGTGCCCCCTTCGTGACATGTGGGGCTTTTGTTCACTTGGGGGAAAGCTGATCACTCATCCCTCCACGAAAAAGGATGCCCCCCGCTGGGAGTCTGCGGACACAGCCAACGCAGAGCTGAAAGAGTGGCAAGACTCTGATCAAACCTAGTGGTGACTGAAGCCCAACCTACCTTCTGGAAGTGTCTATTATGCAAGCTAATACATTTCCTGTACTGTTTAAACCAATTTGAATCGGATCTTCTGGTATTTCGCATTTCAGCTATAAAGCATGGATAATCGAAAACTGACTTAGTGCTTCACCATGTAAGAGAAGTTCTGAAAAGCGACAAACTCACTGGTAATATTCCAGGACCGGCTGTGTCTGGACTTCATAAGCCTTCAGCCTCTTGACAATGGTCTCTGGCTTGTCATCATCACGCTGAATGAGAGGCTCCCCGGTCAGGTCATCGATCCCCTGAACAGGAGTTACAAGAGGCTGGGATCAAACATCTTATCTTTGAAGCATATTTTTATGAGCAGTTAAGTGATTTTTAGACATCTCTAGGCAAGCACCAAGCACAAAAGCGTGCTTTTAAGTAAACAGAATCAAATCCAAACTCAGATCATTGCAACGCAGAGCCCTGAGACCCCAGAGTCATCTCCGGTATCGGTCCTTAGAGTTAAAAGACTTCCTCAAAGCAGCCTCTCAATAATTTCATATATATACAAAATGACTCAGCGATAGCCTGGGAATCCCAACGGTAACCCCTAAATAAGCCACAGCGGTCACTAATCCTTCTTACCCCGAGTCCTCACACACTCCCCGGCACAGAGTAGGAAATCCGTAAATGGTCTGAATGAATAACCAACCCCCATCGTTCCCGCGGATTCCTTTACCAACAAGCTGAGTGCACTGGACTCGCCCACCGCACCACATGACCGGGAGCAGGCGTCCTAACACTTACATCGGGGAGGGCAAGAGAGTCACAGACCGTCTGAGCCACCACGACGACTCACCACAGCTTTGGGAGGGTTGAATTCGATGTTGTAGACCCGGCCGCTGGCCGGATGAATCCAGCGAGCAGTGAGACGCTGCTTAATGACCTCAAAGGGCACGTTCAGATTAATCACTGTGTCTACCTGATAAGCTCTATCCAGGGCTTCTGCTTGTGGAAGTGTCCTTGGAAAACCTTTACAAAAAAAAAAAAAAAAAAAAAAAAGAATAAAGGAAGGTTGGGAGAGGGGAAGAAAGAAGAGAATTAAGGAATGATGAACAATCTGAACAAAAGCAGTAATACCAGGAAGGCTGATCACAGCTGTAGGGCAACAGTGATGGTTGGTTAATTTTATGCGTCAACTTGACTGGACCCATGGGGCGCTTGGATACTGGTCAAACACTTTTTGGGGTGTGTCTGTGAGGCTGTTTTTGGGTGAGAGTGACATTTAAATCAGGAGACTGAGTAAAGCAGATTGTTCTCCCTGATGTGGGTGGGCCTCCCCTAATCCATAGAAGGCCTGGATAGACCGGAAGGGCTGACCCTCCCCCCAATAAGGGGGAGTTCCTCCTGCCTGATGGCCCTGGAGCTGAGACGCCCGCCTTTTCCTGCCTCGGACTCAAACGGAAGGAAGCCAGCTCCTCTTGGGTCTCGAGCCTGTTGGCCTTCAGACCAGAGCCTGACCACCCGTCGGTTCTCCTGGGTCTTCACCCTGAAGATCTCGGGACCTGTCAGCCCCCATCATCCTGTGAGCCAATTCCTTAAAATAAATACCGCTCGGGCGCCTGGGTGGCTCAGTCGGTTAAGCGACTGCCTTCGGCTCAGGTCATGATCCTGGAGTCCCTGGATCGAGTCCCGCATCGGGCTCCCTGCTCGGCAGGGAGTCTGCTTCTCCCTCTGACCCTCCTCCCTCTCATGCTCTCTCTCATTCTCTCTCTCGCAAATAAATAAAATCTTAAAATAAATAAATAAATAAATAAATACCGCTCTCTCTCTTCAAAAACTAAAAATCAACCTTTCCTCAAGGTTCCTGCCACACTTCTGGCTGGAGAAAGTTTACAACTGATTGCAAATTACTTTCCACCCTTCCTTCCCCGTCCTCATGAAATATTCTGAAAGGAGGGTGAAGGAACCAGTCACATCTGAAGGGAGCATAGGAATCGTGCGGTCCACTTTTGTCTTTCTCCTCAGATGAAGAAGCAGGCCCAGAGAAGATGACTGGCCCAAGGCCTCAGGGTGGTGAATGGCGGCACTCAGCGCGACCCCCCACCCCACACCAGATGTGTAGCCACGAAATGCTCATTCTCTGTCCATGCTCATCACTCTGGACAGCTGAAATGCTCTAACACCACTTACCATCCAATAGCCAGCTATACTGGGTGAGGTTTCTCAGCTCATGAAGGGCCAGCCGAGTCATGACATCATCTGGGATGAGCTTCCCTTGGTCAATGAAAGTCTTGGCTAACACACCAATTTCTACAGCAGAGGAGGGAGGGAAAAACCCATCAGCGAGCATATTTGCTTTATCCCATTCCAGGCCCCTAGGAAACCACTAGCCTAGGGAGGACCTCTGGATAGCACCGTCATACGAAAATGTGCATTGCCAACTTTGGTGATAAAACAGAAGTTACAAAATGATCTATACCTACTTCAAATTCTCCGTTATGTAAAAATATATAAATGCAAATGTATAGATAGAAAAAATAATAGAAAGCTACTGACACCATGTTAACAGCAGTCATCTCTGTGATATAAGTGATTTTTTAATATATCTGCACTGTTCGGTATTTTGTAAATTTTCTATCAGAAAAAACATACAGAATACTAGAAATTATTGTCTTTTTTAAGTAGGAACTTGAAGTAGTCATTATGTATGAGTGGCTCAGTGTAAGTGCTTGCTATCATGTTACTGTACAGATTCTTCTAATCCTTTCAATAAAATAACCTGCTATAAAGGTGCACATACTTAGTATGTGTCCACACCTCTCTGTCGCTTTGACCAGGCTCTGACCACTGCTCTGGGGAAGCAGAGGTCAGCCTCATCACCAGTGTTTGGGGAAAAAAAAGTAAAAACTTGCGCTGCTTCAAGGCTGAGTCCCTAAAACGGGGACTGGCCCCTTCGCTCACTTCTCACTCTTCAGACCATGTCCTCGGGTAAGCCCTCAACTAATGACATCAAATGGAATGAGAGGATTGGGCTCATTTTAAAAGTTCTTAATTTCATCAGTATTAGAATAGCATTAAGAAAAGATCATTTGATCTTGCCACTTCTGCTCAACACTGTATCAGAGATTCTAGCCAGGACACTTAGTCCAGAAAAAGAAATTAAAGGCATCCAGAAAGGAAGAAGTAAAACTCTCTCTATGCAGATGAGATGATCTTCTATATAGAAAATCCTAAAGAGTCCACTAAAAAACGGTTAGAACTAATGAGTTCAGCAAAGTTGCAAGATACAAGATCAACATACAAAAAAATTTAGCCTTGAACAGTCTGAAAATAAAATTAAGAAAACAATTCCATTCACAATTACATCAAAAAATACAAATATAAAAGTTAGCAATACATTTTTAAAAAGTGTAAAACGGACCATCTGAAAACTACATTGTTGAAAGAAATTAAAGACCTAACTAAATGGAGAAACATCTCATATTCATGGATTAGAAAAGTAAATATTAAGATGGAAATAGCCTCCAAAAATGACTAACAGATTTAATGCAATCCTATCAAAATCCCAGCTGGTGTCTTTGCAGAAACTGAGAAACTGATCCTAAAAATCATATGGAAATGTAAGGGACCCAGAACAGCTGAAATAATCTTGAAAAAGAACAAAGTTGGAGGACACACACTTTGGATTTTAAAACAGCAATCAAGACTGTGCAGTAACAACAGACATATAGATTAACGGAACAGAATTAAGACTCCAGAAATAACCCCTCACATTTACCATCCATTGGTTTTCAATGAGGATACCAAGACAATTCCATGGGGGAAAGAACAGTCTTTTCAACAAATGGTGCTGGGACAACTGAATATACAGACATAAGAGAATAAAGTTGGACCTCTACCTCACAGCAAATATAAAAATTAATATCAATCACAGACCTAAAGTTAAGAGCTAAAACTACAAAACTCTTAAAACATAGGCATAAATCCTCATGACTATTCATCAGGCAATGGTTTCTTAGACATGAAGCCAAAAGCACAATCAACAAAAGAAAAAATAGATGAGGGCGCTTAAGCATCTGCCTTTGGCTCAGGTCATGATCCCAGGGTCCTGGGATCGAGCCCCGCATCGGGCTCCCTGCTCAGCGGGAAGCCTGCTTCTCCCTCTCTCACTCCCCCTGCTTGTGTTCCTGCTCTCGCTATCTCTGTCTCTGTCAAATAAATAAAATCTTTAAAAAAAAAAAATAGATGAACTGGATTCATTAAAATTAAAAACCTTTATGCTTCAAAGAACACAACAAAAGTGAAAAGACAATCCACTGAATGGAAGAAAATTTTTGTAAATCCTGTATCTGATAAGGAACTTGTATATAGAATATCTAAAGAATTCTTACAACAATAAAAGACATAATTCTTACACAATAAAAAGACAACCCATTTTTAAAAATGGGAAAAAGATCTGAACACAAAAAGCAGATACACAAGTGGACAATAAGCACATGGAAAGATGCTCAACATGACTAGTCATTAAGGAAATAGAAATGGAAACCACAATGAGATACCATTTCACACTCAGCAGGATGACTATAATCAAAGAGACAGATAATATCAAGTGTTGGCAAGAATGTTGAGAAATGGAAACCCTCCTCTATTGCTGGTAGGGTTTTAAATGCTGTAGCCAAATTGGAAAAATACTGTGGCAGTTTTCAAAATGTTAAAAAGAGTTAGCATCTTACCTAGCAATTGCATGCCATGCCGAGGTGTATACACACACACATCCAAGAGAAATTAAAACAGACATCTACACAAAACTTATACATGAGTGTTCAAAGCAACATTATTCACAATAGCCGAAAAGTGGAAACTCAAATGTCTGCCAAGTGATTAATGGATAAATAAAATGTGACATATCTATACAAAATTATATCACTCGGCCATAAAAAGAAATACTGATGTATGTTACAAAGTGTATGAACTTGAAGACAAGTCCACCAACTCATGAATGGGTAAATAAAATCTGCTACATCCATTTGATGAAGTACCACTCAGCAATAAAACGGATGGAGAAGCAACACACACTACAACACCTTGAACCGTGAAAACCTCATGCTAAGTGAAAGAAGCCAGACACAAAAGACCACATATTGTATGAGTCCATTTGTCTGAAATGTTCAGAATAGGCAAATCAATAGAGGCAGAAAGTCGATCAGAGTTGCCAGGGGCTCAGATTGGGGGGTGGGGTGGGAGGGAGGGGGACAGGAGTGACTGCTAATGGGTATGAGGTCTCTTTGGGGGGTAATGAAAATGTTCTAAAATTGATAGTGTTAATGGTTGCACAACTCTGCGCATACTAAAGTCCACTAAATTGTAAACTCCAGGGGCGCCTGGGTGGCTCAGTCATTAAGCAACTGCCTTCAGCTCAGGTCCTGATCCCGGAGTCCTGGGATCGAGCCCCGCATCGGGCTCCCTGCTCGGCGGGGAGCCTGCTTCTCCCTCTCCCACTCCCCCTGCTTGTGTTCCCTCTCTCGCTGTCTCTCTCTCTGTCAGATAAATAAATAAAATCTTAACTTTAAATGGGTAAAATATATGGTATATTAGATCTCAATAAAGCTGTTAAAAATGAGGCAATCCTTATCAAAAGCACTATTATGAAAGGTACAGAACAGTATTACAGTTTGCTGCCATTTGTGTAAGAAATAACAAACAAGGGAAGAACAGGTAAACATTTGGTTGTACATACATGAAATAGCTCTAGAAGGATCTTTTCACTAAATGGCCTTTCACATTTTTTGGAATTCCAAACCATGTAAATATATTGCCTCTTTTTTTTTTATTCTTATGTTAATCCCCTACATTACATCATTAGTTTTAGATGTAGTGTTCCATGATTCATTGTTTGTGCATAACGCCCAGTGCTCCATGCAGAACGTGCCCTCCTCAATACCCATCACCAAGCTAACCCATCCTCCCACCCCCCTCCCCTCTAGAACCCTCAGTTTGTTTTTCAGAGTCCATCGTCTCTCATGGTTTGTCTACCCCTCCGATTTACCCCTCTTCATTCTTCCCCTCCTGCTACCTTCTTCTTCTTCTTCTTTTTTTTTTCTGAACATATATTGCATTATTTGTTTCAGAGGTACAGATCTGAGAGTCAACAGTCTTGCACAATTCACAGCGCTTACCAGAGCACATACCCTCCCCAGTGTCTATCACCCAGTCAGCCCATCCCTCCCACCCCACCCCCCACTCCAGCAACCCTCAGTTTGTTTCCTGCGATTAAGAATTCCTCATATCAGTGAGGTCATATGATACATGTCTTAATATATTGCCTCTTATAAGTGAGGGCTTTGGGGGTTTTTGCCATTACAAAAATAATTTGCCCTACCGTCAAAATCATTCTAATTAGGGGCGCCTAAGCTGCACAGGTGTAGATGATAAAAGTTTTGTCAGGGAATCTTGGCAGCTGACGGAGCCTTTGAAGATCTTCTACTGAGTTCAGTTTCCCCAACATACAGATGAGCACAAAGGACATTCGAGAGGATCAGCCATCTAGTGCAAGGTTCTGTCTTTGAGAAACACTAAGCCACAAGGCAGTTTCTCAAACTTTGGGCAATCCCATGGCAACCTCACAATTTCTGCCACAGCTGGACTATTACTTACTGCATAACTTTCTTCAAAGCGACCCAGCTTCTCCAATTAACGAATTATCATGTTCATAAAAATAAAGGGTTGGTGTGTTTGTTGCTTTTCAAATATCCTTTGAAATAAATAGATTAAAAAACTGTGTCCACCTAAAATGATCTCCTGACCATCAACACTGCATCAGGGAAAGTGTCTACCTGGTGCTCGAGGAGATCTGGGTGTTCACCCTTGTCTCCCAGTAACTGCTGTTTGTAATTGAGCGAGTTTTGCAACCTCTCCTGCACTCAGTCGCTTATCTTTAAACCAGAGGGCTGGCCTAATGTCTAAGGGTCAGGCTCCAGCCTCTTGACTCCGGGGTCAGGGCTGGCCACCCTTACTCCACGTCTGCTCCCGCCAGCAGGGGGCCTCGTGTGTCCAGTTGTCCTTGTCACATCCTCTGTGTTGATTTTAAACTTTAGCTAAAAAATACAGCTCCAGGTTAAAACACAGGACCCCAATGAAATAGTGGTTTGAGAGTAAACAGGTGCCCTCTTTCCCAGCACTATTTGACAGGACCACGTTTATAGAAATTCCACGCTAAGGGTTTCATATTGGAAGGAAATAAGCAGAGATGCTGCCAAGTGTTCATGCCACGGCATAACAGTACTTATTATAGCAAAGAATGGTTAACAACATAAATGTCCAATGATAGGAAAAGGTTAAAATTAAATATCATTTTCGGGGCACCTGGATGGCTCAGTCAGTGAAGCATCTGCCTTCAGCTCAGGTCATGATCCTGGGATTGAGTCCCTCATGGGGCTCTCTGCTTAGCGGGGAGTCTGCTTCTCCCTCTCACTCTGCCTGCCCCTCCCCCTGCTTGTGTGCACGCGCGCGCGCTCTCTCTCTCTCTAATAAATAAATAAATAAAATCTTTAAAAAAATGTATAAATTAAAAAATTAAATATCATTTTTAAGACTGCCTCGTGGTGTGTGGACATGCTCCCAATAAGTGAGAAAAAAGGTATATGAGCAATCATTTAGAATGCAACAATTTTGCAAATACATACAGATGCAACAGAGTAAAAAACAAAGAAAAAAGCATATAAGGCACTAAAGGGTTAATTGTAATTGTTTCCGGGTGGTGGAATTATGAGGATTTTAATTCTCTTTTTTATATTCTCATGACATATTTTTCTTCCTTTATAATAAATATACTTTACTTTTAGTATCAAAAAACACAAAGCTGTAATTTTTAATAAAAGACTACACCTCTTTTTTGGCTCTGATCCTGTGGGAAATATGCAATCCCACTTAAAAAAAAAAAAAGAGAAGAGAAAAATATTTATTGAGAATATATTCTTAGTCCTGAGATACAGAAGAACATCTGTAATAACAATCTCCTGACACCTCCCTAAGCTCCATTTTCTGTTTTCTTTGTTAAAGAACTGCTGTTTTTAAAGACCTTTTAAAGACAAGCAGGCACCTGAGGCGAGCTGGACTTTTTTCCAAGGGATGCTCCCACCCCTCCCTCCCGCCTCCCTTTCTCCACATGGAGCGAGAAAGAGAACAGTGGGCCTGTCCGGGGACGTTAAGGCTAAACAGAGCATTGTTTCTTAATTTTGAAAAAGTTTACTTCATTGGCTTTCAATTTAATTTTTTTTTTTTTAAGATTTTATTTATTCACTTGAGACAGAGAGAATGAGAGAGAGAGAGCACATGAGAGGGGGGAGGGTCAGAGGGAGAAGCAGACCCCCCACTGAGCAGGGAGCCCGATGCGGGACTCGATCCCGGGACTCCAGGATCATGACCTGAGCCAAAGGCAGTCGCTTAACCAACTGAGCCACCCAGGCGCCCCTCAATTTAATTTTTTAAAAATGCTTTATGTTTTCACAAATCAGTGGCACCTTAACTCGCCGAAAGTGTTCTTTCACCACACAGTGATACCTCACTGCTCAGTTATTTTTCAGAGAATCCCTTATGCATTCCTTATGCCTTCCCACTCTGGATAACCTTACCCCTACCAGGTGCCGGGTTGGAGGCTGTTCATTGTTACCTAACTACTTAAGTATGTTGCACAAGAACATTTAGCAAGCAGGGCAAACAATTTAACCTTTTGAAGAAGTGTTAACTGACCACAAAACACTATACACTGTATGTTTCTTAAATGATCAATGCTAGAAGAGAAAAACAAAAGCAGTCATTTGCCAGACTCAGACAAACTAAAAACATCGAGGTGGTTCTTTTTTTCACTTACATTCTGAAACAACAGACAAAAACCCCACCTAGAAATGATCTAGGTTCAGCAAACAGATACCTATACAAACATGAACAGAATGAGCTGGATTTTTATGTTCTGATGTGGAAAAATATCCTAGATATAAAGTGAAAATACGCTGGTGCAGAATACATACATAGTATGATTGCATACTACATAAAGTAAGGGCTAGATCGTGTGTATTTGTACACAAATACACATTTCTAAAAGGAAACACAAGGTCGTGTTCCCCTGTGAAGATTTGAACTGAGGCAGGGAAGGAGAGAGGGCTTTACTTTTCATTACATGTATTTCTGTCCTTTCTCCAATCCTTTTTTTTACCTTGCGCAGGCATTACTTCTAAATTTTTTTAAAAAGGAGGTTCAAAATGAGTTCTGTTTTGGAAAATAAAGGTCAACACCTTTGAGGAAAAAAAACCTCATCTTACTGTTGACTTTTTAAAAACATCTTTCTTGGGGCCCTGGTTGGCTCAGTCGGTAGAGCGTGAGACTCTTGATCTCGGATCTCCCGGTGGTGAGTTCAAGTCCCACATGGGTGTAGAAGTTAGTTTAAGAAAAATATTTTAACATCTTTTTTAGAAAAATTTAAAACAATAAAAAAAATAAAAACAGCTTTCTTAAGATATAATTTGCTTAACATAAAATTCATCCATTGTAAAGTACAGAGTTTGTTGACTGGATTTGGTGCTGAGTTCTAAGAATTTATATGGCATGAGAAACAGTCTTTCAGATAACTATGCACAATAGCTTTCCTAAGAAATCTCTGGGGTATCAAAGATCTAAGCCAATTTTGTGATTGCAACGAGCACAAATAGCGGGCCTTCAGATTATGGGAGAAAGGGTGGATCCAGAAAAATCCCAGAGTTCAACCAAAAAAAAAAAAAAAAAAACTAAAAAAAAGGAAGAGCAAACCCTTCAGGTCAAACTTCAGTTCTCCAGGTGGAAGGGCACGTGTTCCTAAGCGAGCAGCAGCGACTGGACCTGGACGTGCTTCTCAAACAAAGCCCAGCAGCTCATTTTAAACTCTGAACTTCGACCTGCCCTAACTCTCGAGTCTTTCCCCCCAGTAACCTGCCCAAAGCTGCCCCCGGAGGCTGGAGCTTTCGGGGCGCAACTGCTCGGCTGCCTGAGGTCTCTCCCCTGGGCGGCGGGAGGGGGATGCCGCGTCCGCATCCCTGGTCCTGCATCCGGGAACCCGCATCCCGCCCGGGACCCGCGCCCCGGCCCCGCCGCATCCCGGGGCCCCGCCTTCCCCAGATCCGCACCCCCGCCCGCAAACCCCGGCCCCGGCGACGGCGCACGCCACCCCTCGGGGCCCGGCTCCCACCTGTGCCCCGAAGCATGTTGTCTCGGAGCAGGTCCCCGCTGGAGAGGTGCTTCAGCGCGAAGTGCCTGGTGATGCGCGACGACACGGTGCCCTTGCCCGAGCCCGGCGCCCCCATGATCACCGCGCGCACCAGCCGCGCGGACGCCCCCATGGCCGGAGGGAGCCGCCGGGCGGCGCGCGCTCCCCGCGGGTGGGCTCGGGGCTGGCCGGCGGGC
>NW_023270615.1:14825014-14963376 GCF_011800145.1 Mirounga leonina
GGCGCTCCCTCGTGCCGCCCCCAAGCCCTGCGCCCCCCTCGCCGCCAATCCCGGGTCCCCACACTGTCCCCTCCTCCGCCTGTGCTGCTGGGCCCCCGCTCCTCCTCCGGTTTGTGAGGTTCGTTTGTACTTGTGTCCCATCACAGCGGGTGCCTATGACCCTTTGCTCCTCTTGTCACAGGAGGGGACACCCAGCTGAAATGCAGTGAGCTGCCCCAAGTCACATCGATGCGGGGGCGCCCCCCACCGCCCACGATCACACGTTCGGGTTCTGAAGTAGCTGTTGCCTTTTTTTTTTTTAAGACTTTATTTTTTCGACAGAGAGAGAGACGGCGAGAGAGGGGACACAAGCAGGGGGAGCGGGAGAGGGGGAAGCAGGCTTCCCGCCGAGCAGGGAGCCCGATGTGGGACTCGATCCCAGGACCCTGGGATCATGACCTGAGTCGAAGGCAGACGCTTAACGACTGAGCCACCCAGGCGCCCCAGGGCACCAGTTAAATTTTATTTTTTAATTTTTTTTATTTTTTAAGATTTTATTTATTTGACAGAGAGAGACTGCGAGAGAGGGGACACAAGCAGGGGGAGTGGGAGAGGGGGAAGCAGGCCTCCCGCCGAGCAGGGAGCCCGATGCGGGGCTCGATCCCAGGTTCATGACCTGAGCCGAAGGCAGACGCTTAAGGACTGAGCCACCCAGGTGCCCCAGGGCACCAGTTAAATTTTATTTTATTTTTTTTATTTTTTAAGATTTTATTTATTTGACAGAGAGAGAGACGGCGAGAGAGGGGACACAAGCAGGGGGAGTGGGAGAGGGAGAAGCTGGCTTCCCGCCGAGCAGGGAGCCCGATGCGGGGCTCGATCCCAGGACCCTGGGATCATGACCTGAGCTGAAGGCAGACGCTTAACGACTGAGCCACCCAGGCGCCCCAGGGCACCAGTTAAATTTTATTTTATTTTTTTTATTTTTTAAGATTTTATTTATTTATTTGACAGAGAGAGACACAGCGAGAGAGGGAACACAAGCAGGGGGAGCAGGAGAGGGAGAAGCAGGCTTCCCATGGAGCAGGGAGCCCGATGCGGGGCTCGATCCCGGGACTCCAGGATCATGACCTGAGCCGAAGGCAGACGCTTAACGACTGAGCCACTCAGGCGCCCCTATTAATATTTTTAAAGATTTTATTTATTTATTAAATGAGAGAGAGCACATGGGAGTGCATAGGGGCAGATGGAGAGGGAGAAGCAGACTCCCCTCTGAGCAGGGAGCCCGATGCGGGGCTCGATCCCAGGACCCTGGGATCATGACCCGAGCCGAAGGCAGACGCTTAAGGACTGAGCCACCCAGGGGCCCCGTAGCGGTTGCTTCTACTCCGGCCGAGTCCAGAAGCGCTGGCTCCTGCACACCTGCATTGTTTGCTTTCGGCCGCGCACTGATGCCATAAATACTTACTCACGCTCAGTGCGCTCCCCCGACTCTGAGGAGCCTCAGGAACGCGGCGTGGAACAAGACAAAAATGTCTGTTCCCTGAAGTTTAAAGTTCAGTGGTGGACGCAGACCATCGCAAGGAAACAAATAAATGAACAAGATAATTTGAGGTAGTGCTATGAACAGAATAAAATAGCATGTGTGGAAGTGTGGAGGGAGGCTGTTTTAGATCAGGTGGTCAGTGCTTGACGAACCTTTACTTTGAAGAAATGGCATTTGCTATGAGCATCGAATTAGGAGATAGAGGGAGACGGGCACAGCCTAGGAGGAAGCCTTAAAACTGAATGGTCAAATGTCCCAGGAATAGAACCACAACGCAGACATTTTTAAAAATTTATTATTATTATTATTATTTTAAAGATTTATTTATTTGAGAGAGCGAGAAAGTACATGAGAGAGGGGAGGGTTAGAGGGAGAAGCAGGCTCCTTGCCGGGCAGGGAGCCCGATGTGGGACTCGATCCAGGGACTCCAGGATCATGACCTGAGCCAAAGGCAGTCGCTCAACCAACTGAGCCACCCAGGCGCCCTATTATTATTATTTTTTTTTTAGTAATCTCTACACCCAACGTGGGGCTTGAACTCACGACCCTGAGATCAAGACTTACATGCTCTTTTGACTGAGGCAGCAGGGCGCCCCAAGACAGACATCTGAGTACGTATTTCATCTGTGAAATGGGCATGGAAGATTAGTATGGGTTGTAAATATAATGTGTGTAAAGTACAATACCAGCTACAGGGTGAGTATCTGAGCTGGGTGACTGGATGGGGGGATTTAATGGGTAGAAGGTGGTGTACTTATTTAATAGTTCAATAGCTTGGGGTCGCCTGGGTGGCTCAGTCGGTTGAGCATCTGCCTTGGGCTCAGGTCATGATCTCAGGGTCCTGGGATCAAGTCCCAAGTTGGGCTCCCTGCTCAGCAGGGAGTCTGCTCCCTGCCCCCTCGTGCTCACTTGCGTGCTCTCTCTCTCTCAAATAAGTCAGTATCTATTAAAAAAAAAAAAAAGAAATTTAATGGCTTGTAATATGATTAAGAAAGAATGAAAACAAATGAATTAAACATTCAGTTCCTGTGGTTAGAAAAAGGACATGAAAATAACCCACGGAAATCAAAGGAGGGGATTAGGTAAAGAAAAAGAACATGCATGAAAGGATTGGAAAATTTACGAAACAGAACTAACAAAAGACGGGAAAAGTCTGGGCAGGTACAAGTTATGAAACACTAGGAAACCTGAAAGTGTAGAGCAAAGGCGTCTATTCCCCAAAGCTGGGGACATGTGAGCTTTTAGCCGCAAAAGAGCCCCGAAAGAAAATCCTGGGGGAATTTGCCTTAGAAAAAAAAGCATTTAGACAAAAGAGCTGAGGAATTATCCTGTCATTGGGGAGGAAAAGCTGAGTGTTGTGGTCACATCAATAGGCCCAGCAAAGCTGCCAACTAACTGCAGCTTTGCTCAAGTGTGTTGATTACAAATGAGTAAGTAACTGCCACACTGGGAAATCTCCTGGCAGCTGGACCGGGCACAGTAATCCATACGTAGGCATCCAGGGGGCCAGTTCCCTGGCTCCAGTAGCAAAGACATGGAGCTCATACTGCTACATCAGAAGCTGTAAGTCGAGAAGAGATTTAAGAAGGGCTTGTATGCCGGGGCTTGCCCTCTAGGAATCCTGCTGAAGCCAGGCCTGAAGAAGCCCGAGATAGACCAGTGTGGAGAGAGACCGCCTGGCCCTGTCACTCCAGCCGGTCCAGCCGAGCTGCTCCCTGTGGCCGCATGAGTGAACCCGGGGGTAGGTGGACTCGAGAGTGGACAGAAAGTTTTTCCCCTCAGCTACGAGAACAGAATTGTCATTAACTGAGCTTGGGAAGACTGTAAGGGAAACTGGTCTGGGGGGAGAATATCAGAATTGTTTTGGGATAAGTTAAATTGGAGACGCCTTGGAGACATCCATTGGGAGTTGATAAGGAAGCGATTAGAGGTAGAGGTACACATTTTGAGGACGTGGTGCAGGTCCAGGCTGGAGATACAGAATTTGAAAGTCCTCAGTTAAATTCTCAAGATAGTATAAACTCACTAAGGGAGTGAGTTTAGATGAGAGAAGAGGTCTGAAATCTGAGTTCTGGGGCGCTCCACCATTTGGAGTCTGAGGAGGAAACACTGAAGGAGTGTGAGGAGGAGAGGGGTCAGCCAAATGTGTTTCACGGAGGGAGTGCTTACAGGAGTCCAATTCCGCTGATAGGTACGACTGAGAACGGACTGAAAATGACTTCTAATTGTACAAAACAAAACCCCTATGAAATAGAATATTTTTTAATTTACAGTATATAGCTGAAAAAATCTGGAAATGGTTTTGTTCCAAATTCCCATAGCTATTCAGCATCAGAATTAGTGATTTCCAGAAGTGCTAGATGAAGTTTACAAAATGCTTTCTCTGCGAGGAAACACCTGGGAGTAGAATTCAAATTACCGAGAACAAGGACATCGGGGGAAAAGAAAGAGAAGGTCCCCACTAAAGTGGGGGTACAGGCCAGAGGAGTCACAAGTCAGAAAATACAAGGCCGTATTTTTTTTAACACTTGGCAAAAGCAACAGAAGAAGGAGCCTTAGAATTAAGACAATTTTATTATAACGCTCACTTGGAAGATTAAATAAGCAAGAATATTTGGGAAAGCCCTGAGAAAGAAGAAAATGAAGAGAGGCTAGCCCTACCAGTTATTAAAACATTATAAGGCCTGGATAATAAGATTTAGGTACTGGGACCTGAATACATAGATCAATAAAATAAAGTAGAAAAATCCAAAAACAGGGGCGCCTGGGTGGCTCAGTCGGTTAAGCGTGTGCCTTCGGCTCGGGTCATAATCCCAGGGTCCTGGGATCAAGTTCCATATCGGGCTCCCTGCTTAGTGGGGAGCCTGCTTCTCCCTCTGAAATTTGCATTATCCAAAACAACAGCAACAATAAAATTTTTTTGCATAGCAAAACACATCATAAGCAAAACAAAAAGACAAGTTAAAAACTGGGAAAAAATATTTCCAACTTATAGAAGATTCATGTCCAATGGTTGTGTCCTGGAGGGCACGGAGGACTTCCTGATTCATAGGGCTTGCCAATTACCATGGTCTAAATATTCCCACCAAAACAGATTTTAAATTCCCGAAATGCACTCAACTGTACTGATATGGCATCTACTGGGTCATAGAATTCCTGACGATTTAACACTTGTAAGCTGCCACTAGCCACCTCCAGCCCCTCACTCTAAATATCCCTAATATATGAAGGGCTTAAAAAGATGGAGAAGAAAAGGAAAACCATCCCCTTGTGGGAAATAGGCAAGAGATATAAACACACATTCACAAAAAAAAAAATAAATGAAAATATAGGACCTTTAAATATATGAAAAAATGTACAATCATACTTGTAACAAAAGAAAGCAAATTAAAACTACAGTGAGATACTATTTCTCAACTATCAGATTGGCAAAAATCTAAAAGGTTGACAGCAAAATGTGTTGACAAAGTAGTCAGGAAACAAACACTTTTATTTTTTGCTGGTGGAAATGCAAAAATGGTCTAATCCAAGGGGAGAGAAATTGGGCAATATCTAGCAAAATTGCATATACATTTACCTGTCCATCCAGAAATCCCACTTCTAGGAATCAAGCCAAAAAATACACTGACAAAAATACAAAAAGACAAATACATAAGGTTACTCAAGGTAACCAATGTTACTATTTGTAATACCAAGAGCCTGGAAACAACCGAATGTCCATCCATAACAGAATGATTTCATAAACTAGGACCCATTCACATACTGGAATACTACACAGCTCTAAAAACAAATAAGAAATATCTCTATACACTGCTATGACATGATCCCCAGTGAAAAAAAGCAAGGTGGCAAAACTGAAGGTAATATATTACCATTTAACTAGAGGGGCAAGAGGAGGTGAGTATACCTTATATTTTTCAAAGAATAGATAAGGGTTGCCTGGCTGGCTCAGTCAGTACAACATGCGACTCTTGGTCTCAGGGTCATGAGTTCGAGTCCTACCTTGGTCATTGAGATTACTTTTTTTAAAAAAGGAAATAGAAAGATAAAAACAAAGTTAAAAGAACAATTGAAGGGACGCCTGGATGGCTCAGTGGATTAAGCGTCTGCTTTCGGATCTGGTCATGATCCCAGGGTCCTGGGATTGAGTCCCACATTGGGCTCCTTGCTCAGCCGGGAGCCTGCTTCTCCCTCTGCACCCCCCCCCCCCCCCCCGCTCATGCGCGCGCGTGCTCTCTCTCTCTCTCTCTTACAAATAAGTTAAAAACAAAAAACAAAAAACACACCCTAGGCGCGCCTGGGTGGCTCAGTTGTTTAAACATCTGACTCTTGATCTCACCTCAGATATTGATGTCAGCTTAGGTCTCTTTCTTTCTCTTTCTTTCTTTCTTTCTTTCTTTCTTTCTTTCTTTCTTTCTTTCTTTCTTTCTTTTCTTTCTTCTATTTTTTTTTTTTTTAAGATTTATTTATTTCAGGGCACCTGGGTGGCTCAGATGGTTGAGCGTCTGCCTTCAGCTCGGGTCATGATCCCGGAGTCCTGGGATCGAGTCCCGCATCGGGCTCCCCGCTCTGCGGGAAGTCTGCTTCTCCCTCTGCCTCTCTCTCTCTCTCTCTCATGAATAAATAAATAAAATCTTAAAAAAATATATTTATTTCAGAGAGAATGAGAGAGTACAAGTGGGAAGGACAGAGGGAGAGGGAGAGAGAATCTCAAGCCAACTCCGCCCTGAGCATGGAGCCCCACTCCAGGCTCTAACCGATGACCCTCAGATCACCACCTGTCAGCTCAGGTCTTGATTTCAGGGTTGTGAGTTCAAGTCCTGCATTGGGCTCCATGCTAGGCATGGAGCCTACTTAAAACAAAACAAAACAAAACACCTATTACCTCTAGGGGGAAGGGGAATGGGGCAGAGAGACAGAGAAGGAGATCAGACTTCTCTCTCTTTTTTTTAAGAGTTTATTTATTTGAGAGAGAGCGAGCACACGAGCAGGGGGAGGGGCAGAGGGAGAAGCAGATTCCCGGCTGAGCAGGGAACCCGATGTGGGGCTCCATCTCACAACCCCAAGATCACCCCCCTGAGCCAAAATCAAGAGTTGGATGCTTAACCAATGAGCCACCCAGGCACCCCAAGACATAATTTTTAAAAATGTTTTCAGAAGCAAGCCCTAAAAGTCAAAGGCAAAACGAAACAAATGAACTTGGTTGTGTAATGACCTTGTTCTGTCTATTTTTATAAATCACTGCTGCTCTTCGAATAGCTTGCAGACATATGAGTAGCCTCCTTTGGTACTGAGGTAACCCATGTTCTGAAGTTTTCTCTCGGGATTTTCCATACTATCTCACATATCTAACTTTGGCATTCCTTCCAGGTGACAAATACCATAACCTTGGCCAATTTCCTTGCCTATGTTCTCACCTGAGGCATCACCTGTCCTTTGAGACAAAACTAGTCCCATCATAGCACCAACTCCTTTCAGAAATGAGATACTGTGTTATTCTCCTAATAATGCCCCTTCATTTCCAAAGCTGTGGTCCATCCAGGGCATGTCTGTCCCAGGACCAAGGGATAAGGTAATCATACACCCTTGAGGGTAATCCTCCTCCTTGAAATTCAAGAGGTTCTTGGATCCCAGGATTTGGAGTTGTAGGTAGTTAAATTTGACTCTTACAAGCTGAGGGACCTTGAACAAAATAATTAACTTCTCTTAGCTTCAGTAGCCTCATTTATGAAACAGGGGGGAGGATAACACCAATCTTATGGGGTCATTGTGAGATTTAAATAAGGTGATGTATGTAAAATGTCAGGCATATACTCCGTGCTCCTTCTCTTCCCCTCCCTCTGCTTCCCTCCTCTTTTCTTCTTTCCCACCTTCTTTTCATTCAGTCTTTCTTTCCATCTCCATCCTTCATTAAACAAAATGAATTAGATTAGGAAACTTTTTTTTTAAGATTTTTAAAAATTTATTTATTTGACAGAGAGATAGCACAAGTAGGTAGAGCGGCAGGCAGAGGGAAAGGGAGAAGCAGGCTCTCCGCTGAGCAGGGAGCCTGATGTGGGGCTCGATCCCAGGACCCTGGGATCATGACCTGAGCTGAAGGCAGCCGCTTAACCGACTGAGCCACCCAGGAGCCCCGAAACTTTTTTTTTAAAGATTTTATTTATTTATTTGACAGAGACACAACGAGAGAAGGAACTCAAGCAGGAGGAGTGGGAGAGGAAGAAGCAGGCTTCCCGCTGAGCAAGGAGCCTGATTCGGGGCTTGATCCCAGGACCCTGGGATCATGAGCTGAGCCGAAGGCAGACGCCCTGGGATCATAACCTGAGCCAAAGGCAGACGCTTAACGACTGAGCCACCCAGGCGCCCCTAGATTAGGAAAGTTAAGGATCTTTTCAAGCCCTGAGATCCTTAGAAACATTGATGGAGTACAATGCCATTTAGATGGGGGCTTGGCTGCTAAGGATTAGAAATTCAAAGATGGGCATAGTAGGAATGTGGGTTTAGAGGTCAATAGCGATTTTAACTGAAGAGGAGTTTAGGATCTAAGAAAACACAGGGGAAAGGGCTCCTTGGTGGAACTATTTTAAGGTCTCAGTAATATTAGAAATTCTGATGATTTGTGCAAGGGAGGAGAGGAAATAGGGAAGCAAGTGAAGGAGGTAGGGAAAAAGAAAAATTGAAAAGTAAGGAGGTGGGGCGCCTGGGTGGCGGCTCAGTTGTTAAGCATCTGTCTTCAGCTCAGGTCATGGTTCCAGGGTCCTGGGATCGAGCCCTACATCGGGCTCCCTGCTCAGCGGGAAGCCTGCTTCTCCCTCTCCCACTCCCCCTGCTTGTGTTCCCTCTCTCTCTCTGTCAAATAAATAAATAAAATCTTTAAAATAAAATAAAATAAAATAGAAAAGTAAGGAAGAGGTTAAAATAAAGTCAGATCACAGCAGGTGTTGGTGAAGAGGTGGAGAAACGGGAATTCTCATGCACTGCTGGTGGAAGTATAAAATGATGCAGTAATTTCAGAAAACAATCTGGCAATTTCTCATTAAACATCCAGTTACCATATGACCCAGTTCCACTCCTAGGTATATAATTAAGGGAACTGAAAGCTTATGTCTGCAAAAACTTGTATATGAGTGTTTATGGCAACATTGTTCATAATAGCCAGAAGGTAGAAACAACTCAAACCTCCTTCACCAGATGAATGGATAAATAAAATGAAGTATATTCATACAATGGAATTTCATTTTCCCAAAGACCTACAGATGGCAAACAGGTAGGTACATGAAAAGACGCTCAACAGCATTAATCATCAGGGGAATGCAAATCAAAACCACAATGAGATATCTCGCACCTGTCAGAATGGCTATAAGATGCTGGCGAAAGACCAGAAATAACAAACATTGGCAAGGAGGTGTAGAAAAGAGAACCCTTGTGCCCCATTGGTGGGAATGTCAATGCACCCACTATGAAAAACACTGTGCACTATGGAGGTTTCTCACAATATTAAAACTAGAACTACCATATGATCTAGCAACTCCACATTTGGGTTTTTGTCAGAAGAAAACAAAAACACTAAATTTGAAAAGTTATACGCTCATATTCATTGCAGTATTAGTTACAGTAGCCAGGATGTAGAAACCACCTAAGCATCCACAGATGGACAAATGGATAAAGAAATTGTGGTATATGCAATGGAATGTTATTCAGCCATAAAAAGAATGAATTCTTGCCATTTGCTACAGCACAGATGGATCTTGAGGGCATTATGCTAAGTGAAATCAAATACCGTATGATCTCTCTTCTATGTGGAATTTCAAACAACAGCAACAACAAAAAGCCAGGCTCATGGATACAGAGAACAGATTGGTGGTGGTTGCCAGAGGCAGGGATGGAGAGTGGGAGAAATGAGAGGAAAGGGGTCAAAAGATGAAGAAGAAGGAGGAGGAGGAGGAGGAGGAGGAGGAGGAGGAGGAGAAGGAGGAGGAGGAGGAGGAGAAGGAGAGGGAGGAGGAGGAGGAGGAGAAGAAGAAGAAAGAAAGAAGAAAGAAGAAAAGAAAGTTGCCTTCCTGATTAAAGAACAAAACCCCAAACAAACAAACAAACAAAAAAACCCTTTAAAGTGGGAAGCACTGGTCAACTCAAGTGTGGTCCATCCATATAATGAAATGCTATGTAATGGCATTCAGGAGGGAGGACAAAAACAGAAAGAGGAAGGATTTTTTTTTTTAAAGATTTTATTTATTTAGGGGTGCCTGGGTGGCTCAGTCAGTTAAGTGTCTACCTTCGGCTCTGGTCATGATCCCAGGGTCCTGGGATCGAGCCCCACATGGACTCCCTACTCAGCGGGGAGCCTGCTTCTCCCTCTCCCACTGCCCCTGCTTGTGCTCTCTCTCTCTCTGTCAAATAGATGAATAAAGCTTTAAAAAAAAAAGATTTTATTTATTTATTTATCTATCTATTTTGAGAGAAAGAGTTGGGGGGGGCAGAGAGGGAGGGAGAAGAAAAGGGAAAGAATCTCAAGCAGACTCCGTGCTGAGCTCAGAGCCTATCTCATGACCCTGAGATCATGACCTGAGCCAAAACCAAGAGTTGGATGCTCAACCGACTGAGCCACCCAGGTGCCCTGAGGAAGGCTTTTTGTACTGATGCTAAATGTTTTCCAAGATGTAAACAAAAATTAATTTATTGATTAAACAATAAAATATGATCTATTGGGGTGATACATCTCTAAGACATTAATGTAATACCTATGCATGTAGACATGTGGGGAAGTGTTAAAATGAGAACATTTAGGGGGCGCCTGGGTGGCTCAGTTGGTTAAGCATCTGCCTCCGGCTCAGGGTCCTGGGATCGAGTCCGGAGAAGCTTGCTTATCCCTCTGCCGCTCCCCCTGCTCGTGCTCTCTCTCTCTCAAATAAATAAATAAATAAATAAATAAATAAATAAATAGTCTTTTTAAAAAAAAGAGCGAAAATTCTAAGGAAATCTACAAGAAAGCTATTAGAATTAATGAGTTCCAGGTGCAAGATTCAGGATCAAACACAGAGAAACAATGGGATTTCTATGCACTGGCAACAGACAATTACAAATAAACAGTTTTTAAAGTGCCCTTTGTGGTAATATTAAAATAAAAAAATATTTAGGGGTAATTGTAACAAATTGAGTGCAAAGACTGAATACTGAAAACTACAAAATATTTCCAAGAAAAATTATAGAGACCTAAAAAAATGGTTAGACATACCGTGTTTATGCATAAAACACTCAATATTGGGGTGCCTGGGTGGGTCAGTCAGTTAAGTGTCTGCCTTCCGCTCAGGTCACGATTCCAGGTCCTGGGGTCGAGCCCTGCATCGGGCTCCCTGCTCGGCGGGAAGCCTGCTTCTCCCTCTCCCACTCTCCCTGCTTGTGTTCCGCCTCTCGCTGTGTCTCTCTCTGTCAAATAAATAAACAAAA
Source organism: Mirounga leonina (assembly GCF_011800145.1). Classification (NCBI taxonomy): domain Eukaryota; kingdom Metazoa; phylum Chordata; class Mammalia; order Carnivora; family Phocidae; genus Mirounga; species Mirounga leonina. The sequence continues at coordinate 14,835,984 of NW_023270615.1, forward strand.
TCTTTAAAACAAAACAAAACAAAATTCAAATTCCCTTTTGAAAAAAAATCTTAAAAAATAAAAATAAATTAAAAAAAAAAAAAAAAAGCCCGCCAGGTAACAACAAATATTGACAAGGATGTAAGGCTACATTTCTCATACATTGCTGATGACAACACAAAATGATACAGCTATTCTGGAAAACAGTTTGGCAATTTCTTGTAAAGTTAAATGCATGTCTACCATAAAACCAAGCAATCTCTCCTAGGTATTTACTCAAGAGAAATGTAGACATATATCCTGCGTTGGTCTGTTCCAGTTGCCATAACAAAATGCCATAATTTGAGCAGCTTCAATTTTTATTTTCTGCCAGCTCTGGAGGCCGGAAGTCCAAGATCAAGGTGTCATCGGGATCGGTGTCTGGTCAGAGCTCTCTTCTGGGCTTGCACATGGTGCTTTTTTTTTTTTTTTTTAAGATTTTATTTATTTATTTGAGAGAGAGAGCATGGGGGGGAGGGCAGAGGGGGAGGCAGAAGCAGACTCCCTGCTGAGCAGATGGCGGGCCTCCATCACGGGACCCTTGGAGATCATGACCTGAGTCACCCAGGTGCCCACATGGCCACTTTCTTACTCTGTCCTCACGTGGCCTCTTTTCTGTGTGTTGCCGTCTTAATGGGTGTCATGTGTTAATTTTTTTTTTCACTTTTCTGTTTCATTTGAAAAAAATGTAATGAACCTATATAATTTTTATCCCCCCAAATCTCATATTAAGAATAAAACAAATCCAGGGTCGCCTGGGTGGCTCGGTCGGTTAAGCGTCTGCCTTCAGCTCAGGTCATGATCTCGGGGTCCTGGCATCAAGTCCCGCATCAGGCTCCCTGCTCAGCAGAGAGTCAGCTTCTCCCTCTGCCTGCCGCTCCCCCTGCTTGTGCTTGCTCTCTCTCTCTGATAAATAAAATCTTAAATAAAAATAAATCCAATTTCACATAACATCACTTAAAAAAATGACAGTGGATTTTTCTCAGCCTGTTTTTTTCAGCTTTATTGAGGTACAATTGATAACATCGCGTTTTTATTATTCATATTGATTGATTTATTTTTTTTTGGTTTCAATTAGTATTTACAGAAAGTCGGGCCTGGTTTTAGGAATATAGCAGTGAACACAGCAAAGCTCCTCCGCTCACGGAGTCTTCCTTCTAGTGAGCAGGAGACGAGGATCTTAAAGATTGCTGCACAACGAATCAAGTAAATAATACTAATACTATAATAATAGCCATAAAACAAAGGAAAATTAAAATCTGTGGCCAATTCTTTTAAATATCAATCTCTCTCTTCTGTCAGTATTTGCAACCTCTGCCTCATGGGATATGCCCTAGAGCAGAACGAGCTGCAGAGTCGAAGAGCTGAGTCCTAGGCTGAGTCCTAGGTTCCACAGACCTGAGCGAATTCCTAACCTGCTGAGCCTTACTCTCCTCCCGGTAAAGGGTGATGGCCTAGTCTCAGAGCAGGCGGTGAGGCTCTTCCCGATGTGGGCGCCCTCCATCGTTTTGTAAAGGTCAGTCTGGGTGCACAAATAATCTCTTGGGGCAACTCTTTTTATTTGAAACTGAAGTTCTCTTCCTTTTTATCTCCCCCAACCCCCGACCTTTGCCTCAAGATTCCACAGACCGCTAACGAACATGTTAGCGCATTACCATCATGTAGCCAATAACTTTAAAAAAATTAATTACTCAGATCAGTCCCAGCAAATAAAACCGCGGTGCCTTGGGGCCCCGTGAGGAGTTGCGCGTCCTGTTTCCAGAACAACCTGGTCCTAGGCTCTTGGTGCTTAAAGCAAAGACAAAACAAACCCTGTTCAGAAAGGAAAGACAAGGCAAGCAGTCTTTGCAGTTTTGCCCTGGGCTTGTAGTTAATTCACTGATGGAGAACAGCACAGAATATGTGGGTGAGCGGGCGAGGCATACTGATTTCTCAGCAAGCACTAACTGATGAGCAAAAAAAAAAAAAAAAAAAAAAAAAGCCACACGGGAGAAGATGAGCTCTGAGGGACCCTAACGCGTCCTACAGCTGTCACGAGTTCCCTCCGGGAAAGGCGCACCGCGCGGCACGGAGCCCGGCTGCGGGTACGAAATGATCGCTGCTCAGGTGGGGGATTCGGCTGTGACGGTCCTGTGCCCCGACTGAGGTCAAAGCGGGGGAGGGAGAGTGAGGGGTACAGGTTAAACCGGCAGGAAAGTCTTGGGCGCCTGGGTGGCTCAGTCGGTTGGGCGACTGCCTTCGGCTCAGGTCGTGATCCTGGAGTCCCGGGATCGAGTCCCGCATCGGGCTCCCTGCTCGGCGGGGAGTCTGCTTCTCCCTCTGACCCTCCCCCTCTCATGCTCTCTGTCTCTCATTCTCTCTCTCAAATAAATAAATAAAATCTTTAAAGAAAAAAAAAAAACCGGGAGGAAAGTCTTAAAGCAACGGATGGAGGGAACCTCAAGTAGCAGAAAACCGGGAGATGCCCGAGCCTCAGACTCCTTCCGGGGAATAAGGCTGCGCCTCGTTGTGCTGTAGTTCCTGAGACGCACAGAAGGAGGTGCTGTTCCTGTGTATTCTTCCTTCTCCCCCCACCCCAGCCCCCCATGAAGCTCCAGGTGATAGGACTTACCCTTTGGATTTCAGTTTACAGTTTTTTTTTTTTTTTTAAATACGTACATTTTGCTTTACTTTTTAAAAGATTTTTAAAATTTATTTGAGAGAGAGCGCGCACGGGGGTGGAGGGGCAGAGGGAGAAGCAGACTCCCCGCTGAGCAGGGAACCGACCTGGGGCTCCATCCCGGGACCCCGAGATCATGACCTGGGCTGAAGGCTGATGCTTAACCGAATGCGCTGTCCAGGCACCCCTATTTTATTTTATTTTTTATTTTTTTAAAGATTTTATTTATTTATTTGCGAGAGAGAGAATGAAAGACAGAGAGCACGAGAGGGGAGAGGGTCAGAGGGAGAAGCAGACCCCCTGCCGAGCAGGGAGCCCGATGCGGGACTCGATCCCGGGACTCCAGGATCATGACCTGAGCCCAAGGCAGTCGCTTAACCAACTGAGCCACCCAGGCGCCCCTTATTTTATTTTTTAAAGTAATCTTCACCATCAATGTGGGGCTGGAAGTCATGACCGTGAGCTCAAGAGTCTCTCGCTCTACCAGCTGAACCAGCCAGGCACCCCTCACTTTACGGTTTTGAGAGCACTTTTCCATTTTATCCTTACAACAACTAGGGAAGGGTTGGAGGGCAGGTCCTATCGTCCCCATTTTACAGACAGAAAACTGAGAGGCAGCAGCTTAAGTGATATACTCCATATCAGCCAAGTAGGCAGCAGAGCAATTTTTTTGGACTCCTGACTCAGTGCTCTCGCCACACTGCTGTCTAAAGTTAAGCAGGGTTATCAGGTACAACTGAGGAATGGGAAAAGACCCCAGAACTCCCTGACCACTCCTGTGGGTCCTTTCCACACAGCGTATGGCCTTGGGAATGCTGCTGTTCTTAGGATGTTTGGAGGACAAGTTGGGGCCACTTATGTTGCAAGCGTATAATTAAATTTAGCTTTGTTGGGTCACTCTGTGGTCAGGGCCATGAGTTGAGCTTGGCCAAGGGGAAGGAAAGGTATAAGCAGAAGTGGTTTGGGCACCTGCCACTTTTCCGGCTCAGTACCTCTCTTCTCATGGACAGGAAGACACCCAAAGTCACCCCTCAGCAGCTACAAGTTGGAAAACCTCTATGATGATTGCTCTTAACAAAGGCTGAGGGTGGCTCAGTCAGTTAAGCATATGCCTTCGGCTCAGGTCATGATCTCAGGGTCCTGGGATCGAGTCCCGCGTCAGGGTCCCTGCTCAGCACGGACTCTGCTTGTCCCCATCTTTCTGCCTGTCTCCCCCACTCATGCACTCTCTCTCAAATAAATAAATAAATAAAATCTTAAACAAACAAAGGCTGAGAAAGCCTGGTGTACTGTCAGAGATCTAGGGTCCCGGGCAGCTCATGCTGCTAGTTCAAGATGCTTAGTAGGGAGACATCAGAGTCTTTGAATAAGTGTAAAAAAATTTGCCAGAAAATGTTTTCCTCCATCAGTGTATTCGCGGTTGTTGCAATAACGCTCTGTAACAATACTATTCGCATCTCAGTGACACACAGCAAACATTGATTTTCTTGCTCATAAGCCTGTGGGTTGACTGCCCCCCAACCCCCTAAACTGAGGCTGCAGGTCTAACCCAGGGCTGCTCTGTGGTCTTTGTCATTCCGGGCCCAGTGACCACCGAGGTTGTGACTGGTGAATGGCATACACACGAAAGAGCAAAGCAAATCTCACGAGCACATTTAAAGCCTCTGCTTAGGTCCCAGTGTCACTCACGCTGCATTGGCCAGAGCAGGCATGGATGCCGAACAGGGGAACGCACTCCGTGCTAGGGGGAGGTGCTGCGAAGTCATTTAGCAAAGGACATGGATGTACAATTCTAAACTTTTTTTTTTTTTAAAGATTTTATTTATTTATTTGACAGAGAGAGACACAGCGAGAGAGGGAACACAAGCAGGGGGAGTGGGAGAGGGAGAAGCAGGCTCCCCGCAGAGCAGGGAGCCCGATGTGGGGCTCGATCCCAGGACCCTGGGATCATGACCTGAGCTGAAGGCAGTCACAACCAACTGAGCCACCCAGGCGCCCTAAACTTTTTTTTTTTTTTTTAATTTTTTGAGAGAGAGACAGACAGAGAGAGTGCTGGGGATGAGGGGCAGAGGGAGAGAGAGAATCTTAACCAGGCTCCACACTCAGTGCGGAGCCCAACGTAGGGCTCAATCTCACGACTCCTGAGCCAAAATCAAGAGTCTGAGGCTTAACCGACTGAGCCACCCAGGCGCCCCTGGGTATACAGTTCTAAAGCAGAGTGCAGCATTGAGAGCAATGGCTCAGTGTACCCCAATTGGTTAGTAATCTGACAATAAATAATAACATCAGTTGAGTCTTACTATGTGCTAGGCACTTCTGTTAAATATCTTGCATGTGTTAATACATTTAACCATCAAAATTACCCTATGAGGTAGATACTATTATGGTACTATCTTACAGATGAAACACAGCCAAAGCACAGTGGGGTTAGGGAGGAATTAAGATCACACAGTAAATGGCAGAGGAGGACAGGGATAATTACACTATAAAGGAACACTATTCGTGTCCTCCCTCCCTTTTGTGTCTCTCCTATTCTTCCCGACCCTCCCCAACCCTGTCTCTGGCTCTGTGTACTTTGTCTTTGGAAATGATGCCATCTGGTCTTCCAAGCCAAACCCTTGGCATCATCCTTAGGTCTTCTTACTTGCCCCCTGCCCAGTGTATTGGTCCTTAGGTTCTACTGTTTGGACACCCTTAGCTCTTCCTGTGTCTGCTTCCTCCTCCTGGCCCCATGCCAGACCCTCCACGCAGAGACCCGCCACTTCTTGCCCGATGCGTCCCCTCCTTTAGTCCTGCACCCTTAGGCATTGCTCCCAGAGGGGCTTTCCTATAACGCAGGTCTGGCCTCATCATTCTCCTGCTTTGACAGTTTCCGCATTCCCCAGAGCTTTGAGGATAAAGTTAGATTTTAGTATCCCAGGTCCTTCCTTTCTGACTCTCAACCACGCTTGGCTCCAGCTTCCCACACAACCTGTGTGCAGTTTCACGCCCTCTTGCCTCTGTGGATGCCACACCCTTTGTCTGGATCCTCTGTCCCCCTCTTCATCTTGTCAACTTCTATTTGTCTGGAGTCTTACCTTCTGGGAAGTTTTTTCCAGTCTCTTCCCTGGTCTGATTAGATGTCCCTTCTCTGTGTCCCCAGCAGACTCTGTCTATACGTTGTGGCATTTACCAGATTACATTGTAAGAGTGGATTGCACTATCACTTCTCCATCTTTAGTTTTTCTCAAAATGTGATTCATGGACTCCCTGCTTCAGAATCACCCGGGAAGTTTGTTTAAAATATAGGCTCCCGGGACCTACCTTAGACCCACCAACTCAGAATTGTTGCAAGGCAAAGCCTATAGGAGTCTCCATTTGAAAGATTCCCCAAGGGGCGCCTGGGTGGCTCAATCAGTTAAGTGTCTGACTTTGGCTCAGGTCATGATCTCGGGGTCCCGGGATCGAGCCCCAAGTGGGGCTCCTGGCTCAGTGGGGAGTCTGTTTCTCCCTCTCCCTCCGCCCCTCCCCCTGCTCCTGCTCTCTCTCTCTCATAAAAAAATAAACAAACAAATATATATATTCCCCGAGATGATTCTGACTTGTGACAGGAGAGTGCCATGCTTTCATGCAGGTCTACCAGTGCTCTGCAATGAGTGAGTGCAATGGGCGGCACTGGTCCGGGGTGCCAGCAGATGGCGCTGTGTCAACGTAAATGCTTTCGTGTGAGTGGGAGGAGGAAGACGGGAAGTTTTGTTTTACTGGAATTCAAGCCTCAAATGCTGCGTAGTTGAATTTATTATTTTTTTTTTCCTGCTCAATTTGCCTATCATTGTCCCACTTGCATGAATAAATTGATTTCTGACGGGATGAGGACTTGGACAAGCAAAGGGGAAAGAGGCTGGTCACAGAGAAGATCTGAGCTGGCAATGCAGACGGAACGATATTTCTGATTACCCTCATTTCCATCCCCAATGATGGAAAGCTGCTCCTAGCGAGCACTGAGTGTTGTGAAATTACCCAAAGCATTCAAAAGAATATGCCATTTCAGCAAGAGGGTGGAGCCATCCTGTAATTTCTGGTAGTCCTTCCCGGTTTTCTTTATGGACTGTCACATACCTGTATGGTCAACCTTTTATTTTAAGTAGGCTCCACACCCAGCAAAGGCGCCCAGAGGGGCCTTGAACTCAGACCCTGAGATCAAGACCTGAGCTGAGATCAAGAGCCAGACGCTTAACCCACTGAGCCACCCAGGTGCCCCCATGGTTAACCTTTTCAAAATCGCTTCCCTCACAATCCAAAGTCTGAAAGCCTGAGTCTTCCTCCTGAGCTGAGTACTTCTTTCTCCTAAGGGACAGGGGCCCCACAGACAACCCTTCCTCCCCCTTCCAGCCTCCCTCTTGCCCCCCAGGGGCATCCATGTGCAAATAACTGATAGGGCTGGCATGGGGCCAGGGAAGACTATCAGGGAAGGCCAGAGCTAGGGGCTGAGCTGTTTTCCTTTGCAGTGAACCAGGGGTGGGGTTTGCTGCATTTTCAGCTCTAGGCAAACGAAGGAGAGTGGTGAGCACAAAGGGGCATAGTCTCAATCTTATTGGGAAGGCACCGTTTATTTATTTTTAATTTTAATTTTATTTTAATTAGTCTCCACGCCCAACGTGGGGCTTGAACTCACGGCCCTGAGATTAAGAGTCACCTGCTCTACCAACTGAGCCAGTCAGGTGCCCAGGGAAGGCACAATTTAAAGGCATCACACAAATTAAGGACAATAACTACCAAGTAGAAATAAGTACTGAGTTTTAAGTTCTGAACGACCCAGTATAAACTAGATGGAAGTGCTTCAGAGGAATGTGAGAAAATACAATTCACCTTTTCCTTTCTTTTCATTCTTTCAACAGTCAAGTTCAAAAGTCATTAAGTGGGAGGCCAAGCAAGGTTAGGACTTCATGGCCTGCTCCCGGTAACAACTGCAAGCAAGTGCATCCTCCCAGGCCCCCCACATGAGTCCGATGGTTCTCTTGATAAGGGGTTACCTCCACGGCTACCTCTAGATGGAGTCAGTGGCCCGGAGGCTGGGGAGCACCGAGCAGGCGTGTGTCAGGTGGCCAGTATTAATGTTCCTGTTTTTGTCTGATGTTCCCTCCTCCAGCCTGGGAAGAAGGGCTGCTCTGGGCATGAAGGAGCTGTCCCCTGGACAGAGAACCGGGCCTGCCCCACCCACAGGCAGCACCCGTGATCTCTGAGCAGACTGAACACTGGGCCTCAGAGAACACAGTTCACACATTCTGGGCAGCCTAAATGATAAGGCCAGCAGTCCTAGCAGTAATGTCTCTCTCCAGGAAGTTAAGGGCCTCACCCTGATGGCTGGGGTGAGAGCAGCCAGCCAGGAGCAGGTTCCGCAGGCCACACAACCCGTGTTACTGCCAGGGAGGCAGATCTGGTTCAGCTTGTCCAGGGAGGTCTGCCTGGAGGGGGCAGGGAGCCATCCAGCCGGAAGTCCTGCACCCATGGGACAGGCTTTGGCCCATAAGGCTGAACTAGACAGGATGCCAGGACTCAGTCCCAGGATGGCCGTGACCAGACTTTGCCTTTCTCTGCTTGTAGCAGGTGGAGCACCCCCTCCAGATCAGAGAGAGGCAGATCTACGTTCTCCTGATTGACAGGAAATTGTGGGGGGCAATGCTTCCTCTTGGAAGGGGTCCCAGCCTTGGAAGGATGGGAGGGAGGAGATCCCCTTCTTTCTATTCCACAGATAGTCTAAAGAAGGTGCCACTGCTCGATGGGGGAGTCTTCAGAAAAAGTGCCCTTCTCTCTGTCTCTCCTGCTCAAGCCCCAGGGGAGAGGGGGTAGTTAGGAGCAGGTGCTGCTGGGGGAGAATTGTGGCTAGACTCTTCCTCCCCGGAGGCTGTAGAATATGACTCAACAGACCAAAGTCAAAGCTGTTCTGGGAAGGATCTCCAGCTGGGATGATGACTGTTTGACCACTGGCTGCCCAAAGCATCTGATTCTCTCTGGGACAGCTGGGTTTAAGGTCATGGGAGCCTGCTCTCCGGTGGCTGTTACTACGGTGATTCCAGGGCTGGTTGCTCTTCCTTCTTAGATGGTTGGTTAGGTCCACCATGGGACTTTTGCTTTCAATTCCCAGATCTACTTTTGTCTCATATTCCTCATTTCAGAACTGGAACTTACCATCTACCCAATTGTTTAAACCAGAAAGCTGGATGTGATCTTCGATTCAGCCCTCCCCCTTCCCCTTTGTGTCTCCTCTCTTCACCGCCACCACGATAATCCAAACCATCATCATCGGCTGCCCAACAGGAGCCTCTTTATTGATCTCCCCATTTCCTCTTTCACCGCCCCCACCCCCACCAATCTACACATCTCCCAGCAGCCAGTAACCATCCCCCCACCGTGGTTCTTGGGCACAGCACCGAGGTCATTTCCTTCAGGCACTTGGCACAAGTCATACGTTTATTGTGTTGTTCACTTTGTTATCTGTCTCCCCCACTAGACTATGGCACCGTGGGGCAGGGGAGCTGCTCAGTGCATCATTGTATCCTTCCTACCAGCACGGTGCCTGGCACAGAGTAGATAATAATTTTTAGATGAGTGGCATTAGGCCAAAGAGCTTAGATTTGCAAGGAGGAGTTTCACACATTCTGGAAAAAGGACTGATAAAGCATAAAGACACGTTAGAACATTAAAGGGAATGATGGAGGCAGCTGGATGGACATCAATGGATCTTCCTTACTAACAGCCTGCCAGTTGATGGGGCCTAAGGTAACGGGATAAAATGCAAGAGGAAAGGATGGAATCCTAGAGAGAGTTTAAAGGAGGAATTCCTATCTTCCAAAATATGTTGGGAAGGAGAGAGTCACTGATGTTGTAAGGTTGGTGAGCCAGAAAAATAGCGTTACTTCATCTCTTTGAAAACAGAATAGCATGACTAGGGAAAACCTCAGTTTTTAGGCATGTTGAGTTTGAAATGACTCTAAATATTTCCTGTGGGCCACGGGAGAACAGCCACACTCTGTCGACTTCTTTGAAAAGCCTCTTTGACAACGTGGTCAGCCATGACATAGTCATCAGGTTTATGATTCTTGATTTCCTTGCACAGAAAGTCAAGGAATTGAAATAAATTCTATAGTTCTAGCAGAAAGAGAGTTAAAGCTTCAAAATTCTAAGCCCTGTTACATATTAAGGACACAGCCAAATAGTTTTGAGCCATAATTTCGTTACATCAGACATGACCACTAATAGGTTTGCCATTATCTATTGAATATGCAATGATTTCATTGTATGAGTACCTGTCATAACTAATTAACTGCGTGTAATGTATGTTTTTCCGTGTTTTCCAAATTTTCTATGACAGCCTGTGTTATTTTTATAAATCAGGAAAAATATGGGATACTTTTTTTAAACAAAAATATAAAGACTCACTGTGTCAATTTCTGAATGAATAGCTTTGGGGTAACCACTTGCCTTTACACACCAAACATATGTAAGCACAGAAGTTACTAAATGTTCCCAGAAATCACTAGAAATTTCCCTCCAGGAAGTACACACATGTTGATGTTTCTTGGAATTCTCTGCAGCTGGTTTCCCTTCTCTGGTTTCAGACTGCTTGGTCCCAAAAATCTCTGGGCTGGAATTATACAGTAAGTCCATTGTTCCAATAATTCCCCTTGAAGCCAAAATTCAGGGATTTGTCCCTTTTTTGTAATTATAGTCCCAAACCTAACTATTAGCTATTCTTCTTGATGTCGTTTTGATCTCTTGGAGGATTTTCACATCAAAAGTGTCTTTTAGGGGTTTGTTTTATTGTGGTAGGGCTTCCATTAGAGGAGCAAACCAGCTTGGGGAAGTAGCAGGGGTGGGTGGGGAGGGGAGTAGAGAATATTGCATGCCAAATTCATAGTCCTCTTGGTTATTAGACTGAAGGATGGCCCAGAGGTGAGTGACTGGGAAAGAATCATCTGGAAATAATGACATTGAGGATTACTGCAAAAAAACTGGGCATATTTCACCATGAGAAGGTAGGACATTGGGGCTTTGTAGAAGAGGGATTAAATGCTACTCAAAGAAGCAATGCATCATGATAAGAGGAAGAATGAAGTCAGCCTGATATATAAAGAACAATTAAAGTTGTCAGGAAATGGAGCATACTGCTTCATGTGACATAAGCTGTCTACTCAGGGAAATTTTCAAGAAGATTCTAGAAGACTGTTCTCTGGGACTTATGGTCCAGGAAGGCTGTATGATGGACAGAGCATTGCACTTTATTTCTCACTTAGGCTCCATGTCCATGGTGGACTGACTACTGCATCCTATTTGTCCTCACTCCAGGACCCAGGCTAATGGAGCATCTACTACCCGGAAAAATGGCAGTCACCCTGTTAAAGGGAAGGAAGAGCTTCAGAGGGAAGTGACGCATGTCATTTCTGCTCACATTTCACTGGCCAAAGCAAAGTGCATGGTCACCCCTAAAATCAGGTGGGCAGCAAAATGCTTATGCCTTCTTTTAGCAGGCAAATAGAAATGGTTCGTAATATAAGTGGCATGTAGCTTATAATTTTTTAAAACTCAGATGTGAATAGAACTTTTGAAATGCTTCGTGGGGCTTGGGAACAGTTTATTCTTTGTGCTCTTAAGCAGTTTCAGCATTATTGCAGTTAGAGGGCAGGCTCCAGGGCCCAGAGTAAGATGTAGTCCTTGTGTAGTTTGGGAATATAGGTGAGGTTTGGTTGGGTGAGGTCTGGAGCCGATGACCAAGAAAGAATTCTTGACACGTCTTTAATGCAAAATGGTGGTTTTATTAAAGCTCAGGGACTGGACCGGTGGGCAGAAAGAGCTGCTGCCCCAGGATTGTGAGGGGTGACTGATTATATCCTTGGGAGTTGGGGGAGGTAAGGAAAAGGGAGGTTTCAAAAGGATTTTCATGCGTTAAAGAAGATTCACAAGATCCCGGAGGCCTTGCCGTTGTCAAGTTAAAGTTGTTTTTCCCTTGGGTGCGTGGGTGGCTCAGTCGTTAAGCGTCTGCCTTTGGCTCAGGTCATGATCCCAGGGTCCTGGGATCGAGCCCCACATCAGGCTCCCTGCTCCGCGGGAAGCCTGCTTCTCCCTCTCCCACTCCCCCTGCTTGTGTTCCCTCTCTCGCTGTGTCTCTCTCTGTCAAATAAATAAAATCTTAAAAAAAAAAAAAAAAGGTTGTTTTTCCCTCTAGCAAGGCATTAACATGAAGATAGTTGGGAGCTTCCTGGAGGAATGTGACCCATCTCCCACTCAGGAGTGTGTGTGCTGGGGGGAGGTTGCAGGGTGTCAGATCGTGCTTTGTCCTTAGTTAGCCTTCTGCGCCCTCATCAGTCCCAACTCCGTGGTTATGTCTAAGAAAAGGCAAACTTCCGAAGCAGAAACTAACAGAAATCCATGTGCCAGGAAACTAACAGAAATCCATGTGCCAGGGACGGGGTTAGTGTTCAGACACAGAGCTTTGCAATGGTAGTGTTAGTATTGTTGTTCTGAGACAATTTTTTATGTCTTATGGGAGAAAACAATGGAGTAATTATGTTGGAGGTGCCGGAAAGCAAAATTTTCGCTATGGAATCAAAGAGGAACAGACGTAAGAACAACGAGGTTAATTTAATTTCACTCAAATCCTGATTTTGAATTGGAAGTACCGCTATGAACTCAGTACATTTTTTTCTTAAAAAAGAAAAGAAGTGGGCGCCTGGGTGGCTCAGTTGGTTAAGCGACTGCCTTTGGCTCAGGTCATGATCCTGGAGTCCCGGGATCGAGTCCTGCATCGGGCTCCCTGCTCGGCGAGGAGCCTGCTTCTCCCTCTGACCCTCCTCCCTCTCATGCTCTCTGTCTCTCTCTGTGTCTCAAATAAATAAATAAATAAAATCTTTAAAAAAAAAAGAAAAGAAAAGAAAAGAAGTATTTTCCAGCTCTGTCTACTGAGAAAGCCTAGAAATAAAAAGAAAGTCGCTAAGGAGTGCCCAGGTTATGGCCTCTAATTACCACTTCCCACTAAAAGAAATCAAGCTTCTTGGAAAAATGGCTGATTCCAGATTAGGCACAGGAAATATACAGGTTGAGCCTGGAACATCATGTGATCCAAGAAGGCAAGAAATTTATCAGCGAATACTTGAGTCGTGCAAAAAGGCTCAGCAACCAGATTGAATGGTCTCTTCCTGGAGAGAGGGGATACTTTGAACAATTGTAAGAATACAAACTGCAGTGGTTTGAAACACATCAAATGTGCTTGAATTCACCAGCTCATATACCTGCAAATCCCCAGTGGAGACCATTGCAGAGCTCGTTATTTTGAAAACCGGGAGATAAAAGAAGAGATCTTACCTTTCCTCTGTGAACTGCACCTTAGGTAACCAAATAGTGGATGAGAGGAAGCTTCTCTTTATGGAAGTATTCCAGTTAATAAACAAGAAGAAATCACTGAATTAGAATATGACTATTTTGCATCCCCTAATGAATTAACGGAGGGAGGCAATGATCATCAGTAGCAATAATAAGCACGCAAAGAGAACAGATATCTAGACATCTATGCCTCAGGACGGAAGTGCATATCCTACCTATAAAGTATACCCTCTGCAATACCAGCAAGGAAAAATCAGTGACTCTCAACACTTTTGCCTTCCAAGAGACATTTGGCATTGTCTGGAGATATTTTTGATTATCACAATTAGGAGAGAGAATGCTACTAGCATCTAATGGTTAGAGTCTAGAGACTCTGCTTAACCTCCAACGCAGCTTAGGACAATTCCCCACCATGAAGATATGGTCCCAAATGTCAATAGTGCTGGGCTTGAGAAATCTCACTTTAGATCAAATAATCAATTTACGTATAATTATGTATATAGTGACAGGGGAACAGGTCAAGTGACATCACAGGGATGCAATCAACAAGATCAGATCGTGGGAAACTCTAAAAGACAATCGAAGTAGTTTCTTTAGCAAATAAAAGGGTATTTATCTTTTAGAGGTATATGCTGAAATATTTACAGATGAAATGTTACGATGTCTGGGTTTCCTTCAGAATAATTTACAATGGATATGGGTGGATGGATGGGGGTCTACATGAAATAAGACTGGCCATGAGTTAATCGTTGTTGAACTGGGTAGATAAGTATATGAGGGTTCACTCTCTGGTATGTTAAAATTGTGCGTGATAACAAGTTAAAGGATTTTAATCATTTATTATATAAAATGTTGATGAGGGGCACCTGAGTCGCTCAGTTGGTTAAGCATCTGCCTTCAGCTCAGGTCATGATCTCGGAGTCCTGGGATGGAGCCCCACATCAGACTCCCTGCTCAGCGGGGAGTCTGCTTCTCCCTCTGCCTCTGCTCTCTCTCTCTTCCCCCTGCTTCTGCATGTTCTCTCTCTCTCTCAAATAAATAAAAAAATCTTTAAAAAAAATAAAATGATGGTGATAACAAATGATAGTTTAAAGAAGTTTTCTTTACTTTAAAATAAAAGGGTAGCAATCTTTTTATCAGTGTATTCGTTTTCTACCGCTACATAACAAATTGTTCCCAAACTTTGCAGGTTCAAACATCTCATATCTGAGATCTTCTTAGCCAGATGGTTCTGGCTCAGCAGCATCCACAAGATTGCAGTGAAGATAGTGGCTGGAGCTGCAGTCCCCTGAAGGCTTGGCTAAGCCTGGATGATCCTCTTATGAGATGGCTTACTCACATGGCTATTACCTGGATGCCTCAGTCCCTTGTTACAGGGCCTCTCTGTAGTGCTGCAGAGTGTCTTAATGGCATGGCAATTAGAGTCTCTCGCAGCGAGCAATCCAAGAGAAAGAATAAGCAAGGGGCTGCAGTGCCTCTCGTGACCTGGTCTTAGAAGTCTTACTGTCGGGCGCCTGGGTGGCTCAGTTGGTTAAGCGACTGCCTTCGGCTCAGGTCATGATCCTGGAGTCCCGGGATCAAGTCCAGCATCGGGCTCCCTGCTCGGCGGGGAGTCTGCTTCTCCCTCTGACCCTCCCCCCTCTCATGTGCTCTCTCTCATTCTCTCTCTCTCAAATAAATAAATAAAATCTTTAAAAAAAAAAAAAAGAAGTCTTACTGTCACTTCTGCCATATTTTATTCATTAGAAGTGAGTCACTAAGCCCAACCCATACTCAAGGGAGAGGAAATTAGGATCCACCCATTGAAGGGAGTTATAGAGAATTGGTGGACACATTCTAAACCATCACAATTGGCCTCTTTTTAAATTATTTTATTTTATTTTATTGGCCTACGACATCCTAAAGTGATAGAAACTCTAGTCTCAGAAACCTTCGCTAGTATAAAAAAGACTGTAGGGGCGCCTGGTGGCTCAGTTGGTTGAGCGACTGCCTTCGGCTCAGGTCATGATCCTGGAGTCCCGGGATCGAGTCCCGCGTCAGACTCCCTGCTCGGCAGGGAGTCTGCTTCTCCCTCTAACCCTCCCCCCTCTCGTGCTCTCTGTCTCTCATTCTCTCTCTCTCTCAAATAAATAAATAAAATCTTTAAAAAATAAAAATAAAAAAGACTGCAGATATATTGAGAGATTGTACCTACATCTAACGAGGTTAAGATACCTCCTTACTTGTTATTAAAAGAGTCAATCTAGGGCGCCTGGGTGGCTCAGTTGGTGAAGTGACTGCCTTCGGCTCAGGTCATGATCCTGGGGTCCCAGGATCGAGTCCCACATTGGGCTCCCCACTCAGTGGGGAGTCTGCTTCTCCCTCTGACCCTCTCCCCTCTCATGCTCTCTGTCTCTCATTCTCTCTCTCGCAAATAAATAAAATCTTAAAAAAAAAAAAAGAGTCAATCTAAATGGAACCCTAATAGTATTTAACAGTGAATTATTTTTAAAGGTGAAATGAGGGATGCCTCGGTGGCTCAGTCCGTTAAGCGTCTGCCTTCGGCTCAGGTCATGATCCCGGAATCCCAGGATCAAGTCCCGCATCGGGCTCCCTGCTCAGCAGGAGTCTGCTTCTCCCTCTGACCCTCCTCCCTCTCATGCTCTCTGTCTCTCATTCTCTCTCTCTCTCAAATAAATAAATAAAATCTTTAAAATAAATAAATAAATAAAATAAATAAAAAAGACTGCAGATATATTGAGAGATTGTACCTACATCTAATGAGGTTAAGATACCTCCTTACTTGTTATTAAAAGAGTCAATCTGAATGGAACTCTAATAGTATTTAACAGTAAATTATTATTATTTTTTAAAGATTTTATTTATTTATTTGAGAGAGAGAGAATGAGAGAGAGCAAGCACATGAGAGGGGGGAGGGTCAGAGGGAGAAGCAGACTCCCTGCCGAGCAGGGAGCCCGATGCGGGACTCGATCCAGGGACTCCAGGATCATGACCTGAGCCGAAGGCAGTCGCTTAAACAACTGAGCCACCCAGGCGCCCTAACAGTAAATTATTTTTAAAGGTGAAATGAGGGATGCCTCGGTGGCTCAGTCTGTTAAGCATCTGTCTTCGGCTCAGGTCACGATCCCAGGGTCCTGGGATCGAGCCCCGCATTGGGCTCCTTGCTCAGTGGGGAGCCTGCTTCTCCCTCTGCCTGCCATTCCCCTTTCTTGTGCTCTCTCTGACAAATAAATTAAAAAATAAAATAGAAGTGAAATGATATATTGAAACAATTTGAAAGAAACAAAGAAGGATGAAGAAAGAAAGGTGAAGAGGGATAACTTTCAGTTAAGGAAGTACTAAAGGGTAAGATACATTCTTTCTTTTTTAAGGTTTATTTATTTGAGAGAGGGGTGGGGGGGAGTGCACGCATTGGCCAACAGGGGGGAAGCTCAGAGGTAGAGGGAGAGAGTCCCAAGTGCAGAGTCCACCGAGGGGCTCGATCTCATGATCCCGGGCTGAAACCAAGAGCCAGTTGCTCAACTGAGTGAGCCATCCAGGCACCCGGGGTAGGATAGATTCTGAAGGGTAAATTCATTTGCACTATCGCTAAAAATTCTCACTGGAATTAAAGGAGAGCAAATATACAGGGTTGTTACAAGCAAATGAACAAAAGCCAACTCTTAGTTTCTCATCTTCCAAATATCCCCAGGCTCATCATAATCAGAAACATTCATAGTAGGCTGGATGTAATCCCATAGTTTCCTTTATGGGAAACCATATCTTGTGCAAAATGCATAATATAAGCTAAACAAGGACACTGCGTCCTCCCTGCCTCTCAGGCATTCACCCTAGTCCTGTGGCAACTCTCTGATGCACTGTCCCTTCCTTTTTGCATGTCTTTCTTCTCTATCGTATCAGAGAATCCCATAAAGAGTAGTCCCTGGACCTCATGCAGCATAATCACCTCAGGTGCATGGTTGAAGACATTTCTAGAGCCAACCCCACCCCTCCCAAACCAGAAAATCTTACAATGTGGCCCAGAAATACAGATCTTTAATAAGATCCCCAAGGTGAAATTGTTTTGTACAATAAAGCTCAAGAACCCCTATATCAGGCTATGAACAGGAGAAGAGGGTCTGAGTCTCACTCACCTCTGCGTTAGTCTCTCACCTGTATCCTTGTACTTTCCCGGCATAGGGACCCCTAGCATGCTGGTAGGTGTTAGATAAATGTTCATGGAATTGAACTGACTTGGAAAGATTTCCACATCTTACGAAGTTTTAACTCCACTAATTCATGAAGAGATTCTAGGTTGATGAGACTCTTTGGTAGGCTTGGTGAGGTGGTCGTGTACTGTTTTTGCCCGTCTAGCGTCTGTTACCTCTTGTGATGACTGCGCTGTTGTTTTCCTGAGGGGAGCCACTCCTCTTGTACTCCATTCCTGTAGTCTGAGAGGCACTGGCAAGACTTTCTCCACAAAGGACATGAGCCTGTGTCCCAGGTTTGGCCAATCAGAGCATATATTCCCCCAGACTACTGCAACTGGTTCAGAAATGGGTACGTGACGCAGTGAGACCTCTACTCCAGATTTGCTTGTGCCGTCAGGAAAGAGGTGTCTTCTTGGCTCTGGATTTGCTAAGCTGGTGGAACATGAGTCTGGACTTTCCAATGACAATCTTTTTTAAATTTTTAATTCAATTAATTAACATATAGTGTATTATTAGTTTCAGAGGTAGAGTTTAGTGATTCATCAGTTGCATATAACACCCAGTGCTCATTACATCATGTGCCCTCCTTAATGCCCATCACCCAGTTACCTCATCCCCCCCCCCCCCCCTCCAATGACCATCTTTGTTTCCATCTAATCTACTTGTGGTCTCTACAGATTTGCCTGTTTGGGACACTCCATATATAAATGGAACCATACAATAGGTGGATTTTTTTTTTTTGCATAGATGGCTTTTTTCACTTAGCATAATGTTTTCAAGGCTCATCCATGATATAGCATGTAGAGTGCTTCATTCCTTTTTATTGCTAACTAATATCCCACTGTATGGATATACTCTATTTTGTTTATCCATTTGTCAGTACAGTGGACATTTGGGTACCCTTTGACTTTTCATGGATCAATAAGTTCCTTTTTATGCTTAAGTATTTTTGTAACAGTGAAAAATTATAATGCAGATGGCTCTGAATCAAATATTGGAACATGTGATTTGATGAGTGATGAGTGTGATTTGACAGAGATGGTGAATGAAATATGAGAACTTTCAACAGTCCTAGAAAATCAGGGCTGTATTGTTTATGTAACAATGTTACAGTTGTGTATTAGGCTTCAATTCACATTTGAAGTTTCAAAATTATAAATCATAATGTTTCATAATTATGATATGGCTTCACGATTAGTGATAGTGCCTTGAAAATTCTGCTCCGAGTGTTTATGAGCAGGTGATAAACACTCGGTCACTTCACTTTTGGTCACTGTCACTTTCACAGTCAATGAAGATGGTTGTCTGTGAAACAAGACTCAAGTTCCTCACCCCACCCTGTCCCAAAGGCTCTGAAACAAGCACACAGATGTTTTCAAATTTTACCAGTGTTCTTACTGCTAACAATTATAGGAAAACAGAGACTAAAGATCACAATCAATGGGTCTCCAAGAATCATAAAAAATCTTTAAAAGCACTACTTATAGTTATCCCTAGTGATCATCTCAATGTTAGTGGGACTCAGGCCACTGTTTTCTAGCTCAATATCCCAACCTTCTTAGGTGTTCCCTTGAGAGAGGGGGATCTGCTTGTCATAGGGGGGCTGGACTAATGACCTGTGAGCTTCTTGGAACTCTGTAAGTCTGTAATCTCTACCAACTCCTCAGTTAACACCTTTCACAATACATTTAACTAATCAGGAAAGGGACAAAGAGCAAAGAATGAGGGAGCCAGACAGGCCTGGGTTTGAAACCCAGTGTATTAATTTTCTGTAGCTGGGTAAGAAATAGCCATGCTTGAACACATACTTTTTTTAAATTTTTTTAAGATTTATATATTTGAGAGAGAGCATGAGCAGGAGCAGGGCAGGAAGGAGCAGAGGCAGAGGAAGAAGCAGACTCCCCGCTGAGGAGGGAGCCCAACATGGGCTCAATCCCAGGACCCTGGGATCAAGACCTGAGCCAAAGGTGGACACTTAACCACCTGAGCCACCCAGGTGCCCCGTGAACACATACTTACTATCTCACCATTTCTGTGGGGGCAGGAGTTCAGGCATGGCCTAGCTGGGTTCTGTGCTTCAGGGTCACACCAGCTTGTAATCAAGGTGTCAGCCAGGATGGGGTTCTCATCCACAGGCTCAACTTCTACGTAGTGACTTTAACAACTTGGATGTGTAGATTTATGTATTTCATTAAATTTGGAAAGATTTGCTCACTGTATTTTTCAAATATTCTTTCCGCCCCTTTGTCTTTCTTCCCTTCTTCGGCAACTCCCATTATGTGTAGGTTGGTACACTAGAAGGCATCCTATACGTCTTTTGTTTGTTTTTTAAGCTTCTCAAAGTGTGTTTCTTAAGCCAGAAGCATCAACACCACCTCAGAAGTTGGTAGAAATGTCAACTCTTAGGCCTTATTCCAAATGTATTGAAGAAACTTTGGGGATGAGACCCAACATCTGTGTGTGTGTGTGTGTGTGTGTGTGTTAAGTGAAATTGACACACAATGTTACAGTAGTTTTAGGTGTACAACGTAGTGATTCGACGAGTCTACACATTATGCTGTGCTTACCCAAGTGTAGCTGCCATGTGTCACCATACAACCCGATTATAATATCATTGACTATACTCCCTACACTTACCTTTCATTCCCATGACTTACTCATTCCATAATTGGAAGTCTGTACCTCTTTCTCCCTTTCACCCATTTTTCCTATCACCCCAATTCCCTCCCTTCTGGCAACCACCAGTTTCCCTCTCTGTATCTATGAGTCTATTTCTGTTTTGTGTTTTCCTTTGTTTTGTTTTTTAGATTCCACGTGTAAGTGAAATCATATAGCATTTGTCTTTTCTCTGTTTGACTTGTTTCACTCAGCATAATACTCTCTAGGTCCATCCATGGTGTTGCAAATGGCAAGATCTCATTCTTTTTTATGGGAAATAGTCCATTGTGTGTATATACCATATCTTCTTTATCCATTCATCTATTGATGGACCTTTACAGTGCTTCCGTATCTTGGCTATTGTATGGCTGCAACAATAATAAATAATGCTGCAATAAACATAAGGGTGCACATATTTTTTTGAATTAGTGCTTTGTGTTTTTTGGGAGGTAGATATCCAGTAGTGGAATTACTGGATCATAGAGTATTTCCATTTTGTGGTTTTTGAGGAAACTCTGTACTATTTCCCAAAGTGTTCGCACCAGTTTACATTTCCATCACCAGTGTTTGAAGATTCCTTTTTCTCCACATCCTCGCCAACACTTGTTATTTCTTGTCTTTTTAATTTTAGGTATTCTGACGGGTGTAAGGTAGTATTTCATTGTGGTTTTGATTTGCATTTCCTTGGTGATTAGTAATTTTGAGCATCTTTTCTTCTATCTTTTGGCCATCTGTATGTCTTCTTTGGAAAAATGTCTATTTAGATCTTTTAGCCATTTTTTAATTGGATCATTCTTTTTTTGGTGTTGAGTTGTGTACATTCTTTATATATTTTGGATTTTAACCCCTTATTGGATATATCATTTGCAAATATCTTCTCCCATTCAGTAGATTGCCTTTTTGTTTTACTGATAGTTTCCTTTGCTGTGCAAAATCCTTTTATTTTGGCATAGTCCTAATAGTTTATTTTTGCTTTTGTTTCCCTTGCTTGAGGAGACATATCTAGAAAAATGTTGCTAAGGCCAATGTCCGAGAGGTTATGACCTATGTTTTCCTCTAGGAGTTTTATGGTTTCAAGTCTCACATTTAGGTCTTTAATTCCTTTTCAGTTTATTTTTGTATATGGTGTAAGAAAGTGATCTGGGGGTGCCTGGGTGGCTCAGTTGGTTAAGCAACTGCCTTCGGCTCAGGTCATGATCCTGGAGTCCCGGGATCAAGTCCTGCATCGGGCTCCCTGCTCAGCAGGGAGTCTGCTTCTCCCTCTCCCCCCGTCTTGTGTGCTCTCTCTCTCTCATTCTCTCTCTCAAATAAATAAATAAAATCTTTAAAAAAAAAAAAGAAAAAAAAAGAAAGTGATCCAGATTCATTCTTCTGCATGTAGCTGTCCAGTTTCCCCAACACCATTTGTTGAAGAGACTGTCTTTTCCTCATTGTATATTTTTGCTTCTCTTGTCTTAGATTAATTGACCATGTAGCAATGAGTTTACTTCTGGACTCTCTATTATAGTCCATTGATCTATATGTCTGTTTTTGTGGCAGTACCATACTGTTTTGATTACTTTAGCTTTGTAGTATATCTTGAAATCTGGGATTGTGATTTCTCCAGCTTTGTTCTTTCTCAAGATTGTTGGCTATTTGAGGTCTTTTGTGGTTCCATATAAATTTTAGAATTCTTTGTTCTAGTGCTGTGAAAAATGCTGTTGATATTTTGATAGGGATTGTATTGAATCTGTAGATTGCTTTGGGTAGTATGGACATTTTAACAACATTAATTCTTCTAATCCACGAGGATGGTATATCTTTCCATTGTTCATGTTATCTTCAATTTCTCTTATCAATGTCTTATAGTTTTCAGAGTACAGGTCTTTTCTTCCTTGGTTAAGTTTATTCCTAGGTTTTTTGGGGGCGGTTATAATTTTAAATGGGATTATTTTTTAAATTTGTCTTTCTACTGCTTTATTATTAGTGTATGTAGAGAGAGACTCAACTTTACTGAATTCATTTATTACTCTTAATAGTTTTTTGGTGGAGTCTTTAGGATTTTCTATGTATAGTGTCACGTCATCCACAAATAGTAAGTTTTACTTCTTCCCTACCAACTCAATTGCCTTTTATTTCTTTTTCTCGTCTGATTGTTGTGGCTAGCACTTCCAGTACATGATGTTGAGTAAAAGTTTTCAGAGTGGACATCATTGTCTTTTTCTTAAACTTAGAGAAAAAGCTCTCAGTTTTTCACCTTAGCAATCTATGTTTTAACAAGCCCTCCAGGCAGTTCTGATGCATGTTAAGGTTTGAGAACCACTGGTTTAGACAGTTCTGAATTTATTGATTTAGGCCATCCATTATCTTTCAAATCTTTTTTTTTTAAATTTTATTTATTTATTTGACAGAGAGAGACACAGCGAGAGAGGGAACACAAGCAGAGGGAGTGGGAAAGGGAGAAGCAGGCTCTCCACTGAGCAGGGAGCCCGATGTGGGGCTCGCTCCCAGGACCCTGGGATCATGACCTGAGCCGAAGGCAGATGCCTAACGACTGAGCCACCCAGGTGCCCTCCATTTATCTTTCAATTAATTGATTAAGTAATTGATTCTAGTCACATTATTGAACTCCTGCTAGGTGCTAAACACTGAGGATATGATGATAAGACACTGTTTCTGCTTGCTTTGTTTGTTTATAGAAAGAGAGAGTGCAAGCAGGGGGAGGGGTGGAGGGAGAGAGAGAGAATATCCAGCAGACTCCCCCCGGAGCGTGAAGCCAGATGCAGGGCCTGATCTCACCACCCTGACATCATGACCTGAGCCGAAATCCAGAGTCAGACACCCAACTGACTGAACCACTCAGGTGCCCCACTATTTCTGCTCTAAATGATAAAACGTGGTTTCTGTGCTCACTGGATCACTAAGTATTTTTAGAAAAGCTGCACGTGAACAGGTTATAAAAGGATATATATGCAAAAATGTAGTTGTGAATAGTTATTGTGGGGGCCCAGAGGCAGAGCACAGAACACAGAAATTCATCCTAAAACTGGAACAGTGTAAGCAGTAGTTCCGCCTTTAGGAGAGACCCTTACTCTCAATAGGCTTTCAATAACAGCTTGTTGTACCAGTTGGGGTTCAATCAGAAAAAGAGACCACTCACTAGAGATTTGTTATAGGGATTTGACCAGATACAATTGTGGGGGCTGGTTTCACAGTCTGTGAGGCTGTTGTCTTTGTGCCTGTTGATAGAACCCAAAGTCAGTAGGATGTGCTGGAACCTGCATCAGTCCTCACTGCCTGCAAATCTCCAAGCTCAATGATGTGAGTGACCAGCAGAGGATGGTGTAAATGTACATTGGCCCAGCAGTTGGAGGTAAATGTACATTGGCCCAGCAGTTGGAGTTGCTAAAGCAGGATCAGGTGAGAACCGGAGGAGCTATGGGCCCAACTCTTGCTCCAGCCCAATAGGCAAGATCAGTATCATACAAGTATGTGAGCTGCAAGAGAGCCTGGAACCCTGCAGCGACCTTTCAAACATAAACAATGTGGCTGTGACTTCACTTTTGTCTTCCAAATCTCATGCAAGATGTTTCTTGTGGTTTGCACACCTAGAGTTATGCAAGGAAGGGAATTCAGGGATATGCAGTTTTAGTTATTTGTTACTGTGTAACAAACTACCCCCAAACCCTTAGATGAAAACAGTAACAATAATTTGTGTAGCTCAGGAACATACAGTTTGGGCAGGGCTCAGCGAGGACAGTTTATCTGTGTTCCAAATGGTGTCAGCCAGAGTGGCTCCAGAAACTGATCAGGGGCTGGCCGGGGACTGGAATCACCTGAAGGCTCCATCACCCTTTGTCTATGATTGATGCTAGCTGTCAGCTGGAACAGTCAACTCTCTGTGCGGTTTCTCTGGCATGGCAGCTTCATGGTAGCCAGGCTTTTTATTGGAGATTCAGGGTTCCAAAGATACAGGACTTAAGAGAGAGGGAGAGGGAGGCAAAGTGGGAGAGGGAGAGAGACAGATAAGCAGACGGAGTTTCTATTTTGGTTGTCATTTATTAGCTATGCCACTTGAAGCGGGTCATTTATTTTCTCTGAACCTCAGTTCTCAAGTTTTAAAAATCAGAACTTATTTTGGGGTTGCCCAGAAGAAGACTCCGAGGCAATAATTTGAGTGAAAGTAGTTTATTTAGGAGTTAATCCCAAGAAATATCAGAAGGGAGCTGAGACGTGTACAGGGAAAGAAGGAAGCTGGTAAAAGTTAATCAAGCAAGTTACCACTGTGGGCAACTGGAGCTTAAAACCTCTAGGGAAACCTGGGGAAACACTATAGAATCTATGTTACAGAGCTATCTCATCCAAGGGTTGAGGAGCTGGGATATTTTTTTTTTTTTAAGATTTTCTTTATTTATTCATGAGAGACAGAGAGAGAGAGGCAGAGGGAGAAGCAGGCTCCCAAGGAGCAGAGAGCCCGATGTGGGACTCGATCCCAGGACCCTGGGATCATGACCTGAGCCGAAGGCAGACGCTTAACCATCTGAGCCACCCAGGCGCCCGAAGCTGGGATATTTATACGTCAACTCCCATCAGTCATTGGTTGAAGACTCTGGAGAACATTAATTCGTCAGCACCTTTGGTGTGCTGAGATCTATGCAAGTGGGAAAAACCCTCAAAGAGATACAGGTGCTGCTGGAGGAAAATTAACAGGTTTGCATTGAAAATGATAAGAGCTTAAGGGATATGAACAGGGCACCCATGGGGTTTGCTACAGAGTATAGGTAGCTGAGTAATTGAAATGAGATGATACACAAAGAAATCCACTCCTGGCGTGATGGTGCCTGTTCTTGCTTTGGAACACGCCACTGCAGGATTGAAGGGAGGCCCTGAGGTCCAGGAGATTTCAATGCTCACATCAGGAGACGCTGCCAATTTCCTGAAAGGCAGTCTTAAGAAATGGCAGTAGTATTAGTGGATTACCCACCCCCCTCAATGGACTTCAGGGTTAATAACCTGTCACCCTATGGGAGAGCAGACCTCCCTGGTGGTTCCTCATAACTGAGTCTTATCTACACAAGGCTTGCTACCTTGGCTAATCTTGCTCAAGGTCCAACCTTGCAGATCACTGCCCCTTACCCCCCAAATGTTCTGGAACTCACCATCTGGTGACATTATCCAAGGACGGTTGCAAACCCATGTTATTATGATATTGGATTCATAAATCTGTAGTCATTTGATAGATGTCTGCACATCTCTTAAGGTTTTTGAGCAGAGGAGTGACATAATCCAATCTTTGGGAAGATTCTGGTGTGCAGGATTAAAAGACACCAAAGAGGGAAAAGCAGAGTCTGTGTGTGTATGTGTGAAGTTATTACAACTACCCATTTTGAGCCACGCGGGATGGGAGGAACTGACTTGGCAAGAAGCGCTGTGCATGTGAAGGGACCGATGTGAAAGGGGCAAATCTTGGTGTCTCATAATGAAGTAAGCAATGGCCTGGTATCGCAAGACTCCGGTCCCCGGGCACGAGGCCACGGCCACCTTTGCAATGTTCCTCGCGTCTTTCCTCACGTGTAAGGGAGCACCTCGCAGGGTTACAGCTGGGAGCGAGAGGAATGCCCCGGCTGCGCGCTCAGCACCGAGTCCACAACAGGGTAAGCGCGCTAATCCCATCTTCTCCTCTATCAGTAAAAGGCGGGGGAGATAATGCCATCTACATCCAGGGTTTGCCTTAAGTACTGAGGCTAAGTACCGGGCATGCAGTAGGCACCCAACCCCAGCCCGTCGCCTCCCCGGCGCGCACACCAGTGGAGAGAACGCACGGACACTACGGTGGAAGGGGAGCTCCCGCGCTTGGCTCCCAGGCCGCCCCCGGCACGCGCTCCCCCCCGCCGCGCGCTGTTGCCGGGGCCCGAGCACCGCCCTACCCCAGCGCGGGCCAATGGCAGCGCGGCCCGGGCACCGCCCAGCTCCAGCGCGGGCCAATGGCGGCGCCTCAGGGGCACCGCCCTGATCCTGCGCGGGCCAATAGCGGCGAGACCCGGCGCGGGAGCCGCCCCCGGCCGGGTGGGGAGGCGGGGAGACGGCCACCGACTCCGCCCCTCTCCCCTCTGACCCGGTGTCTCGTCTCTCCGTCTTCCTGTTCCAAACCACGTGGACGCGCCGGGGGCTGCGGGGCTACGGGAGAGAGCCCGGGTCGCCACCGCCGCTGTCGCCGCCGCCGCCGGGGTCGCGACCCCCGCGCCCGTCCGAAGTCGCCGCGCCCCGGCCGCCCGCGCCTTTGCGGAGGGCGCGCACATGGCGACCCAGGCGCACTCCCTCAGCTACGCGGGCTGCAACTTCTTGCGCCAGCGACTGGTCCTGTCCACCCTGAGTGGGCGCCCCGTCAAAATCCGGAAGATTCGGGCCAGAGACGACAACCCGGGCCTCCGAGGTAACGCGGGGCGGGCAGCGCGCGGGGGCCGCGGGGGGGCGGCGCCGATGCCCTGGGGGCGGCGCGCGGGGAGCCAGTGCGTCTCGCGGGCGCGCCGGGGAGGCCGAGCGCCGCGTCGCCCCCGCACCCGAGCGCGCCTGGACTGGGGCGGGGGGCGGGGGGGGCGGGGTCGGGCCCGAGGGGTGTGCTCGGCTGCGCGCTGCGCTGGCGTCTCCCGGGCGCTGCTAGTAAACAGCTACACGTTTTCCAGCCCTGCGTGTCGCCGCAGACCTCGGGCATCGCCCCCTCGCCTGCCTTCAGTCCTCTTGCTCACGCCGTGAGCCTCTCAAAGGAGAAAGGCAGTTTGCTGGACCGGAATGTGGTGATTGGGCAGGTACAAGATGCAGAGAGGTTTGGAGAGAAAAGTGCCACTGTTTGGTTCCGTGCCCTAGCCCAAAACACGTCTCAGAAGCAGCTGCCCCCCCGGACATCGGCTGTCCCTGTCGCCATGATTTCTCAGCTGCCCTCACACCTCTCCTTGGGTGTGGATTAAAGAAAAAATTAAAATTTTGTGTTTGTTTTTAGCCGTAACTGGGATGTGCGCAGGACAGAAGCTTTGTGATAATTTTTTTTTTTAAGTCATGGGCCTAATTGCCTTGACTTCAGTCAGATTTGACGACAAGCGCTAAGCTACTTTTTTGCCCGACACAGGTGGATTGATGAAAAAACAGGCCCTGTTTAAACTCACATCAAGTTAAGTGGTGCCGATTTTCAGCTGGTCCCCTGGAATAAGACACATGCATTTGAAAGCTTCTGTCTGGTTATCGCAGATTGGGAGATTCACTCAAAGGAAAAAAGGGAAAACCTATCTGCAAATTGAAGGAGAGGGTTTGTGGTTGGTCTTGGAAGCTATGTCGGTCCTGTTGAAGTGTTTACTTTTGCACCGACTTCTGTACTAGGTGGCCGGCCCATTTCATCATCTGTCTGCGTGTTCTGGAGGGTTACGTCTCTGCCTCTCTCGAATGGTGGGTGATTGGTTGCACATAAAGGGAAAACGCAATGTCATTGATGGAGATAGACCGTTGGGAAAGAAAGACCCTCCGTACCTGGTGACCATGGGAAGGGCTTGTGTTGGTACATGATTCTTCTCTCTACCGCTCAGAAACACTGAGAACATTGAGGAGGGACCCCTAGCATGGTTTCTGCCAGGTGTTCTCAACATCTGTCCTTATTTTGAATCGGCGTGGGCAAAGCAGTTGCTTGATTGCTCTGCTCTGTGGCATTCTCAGCCAGCTCTCTGCTTTACCTCCAGTTTACTCTAGGGAATTTGCCACTAGCTAGATATGGTGAAGACAGGCTTCTGCTTCTGTGAACAGTGGGCATAGGTTTTTTTGTCGTTTGTTTTTTATTTTTTATTTTTTTTAAAAGATTTTATTTATTTCTTTGAAGAGAGAGACATAGTGAGAGCAGGAACACAAGCAGGGGGAGTGGGAGAGGGAGAAGCAGACTTCCCGCGGAGCAGGGAGCCCGATGTGGGACTCGATCCCAGGACCCTGGGATCATGACCTGAGCCGAAGGCAGCCGCTTAACAACTGAGCCACCCAGGCACCCTGTCGTTTGTTTTTAAATAGCAATAGAAGTCCTTTGGCCTGGAAACCTGGGATTTTGGTGGGAAATATAGTGCTTGTAAGATACAATTTAGTGTTTGTCTTTTGACAGGTGGCCTCCAGACTAATATTTAATGTTCCGAAGGATGCGTACCCCCCCCTCCCTACCGTCCGCTGTTTGTGAACATTTCTTCACTCTCATTTCTTCCAACAGGGCTTGGCCACTTGGCACTTTCCTGAAAGGATACCAAGCTCCACTGCTTGGGGGAGGTAGTGCTCTTTGGCAGATGTGTTGGTATTTTATGGGGAGCACTACGTGGAGCATTGTTTGCTTTACCTTATTAATACACCAAGGGAAAAAACAGAGGCTCCTGACTTAGATTTCCTTGTGATGGTTTCAGGTCCTCAGAAATCTTGTAGATGTTCGCTTAATTTCTTCAAGAGGGGGGCACCTGGGTGGCTCAGTCGGTTAAGCGTCTGCCTTTGGCTCAGGTCATGATCCCAGGGTCCTGGAATGGAGCCCCGAGTCCGGCTCCCTGCTCAGTGGTTGTGTATCAGGGGCTACATGTATTTATATACGTAAATATGCACGTGTGTGTATGTATATGTGTATATACACATACGTGTGTGTATCTATGAATGCATATATATACACACAAATATCTCAGTTCCCTCGAAGAAATTTTTTTTATTTTTTATTTTTTAAATTTTATTTATTTATTTTTTAAAGATTTTATTTATTTATTTGAGACAGAGAGAATGAGAGAGAGAGAGCACATGAGAGGGGGGAGGGTCAGAGGCAGAAGCAGGCTCCCTGCCGAGCAGGGAGCCCGATGCGGGACTCGATCCAGGGACTCCAGGATCATGACCTGAGCCAAAGGCAGTCGCTTAACCAACTGAGCACCCAGGCGCCCCGAAGAAATTTTTTTTAAAAGATTTTATTTATTTGTCGGAGAGAGCGCGAGCAGGCGCGCACAAGCAGGGGGAGCTGCAGGCAGAGGGAGAATCGGGGAGCCCGATGCAGGACTCCATCCCAGGACTCTGGGATCAACCGTGATTCTGGCAGCCACCATCGCATCTGTCCAGACCAGAAGCAGACCCAGAAAGTCTTCCTTCATAACCCCCAGGGGTTATGTGGTCATAGTCAAGCGAGTCCTTGGTAGTTTGATTAAAGATGTATCCAGGAGGCTGTGCTGCCAGTCATCTCTCCCTTTCTGACTCTTTTCTGACTCAGATTCTGAGAATTGGAAAAGACTCAGAGCATATCCAATAAAATCTTCAGCTTAAGTATAAAAATTGCATCTCTCGAAGGTGCTTGCTTAATCATCCCTCCTGGTGTGGGCTCTGGAGGGTGGGGGGTGTGGAGGCCTTTTGCCTCAGGGGCAGTGGTTTAGAAAAGGTTCCTGAGCCCCAGTGTGTGCAAGTCTTTGTGGGAGTGTAAACACGAGAGGCTGGTTGCCCCACTTCTGGAGGAGCTTTCCGAGTAGGAAGTGCTTGACAGAGTAGCTTGAGTAACGTCAAGTAGGAAGAGCTGAATGTTGTAAAGGGACTCAGGGGAGTTAGGGCAGAGGCTTCCCTGGGGGTTATGAAGGAAAACTTTCTGGGTCTGCTTCTGGTCTGGACAGATGCGATGGTGGCTGCCAGAATCACGGTTGGTGAAAGGAACAGCTTGTAAGTCAAAGAGTTCTTTATTTATTATGTTGAAGTAAAATCCTGAATTTGTTGTGGTTGTAGTAGCTTGGTGGTTAAGAGCTTGGTCTCAGAGTTAGACCTTGGTTTGAGTCCTGCTTCTGCTTTTGCTATTAGCTCTTGGACCTTAGGCAAATTCTTTAACATTTCTGAGCCTCCGTTTTTTCATCTATAAAGTGAGGCCAACATCACCAGCTTCATTGGGTTATTGTAAAGATTAAATAAAATAATACGGGCGCCTGGGTGGCTCAGTTGGTTAAGCGACTGCCTTTGGCTCAGGTCATGATCCTGGAGTCCCGGGATCGAATCCTGCATCAGGCTCCCTGCTTGGCAGGGAGTCTGCTTCTCCCTCTGACCCTCCCCCCCTCATGCTCTTTCTCTCTCTCAAATAAATAAATAAAATCTTAAAAAAAAAAAATACTTAAAGTACACAGAACAGTGCCAGGCATGTAGGAAAAATAAACGTTAGCTGGTTTTGGGGCGCCTGGGTGGCTCTTTTGGTTAAGCGTCCAACTCTTGATTTCGGCTCAGGTCATGATCTCAGAGTTCTGAGACTGAGCCCTGCATCTCTGGCTCTATGCTCAGCAGGGAGTTTGCTTCTCCCCTTCTCCCCCCTCCCCCGCCGTGCACTCTCTCTCTCTCAAATAAAAAATAAATAAATCTTTTAAAAATGATGTTAGTTGGTTTTATTATTATGTAACTTCTACCTGCGAGTATAATTCTGCTCTCCGGCGTCCGAAATCTGTTCCTGCTTCTTTTTTAGATTTTTTAAAAAAGATTTATTTATTTATTTATTTATTTGAGAGAAAGAGAGAGAGCGAGCGTACAGAGGGAGAGTGAGAGGGAGCAGCAGACTCCCCGCTGAGCAGAGAGCTCGATCACAAGACCCTGAAATCATGACCTGAGCCGAAGGCAGACACTTAACCGACTGAGCCACCCAGGAGCCCCTGTTCCTGCTTCTATCTGGAAACTTTTCACATATTTAAAGAGAATTATGCCTTCTTTTTGTCCTCTCTTTTCAGTCTAAAGTTTTCCTTTTGGGTGATGTCTTCCAAATATTTGTGTGTATTATGTATAAGGTAGTGGTTTTCACACAAGGCAGTTTTGCTCCCCTGGGGGACATTTGGCAGTTTTTGGAGATATTTTTGGTGGTTACAACTGGGAGGCTGCTCCTGGCATCTGGTGGGTAGAGCCCAGGGATACCAATAAACATCCTGCAATGCACCATACAACTTCCTCACACAAAGACTGCTTCTGCCCAAAATGTCAATAGTGTGGATGTTGAAACCCCTGGCATATGAGATTAATTATGCCTTTTTTTTCTTTTCTTTTCCCCATATCTCCAGTGGTTGGGGATAGCAGTGTGTGGACCAAGAAAGCCGCACAGGGATTCAGAAGGGGATGAGACACAGGTCAAACTCTGTGACTGCAGGCAGACAAGCTAATCTCTTAAATAAAACTGCCTCCTTCCAGTGCAGATTGTGTATAATGAGAAGATTTTGAACCCCAAAGAAAGATGATCTTGGAATGGTTTTTACTAATTACACAACCACATGTGTAGTTTTTGCTTCATTCTGAGAAACACAGACAACTATGTTTCATTCTACTCTTGCTGTTCAGTGAGGAGGAAGTAAATACTTTGTTCTGCCGCTGTGTTCCTGCAGGTAGAGAGCCAAGGCATGGTTAGGTGAGGTAGCCGGCAAAGTTGGAGTCCACTGAGTGGCAGAGCTGGAAGGAGGGTGCAGCTGGCTCCCGCCTGGAGGGCTTGTTCTCCCGTTTAACCGCATGCCGGACTCGGCTGTTCCTCGGCGTTCCGGAAGGCAGCTGTCCATAGCACCCCCAGCTCTGGATTTCATGAGGGCTGTGTCTTGCAGGGTTAGGTTGAGTTCTCAGTTTATGGGTAAGAATGGAAAGAATTCCACGAGAATAATTGTTTAAAGTGGGAATAGGGAAAGATGGACTTGGGCAGGAACACTGGTTTAACGGTTAGGACGCGGGACCCTGAGCCAGTCCCATGACTGAGCCTCACAGTGTTCCCCTGTGAAATTGGAGAGAGGAGTTATGTGGGCCCAAGGGAGTGCTGCACATGGCTTCATCAGATGAGATTCTGAAAAGGGAGGGGCAAGTGGAGTTTTAAGCAAAAGAATTCCTTAAAATGTGTTGAGGAAACATGCTACATAGAGGTCCTTTGAAAGGAAAACATCTTTTGGTGAACTGATGTGCTGTTTTGGGGCTAAATCTGGCTGTTCATAAATTGCATCTTCTAGAAGGAGAATTGTAAGGGAAAACTTTCTCCTCTACTCTCAGTACTCTCCCAGATGTGCGGGGTTTTTCCCCCTACAAAGCAGTTCTCCAATTCTCAGTGAGCATCAGCTGGGTGTACTACAGATTGAACTCAATTCTGACGCTGTCTACATGGAGATGGCAGCAGATCCCACACGGTAAGGGCTCAGTCCCACAACTGCCCCCACTTCGGACAAGTCCCATTCACAAGTTCAGGTCACTTGTACTTCTGACCAACTGGTTATATAAATCAGGGGTTCCCACCGTCCCCTCCTTGGGTCTGATGATTTGCTAGAATGGCTCACAAAGCTCGGGGAAACACTTATATTCACCCGTTTATTGTAAAGGATGTTATAAAGGATACAGCTGAGCACACACAGATGAGGTATGTAGGGCCAGGTCCTGCAGAGTCCTGAAACAGGAGCTTCTGCCCTCTGGAACCAGGGTGTGCACCACCCTTCCAGCACGTGTGTTCATTCATCAGCCTGGAAGTTCTCTCCTTGTGCAAGAGTTTTAATAGGGTTTAATCTCCTCTTCCCTCAAGGCCAGCAGGTAGGGCTTAAAGTTCCAACCCTCTAATGACATGGTGTTTCTGGTGACCAGTCTCATCCTGAGGTTGTGTAGGGGCCCCATCCTAAGTCAACTCATCAGCATAAAGTCAAGTGTACTCAAAAGGGGCTCCTTATGAATAAATTTTAGGAGACACTCCTATTATTTTGGAATTTCCAAGGGTTTTAGGAGCTCTGTGCCAGGAATCGGGGACAAAGACCAAATACATTTCTTACTATACCGCATGGATGCACCTGTATTTTGTTTTAGTATGGTCTGAGACTCAGAGTTACTAATTAGTAACTAGAGTTGGGGAAACCTGATGACTCTACGAAGGATAGTTGATTGACTATTGTCTTGTGGATTGGGAACCTGCCCTCTTGTGCCTCTGTTGACTGTTAGTTTGCTGTCACATGTTGATTATTGGGTGCCCAAAATGAGATACTCATCTTTTTTTTTTTTTTAAGATTTTATTTATTTATTTGACAGAGAGACACAGCGAGAGAGGGAACAGAAGCAGGGGGAGTGGGAGAGGGAGAAGCAGGCCTCCCGCTGAGCAAGGAGCCTGATGTGGGGCTTGATCCCAGGACCCTGGGATCATGACCTGAGCCGAAGGCAGACGCTTAACGACTGAGCCACCCAGGTGTCCCGAGATACTCATCTTTGAAAGACAAATGCCAGGAATCCTAATCGTCTGCTTTCAGATCTGCTGTTGCTTGGAAGCTGTAAAATGCTATTCCAGATGGAACTGTGCACCATCTTTTTTTTTTTTAAAGTAAGCCTTTTAATTTTGAGATAGTTATGGATTCACATGCAGTTGTCATAAATAATACTGAGAGATACTGTCTAAACTTCACCCAATTTCCCCCACATGGAACATCTGGAAAAACTGTAGTACCATATCACAGCCAGGAAATGGACAGGGATAAGAGTGAAGGTATTGAGCATTTCCATTACCACAAGGATTCCTCAGGTTGCCCTTCCTCAGCCACACCATCTTCCTTCTTGCCCCACCAACTCCTTAACCCTTGGCAATCCCTAATCTGTTCTCCATTCCTATAATTTTGTCATTCGAAGAATATAAGTGGAATCATATAGTAAGTAACCTTTTGCGGTGGACGTTTTTCACTCAGCATGATCCTCTGAAGATTTAAGGTTTTTTTCAGGATTGTTCCTTTTTATTGCTGAACAGTATTCCATGGTATGAAAGTATCACAGTTTTTTTTAACCATTTACCTGTTGAAAGACATCCGGATTGTTTCCAGTTTTTTGGCCATTATGAATAAAGCTGTTATAAACATTTGTGTACAGGTTTTTCTGTGAACATAAGTCTTTGCCTGGGATAAATGCCCAGGAGTATAGCCACTGGGCTGTATGGTAGTTTGCATACTTAGGAAACTGCCAAAGTGTTTTCCAGTGTGGGCTTACGATTTTATATTCCCACCAGCAATGTGTAAGTGATTCAGGTTCTGTGCACCCTTGCCAGCATTTGGTGTTGTCACTGCTTTTTTCCCCCAAGGGTTTTTTTTTTTTTTTAAGATTTTGTTTATTTATTTGACAGAGACACAGCAAGAGAGGAACACAAGCAGGGGGAGGAGAGGGAGAAGCAGGCTCCCTGCTGAGCAAGGAGCCCGATGTGGGGCTCGATCCCAGGACCCCGGGATCATGACCTGAGCCGAAGGCAGACACTTAACGACTGAGCCACCCAGGCGCCCCTCCCCCAAGGGTTTTAAAAGGTGTTACTTCTTCTAAAATCAACATTTTAATAACGGCTAAGCCTGTGCAGCTGGGGGCACTGAGGCGCCGTCCTGGCCTCTGGCCCTGCAGACCAGCTGCAGAGTCTGCTGGGCTGTTTCTGGATGGTCCCCAAAGGTTATGGGCTAAGAGGCAGCAGCTCAAGGTCATTGTCCCACCCCTGTCCCTACCAGAGGTCACATGTTGGAAAAGTCCCATCTTGATCACACTTTCTTGTAGAACCTGATGTTCTCAGATTTGGGGGGACGGGTTAACATTTCCTTGATTGTCGCCAGGGATGGGTGATGCTATCGATGTGAAGGCCAATGATGGCCTTCAGAAAGAAGAGGGAAGAGGTGGTGAACTCCCACCAGAACACCGGTGAGTGTGACCTGGTTTCAGAGGAGGATCAGGAGACTCAGGAGTGCCCTTCTATCCCCGCCCCCCCCCAACCCGGGAGCGGAGGAGGACGGAAGAGAAGAGGAGGACAGAGCCCGTGGCCCACTTGTGCTGTGAGTGGCAGTCCTCCCTGCAAGGAGCCACAGGCCAGACGCCGCCGCGGATGCACCGGGACCGGGCCGGGACCAGGCGGGGACCGTGCCCACGGCAGCCCGGGCCTGACCCAGGCCTCCACGCAAGGTGGCCAGCATGGGCGCAGGAAGCGCAGACAAGCCACAGCTGGGGAGGCGGCCCTCAGCCTGCAGCAGGTGGCCTTCACCGGAGGGGCCCCGAGGAGCGGGAGGAGGGCCCGCACGTTGAGAGGTGGGAGGAAGGACTCCACGAAGGACCAGTCCTGGGCTGGGGGCGCCTCCTCTGGGCTCGCAGCCTCTGTGCCTCGTGCATGCGCTCCTCCTTGCTGCGCCCTGGGGCCGCTGGGCTCGGGGGTTGCTGGTTTTAGCCGTCCTGGTTGTGCTGTCTTGTTTAATTTGCATATTCCTAATGGCTGATGATGGCCAGCATCCTTCCCTATGCCTCTTTGCCGTCAGCATGGCCTCCTCCGACATCTTTTGTTCATTGCCAACTAATCTGTTTTTAAGCTTATGTTTTGAGAGTTCTTTACGTGTTCCGGTCCTTTGTCAGATATGTGGATGGCTGATACTGTGTCCCTCTCCACAGCTTGTCTTTCATTCTCTCTCTCTCGCTCTTAAGTAAGCTCCACGCCCAACATGGGGCTTGAACTCATGACCCTGAGATCAAGAGTCGCCTGCTCCAACAGAGCCAGCCAGGTGCCCCCAGTCTTGTCATTCTCTTAACATGGTTTTTTGCAGAGCAAAAGATTTTACTTTTAGTCAAATAGAATTTATCAACTTTGTCTTTTATGGCTTATGCTTTTGGTGTTAAGTCTAAGATCTCTTTGCCTATTCTAGATCTAGAATATTTTCAATGTTTTTTTCTAAAGGTTTCATAGTTTTACATTTGATTTTTGTATAAGGTTTAAAACTTAGGTTGAGTTTCTTTTTTTTTTTTTTTTTGCTTATGGACGTCCAGTTGCTCCAGCACCGTTTGTTGAAAGGGCTTTCTTCCATTGAATTGCGTTCGTATCTTTGTAAAAAATCAGTTGGGCACATTTGTGTGGCTCTCTTTCTGGGACCTTTATTTGGATCCACTGATCTATATGTTTGTCCCCTTGGCAGGACCATGTAAACTTGATTACTGTGCCTATAAGCGTGTAGAGTGATACCTCCAGCTTTATTCTTACTTTTTGTGATTGTTTTAGCTATCCTGGTTCCTTTGCCTTTCCACTATAAGTTTTAGAATAATCTTGTCTTTATCTAAACAAAAATCTTGTTAAGATTTTGACAGGAACTGTGTTAAACCTATATGTCAGTTTGGGGAGAATTGTCATCTTTACTGAGGCTTCTAATCCATAAACATAGTATATCTCTCCATTTATTTAGATCTTTGCTTTCTTTTACCAGCATTGTGTAGTTTCTAGCATACAAGTCATATAAACATTTTGTTAGATTTACACGTAAATATTTTACTTTTTTGAGCAATTGTCAGACCAATTGTCAATGATACAGTATTTTTAATGTCAGTCTCCATGTGTTCAATACTAGTATATGGAAATACAGTTCATTTTTGGGAAGATGTTTATCCTCTAACCATGCTGAATTTACTTGTTAGCTGTAGGTGTCTTTTTGTACATTCTTTGGGATTCTCTATGTAGATAAACATGTCATCTGCAAAAAGAAATAATACTATTTCTTCTTTCTAAACTTTATGCCTTGTACTTCCTTCTCCGTGCCGCGCTGGCTGGAACTTCTAGCACCATGTTAAGTATGCGATGAGAGCAAACTGCCTTGCCTTGTTCCCTCTCTTAGGGGAAAGCGTCCATTGTTTTGGTGCTAAGTGTACTTTTAGCTGTATGGTTTTTGTTTTTTGTTTTTTTCAGATGCTTTCATCAGTGAGAAAGTTCCCTTCTATTCCTATTTTTCTAGGAAGTTTTTTTTTATTATTATGAATGAGTTGCATTTTGTCAGATGCCTACTCTACACCAATTGATGTGATTGTATGACTTTTCTTCCCAATGTGTTTGTAAAGAAAAATACTAGAACTGAAAAATTTGTATACAAATAGGAAACTTGAAAGGTCATAAAATAGCATAAATCAGAGAATTAAATTTCCCTTTGTTGATTTTATTTCTTTTATAGGTTTTTTTTTTTTTTAAAGATTTTATTTATTTATTTGACAGAGAGAGACACAGCGAGAGAGGGAACACAAGCAGGGGGAGCAGGAGAGGGAGAAGCAGGCTCCCCGCAGAGCAGGGAGCCCAATGCGGGGCCTGATCCCAGGACCCTGGGATCATGACCCGAGCTGAAGGCAGACGCTTAACGACTGAGCCACCCAGGCGCCCCACTTTTATATGTTTTTATATAAGCACAGCGAGATATCTAGGAACATTTGAAGGCATGGGACAAAAAAAGTAATCTTCAGTGTTTGTTATTACAAATAAAGCAGCAGTAAAAATTTTTGTACATATATCCTAGCATACTTCTATTTCTACAGGATAGAGTTCTAGATGTGGAATTGCTGGGTCAAAGACTATGCTTTTTTAAAATGTGGGGTCAAATCAAAGTATGTGAAATCCTCTTGCTTAATTGGTAAGATATCCTTTCCCTTAATTGCTGCTTCTTCCTTGTATTGACACTTTCTTTTTTTTTTTTGAGATATATTTAATGGCATTTGTAGTATGGCAAATTGGAGAGATGATTGGGTTTCTTTGCTTGTTTCATAATTTTTAAAGGTACTCTTTCTTTGAATTTGATTTTTGTTTATTATTTTTTAAAGATTTATTTATTCGTCTGAGAGAGAACACGTGTGTGAGCCAGGGGTGAGGGGTGGTGGGGGGCAGAGAGAGAGAATCTCAGGCAGACCCCCCACTGAGCATGGAGCCCGTGGTTGCTCAGTCTCAGGACCCTGAGATCAGGACCTGAGCCAAAACCAAGAGATGGTCGCTCAACTGACTGAGCCAGCCAGGCGCCCCTTGATTTTTATTTTTAAAAAATAAACTTTTAGCAGAGGATACTACATACTAAGAAAAGTGCACAGACCGCGGTGCCTGGATGGGTCAGTTAGTTTAATGGCTGAGTCTTAATTTTGGCTCAGGTCATGATCTCAGGGTCATGGGATCCAGGTGTTGGGCTCTGTGCTGGGGGTGGAGCCTGCCTAAGATTCTCTCTGTCCCTTCCCCCCTCTAAAAAAAAAAGTGCACAGACCATAAATGGATAGCTTGATGAATTTACAAAGTGGATATGCTACCCATGCCAAGAAATAAAACATGACCAGCAACCCTAAAACCCTTCCATGCTGTGCCATCACACCATTTTCTCCCAC
This sequence comes from Mirounga leonina, assembly GCF_011800145.1. Lineage (NCBI taxonomy): Eukaryota > Metazoa > Chordata > Mammalia > Carnivora > Phocidae > Mirounga > Mirounga leonina. The sequence goes on from NW_023270615.1 coordinate 14,873,955, forward strand.
TCCCAATGTAAATAATAAGTTGACTTTTTACACCATTGAATGCATTTCTGAAATATTAACCGTAATTTATATAATGGAGTTATAGAGTATGTATTTTTTGTGTGTGTCTGGTTTCTTTGCTGTCTTTTGTGTCTGGTTTCTTTGCTGTCTTTTGTGTTTTTAAGAGTCATATCTGGGCGCCTGGGTGGCTCAGTTGGTTAAGCGACTGCCTTCGGCTCAGGTCGTGATCCTGGAGTCCCGGGATCGAGTCCCGCATCGGGCTCCCTGCTCGGCAGGGAGTCTGCTTCGTCCTCTGACCCTATCCCCTCTCATGTGCTCTCTCTCTCTCTGATTCTCTCTCTCTCAAATAAATAAATAAAATCTTAAAAAAAAAAAAAGAGTCATATCTGTTGGAGAGGCAGTAGCTGGTGTTCATTGCTGTAGCATGCTACTACATTTTATTAATATGGCACAATTCTCTGTTAAGCTGTTGCAAATATCTGGTTATGCTCTGACTTGTTTTTTTGCACTTAATGGTTTCTTTTTTTTTTTTTTTTAAAGATTTTTTATTTATTTGACAGAGAGACAGCGAGAGCAGGAACACAAGCAGGGGGAGTGGGAGAGGGAGAAGCAGGCTTCCTGCCGGGCAGGGAGCCCGATGTGGGACTCGATCCCAGGACCCTGGGATCATGACCTGAGCTGAAGGCAGACGCCCAACGACTGAGCCACCCAGGCGCCCTAATGGTTTCTTTTGATGAGCAATAGATACTTCTTTTAATGTAGTCCAATTTATAAATTTTTCTGTGTCTTTTTAAAGAAATCTTGGTCTACCCCAAGGCCAAGAAGATGTTCTGGAACTTCTAAGGCTTCTCTTGTTTTTTTGTTTATTTTTAAGATTTTATTTATTTGGGAGAGAAAGAGAGCACACAAGCAGAGGAAGAGGGAGAAGCAGACTCCTTGCTGAACAGAGAGCCCGACATGGGGTTCAGTCTTAGGACCCTGGGATCATGACCTGAGCCAGAGGCAGATGCTTGACCGACTGAGCCACCCAGGCGCCACCTAAGACTTCTATTTTTATTTTTATTTATTTTTAAAAGATTTTATTTATTTGACAGAGAGCGAGCACAAGCAGGGGGAGTGGCAGGCAGAGGGAGAGGGAGAAGCAGGCTCCCCGCTGAGCAAGGAGCCTGACACGGGGGTCAGTCCCAGGGTCCTGGGATCATGACCTGAGCCGAAGGCAGACGCGAAACAACTGAGCCACCCAGGCACCAGAGGCTTCTGTTTTTATATGTAAACTCTGTTACAATGAATTCATTCTTCATACTTTTAAAACAGAATTTTACTAAAAAATAGATTTTTTAGTAATAAAATAGATTTTTTAAAGTAATAAAAATCTGAATTTTCTCAGATGCCTTTTCAGTAGCAGTCAAGCTAGTTACTTGATTCTCCCCCATCCCCTGTTTTTATATTTAATAATATTGTCATCTTCCTTGTGCCTTAGGTGTGGTCCTTTCCTGGGAGGCCCTCTTCTTAACTGTAGTGGATAGTTGAAAAATGTGTTATGGGTTCTTTTCTAAGGCTTTATGTGGGGATATTTTATTTGTTCTTATTAAATGAAGTTAGTTTGTAATTTATTTTTTGGGGGGAAATTTATCATTTTTATTTTTTATTTTTTTATTAAATTCAATTTATTTATTTATTTTTTTATGTCCATTCTTTTTTTTATGTTATGTTAATCCCCATACATTACATCATTAGTTTTAGATGAAGGGTTCCATGATTCATTGTTTGCGTATAACACCCAGTGCTCCATGCAGAACATGCCCCCCTTAATACCCATCACCAGGCTAACCCATCCCCCCACCTCGGACCCTCTAGAACCCTCATTTTGTTTCTCAGAGTCCATCGTCTCTCATGGTTCGTCTCCCTCTCCGATTTCCCCCCCTTCATTCCTCCCTTCCTACTATCTTCTTCTTTTTTTTTTTTTTAACATATAATGTATTATTTGTTTCAGAGGTACAGGTCTGTGATTCAACAGTCTTGCACAATTCACAGCGCTAACCATAGCAATACCCTCCCCAGTGTCTATCACCCAGCCACCCCATCCCTCCCACCCCCCACCGCTCCAGCAACCCTCAGTTTGTTTCCTGAGATTTATTTTTTATTTCTTGCATGTGATGCTCTTAACTATTCTGCATTTGAAGGCATCTCTTCATGCTTTTGTTGTTGTTCTTTGGAATGTGTAATAGACGAATTTTTCCTTTGAATGTTGGGAAAAATTTTTTCAGCAACTTTATCAGTGCTCTTCTCAGTTTTTTTGTTTTTTTAAAGATTTTTATTTATTAGAGAGAGAGAGAGCAGAGATAGCGACCGAGAGCAGGAGCCAGGAGGAGAGGGAGAAGCAGACTCCCCGCTGAGCAGGGAGCCAGATGCTGGGTTCTATCCCAGGATCCTGGGATCATAACCTGAGCTGAAGGCAGTCGCTTAACTGACTGAGCCACCCAGTCACCCCCTCTTTTCGGTTTATTGATAAATTCTCTTATTCTCTTAGTTTTGGGTTTCTCTTTTTTGTATCTTTTTGTTTATCTGTTTATCATCTTTTTACATAGTTATATTAATTCCAAATGTATTAGTAAATATCAGAGAATAGTTTATCACAAAAGCTCATAATCTTCTATTAATTATGTTATTTATTATTAGCTTACATTTTTTCTTTGTACAGATGAATGAGACTATTGATCTGTGTTGTCTTTTTTAAATGAATTACTTGATTTTTTTTTCTGCTATATTTTCCATTTTTTAAATCTCTTTTGTGATTATTTTTTCATTTACTTTTTGGCTTGTAATTCTATTCCATTTCTAAAATCTCAGTTCATTTTGCTCTTGCTTTTGTTTTTTTAATTACTAAGGTATTTAGAGTGGTAAATTTTTTTTTTTTTTTTTGGTTGACTGCTGTGTATTCTGGTAAAATTGATATTTCTGCTTAAAATATTTTAGTATGTTCTGTAGTTTTTTTCTTGTTGTGTTGACAATTCAGGAAAGATGTTACATGTTTCAGTTAAAATATAATTTATTATGAATCATGTGTAATTACATATTATACATAAGATATGTGTATGTTTTATGCATATTTCCAAGTGAATGGACATCTTTTAATTCTGAGAATTGTGTATGTGTTTATAATATCTACCTTTTGGGATTTAATGAGGATAAGAATAATTTTTTTTTTTAAGATTTTATTTGTCAGAGAGAGAGAGAGAGAGACTGACTGAGCACAAGCAGGGGGAGTGGCAGGCAGAGGGAGAAGCAGGCTCCCTGCTGATCGAGGAGTCTGATGCGGGCCTCGATTCCAGGACCCTAGGATTGTGACCTGAGCCGAAGGCAGATGCCACCCAGGCGTCCCAGAATGATTTCTAATTTCATGTATTAATGGCTTGTTGTCTTATTTTTTAGGTACTTCTCTAAAGAAATTGAAATCACATTGTATATATTTTTTATTTTTTCCTTAATGTGAGCATTTCCTCATGTAATTAAATAATTATTTTAAACTATTTTTAATGGCTGTATAGTATTATAAAGATCTTTCATAGGCTATTTAATGAGAGCAGTTTTATTTGCTATTTAAATTGTGTTATAGACGGGGCACCTGGGTGGCTCAGTTGGTTGGGCATCTATCTGCCTTCAACTCAGGTCGTGATCCCAGGGTCCTGGGATTGAGTCCCACATCGGGCTCCCGCTTAGCAGAGAGTCTGCTTCTCCTTCTCCCTCTGTCTGCCCCTCCCCCTGCTTCTACTCTCTCTCTCTCTCTCTCTGTCAAATAAATAAATAAATAAAATCTTGAAAAAAAATTGTGTTACAGTACCTTTATTTGTATTTTTTAATTTAAATTTTATGTATTTTAAAAAACATACACATGGTGTGAAATTCAGAGGGAGTAAAGAGGGTTTACACAGTGTGTCTCTGTCTCTTTCCCATCCTCCCTTCCCTGTGAGGCAGTCAGTGTTACTAGTTTGTTGTGTTTCTTCCCAGGGCTCTTTTTTTCATAAATAAGCAAATACGTGTGCACGTTTTCCTTTTTTCACACAAATGGCCAGCGGCATCTTACTTTTTTCCACTCAGTATATCTTGGAGGTGACTTACATCAGTACATAAAAATTCTCCTTATTAATTTTAAGGCTGCAGAGTGTTCTGATATATATCCAATATGTATACATCTAACATTTATATTATATGTGACATGTATATAATATTAGAAATTTATTTTAGCACAGTTACTGTTTCTAGATATTTAAATTGTTATGATACTTTTAAGTTGAAACTGTATTGATTGAGATTTGCTCCTTGTTTAAAAGTGTAGGTCTTTGGCTTGTATTCTTTCCCTCACTGCCCTTGAGACAGTTTGCCTTTCTTAGTGAGGAATGGGTCAGGCATTGTGTTACAGAGTTAATGGCCCCTTTAAAGAAGTGATGAGCTCACCTCTTGAGGGGCTGAGGAGGGGAGTGCATTAGGCACCACGGGCAGTATTTAAGGAATTCTGAGATTGAAGGTCCTAATAGTATAAACTTCTAAAAAATGTCAAATATAATAACATAAAAAATGCATGAAACATAAAAGTAGTGCTTAAAAGATTATAAAATGGACACTCGTGTGACCCCATCCAAGTCAAGAAACAGAACACTGTTGCACCTACGGGGCCTCTTGGGGCACGATTCCCTCCTCTACCCCTGCTGGTAGCCGCTTTCCTGACCAGTACAGTCTTTGTGTTAATTGTCTTATAGCTTTATGGCCTAGTTATGTATTCCCAAACAGTGCAGTAAAATTGTGCCTGGTTTTGGATGTTTTTCCCTGGTGTTTTTAGATATCTGAACTTCTGTATCCCCAAGAGCAGTCTTGAGGAGGAAGAGTTAAAGAGGATGTGTGGGAAGTGAAAGGGTAAGGAATCCTACACATCTTGTCTTTTTTTTTTTTTTTTTTTAAAGATTTTATTTATTTATTTGGGAGAGAGAGAATGAGAGAGAACACATGAGAGGGGATAGAGTCAGAGGGCAAAGCAGACTCCTTGCCGAGCAGGGAGCCCGATGCGGGACTTGATCCAGGGACTCCAGGATCATGACCTGAGCCGAAGGCAGTCGCTTAACCAACTGAGCCACCCAGGCGCCCCCCCTACACATCTTGTCTTAATGAAGTTTGAGGACATCAGTCTTACTATTATTAGGTGAACTTGAGATCTTTTTCATACCACGTGATGGAGCTATATCTTCACTGTTGCCAGGATTCTGGAACTAGCTCTGGTTGGTTCTTTGAAGTACTGCTTCTGAATCACCCATTTTCTGTGATCAGGGGATGGTCCAGCCTGGAGGTCTCTTTATGTGCCCATTCTGTTCCTGGCCCTGTTCCTCTGCTGGGCATTTTTAACTGACTGCGTTCATGCTTAAGTGCCCCTGTGGATTGCAGAAGAAAAAAAATTCTGACGTTATGCTTTCTTTTTGTTTTGTTTTTTTCTTTCCTAATCTGTAAAAGCTATGGAGTTTAATCGTGGACTTTATTCATAAATGTCCGTTCCTCTCTCCCCTTTAGGCACCTCAAAAGCTTAGCCACCTCAAGAGTTTTCCTTTTTCTGTGCAGAGCCCGTTGCATTTGCTAGAAAGATCGGTGGAAAGTGGCACTGTGGTCTGGATCTGCCTGGTTTTTTTAAAAACAGAATATTCTATATTAAGAGGCCATGGAAACAATTTTGTAGTTGATTTATTTTCAAACTTTTGTGATGCTACTTAACACCACAACCAGTACATATACAGATAGTTGTAAAGCCCACCGAGGTTTCACGAACAGTGCCCTATGTAGGGTTAACTCTGACATTGTTTATTCTGCTCTAATTTCATTAAAAATAAATGTTGTTGGGGGACCCATTAAATGGTCTGCACGATCCTGCAGTAGATCACTCCGCCTGCAGTTAAAAGGTTCCATGATTTTCTAGAGGAGGTGGTTGACGCTGAGGGATTAAACGGAGTTTGGCACACTGGTATATGGTGTGGTTAGGAGTGCGGACTCCGGAGAAGCCGGGGCTTGGCCTCAGCCCCCGGCTCTGTCACTTGCCAGTCTCATTCTTGGGCCTCAGCCTTCTGTAAAATGGGAACGACACTCCCTGCCGCGGGGCTTTGAGGATTAGGCGAGGGAATGTCTGGCTGCGCGGGAGGCTTTAATGCGAACCTGCTGGAAGTAGCCGCTTTTCCTGGTTTCGGGACTTACTGGATTTCCTCTGACTTCTAGCCCAGGACTCTCTGTACAGATTGCAGCATCTACGGGGACAGGAGTTTGTGGGGCAGCGTTCAGTAACAGAACAGGTGGACGAGCATTGCTAAGTTGATGTGCTCGCCCTCTGGGATCAGTTCAGGTGACTGCTGCTGTGTGAGCTTGAAAATTCTGCTAGTTTCTTGCAGGGGGTGGAAACTGCCTAAATAGCCACGTGGCCACCATGCCTTTGGTGTGGGAGAGCTGGTCTTCCTGCCCCTTGTTCACGGGCAAGAGGTTGACTCTAGAGAGGGAGGGAGTGAGCGTGAGTGTGTGTGAGTGTGTGTGTGAGATCCACTCAGGGGAAGGCCATAGGACATATTCTCCTGCCTGAGTCTTCTCTCTTCCTCCTCTCATAGTTCACATTGAAAATCCATTTCCTCCCTTTCTACCCCCCCTTTTGATAATGACCATCTTTTATGTTTTTGGATAACAATCTGTCTATAAAAGAAATTGAAGTATATTTATACGTGAGAATTTAAACAAGAAAATTAAATTCATGTAAAGTACCAAGTCCTACCATGAAGAGAAATCCATTCATTAACATGCGGTGTTTTTTCTTCCAGTCTGTTTTCATGTGTTAAGAAGAAGGTGGTAGTAATACTGTACATTCAAGCACCTTTGTAATGAAATTAAAAATGGAACTGGTTAGATAGCTCTAGATGAGTAGGGTGGCAGAAGGGAGAAAGGGACAGAGTTGAGTGGGGGAGACAGTGACCTCTTACTGCTTCTGAGACTGAGGAGTGACCTGCAATTTCATCTGCCCTCTCATGTATTCTGGAACAGATAAGAAGTGGACTTTAAAACGCTTCCCCACTTTCTGCTATTTCTCCCTTATTTGGCGTTCCCCCCTGAGGTCAGAAGAGCAGGTCTTTACATGGGTGTTAGGCTGCTGAAATTAATACCCCACTAGATTGCTGGTAGAGTTGCTGTTTTTTGTGGGATATGAAAGGTGAATTGTTTCTGATAGTCCCACCAAACATCTGTGTGCTAGCCAGTGCTATTCAGCTGCTTCAGTGTCCTCAGCCAGTGGTCCCGCCCTGGTCCTGACAGGAACCTGGGCGTGACGCCGGGAGTCACGTACCTTCCACCGCGGCTCTGGAAATGGTGACCTCACATGAAGCCAGTCTGTTTTCTCTTTTCCCCACAGACTTTGAAGCCAGCTTCATAAGGCTGTTGGACAAAATAACTAATGGTTCTCGGATTGAAATAAACCAAACAGGTAAGCTCTCTTTCTTCCCGTTCCTGAAAGCACCCACATGTACTACTTAACTATTCCTCTACTTCTCATGCCTTTTGACCATATACATACTCGGGTGCAAAGAGCCAGTTTCCTGTCTGTGATAGAGTTGTGCGGAGATGTATGTGAAATCTGCCAATATAAGGGGCGCGCATTTGATTTAAAGAAGTTAGAAAGCAGGAAATTTCAGATCAACAAACAGGCACCTCCTCTTTTTCAACAACAAAAATACTTTACACCTAAAGTTTATGCATAACTTTTCAAAGTCCATTTATTTATTTTGTCACAATAAAATTTCACAGCAAACTCTGTGAGGTAGTCGTTATGTGCTGAATTTTATTTTATTTTTTTAATTTTGTCTTTTAAAATAAGTATGCATGGGGCACCTGGGTGGCTCAGTCAGTTGAGTGTCCAGCTTTTGGTTTTGGCTCAGGTCATGATCTCGGGGTTGTGAGATCGAGCCCTGTAATCAGACTGCGCGCTCAGCACAGAGTCTGCTTGGTATTCTTTCCCTCTTCCTCTCCCTCCCCCTCTGCCTAGCCCCCACATGCGCGTTTCTCTCTCTCTCTCAAATAAAAAAAAAAAAAATCTTAAAAAAAATAAGTATGCACAAGTTATGCAAAAGATGTGCAAATCCCTTCACCTGTTTCTTCTTCCGTTCCCTCCCCAAGGGGCAGCCGTGGGCACAGCCTGGGGTGTGTGCCCTGGTCTCTGTTATATGCCTTTGCTTGCATGGACACTTTGAACCTCAAGCTGCCAGCAAGGTCACGCTCTTCATGTTGCTCCGCAGCTGCTTTTCTTCACTATCACAGATGTCTCAGAACTTTTCCTGCCGGGCACATGCAGGCCCATCTCAATATTTCAGTGGGCCTAGTAGTCTGTTGTATGGAGCCATGATAATTTATTTAACTGCTCCCTACTGATAAACATTTAGGTTGTTTCTAGCTGTTTGTTGGCTCTTAGAAACTCTTTTCTCGACCTTGTATGGGAAACCATGGCAAACACTGTTTGGCTGGCTCCATGAACTATTCACCTGTGCACAGATAGTCCACAAAGGAAACTGTGCACTTCCTCATTCGTTGGCTGTCTTAAGAAAGAAGACAGCGTTGGCCTCATAAGTGGCCCCTACATCACATGAGACTCATTGATCTGTAGCTGCATTCGGCTCTACTCTACGGAGAACAAGTTTCAGGCATGAGGGGCGCCTGGGTGGCTCAGTCGTTAAGTGTCTGCCTTCGGCTCAGGTCATGATCCCAGGTGGGATCGAGCCCCACGTCGGGCTCCCTGCTCAGTGGGGAGCCTGCTTCTCTCTCTCCCACTCCCCCTGCTTGTGTTCTTTCTCTCGCTGTCTTTCTCTCTGTCAAATAAATAAAATCTTTCAAAAAAAAAAAAAGTTTCAGGAATGAGACTTCAGATGCCCTTTGCAACCTATGATTCCTCGAGTCTTCCTTGACTGACTTACTCTGAAATTGCTGGAGATCTAAAAAAGATTTTAAATTAAAAAAATTGTTTTTTCAGCAATTTTTATCGGGGATTCAGAGGTTCATAATTGTTTTCTGGTCATATCTGCAGCTTAACTTGGGAAGTGACATTTTACACGATCCTGCTTCTAGTTCATGCCCCCTGCCCCACCAGAGTAGAAGCCTTCATTCTGATGATCTGACCAATTTCTCACTTGGTTAATTTGCAGGCACAGATTTGCAGACTTTAGTGATGATATAGTCTTTTTTTTTTTTAATTTTATATAAATTTTTTCTTTTTTTCTTTTATGTAAATTTTTTTATTTTACATAACTCCAAAGAGCTGCTTTCCTTTTGAGTGACCGAGCCTAGATCTCTTTTCTCTAATGTTAAATTTATTGGTAAATTATGCCAGAAGACAGTGGCAAAAGACTTTGAGCAGCAACAATCCCTTGTTCACCCATTTATGCGCCACCCCACCCCCCAGTAATCTAGAATATTTTACTTTGCTTTTCACCCTAATGCATACACCCAATAAGAAACTTTTTGGATGATACGAATATGAGAAAGAGTGAGTAAAAATAATAGAGCTTCTACTAAAGCTATTCGGTAATTTTAGATCTTTCCGTTTGTTGCTATTAAAATAGCTACTATTGACAGAATTAAGTGCCATCAAGTACTTGCCTTCTCTAGGAAGCCTGTTGGTGAGTGCAGTTCATGGGAAATCTCGTTTCAAGGGCCCAGAAGAAGCTGGTTGCTGGTGTGATGGTTTCGGCACATCATTTGTAAAGCCCCCCACCCACAGGCAGAGTGTGCTCTTGGAAGACCAGAGCGCCTGTTAGCATCTCTCCTCTGTGCCCTGCCGCGACTTTGGCAACTCAGATGCTTAGGGAGGGGTTTATTACCGTTTATTAAATTACACTCACAGTTTATTACTGTTACAGGGGCTTGACAGTAATGAGTCAGCTTTTGGAGTGAAGTGTGGGCTCTTAGGAATGGCATTTTGAACTTCTTGGATGCCCTTGTCAGACTTTCCCCTTGGGATTTACTGCCTTTGTTGCCTTTGTGACACTTAGTGCTTTTTTGTTTTGTTTTTATTTTTGCCCTTTTTTTTGTTTTCTGCTGAATGTGGCTCTTCTTCCGGTGTAAGGAACGACGTTGTATTACCAGCCTGGTCTCCTGTGTGGTGGGTCTGTGGAACATGACTGTAATGTCCTTCGCAGCATTGGCTATTACCTGGAGAGTCTTCTTTGCCTGGCTCCATTTATGAAGCACCCGTTGAGAATCGTTCTGCGAGGAGTAACCAATGACCAGGTTGACCCTTCGGTGAGTAGTCAGTAGTGAGTCGTTTTGTCTCTTGCAGCAACCCAGCGTTAGAGAAATAAGTTCCTGATAAAACACAGGTTTATTGCTGAGTGTCTTTGTTTTGTTATTTACCTTGAGGTTTAGACATTAATCACTAGGAAGCAGATGAACCGAGACTTGCAATCATCAGATTCGGTGACGATTGTTAACATTCATCAAGGTGCCTTTCATTGTCGTGTCTAAGAGCCTTCAGAACAGATGTGTGCAGTCTCATCACGGTTGACATGAAATAAAGCTCTGTTGGCTCAAGTGCTGGAGAATGGAATCTTCTTAAGGTCATGTGTTGGCTGCGGCTGGAAGGCAGCAGACCAGAATTTTAGACAGAAAATAATAATATCTCCTTGGTTGCTATAGCATAATCTTGACTTACTCAGGTTTTAACCATAAATTTTAGGACTTTTCTTCTCCCGAGAAGAGTTTGCAGATTTAGAAAAAGGGCAAGGGCAGGGAAGGTATACATGCACTTGCATGGTTTGTGGGCACTAGCAAGCTTCTTATTTTTTTTTTTTTTTTTAAAGATTTTATTTATTTGAGAGAGAGAGAGAGTACGAGCAGTGGGGAGGAACAGAGGGAGAGGGAGAAGCAGACTCCTCACTGAGCAGGGAGCCCAATGCAGGGCTCCATCCCTGGACCCTGGGATCATGACCTGAGCTGAAGGCAGAAGCTTTACCAACTGAGCCCCCCACGTGCCCCAGCAAGCTTCTTATTAAGCATCCTAATTGTCCTGCATGTGTGGGAAGGATAGTTTAATATACATGTGGGATTTTCACTGTGGTCACCACAGCTGTCTTAATGCCTATCTAGGATGGGTTTTGTTGTGTGTGTGTGTGTGTGTGTGTGAGAGAGAGAGACAGAGACAGAGATTAGAGCAGTTTTCTGTCTAGGCCTGCCTTGTACTTCTCTTGTATGGAGGGAAGGATCCCCCTCTTTGGGTTCTTTGCTGGCCACAGATGGTATTTTAAAGCTGAGGGCCATGATGTGAAATCCTTACCAAGGACACTTGTCTTCATCTCTACTGATACTGGACCAGGACTATTGAGGGGGTGTCTTCTGAGGCAGAATGTGAAGTGTGTAGCTTTCCTAACCAGGAAAGACCAATTGGGTGGTACAGTGAGTTCTAAAACAGAGACTGCTGGTATTCACCCAGATATCTGTTAAGGTATAAACCTGGTTAATGTGTTGCTAGGTACTAAAAGACTTATTCCTCAGTTCTTGGGAATTCAGGTACATAAACTCTTTTCTTAGGATCCTGAGTACAGTGTGAGATCTGAAATTCTCAGTTGTAAAGGAATGTTGCATTATAAATGTTTAGAATTTTAAAGATTTATTTATTTATTTGGTGGGGGGAGGGGCAGAAGGAGAAGGAGAAAAAGAATCCTGAGCAGACTCCCTGCTGAGCGTGGAGCCTGACACGGGGCCCCGTCTCCCCTCTGAGATCAGAACCTGAGCTGAAACCAAGAGTTGGACGCTCAACCGACTGTTCCACCCAGGTGCCCTCCTCCCCCCCCGCTTTTTTAAAAGATTTATTTATTTAAACTGTTTAGAATTTTAAACTAATTTCAGATGATTGCTTTTTTTTCCTGCCTTTTCTGAAGATTCTAGGAAACCACCTTTCAGTTAAAAGTATGAGAGGAGGCCTCTATACTTTTAGAATGGAGTTGTGGGGAGGAGGGAGGAGCCTTGCATAATGGGAAAAACTCGGGTGAAGCATGCAGGAAACTTGGGCACTATGTGTCTCAGTTTTCCACTCTTTTTTTTTTTTTTCTCTATAATTGCTAATAATCTTAAAAGCTGTTTCCACTGGCATTATTCAAAAAGGTTTTATATATTAACAATGACAAAGGTTAACTGATGAATTCCGCAGAAATAATACTTAATTCTTGCATACGGTATTTTTTTTTAAGGTTTTATTTATTTATTTGACAGAGAGAGAGAGAGAGCGAGAGCAGGAGCACAAGCAGGGGGAGTGGGAGAGGGAGAGGGAGAAGGAGAAGCAGGCTCCCCACTGAGCAGGGAGCCCAATGCAGGACTCGATCCCAGGACCCTGGGATCATGACCTGAGGGGAAGGTAGACGCTTAACCGACTGAGCCACCCAGACCCCCTTGCATGCAGAGTGTTTAAAAAAAAAATCTATTTTCACATGTTGCAGAGCTCTCTGCTTTTGCTAGTTGCACTGCTAAAATGACCTTGGTTAGTACCTGGTTCCAGACCAGGATAAAATAAATACACCTAATCCTGGATATGTGTAACTTCTTCAGCCTGTGGCTTCTTCATTTCAAGCTTTCTCTTGAATGTGTGGCTCCCCCCCCGTTCATGTCCACTCTGTGCACGCAAGGACGAATTGGAAGAGTTCCCTTCTGGAACTTGATCTCATGAGGTGGACAACTATGAAGGCAGCTAGGGAGACTACAGGGTCACCCCTGTCAAAGGTATAAGCAAAGTGCTGAGGGCTGGGGAGGGTTTTCTAAGGAAAGGAAGCCAGAGTCAGTCTCCGATTTTAGGAAGATGAGGATGAATTGAAGAGGCATCAACTAGACTGAACATTATGGGCATGGAAGTGAAAAGGAAGGGACAGATCTGAAGGACGTTGTGGAGTGAGAGACTTCTTAACTTGACAACTGATTGGAGATGGGATAGGAGGAAGTGGTTATAAATTATTCCAGGATTTCTATTCTTGACTGGAAGGATCGAGATCAGATAACATTTGACACAGGGAAGAGGAAAATTGTGGTAGGATGATGGACGATATGTTTAATTTTGATCCTCTTCTCTGCAGTACTGGTAGGATATTCACATGGGGATGTCCAGCTGGCAGTTAAAATTATTGTCTGGAGCCTCAGAGACAGTCATCAGGATCTTACCTATTGATAGTTAAGTCCCTAGGAGAATGAGATTAACCAGTGCCAAGGTTGAACACTGGTGGCTTTTTGACTGAATTAATCCTACAGGTATTCTTCCTGCGGCTTGCAGTGTGGTGGTGGTGTGTCTATACGAATTGGTGGTTCATGTTTGAGACTCCAGATTCTCTATTATAGTAGGTTGATGTGGCAGCACTGGGTGGCCATCCGCTGGACCTGCGTGGCCCTGCCCTCTTTGGATAAATCGTGAGCTCTTTGGTTGGACACAGATCTTAGCTGACCTCATGGTCCATTAAAATTCCCTTTCTGGCCTCTGTGGGCCGCATGGCTCCTGAGACTGAGAATAGAGGAAGAAGAGGAAATGAATGTTTAAGGTGTGAGCGGGAGAAGAGGGGCTGGAGGCAGTGACCATGAGATTGGAGTCGAGTTCTAAGAAGCAGGGGGTGACTCACAGAGCCAGTTTTTGCAGGAGCTCCCTTAGGGCTGGGTGGGGAGATTGGGCAGTGAGAAGTTGTGTTGACCTTTGAGAGAGTGGTGTCATTGGACTGTAAGGACAGGCATGCATTGAGGAAATGAGTAGCAAATAGAACCGTGGAAAACCGGGAGATTCTTCTAGAAAGTTAGATAGGATGATTCTTTAGGAGCTGAGTTTTTGTTTTGGTTTGGTTTGATTATTGTTTTTTGAATGAGGGGAAGCTTGATCTTGCTTGTGGGCAGAGGAGATGCTGTAGTGGAGAAAGGAACAATTAAAATAAAAGGAGTGGGGGTGTTTGTAAGGCTGACTCAACAGTTGGAGGGGTGAGGGTCAACAGTGGAAGCGTTGGGGTGAGCCTTGTGCAAGAATAGGGACATTTTCCCCTGGGGACAAAAGGACAGGAAGTGGGAACAAATTCTGAGGAGAATAAAAGTTGAGGAGGTCTCCTCTGATTCTCAGTAATTCTGCTCCAGAGCCACTGGTCAAGAGGCAAGTGAAGATTCCAGTCTTTTTTAGTTCCCTCCTGGGAGGGGAAAAGAAGTACAGTTACGTCTGCTGTGTGCTGGGCACTCTTCTGGGTGAACCTGTGTTCATATGTATGCATCCTTATTTATTTAATTCTTTTACCAACACTGTGAGGTGGGTGTTCTTATCACTGTTTCAGACAAGGTAGCTGGGAGTGGGTTTTCTCCCTTTTTCTTTTTGGCTTGGATCTGGTCACATTTCTGTCTGATGACTGATTGACTAGACAGAAGGGTAATGCCTTTGCCCTCAGGTGCCACTTGGGTCAGACTTTTGCCTGTAATTACAGAGTTGTAGCTTCTTTTCCTTAAGCAGGACTTGCAGACCATCCTTGCTCTGCTAAAATTAGAGTGTGTGGAGCCAGGGGAGCGTGTCCAGTCCAGCCCCTCACTTTATGCAGGAGGCACCCAAGGCCCTGGGGATGTGGGGAAGTGTCGAGGTGTCACAGCTGGTGAGAGGCAGAGAGCGACTCAAGCCCCTATCTGCTTTTCCGGCCCTGGTCCCATGCATCACGATGCCTGCCCTCCATGTCAAATGGAGAGTGTCAGGAGACAGGACCACACCTCCGGTTACACTGGGGCTTCTGGCTGGCCTTCAGAGTCAATTTGACCGCGTCCTTTTGACTCCAAGTATAGGTAGGATGAGCCGGAAGTGATGCCCTGTTTTCTCGCCTTTCTTTCCCCCAGGAGGGCTGGTGCCTAGTTCCTGGGAGTCATGCCCTCAGAACAGCCTGTACCCCCCCCCCCCACTTTTCCCAGAGTCTGGCTTAGCCTCTCTCCAGTTGCCCTTCATTCTAGTCTAGACTGACTTCTCTGTTCTGGCAACCCCAGATGCATATTTTAAGTTTTTAACGTGTGTTTAGCTTTAATATTTAACGAAATTAGCTAATCTTTAATGAGTTGTCTTCGTAACTGCTTCTGCCCCACCTGATCCATTCTGACCGTGTTCCTAGGCTTCATAGGTCATTTCTGCCTCTGGTTAGTTTTGCGGTATCAGAATATTTAGCGGGGGCCTGTTCTGTGCTCTGAAGCCTTATTGGAATATTGCTGTGCTGAATCTTAGCAGCTTGGAGACAGGCTGAGCCCCTTACCTTAGAGACAGGGAAATTCAGACATGTGGGATTTTCTGATCTGAGGCCACACAGTTAACTGGAGGCAGAGCCTGGACCAGGACCAGACTATTCCCTCTGCGCCCCGCTCACCCTGCCTGCCCTCGCCGCCTGCAGATAGGGTCAGCTCCTGCAGGCTGAGGAGCAGCTCTGTTGCACTGGGAGCAAGTGAGGGAGTGATTTTTCTTCCCAAGTTGCTGTTGAGATGACGTTCACGGACTTAGCTGGCTGGATTTGAGTGTCATCCTATTCCCTCGGGGGAGTCCGCAGATAAGTAAGCAGAGGAGCCCAGGCCTCCCCGGAGTTCCGAGTGAGGAGGACATAACAGCAGCACTTTGCACAGCCTTGCCATTAACTGTGGGTCTTGTCGTCACGGTCCAGGTTTGTGCCGCTCCTGGAGTTGGCGGCTGCCCTTCCCCGTCTGCCCCCACCCCCTTGTGGGCTCACCACCTCCCCTTTAACTGCCTGTGTGGTGGGCATCGGCAGGATCCCAGGTCGCTCCAGCTCAGGTTCATTTGGTTTGTTTTGGCTTAGAGTGCCACCAGCTTTAAACATTAAACAACCATGTTGGAAAAAGAATAATAAAAAAGGCTGGTATTTTCTTCTATAGCATTTATGCCTATAAGAATGAGCAGAAGTCGGGGCCCTCGGGTGGTTCATTTGGTTAAGTGTCTGACTCTTGGTTTTGACTCAGGTCATGATCTCACCGTCCTGGCATCGAGCTACACGTCGGGCTCTGAGCTCAGCAGGGAGTCTGCTTGAGGATTCTCCTGTTTGCCCTGCATGGCCCCCTCCCCCCCGCTCTCTCTCTCTCAAATAAATTAAAAAAAAAAAAGAACAGAATGAGCAGAAGTCCCAGTTTGTTTTTTGGATGAACTCAGCAATTTCTCGATGCTTTTTGCATGATGCATGTGATCCTCCTGCAGGGTAGGTGTATAATGTATAAAGTGAGGGAAGAGGGGCTCAGAGAAGCCAGTGGCTTG
The DNA here is from genome assembly GCF_011800145.1 of Mirounga leonina. Classification (NCBI taxonomy): domain Eukaryota; kingdom Metazoa; phylum Chordata; class Mammalia; order Carnivora; family Phocidae; genus Mirounga; species Mirounga leonina. The sequence continues at coordinate 14,890,237 of NW_023270615.1, forward strand.
TAAAATTGCTGTCTTACCTGGGAGCAGAGCTGGCCCACTCCCTCGGTTGTAAGCCAGCGTGCTTTCTCTTCACAGGACCGCATCATCTACCTGCTTGCTAAACCTCATCCTGCTTTCATGGGCTCTTTATTCTTTCCACCTCTTAAGGTTTATTTTTTATTTTTAAAAATTTTTTAGATTTAATTTATTTATTAGAGAGAGAAAGAGAAGGCACAAACTGGGGGGACAGGCAGAGGGAGAGGGAGACAGCGAGAGAGGGAACACAAGCAGGGGGAGTGGGAGAGGGAGAAGCAGGCTTCCCGCGGAGCAGGGAGCCCGATGTGGGGCTCCACCCCAGGAGCCCGATGTGGGGCTCGATCCCAGGGCCCTGGGATGATGACCTGAGCCGAAGGCAGACGCTTAACGACTGAGCCACCCAGGCGTCCCTCAAAGTTTAATTAAACTTTTTTTTTTTTTCTGGAATAATTCTACAGGTTGATGTCCTTAAGGCAACAGCCCTCCCTCTGTTGAAGCAGTTTGGAATTGACGGTGAATCATTTGAGCTAAAGGTAAGAGTGTGTACACTGTTGGCTGAAACGTGTGTAAAATATTCTCTTATGAACTCATTGGAAGAGCTGTAGGACGCAGTGTGTCTGTGTGTGTCACGTTTGAAGTCACCATTGAGCCAGCCCCACAGGAGCCGTGATCCAAACATGACAGACTTTGCGCCGAGAAGGGACCCGAGCAGTGGCAGCGCCCGTTCCTTTGTGGTGAGCGGCATTGTGCACCCTGCACACGGACGGACTCCTTTATCCCTCACGGCAGCTCTGCCGGGAAGCGGCCGCGCCAGGCTTCCGGCCACACGCGCTCTCTGAGCGAGGTCACCCAGATGTAATTCGCGTCCCGGGCCTCCCAACCTGGATGCCCCGGAGAGTTTTCAGTGTTTTCAAAACCTAGAAGTAATTTAAGCATCTGTTTGTTTGCTATTGGAAGGAATTATTACATCACTAAGTTAACTGGGTATCTTAAGCTGCTTAGCATCTCTATTTTTTAAGTTAATGTCTTAAACAAGGGAAATGACTTCATTTTTATTAGTAAAATGAATTTTGCTAGATTAGTTAATTGCATAGGAAGGAGAAATGGTTCCTGATGGTTAAGAAAGCAGTTGAGCCGCTCATCGTAAGCATGAGGGAACAGGTGGCAGGGGTGAAGTGACCCCTGGGGCGTGCTGGCCCTGTGTCCTCTGCTCTTCCTGACGTTCGGGGTCCCTGCTCAGCACGTGCCCTCTCAATGGTCTTGAAGGGGTTGACCCGTTGGCTACGAAAGAGCTAACTGCGTTCTGAGGAAGAGCCCCTTGGCCTAAACCAGCCAGGCTGGGTATCAGGGTCCCCCACTCTGCCACCTCCTCACCTCTTCTCTCTCATCACCTGTGCAGGTGGTGCGGCGGGGAATGCCTCCTGGAGGAGGAGGGGAAGTGCTCTTCTCGTGTCCCGTAAGGAAGGTCCTCAAGCCTGTCCAGCTCACAGATCCAGGGAAAATCAAGCGGATCAGAGGGATTGCGTATCCTTTGCATTTGATTTAGATTTCTGATCTTTTACTTGCCTCATGAAGATAAGAATGACTCATAACAATTTGCTTCTTCCCAGAGTTATTTACATTTTATTTTTATTTATTTTTTTTAAAGTTTTTATTTATTTATTGAATTGACAGAGAGAGAGTGTGAGGGGGAACACAAGTAGGGGGAGTGGGAGAGGGAGAAGCAGGCTTCCTGCGGAGCAGGGAGCCTGATGTGGGGCTCGATCCCAAGACCCCGGGATCATGACCTGAGCCGAAGGCAGTCGCTTAACCAGCTGAGCCACCCAGGCGCCCCAAGTTATTTACGTTTTAGACAACAGTCTTGGAGAAGTCTTAACAGTGAAATTGTAATTGTTGGCTGAGATACGATGTTTTATTATCTGTCTCACCATGACCAGACTGATCCATTCCTTACTGTTTTTTTAGTTAATGCTGAAGCAAACAACTCCCGGGTATGTGCTGCTCTCCTGAGGGCTTTGGTTTAGGGGCCACCAATACACTGCAGTCCCTCCCTCAGAAGAGCTCGTTGTCTGATGAGGGAAACGTGCAAACATGTAATTCTGATATAATGTGTAAAATGGTGTAGATGGATGCACAGTGGGTTGGGGGAGCTAAGACAGAGGATGGCACACTCTGTCTGGAAGATGTAGGAGGGCAGGAATAAGATCTACTTATTAAGTGGTTACTCTGCATGCACTGTGATAATACACTTATTTTCTTTTCAAAAAACCACTTTATTTTTACGTACAAAAAGCTATACATACTCAACGTGAACAACTTGATGAGTTTGGAGATGAATATACACCTGTGAAACCAGCAGCATAGTAGTACCATAAACATATCTGTTACCTCCAAAAGTTACTTTCTGCCTTCTAGTTTTTTTTTATTTTTACACTTTTAATTTTTTGTGATAATAACGCTTGACATAGATCTACTCTTTTAGCAAATTTGAAAAGAATTTACTGGGGCGCCTGGGTGGCTCAGTCGGTTGAGCATCTGACTTTTCTTTTTAATTTTATTTTTTTTTAAAGATTTCTTTTTCATTTTATTCATTTGAGAGAGAGAGAGAGAGCATGAGCAGGGGGAGAGGCAGAGGCAGAGGGAGAAGCAGATTCCCCACTGAACCGGGAGCCCGACATGGGGCTTGATCTCAGGACCCTGAGATCACGCCCTGAGCCGAAGGCAGACACTTAAGCATCTGAGCCACCCAGGCGTCCTGAGCGAACAACTCTTGATTTCAGCTCAGGTCGTGGTCACAGGGTCGTTGGATTGAGCCCTGCGTCGGGCGCAGTACTTATGCTCGGCGCAGAGTCTGCCTGGGATTCTCTTTCTCCTGCTGCCCCTCTCCCTGATCACTCGAATGCTCTCTCAATAAATAAATAAATAAAATCTTAAAAAAATAAAATAAATTTTATTTTTTAAACCCCAGTATAATTAGCAAATTTTTAAGTATATAATACAGGCATTATGGTACACAGTAGATCTGTAGGACTTAGTCATCTTGCATAACTGAAACTTTGTGCCCTTTGACTGACATCTCCCCGTTTCCCCCTCCCTCCAAGCCCCTGGCAACCACCAGTCTACTCTCTGCTTCTGTGAGTGTGACCATTTTAGATTGCTTATATAAGTGGAATTATGCAGTATTTATTCTTCTCTGTCTAGCTTATTTCACGTAGCACACTGTTTTCCTTGTTCACCATGTCGCAAATGACAGCATTTACTTTTTTTTTTTAAGACTGAATAATATTCCATTGTATGTAAATATTACATTTTCTTGATCTGTTCATCTTTCACTGGACATTTAACTTGCTTTCATGTTTTGGGTATAGTGAATAAAGCTGAAATGAGTGTGGGAGTTTGTTTAGTTTCTGTAGATATGGACCCAGAAGTGGGACTGTGGAATCAAATGGTAGTTCTGTTTTTAATTTCTTGAGGAACCTCCCTACCATCTTCCATAGTGGCTGGACCAGTTTGCATTCCCATCAACAGTGTATAAGGATTCCCTTTTCTTCACACCGTCAGCAATACTTGTTATCTTTTTTTTTTTTTTTTTTGATCGTAGCTACTCCAACAGGCATGAGGTGATAGCTCATTATGGTTTTGATTTGTATTTCTCTGATGATGAGTGATGTTGAGCAGTTTTCCACATGAAGGTATGAACATCTCTGGGTCTTCTGTGGAGAAATATCTATTCAGGTCCTTTGCCCATTTTTTAATTGGGTTGTTTTATTTTATTTTATTTTTAAGATTTAATTTCTAAGTAATCACTACACCATGTGGGACTCCAACTCACAACCCTGAGATCAACAAGAGTCACACGCTCCACCCACTGAGCCAGCCAGGTGCCCCGGGTTATTTTATTTTTATTTTTTTGCTGTTGAGTTGTAATGAGTTTCTTATGTATTTTGGATATTAATCAGAGGTATGATTTGCAGACATTTTCTCTCATTCTATGGGTTGCTTTTTCACTTTGTTGTTTCTTTTGCCCTTGTTTTGGTATTCCATCCAAGAAAGCATCGCTGGTGCTAAAAAGCTTTTCCTCTGTGTTTTCTTTTGGAGTTTTATGGTTTTAGGTCTTAAGTTTATCTTTAATCCATTTTGTGTTGATTTTTCTACGTGGTGCTAGTCTGTTGGACAGATACGAAGATATGATCTATTTCTGTTCCCATTGCGTTGCATGTTTTTATGCTGGTACCATGCTGTTTTGATTATTGTAGCTTAGTAATAGATTTTGAAATCAGGAACTCTGATTCTTCCAGCTTTGTTCTTCTTGCTCAGAATTGCTTTAGCTATCTAGAGTCCTTTTTGGTTCCATATAAATTTTAGGATTGTTTTTTATGTGTATTTTCTGTATCTATTATTCTATAAAAAATAATCATTGGGATTTTGATAAGAATTGCATTGAATCTGTAGATCACTTTGGATAGTATGGACATTTCAAGAATATGAATTCTCTCAGTCCATAAACGAGGGCTGTCTTTCCATTTATTTGTGTTTTTTAAAATGTCTTTCATAAGTGCTTTATACTTTTTAGTATACAAGTCTTTTACCTTCTTGGTTAAGTTTATTCCTAAGTATTTAGGTTTTTTAGGATGCTATTGTAAATAGGATTATTTCCTTGATTTCTTATTCAGATAGTTTATTGTTAGTGTACAATGTAAGTTGATTTTTGTATCCTGCAACTTTTAAAAATTTTAAAAATTCATTTATTCCAATAGTTCTTTTTTTGGGTGGGTGACATCTTTGGGGTTTCTACCTATAAGATCATGTCATCTGCAGATAGATGATTTTACTTTTTCCTTTCCAATTTGGATTCCTTTCATTTCTTTTTCTTGCTTAATTGCTCTGGCTAGGATTTACAGTACCATGTTGAATAGCAGTGGCAAGAGTGGTCATCCATGCTTTGTTCCAAATTACAGAAGAAAAGCTTTGGGTTTTCCACAATTGAAGATGTTAGCTGTGGGCTTTTCATGTATGGTCCTTATTGTGTTGATGTAATTTTCTTCTCAACTTAATTTGTTGAGAATTTTTAATAATGGAAGAGTATTGAATTTTGTCAAATGCTCTTTCTGCATCTATTGAGACAATCATCTGATTTTTGTCCTTCATTAATGTGTTAATGTGGTGTATCACATTAATTGATTTGCATATGTAGAACCATTCTTGCATCCCAGGGATAAATCCCACTTGGTTATGTCATGTGATCCTTTTAATGTATCATTGAATTTAGTTTGCTAAAATTTGTTGATAATTTTTGCATCCGTGTTCATCAGGGATATTGGCCTATAGTTTTCTTTTCTTGTAGTGTCTTTAAGGTCTGGCTTTGGTATCAGTGACGCTGGCTTCATAAAGTGAATTTGGAAGTGTTCCCTCTTCATTGTTTTTGGAAATTTAAGGATTGGTATTAATTATTCTTTAAATGTGTGGTAGACTTCATCAGTGAATTGATTAATCTGAAGCCATCTGGTCTTGGGCTTTTCTTTTTTGTGAGGTTTTTGGTTACTGATTCTGACTCCTTACTTACAAGCTTTAATCTTGTTGCAGACTTGGTGGAATTTATCCGTTTCTTCTAGGTTGTCCAGTTTGTTGGCTTGTAATTGTTCATAATAGTAGCTTATGATTTTTAAAAAAATGTGGCATCAGGTGTAATGTCTCCTCTTTCATTTTGGATTTTATTTGTATCTTCTTTCTCTCTTTTCTTAGGCTAGTTAAGGGTTTGTTAATTTGTTTATCTTTTCAAAAAACTGACTCTTACTTTTGTTGATTATTTTTTCCTAGTGATTTTCACTTTGCTGTTTCATTTATATCTACTCTATTATTTTTTTCCTTCTGCTAACTTTGGATTTTAGTTTGTTCTTTTTCTGGTTCCTTGAGGTGTGAAGTTAGGCTGTTTATTTGAGATCTTTTCTTTTTTTGTAGAAAGAACGTAGGTGCTTATCACTATAAAATTCCTTCTTAGTACTCCTTTTGCTTCGTCCCATAAATTTTGGTATGTTGTGTTTTCATTTTTGTTGTCTCTAGATTTTTTTTTTTTAAGATTTTATTTATTCATTTGGAAGAGAGAGCACAAGCAGGGGGAGTGGCAGGGAGAGGGAGAGGGAGAAGGCTCCCTGCTGAGCAAGGAGCCCAATGCAGGGCTCGATCCCAGAACCCTGGGATCACAACCCGAGCCAAAGGCAGACGCTTAACCGACTGAGCCACCCAGGTGCCCATCTCTAGATATTTTCCAATTTCCCTTTTGATTTCTTCTTTGACCACATGTTCAAGAATCCGTTCATTTTCATCTGTTTGTGAATTTTCCCATTTTCTTGCTGTTACTGATACCTAGTTTCATTCCATTGTGGTTGGAAAAGGTGCCTGAGGTGATTTTAGCCTTTTTTTTTTTTTTTTTTTAAAGATTCTATTTATTTATTTGACAGAGACACAGCGAGAGAGGGAACACAAGCAGGGGGAGTGCGAGAGGGAGAAGCAGGCTTCCCTGCCGAGCAGGGAGCCCAGTGTGGGGCTTGATCCCAGGACCCGGGGATCCTGACCTGAGCGGAAGGCAGACGCTTAACGACTGAGCCACCAGGCGCCCCTAGCCTTCTTTTTTTTTTTTTTTTTAATTTTATTTTATTATGTTATGTTAGTCAGCATGCATTACATCATTAGTTTTTGGTGTAGTGTTCCATGATTAATTGTTTGCGTATAACACCCAGTGCTCCATGCAGAACGTACCCTCCTTAATATCCATCACCAGGCTAACCCATCCCTCCACACCCCTCCTCTCTAAAACCCTCAGTTTGTTTCTCAGAGTCCATAGTCTGGTTCCTCTCCCCCTCCGATGCCCCCCCTTCATTTTCCCCTTCCTATTATCTTTTTTTTTTTTTTAACATATAATGTATTATTTGTTTCAGAGGTACAGGTTTGTGATTCATCAGTCTTACACAATTCACAGTGCTCACCATAGCACATACCCTCCCCAATGTCTATCACCCAGCCACCCCATCCCTCCCACCCCCTCACTCCAGCAACCCTGTTTGTTTCCTGAGATTAAGAATTCCTCATATCAGTGAGACTATATGATACATGTCTTTCTCTGATTGACTTATTTCGCTTAGCATAAGATTTCAGCCTTCTTAAACTTGTTACATCGTGTTTTGTGATCTGCCGTGTGATCCCGGAGAATGTTCCATGTGCACATAAGAAGAGTGTGTATCCCGGTATTGTTGAGTGAAATGTCTTGTGGATGTCTGTTAGTTCCTCTTGGTTTATAACATTGTTCAAGTCACCTGTTGCCTTACTGATTTTCTTCCTGGGTGTTCTATCCGTTATTGAAAGTGGGGTAAGACATCTCCTATTACTGTTGTATTGCTGTTTCTCTATTCAAATTTGCTGATGTTTGCTTTATATATTTAGGTGATCTGATGTTGAGTGCTTATATGTTTATAGTTGTTATATCTTTCTGTTGAATTGACCCTTTTATCATTGTATAATTAACGTCTTTGTCTCCTGTGACTTTAAAGTCTTTTTGGACTTAGTCTGTTTTGTGTGATGGAAGTTTAGGCAGTCCTACTCTCTTTTGGTTCCCATTTGCATGGAATATGTTCACTTTCAGCTTATATATGTCCTTATATCTAAAGTGAGTCTTTTATAGACAGCATATAGTTGAATTTTATTTTACCCATTCAGCCACTTTTGTTTCTTTTGATTGTGGAGTTTAATCCATCTACATTTTATATTCTTTATTTTTAAGCCCAAGTGACTCTGAGTTTACTTGCATTCTGTTTTGCAGATGGAAAAACCGAGGCTTCACAGGCTGAAGGAATTTGCATCCACATCACACTGTTCATAATGGCAGGGCTGGGATTTGAGCCCTGTCTTATTGCAGCCCAGTCTTTGAACCTCTGCTTTTTCTTAGCAGAAGGGAGGGCATTTGGATTGAGCCTTGAGGAACAGAGGCCTGTGAAGTGGAGCAAGGAAGGGGTGCTTCAGGCAGGCGTGTGGGCTTCTGCGCACGCAGTGGTGCACCCTGGTTCTGGGAGTGGCAGGCCGTGCGGTGTGGCCTGAGGGCAGGTCTGTCACCGGTGTTCGGTAGTAGAAGATGGGATGTGAAAGATAGGGCCGGAGCCAGTGAAGATTGAAGGCCATGCTGACCAGTTGGCTTTCATTCCGAAGTCTGTAATTTTCTAGAGAGAGAATTTCCATAGTAAGAGGATAACGTCGGTGGTGCTGAAAGAACTTCCGGCTGTGCTTGGCTCATTGTAGAAACTTTGGAAGGTACAAGTGTACCTTGTACCTAATGGTGACCACTTAGAGGCAAAGATACTAGGGAGTCATTTTGCCCGAAGAGGATGGTGAGGGTAGTGGCTGGAGCACAGGTGAGGGCTGCAAGTTTACAGAGAGCTTGGGGGCAGCATGCGTGGGAAGCCGTCCCCACCTGGCTCTGTGATAGAGGGATAAGGAGTCCTTGAGGATGATTCTGCTGTGTGCCCTGGCACCTGGAGAGAGATGTACATTCTGATAGTAGCTACATGTTTGGGGCAGTGTAAGGTGGGGTGGGGGCATTGGTGATACTTCAGTTTTCTTCCTCTTGGGTTTGAGAGCCCTTCACAATGGTTACAGGGAGATAGGTCTAGAAAGGAAATTAGAAATGTACATCTGTAACTTGGGGGTGAGGTGAGAGCCAGAAGTGGGTGACTTGGAGTCAGCTATCATGTAGAATGCGGAGAGAGGCAGGTGGATCCCTGAGACATCGCGAAGACTTGAAAGCAAAAGCAAAATGCTCCCAGGAAGGGGGACCAGGGAGAGTCAAGCAGTTGAGAGGAGAATAAAGAAAACGTAGCTTCTTAACCATCTGAGCCACCCAGGCACCCAAGAAAACGTAGCTTCTTAGAAGCCCTGAGGAGCCCAGAGGAGTCAGCGTTAGGATGGAGGACATTCTGGGCAGCACACGGCTGGGGAGGAGCTCCTTCCAAAGAGGAGGAGCCAGCCCTGACGACCAGTTCTGGGGAAATGGTGCAATGTGGGGGCTGCTCTGAAGAATCTTGACAGGATGGGGCGCCTGGGTGGCTCAGTTGGTTGAGTGACTGCCTTCGGCTCAGGTTATGATCCTGGAGTCCCGGGATTGAGTCCCGCATCGGGCTCCCTGCTTGGCAGGGGGTCTGCTTCTCCCTCTGACCCTCCCCCATCTCATGTGCTCTCTCTCTCTCTCTCTGTCATTCTCTCTCTCAAATAAATAAATAAATAAAATCTTTATAAAAAAAAAAAGAATCTTGACAGGAAAGAGAAGCAGGAGGAAGGAAAGGTGGGAACTTGCCACAGGGAGAGAGTTGAGAAGATCCCCTCCCTTCTTAAAGAGAAGGTTGATGGTGATGGTGGTGATGGGAGTACTTCCATTGTCTGAGTAGAGTAGACCTCTAGGAGGGGGGACGCTGAGGAAGCGGGGTAACACTAACAAGGTGCTGGGTTCAGGTGTGGGTTCCGACTCTGGCCTTGCTGCCCATGGATGGCAGGATTTCGGCCCCACGCCTTGGTTGACTCCCTTCTAACCGGGCGCATTAAAACCGCGGTGTGGGGCTGCAGCGAAGGTTGGACAAGGTAGTAGATGTAGAGGGCGAGGCACCTGGCTGTTGTGTGAGGAAGCGTTTGGTGCGTCGCAGCTAGTATTGTTTTTATTATTATTTGGGAGGGTGTGGGTCGAAGATGGCTCTACATTGAGCCACCTGGAGGTGATCGGAAGGGGGTTGGGAGCAGTTCTCATTTTTCAAGAGTTAGGAGGGGATCATGGATAAGGGCATTAGCGGAAGGATGATAAGACCGTGTGACAGGTGTAGAAGTGTGCTGTCACAGTGGGGCACAGCAGCTGAAGGGAAGACCAAGGCTGGGGGACAGCAGTAAAGGGCTCAGCTGAAGATGAGATTTTATCATTGTGTCGGCTGGGTGGCCATGTGGCCACGTCCGGCAGCAGTTGGCAGCCCAGAGGGAGGGGACGGGAAGGCCAGAGGGTCAGTTTCATCCGGGGCTGGGTACGGTGGCAGAGAGTGACTGGTGCAGTAGGATGGGTAGAGGGACATCTGGTCAAGGGATTGGAACGCTTACCAGATTCAAAGATTGAATGTAAATAGCTCTAAAGATGGAGTGGCAGTAGGTATGTGTGCTGGGCAGACGAACAAGAACTTGTGTTGGGGGAATTGTATTTTGGGGTTTCAGATATTAAAAGTAGTAAAATTCTGGGTGCCGATCTGGGGGAGGGCAGGCGTTGGAGGCCAGGGGGCTGGATGGGGTTGGGTGATGGCTTTCCTGGTGGGACTTTGACAAAGGGGGTAGATCAGGGTGTGTGCTTCTCAGGGGTGGGTTAGGTGCTAAAAAGTCAAGTTTTGTGTTTCTCAGGAGGTTTTGGGGTGGTCCTACTTGGAGGAGAAGTATGGAGGGGCCTTGATGAGCTTGAACAGTAAGTGGTGAGGGGAATAGGGTGGTCGGCACAGCCACAGGCACAGAAAGCCGTTGTTGAGATAAAAGGGTGCTGCCTGAAGTTTGTAGAAATCCTCAAGATAAGAGGAATGTAAAACAGAGCTTCCCTGGACGGCGGCCTGTTCTCTCTGCTCGGCTCTCCTGGGGTGTGTCTCAGGGCCATTCCCCGGTAAAAATGAGAGAGTGGGCAGCGGGGGGAGATACAGTTCCTGTCCTGGGAGGCCCCAGATTGACGCATGTGGTTAAACTGACTTTCTAAGGTGATGTTCTCCATAGAGAAATGGAAATGCAAGTAGGTAGGGTTTTTTTTTCTTTTTTTCTTTTTAACCAAATATGCCTTTTCTACTTGACCCTTGGCACTTACTCAATCTCATTCTCGCTAACAGGCGCACTGTATTTTACCATATAAAGAAGCCAGGATGAAACCCTGCTGGTGGTCATTGACTTGCTTTCCATTTTCCTCTGTTGCTGAACATGCAGTTGACGGCCTTGCACGCAAAATCCTATGCACGCTCTGGACTGAGTTTGTTTTTACTCATTTGAGATTTGTTCCCTTTAATAGCTCTAGCGTGGTGGTGAACTCTGCTTGGAATCCATTCCCTGTAGTCTGGAAATGTGATTTCCAGAGTGTGCTGTTTGTTTTGACACAGTCTTGTGGTAACTATGTAGGTTTCACAGAGACTGCCTCCTGGGGTCCCACAGTACTAGGAGTACTGGGTGTGCAAAAGCCTCATGAGTTAGCCTTCGATGAGGACGCTGAGAAATGGAGAAGCCTTGGGGGTCGCACAGAGGAGGACACAAAAGAGCCCCACGCACTGGGGTGTAACTTTGTTCCTCCGTGGCTTCTCCCTCTGGTGTTCTTTAAGCCTTCCCGGTATAGAACCAGTGCCAGGAAGACACTGGAGAGCCCCTTGCCTGGGGCTGGGGCTCGGACACCTGAATCTTCCTGACACATCAGACCTGCAGAGTCTTCCTCCCAATTCCCCAGGAAAGTAGATACAAGTGGCCTTGCTCAGATTCTTGTCTGCAAACCAGACATTCCAGCTGCTGGTCTCCAGAGCTGCCCCTTTCACAAACACCTCAGTGGAATGTGGGTTTGAACTGAGATCACCTTCTTGGCCAGTTTTGGGGCCTGGGAAAAAAGAGCTGCTTTGGAAAAAAGCTTTAGCTGGTTTTATAGGTTTTTTTTACTTGCAAGTCTGGTTAACTGTTGGTCTGAGCTTGGAGGTTGCGTTCCCCATAGGAGGGCTTGGGTCAGGAGAACTGGCCCTGCTCTTGTGGGTGGTTGTGGCTTTAACTGAGTTACCCCCCAGAGCGCATCTTTTCCCTCTTGGACCGGCTGTCCAGGGCGTGGGAGGGAGCCGGTGTTGGTTCCTGCCAGCAGCAGTGACTGGACAGTGTGGTTACCTTTTATTTAATGCCACCCACTCTCATTCTCCCCCTGCCTGAGGAGGGGGGTGGGGAGAAGGGAGCACTCTCTTTTCAGTTTGTGGCACTATCCCAGAAGCTCATGATCTGGTACATAAGAGTCAAATGAAGAAGCTGGGGTAGAGACAGAAGATGGGAGTGAGCTGGAATTTGTAGGACAAACTGGTTTCCTTTCTCTGATTGTAGGGCAGGTACTTAGAGAATCAGCCTCTTTGTCTCTACACACACACACACACACACACACACACACTTTTGCTCACTTGTGTGTACTTTCTCTGACCTGGGACACCAGGGAGGGATAAGGGTAGGAGTTCCATATGGCCTGTAGCTGTGAAATTGTCTCTCTTGGATATGAGTTCCTAATATGGTATTCATATAAGGGCTTCAGGAGATTCACAGTCCCCTGAAATTGTCTGCAAAATGACATGTGCATAGCTTTCATCAGATTCCCAGAGGGGTCTCTGATTTCTGAAAGGATAGGAACCTCTGCTTTGGGGTTTGAATCTTGGACTAACTGCAAGAAAAGCAATAGCCGGCGTTCATTGGGCTCTTACCTCACACCAGGCACCACTAAGCACTTTACATGCATTATTTCATTTGAGCTTCCATACCTTGGGAGGAGAATGTTGTGATTATTCTTCTCTTACTGATGAGGAGGTGGACACACACCAGACCCAGAATGATGCAGTTTGCTGGAGCTGGCACTTGAGTACAGATGGTCTGATTCTAGAACTCTTAGCCATTCCTTGGTAGGTCCTTCACACCAAGCCGGATGGTTCCATGGTGACTCTGGCATATAGCCACCTTGTCCATCTCCACTGCCAGGATTCTGGTATAGGACTCCACTGGCCCTGAGTTGGTACAGTTCCTCACCCGGTTTCCACATGTCTGTGGGGGTTGGAGGGAGGAGGTTGTCTTTATGAAGTCAGATCTGTTCAATTTTGTATCTCACTTCTGTGACCTGGTTGTCCTCAGTTTAAGCCCTGGAAGTAGGAATCCATGGCTGTGGCTCATGGGGTCACTGTGAGCATAAGATCAATTGCTAATGTACCTGAAAGAATTTTGGGAGCCATGGATGCTGTGGGATTATATGTCAGGATGGTGACATCTGTGCTCTCCTTAGGAGAGTGGGCAGCATCAGGCTCAGAAGGACAGCACCCACCCAGTCCAAAGGGTGTGAGACCCAGGATTGTTTGTCTAAGCTGCCTGTGGCCAAAAGTACACTCTGGACAGAGAGGTGGTGATGTAACGGGGCCTTGTGTGTGTATTGAAAAATCCCTCTTTGCTCTTTCCTCACTTCAGGTTTGTCCTTTGAGTCAAGTCAAATATTTATTGAGTATTGCTGAGTACAAAAGTAGGGTATGAGAGTCATCAGAGAGCTCTGCTCCATACGGAAGCAGAGCCCCTCTTCTTATGGAAGGCATGGTCTTGGTTGATGGGCAAGGACATGTGTAGATGAAGGGAGATGTACGGTAAGGTCAAGTGAAGATCACGGTCTGGTTCTGGCTGGAGGGTGTGGGGGAGAAGGAAGGAAAAATGAAGGAAGGCGGTTCAGGTTGGAGAATTTGAACAGTTGGGTGAGTGGTGGGGGTAATGGTGTCGGGGTGGGGGGACGGACACTGAGCAGACAGACTGACCGTGAGGTCTGGGAGGGTCCAGACTAAGGGAACTGCGGATTCTCACTAGCATGAGGAAGATTGATCTTTCAGTGGAGGGTGCAGGATGGATCAGAGAGGGGAGCTAGATGCCAGCCAAGGTCTTTGCAGTCTCTGAGCATTTCATTTCTGCAGCTCAAATGAAAATTGAATTTGTCATTGATGGTAATTTTTGCACAGTTGGGTTGGAATAGGCAGACCACACACCTTGTTTTCCCTGTTGGACTTGCCATGTGGGGTTTGTGTCAGGGTAATGGGAAGATCACATGTTGTTACTTCTCTCTTTCTTTAACCCCTTGTCCCACGTATGTAGCCACCTCTTGACTGAACGTTGCACATCGAAAGTGCTCCATACTTACTTATTTTTGGATTCGTGGCATTGGGGAGAGCCAGTCTCTATAATAAAGTCTAATTTTAGGTAATTGTTTCTGTTTCCTTAAATATCAGCCTTTTCGGGGCCCCTGGGTGGCTCAGTCAGTTCAGCATCCAACTCTTGATTTCAGCTCAGGTCATGATCTCAGCATTGTGCGATTGAGCCCTACATTGGGCTCCATACTAGGCATGGAACCTGCTTAAGATTCTCTCTCTGCCTCTCCCTCTGCCCCCCCAACCCCTGCCATGTGCGCTCTCTCTCTCTCAAAAAATTAAAACAAAACAAAACACCAGTCTTTTCATTTGAGTTGCTTTTATCTTCCTCCTTTTCTTTCTGGGGGTGCCGTGGTGTAAACATGCTAATTATCAATACTTTTATTATAAGGTAGCAGTTGTGAGGAGCCTGTATTATCCACAAATGGAGTAAATGACAAATAATTGAAAATAAGCTCTGTGAGTTGCAACAAACCTATTAAGATCTTTATGAACAGCTACTGTACTCTCTTTCACTAATCTTTTTCTGCTTTTCCTGTGAACAGACCAGGGGTGGATTGGGACTGGCCCAGGTGAGCCCCAGTGTGGTGTGTCTGTTCTGGCCTTAGGTTTGCAAGGGAAAGACTCATTGGTTCCAGCAGTGGGGAGGGTCGGAGAACACTTCAAAGGGAGCCTGGCTCATGCCAGACAGGCAGGCCGTTGTCTCCTTTTGTTCCGAAATTGAGTTGAACCATATCTCGGAGAGGGGAGGGGCATTGGGTAGGAACTCTAGAGCAGGGTTGGGAACTCTTATTTTATACTTTCCAACTCTCTACATCTGTGTGTTTTTCATTGTGATTGTTTTATAACAATAATATAAAAACTATATAGTAATACAGTAATAAATAAAAATAATGATCTAAAAATCGACTTAAGGTATTACGACAAAGTTAAGCAATTAAATACAGTTGGAAAATAGAATGGCATTAGAATGGCATTTTATTACAGTTCCACAAATAGCCGCTAGCTTTATAAAAGACCTTTCTCTGTGTGGAGTCCAAGCAGAATGGCACCCTTAACCGTGGATTGCAGGTACTCCGTGCGCGTATCACCGCAGATGGCCAACCGGATCGTGGATTCTGCAAGGAGCATCCTCAACAAGTTTATACCCGATATCTATATTTACACAGACCACATGAAAGGAGTCAGCTCTGGGAAGTAAGTGTCTGTGCATTTTTAAAGCTTATTTCTGCAGCTAACCCAGCCTTTTCGCACTCCTGTCCCGATTACAGTGGAAGCTGCCAGCTCTGTGTCGGCAGCCAGAGGAAGAGTGATTTCAGAATTAATTTCCTCCCGACTTACTGCTGTTGTCACCAGCGGGCATCTTCTGAGCACCTATCACGTGGGAAGCATCATAGTGGCCGGAGCTGGGGATGAGGGGTCCAGACCCTGGCCTGGGGGAGTTAAAACCCAGCTATTAATAAACGGTGCTTCCAGCTTTAAATCCCATTTGTTCCCACAAAAAATTACAGCAAACAAGTTCTTCCACCCTGAGTAAATAACAGTTTAGGGGAAAATACCCTTTGTTGGTCTGTGCCAGTTGGTTTCTCCCTCCATCAGGGGGAACAGCACCCCTAGAGCCAAAGGAAGTTGTTACTGCAGATTTGACTTGGGTTTAGGGAAAGCCTTTGTGGAAAACCTCACTTTAGAAAATAAAAAGTTAATGATGATCTGTGTAATGAAAATACTTGTTTTAGGCTTTGCTTGTATATTTAGCAACCAGTAAGTTAGGGAAGCAATTAAAAACTAATTTTTTTATTATGAAAATGTTAAATATACAGAAAAGTTGAAAGGCTAGCACAGTGAACACCTGTGTGTTCCTACTACTTGTAGTTAACAGTGAATGTTTTGCCAAATTTACTTGTGTGTGAGTTTTCTGTGTTTGTTTTTGTTTTTGCTGAATCATTTCAGTGCTTACAGTCTGAAGCTTGCAGGTCGTGTCTCCTAAAAATAAGAATGTCAGAGATTGACTGTTGTGGGTTCAGGAATCATTTTTTTGCTAAGTAGTAGCACAGCCCCTCCTCTCTCATAGCCCTTCTGTCTGAGCTTTCCTTTGACTTCAGCCAAAGAAGGAGAGAGAGCACAGGAGGGCTGAGTGTGTTACGGCATTTCTGACCTTGACAAGGTCCATGGGACAGACGAAGGTGATTTCAGCAATGGGGGTGGGGTGTCAGAGGATACAGTTGGGAAAGGATTTGTGTGCCGGGCTGGCCCTTTCTCTGGGTTTGGAAAGGTCAGTGATGGTCCCAAATCTTTGGTGCACTGCTCAGGTATCGCCAGCGTTTTCCTTGTTCATGTGATGGGAGTCATAATGCCGGCATCGTTGGGTTACCGTCCACGTTGAAAGACCACATAGGTAAGCCACTAAGGCAGTGGCTGGCACATAGTAGGTCCTGCAGAAATGCTAATGCTGCTCCTCACTCCCCGCCCTTTCTCTCCCCTTCTTGGCCCTTCTCTGGGGGGAGGGGATCACAGAGCCATGGGGGGATAGGTAGCCGCAGCAGCAGCTGTCTGGGTGGCCTGGTCTCCATTGTGCCACCTTTGTCTGGCCCCTGGCTCCACGAGGGTGTCTAGGGATGAAGCAGAGGAGGCCTGAAGGCCATGCTGCCCCCACGATGGTGCAGCTTTTCCTAATGCCATCGACTCAGCTGACCCCGGCGTGTGGTCCAGTCCTATCCCTGCTGAGGGTGAGTAGGAAGCTCATACGTGGATCAGGACGTGGGCGTGATGGAGATCTGTGGGTCATCAACTCCAAGCCCCACTTAAAAAAAAAAATTACACGTGAAAGCAATGCATGATGTTAGGTTTGTGTTTTCTAAATCTCAAGTTACAGAGGACAAATGGTGCTCTTCCTTCTCTGTTAGGAAATGGTGAAGTCATAGTGGGCGTTTTCCTCTTCTGACTCGGTGGGGTATCCATGTAATGAGGTTTATTGAACTCTGAGACTGAGAGTGTGTGTTGTGGCCATGGCCTAGAACTGTGGGGAGCGGCAGCTCTGGGGTGGCCTGTGTCCGCACTCTGACCGGTATGCACAGTTGTCTGTTGTCCCCTTTTGATCCTCACAGTCAGGGGGCGCCTGGGTGACTTAGTCGGTTGAGCGTCTGACTCTTGATTTCAGCTCAGGTCATGATCTCAGGGTGGTGAGATTGAGCCCCGTGTCAGGCTCCATGCTCAATGCAGAGTCTGCTTGTCCCTCTCCCTCTTCTTCTCCCCCTCCCCTCACCCCCCAATAAATAAATAAAATCTTTAAAAAAAAAAAAAAAGCTCTCACAGTCAGGACTTTCAAAAAAATCTAGTCCTTTACCAATTGGGAATTTTTTTTTAAAGATTTTATTTATTTACTTATTTTTTTGAGAGAGAGAGAGAGAGTGGAGAGAGAGCATGAGCAGGGGGGAGGGGCAGAGGGAGAAGCAGAGTCCCCCGCTGAGCAGGGGTCCAATGTGGGCCTTGATCCCAGCACCCCGGGATCATGAGCTGAGCTGAAGGCAGACACTTAACCGACTGAACCACCCCGGCGCCCACCAATTGGGAAGTTTTGGAGACTGTCACTTGCAAATTACTAAGGCAGGTCTTCAGTGAGGTCACCCGGTGACCAGCTGCTTTGTCATCATAACTTGAAACAGGCCAGACAACACACACACACCCCAGATTGGAGGGAGAAAATTCGCGTAATGCACACATGGCTTCGTGTGTTCTTGTGTTTTTCCTAAAGCAAATACAGTGTTATATGGAACAGTCTTGATTAAATACAAAGCTTATTGTAATAACAACTACACACACCTCAAAGATTTCACATGGATGGAAAAATTCGGAAGTTCTTGGGAACTGTAAGTGAGCAGGTGAAAGCAGTGAGGGCAGCTTGCCTCCTGGTTCTGCCTCCCTCTGTTTCCTGCTCTCCATGTTTGCATGGCGCCTCCGGTACCACTGAGCTGGATGCCCTCCTTCCTCCTGGTCAGGTGACTCGAAGGCAGCTCGAGGTTGCCGCGTGGTGGGATGGCTGGGCGGCACGGCATTAGGCGGTAAAGCACGACTCGGAGCGCTCCAGAACGTTTGTTCTCACTCGCCCCCTTCCCTTGGCAGGTGTCCTTAACCCTTGGCTGGGTAGTTTTTCTGAAACAGATGTTTTGGCTAGTTTTGTGCTGGACACAGAGTGCTTTAGGAACATGGATGTTGAATTGTGTTAAAGGGGACACGTGTAGTGATTGCATGTCGAATATACTGCTGGGAATACATATTTTTTTAAAAGGCACTGGGCAAAGTAGATGTCTGTGATGTCAAACTTGGAAATTTTATGGAGAGGTGCTGTTGTTATTGTTCGTGGACTGATTTTATTTTGTGCCAAACCGGTTGTCACTGAGCTCTGTGAGAGCAGGAACTCCTGTGTTTACCGTGTGCTTGGTGTCCTGGCCATGGAAGCAGCTTTTCCCCAAATGTTTGTTGGATGCATGAGTGAGTGAGTCAGCTGGTGTTAGCTTCTGGCTGTTGGTGGTAGGAACACAACAGGAGAGAACACGGTGCCAGCTCACTGGTTAGATTAAATGAATTCTGAGGGGCGCCTGGGTGGCTCAGTCGATCATCTGCCTTCGGCTCAGGTCATGATCCCAGGGTCCTGGGATCGAGTCCAGGCATCGGGTTTCTTGCTCAGCAGGGAGTCTGCTTCTCCCTCTGCTGCCGCTCCCCCTGCTTGTGCTCTCTCTCTCTGTCAATGGATAAATAAAATCTTAAAAAAAAAATAAGTGAATTCTGAGTGAGGGATGTTCTTCAAACAAAGGTCTGTAGGCCCTTTCTGGCTCATGTGGTACTTTTCATTACGGGGGAGCAGCCTGGTATTTCAGAAGAAAGCTGTCATCGGTGGCCTCCGGCCACTGATATTTTCTGGATTGGTTGAAGGCCTAGTACTGTGGTGGAGAACTTTCACGGGCTTTGGAGTGGAAGGACCTGTGTTTGAAATGCATTTCAGTCACTCTCTAGCTGTGTGGGCTTGGTGCTGGTTGCTTAATTTCTCATTTGTAAAATGAGGGTGGTAATGTTTACTCTGCAGAGTTGTGGTGTCGAAGCTCCTAGCTCAAACTGGCCATAAGTAGGTGCTCAATGTCTGGTATCCCTTGTTCATGTTACTTTATATGTTGATCGTTACAGGCTCGCACAGTATGATCTTTCACAGTGTTGGAGTGGGGGGAAGGAAGGCAGGCCAATGGGAAAAGCCGTGCAAACTTGAGCGTAATCTTGGTTCTGCCTTGTGTGCTCTCACTAAGTTGTTTATATCTCTAGCATAAGCTAGTAGGATCTCTAGGAAGGCTTGCTGTGGCCAGAGAGAATGCCATCAAAGAGAAGTTTGTCTTCTCTTTTCCTTTTGCTGGTGAATGTGAACCCCCCCCACCTCCCCCACCCCCCACTTTATGAACCCTACTCATGTCTGTGCCTTTGAATCCCCAGGTCTCCTGGCTTTGGGTTGTCACTGGTTGCCGAGACCACCAATGGCACCTTCCTCAGTGCTGAACTGGCCTCCAACCCCCAGGGCCAGGGAGCAGCAGTGCTTCCGGAGGACCTCGGCAGGAACTGTGCCAAGCTGCTGCTCGAAGAGATCTATAGGGTATGTCCTCTGTCTCTGCAGGTCTGGGAGCAAAGCCATCATTGTCTCTCATTTTTATTCCTTAGTGACTTTTTTCCCTTCCAAGGGCTTAAGCCAAGGAGTTAACTTGTTCCTACCCATTCAGCGGTTTAGCATTAACTACTTGAATGGATTAAGTAAGCTAGTCGGTGACAGAGATCCAGCCCCACTGGTTTGGGAAACAGGGCAGGTAAGTTTAATGGGGAAAGGAAGGAACTAGAACAGAGTCATACAAAAGAGAGAGGGTTAAAAAATGAAGCCGGTTTGGTGGTGATTGGCCAGGTGAAGAGCACACACTGCCCATCTCTCAGCTCCTCGAGTCCCTGCTGTAGGGGAGCAGGGGCTCGCTGTTCTCAGCTCCTTCAAGAGAAGCCGGAGATCTGGATTTGTATGTGACAACTCAGATGGAAAATCGTATCGATGGCTAGGTTTTGCAGCGTGCTGTGGCACAGAATGCTGTCTGGGGAAGGCAGTCCTGCGTCGGCGCACAGTAGGGGCTTGGAAAGATCAGAATGCGGCAAAAGACAGGACTTCACCAGTTGCCATTTTGCTTCTGCAGCTCTGCTGTGGGACAGCTCAGACCTGCCTGGACCAGCCTGTCCTTCCAGTTGCCAGAGTATTCTCTGCGTGCACGTGCACACACACTTACTGTGTCCTAAAGGCAGTTGAGCTGACCTAAAAGAAGCAAGGAAGAAATTGGAAGGGAAGGAAGAATGACAGCAGGAGAAAATAAGATGAAGCTGCCTGGAAATATTCTCTAAGATCCCATAAGTTTGGTTAGATGAGAGTCACAAATGCAGCTCCACGGTTTCTGTTTTTCTGCACTGTCTTTCACCTTGGTTCCAAATCTGGAAGCGGAAACTTCGCCCTTGAAATGCAGAGTCCAGTTCAGGCTTTGAGGGATGTTCACTTCTCTGCTGTGTAGGCGAGGCCCCACGTTCTTGAACTGAGCACCGGTGAGAACTGTACTCTGGGTGGTTTGCTACTAGATGGTGTACGGTGTTTGTCACCTGTCTTTTCTGTCTAGCTCAAGAGCCTTTCATCTCTGTATTTGTGTATTCATTCTCAGTTACTAGACCTCTCTGTGGGTCCTTCCTGGAGTCTCCCAGGGAAAGCAACAAAAATCACATGTGAGCCCAGCGAAATAAAACCAGTAGGGCAGGTACAGTGGTGATTTTTTTTTTCATTCACATCTTCCTTTTGCCACTGTCACTGATAACTGTGGTAAGGTGATGGCTGGGTCATGGGATCCCTATACAGGCCGCATTAAGGAAAACAGCTTATAAACAGTCTACTCCCCTGATCCAAGTCAGCATTCTTGAAAATGTTATTGGTCACAAGGTGGAACAAGTAAGAATGAACTGTTTCAGACTTAATTAGGATTTCCAGGTCCTAAATGGCTTTATTTCATGTCCACCTAATTAAGATGAAGACAGAGAGCCTGTAAGTATGTCTTCAGTGAAGTGTCTCTGTCCTTGTATGTCCCTGTACTCACCGTTCAGCTGGGAAGTAGTGGAGGAAGGAAGCACCGTGTCAGATGAAATCCTCCAAAAAGAGTGTGGTCAGGGTCTGGCCTCAGCTCTTTTGATGCTAAATCAGCCCAATGGTTGGTGCTAAATTTAGTGATTTTTTTTTTTTTTATTTCGCTGATTTTTGAAAGACAGGTAGTAACTGGAAGCTGGGAATAATGATCCAGAGCTTGCGCTGCCCGTTACTTAGTTCAGGAAGTCTGTCGTCTAGGATTGTGTGAGGAAAGCCTGTGTGTTTTACGTGCATCCTCCAGCCCCTGTTGACGTGTGCAGGTGTCCCTTCCTGGGTCCTGTGGTGGCTGGCAGGCCCTCTTCCTGACTGTGGGGGATGTTCTGTCTCTTTCCAGCGGACCTGGGGGCATTGGAAGCATCGAGTCACAGAATAGCCCAGTGGGAGCCCATTTTGTATCCCCGTAAATAGTGGATCATAAGCTTCTAGGTAAAAGCACAGCCAGCCCATCAGTCCACAAGAGAGAAGACATACAATCTGGATTTGGTTATTTTATTTTTTCTTTACACTCCAGTTAAGTTCTATTTTATACTATTTTCTTATGCCTGGACCAGGTTTTCTGCCTTTGTTTTTTTTTTTTTTTTTTTTTAAAGATTTTATTTATTTATTTGAGACAGAGAGAATGAGAGAGACAGAGAGCACATGATGGGGGGAGGGTCAGAGGGAGAAGCAGGCTCCCTGCCGAGCAGGGAGCCCGATGCGGGACTCGATCCAGGGACTCCAGGATCATGACCTGAGCCGAAGGCAGTCGCTTAACTAACTGAGCCACCCAGGTGCCCCTCTGCCTTTGTTTTTAATCATTAAGAAAACATCCTTTGTATATACGTCTAGGATCTTTAAGTTTTAAAAGGATGAAAGTGCTTTATGCTTTTATGAATAATTATTTTTAAGATTTTATTTATTCGAGAGTGAGCGTGTGTGTGCAAGCAGGGGGTGAGAGGGGGAGGTGAGGGACAAGCAGACTCCCTGCTGAGCGCAGAGCCTGATGTGGGGGCTCGGCTCGGCTGGGTCTCACGACCCTGAGATCATGACCTGAGCCGAAATCAAGAGTCAGATGCTTAACTGACTGAGCCACCCAGGGGACCCTATGAATCATTTTTTATAGGTGTGTGATGTGACAAGGTTTAAATGAGTAATAAAAATCCATCCCTTTGAGGGTACACTTATTTTTTATCAAAGTTTTCATCCTCTTCTCTGATCCCTCGTTCCATCTGTGTCTCCTCGGTGACTGAGCCCCCTTGATTCTGTGGCAGGCTCCCTGGAACTGCCTTTCTCGCTCATCTTTTGTTGCCCCATCTGCTTCTCCTCCCTCCCACCCACCTCTCGAACATCTCTTCTGTTCAGATCTCACCCTGAGACACTGATCTCATCTTTCCACTCCTGCATTCAGAGACCTTCTCCAGCTTCTCACTTTCCCATGATAAAGTCAAAACCCTTGGCCGGATTAGAAAATCCCTGACTCAGTCTGTCCTTTCCCTTCTCCCGACCGTTTCTCGTCCGTCTGCACAGCGTGCAGCCGCTTTTCAGCTGCTCCTTGCTGGCCCTGGGTCCTGTTTGCCCCATCCTCCTGCTCCGGGGCCACCTCAGGTCCCTGTCCCCAGAGTCTCCCTCTGGTTCCAGCTGGGTGACCGCCCTCCCCTGCCCGCCTTGGCAGCCCCAGTGCCCACAGCCCCCGACGAATGCATAGCACTGGCTCCGCCTGAATTGTCTCTGTTCCTGCTCCTTTCTCATCGCTGCAGTGAGAGCGAAGCCACTCAGTACCAGGACTGCAGCCTGTGCCCTGGGGATGACTCCACTACCCCCTCCGTGGTGTCCCGTGCACACATAACAGTGATCACGCTGAAACGTCGCCCTAGCACCTAACTGGAAACCTAGCGGTGAGGATGGTAGAAGAGCAGCACAGTGATAAGAAGGAGAGATGGAGAACAGTTTAATTTTAGGCAGTTAGGAGAGGGGGCAAGTTCTGTAAGGCAGAGTTAGTGTTGTTGGGCCTCCTCTTCCTCAGGGGTCAGGTTGTCCTTTTTAGATGGAAATATATAAGCTGTAACCCTTCTTGTCCTAAGGTTTGCTAAATGAGATAAACACTGTCCTATAGTATCTCTGGTAGTTTGGGGGGGCAGTGGGTTTTCATCAAGGCTAGCTGTAGCATAAACCCCCTTATATTCTGACTCCATGGTCACAAATGAAGTCCAGCAGCAGAGAACGGGTGGCCGCGCCTGAGCACTGACTTACTCCCTACACTGCACACACTCCGAGAGGACAGGTGCAGCCACGGAAGCAGCAGTGGGGGGCTACCCATTCCGATCACAGTCCGGGAGAGCCGCGCTCAGAGACAGGGTGTCTCACCTTGATGCCTACAAAATACGTAGAGACCGGGGTCATCCTGCTTTCACTGTGTGCACAATGCAAGTTTGAATTGTAAATCAAGTTCTCCCAGGAAGTAGGATGAGAAATAAAGACACTTTGAAGGGCACAGATGTCAACAGCTGTAATGCATGCATTGGCAGATGCAAAATGGCAGGACAGTGGAGAAGTTCAAGAATGAAAGAAGGAAGACAACCAAAGCAGCTGTGTTCTGGTGTGGAGGAGAAGGAAGGGAAAGTGGCGGGGAGTAATGCGTAAGCAAGCAGTGAGGAGGGACGGGCTGAGCGCAGTAGTTCCCCAGTGCTAAGGCACACACAGGGAGAGAGCCGAGAGGCTCCTGGAACAGGCCAGCAGTATCTGAGTGTGACGGAATGTGGGCATAGGTGAGACCCGTGGAAGGTGACTGAATTCACGTCAGATTAGCTCCAGAACAGATCACAAGAGAGGCGGCATTCACATAGCCCTAGGTAATTAACTATACATTGCCTAGAGCTGATTAGGGGTTTTTGCTTGTATGTCCTGCCTCTTCTTTCCTTACAAAGGCAGGGTTTCATTTTTCACTAGATACAGCTGAATGTCTATTCATTCGCATAGTCTCCGTGATTACAGTTGTTTTTATTAACTGTTACTTTCATTCCCTAAAGTCAGCTGGTGTAAGGGTTACTCCTCAAAGACCTGCCCTCTATTTTATTACTGCTTGCACTTTGTAGTCTCCTCTTCCGTGGTTCTGATCCTCTGGGTGTCTGCAGTTTTCCTTCCCTCTGTTTTGTTGGTTTTCCATTTTCTGGTTGGCACAACGATTAATCTTTAAGGTGTTTGTGTTTACAGGGTGGATGTGTGGACTCGACCAACCAGAGCCTGGCTCTGTTGCTCATGACCCTTGGACAGCAGGATGTTTCCAAAGTCCTGCTCGGACCGCTGTCTCCCTACACGTGAGTCCTTGCCCTTCAGCCTTACCGCGCTGGCCGGTTTAGTCTTCCAATGGCCCAGAACGACACAGGTGTTGTGTGCCACACAGCTCGTCTCTGTGAAGCCCGGCTTGTGCTGATGCATAGAGAGCCAGAGCCTGTCATCCTAAACCTGCTGTTTAACAAGGATCCTGCTTTCCATTCTTTCTTGTAGCTTCACCATTCCCATCTGTCATTCCCAGGTCATCAGAGTTACGTGACAAATACTGGGCCGTTCTCTTGTCTGTGCTTTAGATTTTGTTTCCATTTTGGAGGTAAACTCCCGGTTCTGTTATAGCTTGGATTTTGTTGTTAGTTTTTTAAATCCCCCTCTTCCTTCGCTGTGGCCAAGAGGACTATCTTTTTGTCCAAGACGATAGGGTGTGAGCTGGCTGGAAAGATGAACGAGGAGGCAAAGTTCATAGTCCTGCCGCTGGACTAGTGGGGAAAATAGAGAGGTGAGTTTGAGGCCATGGGTGTCATCCGAAGTTGACCACTGAGGCAAAAAGAGCAGCTCAGACTTAATGATAAACAAGACTTAAATGATACACAGCAGAGGAGAAGCATTTCCTATTGATAGTAACAGCCGACAACTGTGTGTGTGTGTGTGTGTATGTGCATATCTACTTCATATCGTTACCTGGTCATCTGTGGGTGGGAGCGGGCTGGGTGGGCCTCGTGTGGGCGGAGATACTCAGGTAGATATGAGACTGAACTGTCCTTTTTCGGTTATCATGGTACCGATGCTGTATATCTGAAAGGTACAGTACTGTGATAACTGAAGAATGGTGGTGCCATCACATTGGGAGAGGGGCACGCTCCGCCATGACTGGGGAGACCAGGAGACTGGAGGAGATTCTTATGGAGGCTTTTTTTTTTTTTGATTGCTGGTGGGAGATTGTTTTGGAACAAGGAGATGCAAGAGAGTACATTCTGTTAACAGAGGGGGAAGACTGATAAGCAGGAGGGTGGTGAGGACCACACTATCTCCCGATAGCTCGTGTAAAGTATTTCACAGCACAGGAAACAGGAAATTGAGTAAATGGCACTCTGACGCCAGGAATCAACAACACCAAGATAGACTTTGTAACACCGGCAATTCGAGAGCGGTTCAGGGCTGGGAGCTCAGCACCCCGAGTGCAGAGATTTGCTTCCCGTGGAGAGTTTGCTGCCAGGGCCGACAGTTTGGGCCCGCCGCAGCCCCCTTCGGCTGGTTAGCAGCCCTCGCGCCTTCCTGACCTTTGCTCTGGGGCAGCCGCAGGCCTGACTGCTCGTGTAGCGTGAGGCTGTGTCTAGAAACGTGTGCGGTCATGGGGCATGGGGTTTGGCAGAACATTATGTGAAAAATGGAATGTATATTTTTATTTTTCCGTCACAGTGTTTTTTTTTTTTTTTCTTCTTTTTTTCTTTTGGAGATTTTTTTTTAGTTTGGCTCCAGGGCCTTTATAATCTTTTCATGTCAGCAGCCCCTGTGGAGATGGTCAAGATGTGACTGGGCATTTTTAAAAGTCCCTGTGTCCTGTCCTCCTCGACTCACTCCTCACCAAACATTAATTGCGGTCTCCTGTCTTCCAGAGACCTTGCCTAAAATTATAACGTCTCCTGGGAAAACAAAGTGGTCTGCTCTGAATGGAGCTTTAGAGGAGTTGGACACATTGCAAAATTATGTGTTTTGAGACTTGGGTCTAGGCCTTACAGGACATTTGTCCTCTGGATTACGTGCCTCCCAGGGCTTCATGTCAGGGAGGGGACAGCCTACCTTCTTTTTGGTAAACTAGCACAAGGGTGGGGGTTAGGGAGTTTATTTTTGGAAGTTGTATCTGATTGGGACCCATTTTCCTCATGGAAGGCTCCAGTGGCCCAAAGTAATGAAGGGGCAAAGGCAGGAAGAACTGTGTGTCCTTGAGGGACCTGATAAGCGAAGTTAACATCGTATTTGTGAACAGTTAAGGTTGAAAAGGGACAAAATCCACAATCAGGAAGATAATACTGGGGGGGAGCAGTTTATCCTAGTCAGATTCAAGAGCTTTTGAGATCAAACTGTCACACTTACTTTTAAGAGCAGATAAAGTCATAAAAATGTGTTTTCTGAAACCTGATTTTTAACAAAAACCAGAAGCAAGGCCCTCCTTGGTTTAAAGAAATGTATTCTGGCACTTTGCACATTTTGATTTTTATAAATAGCTTTTCAAATGTCTGTTTACAGAGCACTGGGATTAAGGAGGATGTTTTTTTCGTGCAGTGTTGCTTTTAAATCCTTTCTGGAAAATAAGGGTCTCAATGTTCTTCCTTCCTTTTCCTTTTCCCTCTGTCTTACTTCAGGAGATTCCTGTTGGTGGTGTTCTGTGTTACTTGAGAAAGTAAGTCTGTATGTGTGAAATTCTTCAGGAAGGCCAGAGAGATTTTTTTTTTTCAGTAGAATAGAATAGTATTAAATGGCATGCTAGTATGTGTAGAATCTATTTCTGTTGAATTTATTGAGTTTTAGATGGTTATAGTTGGTGACAGTGGTTCTGCCTTCCCCTCAAAAAGCTTAACTTTAGAATTTAGGGAAGGATATACACTTTATTTAAAGGCAGGGTGAACAGCAAGAAAAATGAATATTCATGAGCATCTTAGCATTTTGGGCAATTGTTCATCACTGGAGGCTGCGGTCTCCAGAGCCTGCTGCATTCTGCATGTGCGCAGGTATCAGAGTCCTGCCTACCTGGATTTCAGGTCTGGCTCTGCCCTGGGGCTTGGGAGACCGTGGACCAGGCACTGAGCACCCTGAGCATTTGTCTCATCAGTAGAGACGGTGAATGGTCCTGAAGTCGTGGGTTTGTGGAGATGGAGTGAGGCTTGAACGAGGTCAGGTGCTCAGCCCTTCCAGCCGTGCAGTATGCCTCACAGAGCTCAGTCCATGCCGGAAGCAGGTTTGTGCCTGGGCGTCCCCTCAGCCTGGGAAGTCCAGTCTCTCGGTAAGGTCTCTTTGGACACCAGGAGGCCTAGGAAACTGCTTTGGGTGTTCTCGAGCCTGAAGTCACTGTAAATTGTCTGCTCAGCTATCTCTAAATCGGTATTCATTATGACCAACCTCCTGCAGTCATGTTACTAAACACCACACATGTCTGATTTGCGATTCCAAGAATTCTGTAGGGTAGGTTTATCTAATGAACACTTACAGTGTTTACTGTTGTCTAGATGTTGTTTTAGGTGCTTTAAAATGCGAACTCATGTAGTTTTCATGATGACCCTATGGGGGCGATAAAGGCAGGTAGGTACTCTTCATGCTCCATTTTACAGGTGAAGGGGTTGAGGCTGGAGAGGTGGAATCCTGTCCCCTGGGGGCACACAGGTCAGCCAGTGGGGTTCTGACGGAGACAGTCTCGTCCAGAGTCCCTGCTTCCCTGATGCACTGTGCTCTTGTGTAAGAGCTGGGATTCCATCCACATCGCTGGGCCCCAGGCACCTCCCTGCCTCAGGCAGGGTGCCCTGCTGCATCTTTTCAGAGAGTCCTCATTGTAAAATGATCTCCTTCTATCTTTAGTTAGAAGTCTAAAATAAACCATGCCACTTTGTTTTTTTTCCCCCTCACTTTAATAAATGACCTCTTTCCACTGCGTGTGAAGTGCTTGGGGGGGAGTGAGAGCCCAGCGTCCTTGTTCACACAGACTGATCGGGGCGGTGGGCTCCCCCAGTCTGAAGCACAGCAGCGTGAGACCAAATGAGAGAGCACCCGGCGGTTTGGGCTCAGTGGCTTAGCTGCTCTCTGCAAGCTAGTGCGGCCCGCTCCACCTTACCTCTGCGGAGTGCTGGAGGTCCTGCAAAGCCCCGTCCCTTCTGTTATGCCGTTTGTACCCCAGAAACGTATTTGGCATGTGGGAAAAGCCAGGGACATCCTTACTTTTCAGATGAAAAGAGAGAAGTAGTTAAATTCACTTACAAAGGCGGCAGGGAGCAGAGAGTCAGGCTGGGGGAGATGTGGGGCCTCGGCCGAGCTGGGCTGGGGACTCACCATGAGCATTCATCCTTGGAACAGAGGTCAGCGGGCTTCAGGAAAGCCACTGTTGGGCAGAAAAAGCACCACCCGTGTATTTTTTAAAAGCTGGTGTGTGATGACTATGGGGTCCCACTGAACAGTTGCTCTTCCTGCCCCTGAAACTTTCCCCTCAACTTCCAGAGCAACCCCTTAGGCCTGAGAAGCAGGTAACCGTAATAGCGAAGTGACTTGGTGGAACAGAAGGCAGGACCCTCTGTCGGGTTTTGTGTCTGTGGAGTTCCGGGACAGAGGGCTCTCCTGTGATCCTGGCACCCCCCTGGCGTGGTGTTCAAGGGGTGGGGTGGGCCGCCTGGAAAGTCCCGGGCAGTTGGGGTTCAGTGGGCAGGTGCCCATGAGCCCAGTGGCCTTCACCTTTTGACCAACAGTGGTGGTGGGAACAACCCACCCTTTGAAAATACGCAGGAAAAAGGATCTCTGTGCTCCAGAAGTCTCTGTAAGTTTGTCAGATGGACTGGAGACTTTCATAGAAAAGTATTTTTCTACAAAAGTATTGTTGTTTTTGGTTTTGTTTTTTCCGAAAATAAATCCTCACTTTTTCCTGAATAACAAGAAAACTCACTACAGGAGCGCCTGGGTGGCTCAGTCGGTTGAGCGTCTGCCTTCGGCTCAGGTCATGATCCCGGGGTCCTGGGATGGAGCCCCGCTGAGCAAGGAGCCCGATGGCTCACCATACAGTTGTCTAAGTCAGGAGTTCAAATCCTTCACACAGGAGTCGTATAGAAAGAATTCCAGTTGTCTAAAATGGTCGGTCTGCAGAGCTGCCCGTTACTCCGTGCAGGTGGTCACCGTGCCCCCCGAGGGGCAGAGTAGCTGTCACTGAGCCACAGCTCCTCTCCCGTGTGGCTCTGTGCTTGTGTCCAAGAGGCGGGAGTCCGCAGTGTGGTGCTGGGGAGAGAGAGGGGTGGGCATCTGCACTGGGAGGAACAGGCGCAGCCACGCAGAGCTGCGCGTGGGGAAGGGTGCAGGTCAGCGTGGATGTGACTTGTTGAATTCCTTCAGCAGGCAGTTAGGATTTCACATCGTCTGTGGTTATTTCTCGGCTTCTGGAGACCCAGCTGGAGGGCGGAGGACATTCTGAAACCTCCCCCTAGCCCCTTCAAACAGGCAGCGGGGCTGGCAGAACATCCTGTAGAACGTGGACCCGACTTTGCTTTGGCTAGCCGTTCCAAAGGCTACACATGCCCCGCGGCTGCAAACGTGTGGGCCTGCACACTCAAGCCTGTGTTTCTCCATCCTTCTCCAGGAGCTCGGGGCGCCCGGAGGCCCCTCGGGGCTTCTGCCAGCTGCCGGGGGCGTCTGGGTTTTCCAGCCCAGCCCAGCGATTCCCAGCACAGCTGGCCGGGACGGCGCTGGGAGCCGAGCGCGCCCCAGGCAGCGACAGGACAGGCCGTTTTCTCCCCAGAGCACAGACAAGTGGGTGAGGCGGCTGGCGCTCTGCCTTGCTGCCGGCTGGAAGCGCTGCCCGCAGATGTCGACTGTTTATCTGTGGGTTCGATGTGTTTGTTTTCTCTCCTAGGACGGGGGGGGGACGTGGTGGGGCCCGGACAGAGAGCACGAAACGGAGCATTTCAGTTGGTGAGGAAGACAGGGAAGCCGGCACGGCCGGAGCGGGCTTCCCTTCCCTGCTGAGAATGAGGGCGTCACTTGTCAAACCCCCTCTCCCTTCAGTGCCTCGTGGCTGAGCAGCTGGTCGAGCGCCCGGCAGGGAGAATGGGTTTCAGCGGCAGACTCAGTCTCTGCCCGGGAGGTGCTCTGCCAAAGGGGGCGTGGGCAGTTGCGAGACAGCTCTACAGAGCATTAATTAGACCCCATGAGCAGAGCCAGGAGCGCCGTGGAAACCACACTGCTTGCTGGCCGAGGAAGCTTTCCTAGGAGAGTTGCCAGATGGGATGTTACTTTGAAGATGGAGATGAACAGAGAGCAGAGAAGCGAGGGACTTTTGTGCGAGCGCGCCCCATGCACCAGACCCACTGTGCGGGGAGTTACTGTTTCTTCTCTTCGTCCCTGATGTGCTGCTCATGTCAGCCAGACCGGCTGAGGAGTTGTGCCGCCCCCTTTCCTTCCTTTGTAGGTTGAAGGATGGAGGGACAGGAGGGGTGCACAATTCACCGCAGTAGGCTTTGCGCTCATTCGGGTATATACTGTGTGAGGGTGGGAGCCGGGCCCACCACTTTTGAATTTCACAAATATCGTGTATTTATTCATTTTGAACAGCTGTATTGAGATATAATTCACATACCACACAGTTTACCCTTTTAAAGTGTACGATTCAGGGGCGCCCGGGGGGCTCAGTCAGTTAAGCGTCCGACTCTTGGTTTTGGCTCAGGGTCGTGAGATCGAGCCCCACATCAGGCTCCGCGCTCTGGGGGGGAGTCTGCTCAGGATCGTCTTCCTCTGCCCCTCCCCCCCAGGCAAGTGCACTGCACTTGCACTCTCCCTCTCTAAAATAAATAAATAAATCTGTAAAAAAAATAAAGTGTACAATTCAGTGGTTTTTGGTATATTCCCAAAGTTGCGTGACCATAACCCCAGTTTCAGAATAACCATAATTTTAGAATGTGTTCACCACTGCACAGAGAAACCCTTTGCCTATTCACGGGTATTCCCTATCCTTCCTGCTCCCCCCAACCCCCAGGCCTGAGCAACCACTAATCTGCTTTCTGCCTCTGTAATTTGCCTGTTCTGGACATTTCATACAAGTAGACTCATATAGTACGTGGTTTTTCGTGACTGGCTTCTTGGACTGAGCACAGTGTTTTCAGAGTTCATCCGTGCTGTGGCGTGGGTCAGTTATCTACTCCTTTTCAAGGCCGAATAGTACTCCACTGTACGGATACCCTGCATTTTGTTTATCCATTCATCAGTTGATGGGCATTCGGGTTGTTCCTTCTTTCTTGGCTATTATGAATAATGTTATCACAAACATTAGTGTCAAGCTTTTGTGGGGGTGTATGTTTCCTTTCTCTTGTCCTGTACCTAAGAGGGGAATTACTGGATCATATGATAAGTCTTTACTTGAGATTTAACTGCCAGACTATTTTCCACAGGGCCACTCCGTACTAACATTGCAACCGACAGTATTGAGGCACCTAATTGCTTCACATCCTCGCCCAGACATGTGACGTCTCTCTTTTTGATTGTAGCCACTCTGTGGGGTGTGGAATGGGATCTCCTAGTCATTCTGATTTTCGTTTCCCTAATGACTGACGATGTTGAGTGTCTTTTCATGTGCTTATTAGCTATTTGTATGTCTTTGGAGAAATGTATATTCAGATCCTTTGCCCATCTTGGATTATTTGTTTTTTTTTTTATTATTGAGTTGTAAGAGTTCTTTATATTCTCAATACCAGACTCTTACCAGATACATGATTTGCAAATACTTCTTTTTCCAACCTGGGAGTTGTCTTTTCACTTTCTTGATAGTGTCTGTTGATGCACAAAATATTTTAATTTTGATGAAATCCAATTTATCTGTTTTTTTCTTTTATCACTCTGCTTTTGGTGTTGTATTTAAGAAACCGGTGTCCAGCCCAAGATCATGAGGATTTTCTCCTGTGTTTTCTTCTGTGAGTTTCATGTGTTAGCTGTTAAGTTGAGGTCGTTAATCCATTTTGAGTTAATTTTTGTGTATGATGTGAGGAAAGGGCCCAACTTCATCTTTCTGCATGTGGAGCTGTTCCAGCAGCATTTGTTGAAAGATAATTCTTTCCCCATTGAATTATCTTGGTGCCCCTT
This sequence comes from Mirounga leonina, assembly GCF_011800145.1. Lineage (NCBI taxonomy): Eukaryota > Metazoa > Chordata > Mammalia > Carnivora > Phocidae > Mirounga > Mirounga leonina. The sequence goes on from NW_023270615.1 coordinate 14,922,469, forward strand.
TTGAAAATCAGTTCACCAGGGGCGCCTGGGTGGCTCAGTCATTAAGTGTCTGTCTTTGGCTCAGGTCATGATCCTGGGATCCTGGGATCGGGCCCCTCATCGGGCTCCCTGCTCGGCAGGAAGCCTGCTTCTCCCTCTCCCACTCCCCCTGCTTGTGTTCCCTCTCTCGCTGTCTCTCTCCCTGTCAAATAAATAAATAAAATCTTTAAAAAAAAAAAGAAAAAATCAATTCACCATAAATGTGTGGGTTTATTTCTTGACTCTCAACTCTTTCCTATTGGTCTTTATGTCTAGAATCAGTATTTTGAAAGCTTCTCAGGTGATTCCATGTGCAGGCAGGGTTAGAACCATCTGGCTAGGGTAGGGAGTTTGGATGGTTCAGTTGGGGGGCAGAAGGATACAAGGTTGCTGGATACTTCATTACTGAGACGCAGACCATCTCTTCTTAACTAAACCAGTGTTCCCAAACTTGCCTGATTAAGAATCACCAGGGAGGGGTGCCTGGGTGGCTCAGTCGGTTAAGCGTCCGCCTTCGGCTCAGGTCATGATCCCAGAGTCCTGGGATCGAGCCCCTCATCGGGCTTTCTCCTCAGCCGGAAGCCTGCTCCTCCCTCTCCCTCTGCCACTCCCCCTGCTTGTGCTCGCTTTCTCTCTGTCAAATAGATAAATAAAATCTTAAAAAAAAAAAAAAATCACCAGGGATCCTTGTTAACAGTAGATTTCTGGCCCCTGTGCACTGAGGAGACATGGCCTGTAAAGGGTGGGGAGGGGCTGTCTTTGTGTTGGCCTATGCTTCCAGGCTCTACCATGTGGACCCTTGCTCCCTACCAGTTGTTAGTTGAATAGAACCTTCAGGAACTTGTGTGTTTAATGAACTTTCCAGGTGAGTCTTATGGTCGGGCCAGCTGGGGAGATGGTGAATCTGCTGGGGCAGACCAGTAGAAGCCTGCTTACCTGTACAATGATCTTTCCATGGAATTGCTGTTCCCAAGGTACCGTTGGGATGAAGCCATCATTCTGTCTTAAAGGAGATGATGAGAAACAGCCCTGTGAAACCCATTGTCACATTTACTGTGAGCTCCTCCTTGGCCATCTTGTTTACTATGGCCTGTCATATACACACAAATATTGTTATACCCATATTTCTTCCCACTCCTTTGCCTCGTTTACTTTATTTAAATTTCCATAGTACTTTTAAGGAGTATTTAACTTGTCTACCCCACTACATTGACAACTTCATGAGAGAAGGGATTTTTGTGTTGACTACAGCGTCCCCAGCACCAAGAACAGTGCTTGGTACCTAGTACACACTCAGTAAATGTGTGTTGAGTGAATGGAAAGGTTATATTGAGGTTGAGGAATGAAGAGAGAGACTTCTCTATTTTGGCATCTGCTTGGTTTTATGTCATGATGCTGTGAGTCATGGGAGTCCATGTTTTTCTCTCTTTGCAAGAGCTGCTCATAGACTAATGCCGAATTTGTGTCCACTCACACTGTGTGGGGCCTGATGACTTATGTGTCATGTACTAACCTCGGACCTTTAAAAAATGTATTTAATTTATCTTGTATTGTGTGCATCTCTATAGGCTGTCCAGATCCGCTTTGGAAAATGGCAGGCTGTTAATAAATACTATTTAATGGAACTTTGATTGAGATGTTCTTAATTTTAGATATTCTTGATCTGTGAAAGTAAAGGCTTGGGTTCTAGGTGGGGGAAGGAGAGCTTCTTTTGAAAATAGGATTTCTTTTTCACTCCTCCCTCGTTTTTTGTTTTTTTGTTTTTTCCTTTTTAGGATAGAGTTTTTGCGGCATTTGAAGAGTTTTTTCCAGATTATGTTTAAAATTGAAACCAAGCCATGTGGTGAAGAACTCAAGGGTGGGGATAAAGTGCTGATGGCCTGTGTTGGTGTTGGTTTCTCCAACCTTAGCAAGACCCTCAAGTGAGACTGTCACCAGCTAAGGCCCCAGCGCCTACCGACAAGCAGAAGCTGCCACGCACACCCGAAGGGACCAAGTCCACATTCATACAGGACAGGATATGCTTCTGCATCAAGGATTTCTTAATTTCCCATTAAAAAAAAGTCAGAATATTTAAATAAAAGACATCTCTGTATCATGTGGTTTCTAGCCACCTCTGCAGTGGCCCGGACATTGCTCAGGAGGCCCAGTCATGACGAGCGCTCCCTTGGCTCACCTGAATGAAGAGTGTGCCTTCAGGACACAGCTGTGCTGCTAAAACAGTCTCACACCTGCATCCCTGGGCTTCTAGGGATGCCTCCTCCTGCGAGGACTGACTGCTTTGGGCCTCGGTGTCTGTGTAGGGATTAAGTGAGATAATACGGGGTGGAGTGCACTGCTCCACACGTGTCAATTGGTCTGTGAAGCTCACTTGTCCCTCGTCTTCTGAATGGACTGACATCACGGAGGCAGGTGCTACCCGCCTGTCTGGCTCATCGTATGTGTATGTGGGGCGAGGAGTGCCTGGGGAGGGCAGGGCTCAATTAAAGTTACTGGATATTTTCTCTATCTAACGTGTGCGGTACATTTTCTTTATCCTCATGGTAGCTCTTCGATGTAGGTTTTATTATATTCTTAAGAAAGTTCACAAAGGGTGTTTTATCCCTTTGAAATTTATAATGTAAAGACATTACATCTCCTGATTTAAAGTGCTGCATGTAATAGCGTCAGAGTCTGGAATTGGACCCTACTCACAAGCTACGAAGTCAGATTATTACTGTTTTGTGGATGCTGGTGGAAGACCTGCGGATCTTGGGTCAGAGACAGAGAACTTTGTTACCTAGAGCACAGCGAGCAGCATGGGCCTCATGTTTGTATCGGTTTCCCCTGTCCCCCAAGTCCCACAGTGATGATGTGCAGGGAGGAGAGGAAAGGAGGTGCCGAGCATGCAATGGGTTTGCATCACGGCCAAGGAGTCTGCACACCTGGGGACTGCTCCTCTCCAGCAAGCCTGCTCTTTCTTCCAGATGGGGACATTACTGCATTGCTCAGGGCTGCTTGCTGTGAACACTATTAGGAGAAAGGGCCCAGGGAAGGGCCTCCTGAGCAGGAACATGCAGCCCATGGTGGGTCGCCCCTGACAACTAACAGAGTCTACGTTTGGTATGTGTATGTGGCTGCAGTTGGTAGGAAGGGAAAGATAATTCTTTCTACGAGAATTACAAATGGTATTCTCCGTCTGGGGGCAGTGAGTAGTTTGAAGTAAGGAAAGGTCTTTGCCTCCCTAATCTTTGTACCCTTTTATTTTTCGGGGAAAAGGGACCAGAGGAAGTCTGCGCTCTCATGACTCGGGGTGTGGGAAGTTGCGGAGATGTAAGCCTAACATGGCAGAGAGCCAGGCCATTTTGAATCATGGCATTCCACTTAGTTTTGTGTTTTGCGTAAGAGATGAACACAAACTTAGCATCTGAGAACAATACCTATGTACCCTCTCACAGTTATGTAGATTGGAGGTTCTGGTGGGCTTGGCTGGATTCTCTGCTTAGAGTCTCACAAGGCTGATGTCAGGGTGTCAGCTGGGCTGGGCTCTGGCAGAGAATGAGCTTCTAGCTCATTCAGGTTGTTGGCAGAATTCAGGTTCTAGGACTGGAATTCCTGTTTCTGGCCGGCTGTCAGCTGGGGACGTCTTTCAGCTTGTAGAGATGGCCTGGATTCCTTGTAACTTGGTTTCCTCTGTCTTCAAGCCAGCAGCGGTACCTTGAATCCTGTTGCATCCAGTCTTTCTCGCGCTTTGACTCTGACTTTTTCTTGTGGTACCAGCTGAAGAGAACTCATGGCTTTAATTGCTTTTACATGCCTCCTGTCTTACCTGGATAATCTCTCTATTTGAAGGTCCCCTGATCACAACAGTACCTGAGTTTGTGTTTGAATAGCCGGGGACCGGGAATCTTGGACGGCCATCTGAGAATTCTGCCTACCACACATGCTGCTGCCGTCTTATTTACTGCTGCTGACGTTTGAACCCAGATTGCCCATGATTAAATTCAGAAGTAAGGGGCCACGTTGCTTTGGACACGAGAGATACTGTCCTCAGGGGCTTTCTGTCTGTTGTAGCAAGCTCTGCAAATGTTGAGGGTGGCATGTGGACTCCAGGCAGATCACTGCAAACAGTAGAAGGGATGTGTGCTCCTCTCTGCTGTGAACACGGGAGGGTCCAGTGTTTCCAGCCCTCCTTCTGCAATGGGAATATCTGGTAGTGGTGATGATATTGCCAAAGGAGGAGAAATGTAATATTTATTCATACAGCGCGCTCCCAGCCCCTTCTCAAATGCCCTTGAGAAGCAATACCGTTCACTGGGCAGAAGCCATTCTCTGCAGGTGGCTGGTCCGTCTTTGACATTGGGCCCCTCCAGTTTCTGCCTTGTTCTTAGATTCGCTCCTGGTTGGCCCAGCTGCCCCTGGGGTAGATGGAGGAGAGATTTTAGCATTTTAGGCTTGGTTTTTCTGTTCCCTGTTGGACAGAAACAGACCATTCTGAGTTCAGTGAGCCTAGTGATTTTTTTTTTTTAAGGGCATATGCTCCTTTGACCTTGTCGGGGGTCATGGCAGAACACTGCTTTTTGCCTTTCTATCATCTGCCTACTTCTGTCTTTCAACACCCTTCAACTACATTCTGTGTAAACACCAGCCAGCCTCCTTGATCATAATTACTTTACCGTATTCATCAAGGCAGTTGATAAGGGGTGGGAGGAAGCCAGGATATTGCAGCATACCATACTGATGGGGAAAGAGTAACAGGAGGCTCTGTGGAAATCCAAATTGCCCTCCCATAGGCCAGCTGAACCTCATGGTTTGTTTTTAATCTTTTATGAAAAAAAGTGGTGAAGGACATCACTGATTACAGACCCAACAAGAAAACCCCAAAGCTTAAGTTGCATCATGGTGCCTGTCTTCTCATTGTCACTGGACAACAAAACCCCATGAGGTGGCCATTTCCTGCTCGGTCTTTTGTTTCGGGGGCCTCCTCAGTGAGGCCCATGGTGGCAGATAGTTTTATGCTGAGTGGAACCTTCGGAAGTAGGCAGGATGGAGTAGAGGAGTCTGGAAGAAGTGGATAAGATCAAAGGTAGATGGAGAGGAGGAAACACCAGGGAAATAAGGAATTTCCCACAGGGTTGGCCCTGCCTAAGGTGGGGGTGGGACTCACCTGAGTGAGGTCAGGGACCAAGGCGGGCTGATGAAATGGATTTACTGGGGGCTTTGGTCATGGTGTGAGGATTAGGATGTGGGGTTCCATTGGCTTTGCCTGTTGGTACTTAATTGGAGAGCTGTGGATGAGAGTGTGGGCAATGTTTGCCAGTCTGTGATGAGTAGGGAAGCAGCACCACCGACCAGATGCCCCACCCACATCTCCGTTGTTCCTCACCTGACTCCAGGGTGGATGAGAAGCAGCTTGCGCTCGGTCAGAGTATCCACGGTCAGACCACCCTAGCTTGTTCTTCACAAGGACTAATGGTTAATGGGTATGTCAATAGGCACGCCGAGTCTTTTTGGACTCGAGTTGACTAAGTCTAAGAGGCCATTCGAGTGAAATAATTTATCAGTGTTTGGCATCTTACAGAGGCCAAGCCACATCACTCCTTTTCTCAAGCAAATAAAAGCTTTCATTTTGTCGGGGACTGCTCTAATTCCTCGTCATATTTGGCCCACACCTGCCAGATAGTCTGACCCCAAACCTGAGCACGGGCTCTGGGTCAGCCCTGTTGACCAGACCAGGTCAAGAGTTTTGGTGGAGGGGCCACTCCCTCTCTTCCTGGTCCTTCTGATGCTGGTGGTTCTGGATGTGGTTCCTGCTCTGCTGAGACCCTTCCGTTGGGTCTGCAGGGGAGGTGATGGTAATCTCAGGAGGTAAGGGGGGCGCAGCTTGCTTTCTGGTTCAGCTTGGCTGCTGACCAGCTGTTATGACATTAAATAATTTACATCCCCACACTTGGTTTCCTCTGTGGAATTGAGGTCAGTGTGTGAGATGGTGCCAAAAAAAATCAGAAAGATGCCCACCATTGCCTACTTACCCCACCAGCCCTCCCCCCATATTCTCCTATATGTTTATTTGAGGCAGCAGGGAGGTTAGTTGGTGTGAGTTTTTGTTTTATAAATATCAAGATATTTTCCCTGAGGTCTCAGGACACTCTGTTTCTGTTTCCTCCCCATTCCCAACCTTCTAAAGAGCTTTGCACCCAAAAATATTGATTGATTAATTTGTTAATAATGTCTGCTACCATTTGGGAAATGTTATATTCAAACCTATGAATTTCTAGAAATCAGAGGCCAGCTCAAAGACAAAGGATAAGGAACCAGCCCAGCAAGGAGATGCATCTTGAGTGTCCACTCCTTGAACACCCTGTCGCCACAGCCATGAAAATGGTTGGCCCTGCTGCTGGACTCACTGGTGTCCATTTGGGCAACTGGTCCTGGGGAGCAGATGATGCCCTAAAGGAAGGGGTATGGTAGAACATCCTGAAGCTCGTCATAGGTCTTCAAGGAAAGACATTGGTGGGGACCATATATTTTCAAATGGTGCCTGGCGTGCTACCTGGAGGGGTCCAACTTCAGGTTGTGACAGCTTACATCAGGCTCTTTTAAATGCCGAGTTCACTTGGTTCTGGACTTTCTACATACTCCTCTCTCGTCTCACGCTCTGTTTTGACCTTCCTGCTATTTTACCTGTTAGGCAATTAAAGTCGTCTTGCCTAAGATCTGTAAGCTTTGAAGAACCAATGGAAATGTTTGAAAAATACCAGGAAAAAAAAATATCCTGGCTCCAAATTATGCAAGGAAAAGAGCAAAAATTATTAAATACCCACAAAATGAAACATTTCCTTGCTAAATTGTTAAATATTGAGAACAACAGAGATGAGAGTTTCTTTCTTCACAAGCATTTCTAAGCAGACATGACTGCCAAGGAACCATAGCTAATCATCTTTTAAGTGAATTGCTGGTTCCCTAAGCAATTTAAAAGACAAAATTATAAAAAGCTTCAGAAATTATGATGTGGCTACATTTTAATATGTGTGGTTTGATAATGCTGTTCCTAAGAGGCCTAGAAAGTAAAAAGTTGTGGGAGCCCTCCCCTGTCCCTGAGCCACCCTCTTAGACCGAAAGCCTCAGCAGTTCCTGAGGGGGGCCCCATCCCATGATGCATCCCCAGCTACATGTTCTCACAGACCCGGGGGGGCCTCCCCTGTCTTGGCACTCACCACCCTCAGTCATTTGTTCCTGAATTGTCCCTGCTGTCAACCTGTGATGGGATGGAGTGAGTTCATCTTTTAAGGTTTGATATGGCTATGATTTTAAAGCTATTTTTGAAAGCCTTTATTTTTTAAAATATTTTATTTATTTGAGAGGGGTAGAGGGAGAAGCGGACTCCCCACTGAGCAGGGAGCCTGACGCGGGGCTCGATTCCAGACCCTTGGGGTCATGACGTGAGCTGAAGGCAGACGCTTAACTGACTGAGCCACCCAGGCGCCCCGAAAGCCTTTATTTTTAAAAAGATTAATTTAGTAATTTCTGAGGAAAGCTTTTGGTTTCTCAAGTTTCAGTAGAGCATTGGGCAACTAACTACAGTAGGAATGAGTCCTGTGTGAACCCTAACTGTGTTAGCTGGTGTGTGGCTTTGGGCAGGGCCTGCATCTGAGGCTCATTTCCTCACCTGCAGAATGGGAATTGTCTACCATCTACCCTGGGATAGAGAAGATTTCTTAAACATAATGGTTATGTACTAAATGCTAGCTGTTGGTCCCTGGTGAAGGTTCAAAGCAGCTTCAGCCTAACAGGTTAGCATCAGCATGAGTCACAGGGTTTATCTTTAACATCTGGTACATGGATGTGCTCAGCTAGAAGGCCAGAGATGAGATGGTGGCACCTACGTGGGCTTGGGGTCAAACTGCCCCATGACAAATGTTGGAGTTCAAAAGAGGGCCTGCAGGCATCTCCATGAAGTTCACCTTGTTCCAGTGCAGAGTGCTAGGATCTGTGCAGCCAGGGTGAACTGAAAAGGCGGGCTCTGCCTCAGGGCTGTTGGATCCTAGAGCTAGTGCACACACCAGACCCACCTGAGGAACTACGATGTCGTTAGAATTCAGCTCTCTCCCACCTCAGCCTGCCTTCTTCAGTGCTGTCCTCCTCCTGCAGGCATTCTCTTGAATATCCTATTCTCTCAGCAACCATGGTGGACAGAGAGACGGTCTCTGCCCAATACTTAAAAAAAAAAAAAAATCTCTCCGAGTTGTGTCTCCCTCTCCTGACTACACAGTGTTTTGATTGACCAGATCTGGTCCACTGTAGCACTTTCCAGAGCATGCTGCATGGTACACGAGCATCATGAGATGCTTCCCCTGGAAAGGATTGTTAGAGGTGTGGACATCGCTATAACCTCCAGCTCAGGTTTGAGCATCACAATGTGCGTTAATTTAGCAGAGGCTCTGCGAAGTCTGACAGTTGAAACTGTCTTTGTTCATCCTACCACTTTTCAAGCTGACTTGACCACAGGACTCTCCATACCTGCCAAAAAAAAATTATATATATATATATAAAACACATAGTGCTTTTATACTGCAGATCATACTTTGGGTGTTCCTCGTCTTCTGGTACTTTTTAAGGATATTTTTTTTGGAAAAGATCAACTCTTCCAGTCTTTTTTTTTTTTTTAATTTAATTTTATTATGTTACTCACCATACATTACATCATTAGTTTTTGATGTAGTGTTCCATGATTCATTGTTTGTGCATAACACCCAGTGCTCCATGCAGAACGTGCCCTCCTTAACACGCATCACCAGGCTAACCCATCCCCCTACCCCCCTCCCCTCTAGGACCCTCAGTTTGTTTCTCAGAGTCCATAGTCTGTCATAGTTTGTCTCTCCCTCCGATTTACCCCCCTTCATTTTTCCCTTCCTACTATCTTTTTTTTTTTTTAACATATAATGTATTGTTTCAGAGGTACAGGTCTGTGATTCATCAGTCTTACACAATTCACAGCGCTCACCATAGCACATACCCTCCCCAGTGTCTATCACCCAGCCACCCCATCCCTCCCACCCCACCCCCACTCCAGCAAGCCTCAGTTTGTTTCCTGAGATTAAGAATTCCTCATATCAGGCGCCTGGGTGGCTCAGTCGTTAAGTGTCTGCCTTCGGTTCAGGTCATGATCCCAGGGTCCTGGGATCGAGTCCCACATCGGGCTCCCTGCTCGGTGGGAAGCCTGCTTCTCCCTCTCCCACTCCCCCTGCTTGTGTTCCTGCTCTCGCTATCTCTCTCTCTGTCAAATAAATAAATAAAATCTTTAAAAAAAAAAATTCCTCATATCAGTGAGGTCATATGATACATGTCTTTCTCTGATTGACTTATTTCGCTTAGCATAATACCCTCTAGTTCCATCCACATCATTCCAAATGGCAAGATTTCATTTTTTTTGATGGCTGCATAATATTCCATTGTGGTGTGTGTGTGTGTGTGTGTGTGTGTGTGTGTGTGTGTGTGTATACACCACATCTTCTTTATCCATTCATCTGTTGGTGGACATCTGGCTTCAACTCTTCCATTCTTGATTGGAGTATTTGTGAGAAGCTGAGCAGTTTGAGGAACCTGGTGGGAAATCCAGAGTCATGTCTAACCCTTGCCCCAGACTTACTGTATTAGTCACCCACACACATGAGCTTCAAAGCAGCAACCACCAGCCCCACCCATCCCTGTACCATCTTTTCTTCCTGTCAGGGCTTCGAAGAATTACAAGGGTCAAGTATGGGGATAGGCGGGGACTTTTTTCCCATCATGTCATAATTATGGTGTCCCTGGTTTCCTGAGCTTTGCATTGACAGTTCCTTACTTCTTGGCTCAGAACCTTAACATGGCAGTAGAGCTCTTGAGCTCTCAGGAAGAAGAGGTCAGAAGATGTGTGTAGAAGTTCTGACTGGGGGTCCAGGGAGAGTGCCAGAGCCTTGTGGCTGATTAGCCCAGGTCTTGGTAATAGGTCAGGGGAGGGGGTCCATGGAGAAATGGTTGGCGGTACTCTTAGCCTGAGCTCCCAAACATCTGGATTTTGAAAGAACTCTGATGGGGGCATCACCTACTAGCAGATGGAAGATAGTGTTTTTGAGGCAGTGGACCTAGGAATGGGGAGAAGGCTTGGGCTTTTTAAGTGGGCTTATAAAAGGAGACTCCTAAAAAGAAAAAAGAAAAGGGACTCACACTTAAAACAAGCCCCTGCCAGCCCTGCTTCTTTGCTAATGGGCTCTCCAGGAAAGAGTCTGCCCGTGTACTCCCTGAGGGTCTTATCTAAAATGTAGACCTTAGGTGGGTGCTTTCTAAAGCAGCTGATCTGTACGTCAACGATAAACTTCTGCAGCTCCTGACAACCTGAGTGGGTGCTGTTTACAGTCCTGAGTTTTGCCTTTGGGAGTTCAGAAGGTGAAAGAACAGCAAAGGTTCGATCAGAGCCCTGAATTTGACCCAGAGTAGGAGCTAGCGAAGAGAACTTGAACTTCCTGTCTACCTACCTGAAGAAGAGGAGTGCAAAGGGATGTGGAAGACAGCTGAACCTCAGGCTGAGGGAGCGTGCGGCCAGCGCCTCTGTTAACAATACCAAGAAAACAACTCTGGCAAAACCAGGGGGACTCCAGGGAGAACAGCAGTGGGTGGGCAGCCCCAGTGCCTCAGGGGCTGTCCTACTTGTCTAATCCGTTTGCCAGGAATCCTTGGCCCCAAAAGGACCGTGAACACTGAACACATAATACAACTGATGCAGTCTCGTGTGGCTCCCTTTCCAAAATGTTAAGCACTACTGCTATTATGAATAATATATAAATTCATTGTGTAAAGCATTACTGAATTCATTCTTTTTAAAAAAGATTTATTTATTCATTTTTAGAGAGAGAGCGAGCACATGTGTGCATGAGTGGGGGGTGGGGGTAGGGGGAGGGACAGAGGGAGACTGAAAGGGAGAGGGAATCCCCAGCAGACTCCACACAGAGCACGAGCCTGATTTGGGGCCCGATCCTAGGACCTGGATTGACCCAAGCTAAAACCAGGAGTCCTACGCTCAACCGACTGAGCCACCCAGGCATCCCTACTGAATTCATTCTTGTTCCATTAAATACCTTCTCAACCAACAGATTCTATTGTGGAGAAACAGGTTTGTGAAAATTTTAGATGTTTAAAAGAGCTGAGATTCCCATATTTTTTTGAAAAGGCTGGAATGACTCTTACATTGTGTAATTATGTTCTTCCCAGTAGTGGTCTCCTGTCGATAACCTACTTTGGTCATGTGATTATTCTGGACTGTTCTGGAATGTTTGCTTGTGTCGGGGTAGGTGAGGAGAGAGAGAAGTATGGGGTCCTGGAGGTCAGTTCAGTTATTGGGACATTCTCAGTTGTCACTCAAACAGGTGAAGTTCCATTTGGCATCACTGATCTGCTGGTGGTGAAATGTCGTCCAAGCTAAGCCTCCTCACTTTGAGATCAGTTGATACTTTCTTCCCTCAGGATGTTTTCCTCCACAAAGCCTCAGCCTTCCAAGTTGCCCAGTGCCTTGATTTGCAATTGTCATTGCCATATGGATTTCTAAACACTTCTCCAAACTTACGTCAGCCTCACAGGACTTATGTTCAGACCTATAGAAGCTGTGAGACGTCCTCAGGGCCGCACAATGAGTAGAGAGATGGAACGTGCACACAGAACTTGTGCTTCCTAGCTCTGAACCATGATGTATGAATTTCTCTAGCTGGCCATACCTTGGTGCTTTTTTAAATGGGTATTATTTAAATATTTGTTTAGTATTTATTTAGAGATGAGCAGATGAACCTTCTGTGAGGGGAGGGTAGAAAAGGAGCACCCCAGATTTCCACATCTCAGTGGAACCAGAGCCCAGCTTTATCATGTTTGTTGACTTAGGAAGCCATACTAACCAGGATGTTTTGTGTTTCCTGAGTGTAAATGACTGGAAACAATCAGACTGAAGCAAAAATGGGGATGTATTGACTCATTTGAAGGAAAAGGCCAGGGCTACATCTCATTTTGGGCCTAGCTAGGTCCTGAGGCTTAACTGATGTCATCAAGACTCATCACTTTTCTCTCATATCTCTGGTCCTTCTCCTGGGTCCTTCTCCTGCCCTGTTCTCTAGCAGGATCTCCCCACTGATGGTGGCAAGAGGCTGTGAGGAGTTCTTGGCTGCCCCAATAGAAAGAGTCTAACAGTTCTCAGAAGTATCCCCAAAGAGTTGAGTATCATGGAATTGACTTTGGTCATTTGCCCAAATAGTAATCAATGACTATAACCAGAGGGATTGGTTGCTGTGATTGGCCATGCTTTGGGTCACATGCCAACACCTAGAGCCTGGAGTAGTCCCACTCCCAAACCACATGCAGTGAACGTGGGGAGGTGGTTCCCCAAGGAAACTATGATTTCTTATGCCAAAAGGCAAGGAAATGGATGCTGGGCAGACCAAGCCAACAGACATGTACTATAGAAATGTCCTTATGTCCCCCTAGCTCCCTGCAGTTAATCAGAATATTGCTTTAAACAACATTCAGGCCACTCCCTGAGCAGAGGGCTGATCAGTACAATTTTCCCTATTTCATTACAGTATAGGTTGGTTCCCCCAGCACCTTCCCAGCTGGCTCCCTCTTACACCAACTCTGTCTTCACCAAGTGAGTAGGTAGGAGAGCAGAGGAGCTCACCCCAGGACAGAGTTCAGAGCAGAGCCCGGCCCCACGTTCCTAGCTGTTGGCCAGCAAGCACGGCCACTTGGCTCTTGGGCAAGCCCAGCAGCGCAGCTTTGCTTGTCCCACAGCCCACCCGGGTCCCACTGGGACTGAGATTGGTATGGCTTGGAGCTGGACCAAGAGATCTCCATACTCTGGATTGAAGGCAGTTTGGCCCGAGGCATTCACAACCTGCTGACGGCTCTGCGGAGATGTGCCTGTGTAGCTACTGCAAGGGACTCCGTCTAGCATTCCCGGTATGTGTGTTGATTTAGGTAAAAGAGCATGCTTTAGAGTCCCCCAAGAGAAACGTCCAGAAGGAAACATTAGGCCGATAACAGGAGTAGCCTAGGCATGTGAGATTGGGGAGGGGATGTTTGCTTTTTGCTTTACCTATTTTCTGTTGTTGAGGTGGTTTAAGGGCGGCTTAAGGGGGCGGGGCTCTGAGCTGCAGGGGAATAGAGGGTATGTGGGGGGGATTACTCTTGGCCTTGATCGCAAGGTTTGAGGAAGACTGGCAAAGTACCTCTGATGGGGAACTGCGTGGGAGATGGGGGTTGGAGAAGAGACTCAGGCTACCACACACCCAGAAAAGTAAACGTCTTCAGAGGGTAAGGACTTTTTCCTCCCAGTGGCACTGACCCTGCTAGTCAGTGGTACTTAGTACACTGGATCTAACACTGTCAACGCCCCATTGAGTGGCGGCGGGCATGATGATCACTGCCCTACCAGCCTGGCCTCCCTTCTGGGCAATTTTGCAGGGCATAAGAGAAAAATGATGACTAAACCAGCCACACCTGGATGTTGACCTAAAAGGGAATTGCCCAGCTTACTAGTTAAGCTTTACTCCAAATGACTTTAAACTCCTTCCTGTCATCAAATATGTCCTAAAAGGATTTGCAGTTGCTGAGAACGTCTGGAATAATAAAGTATAAATTCTAAAGGCAACATAGAGCTTACAAAGAGTTTCTCTGTTGAAATAAGGTTATTGCCTTCCCAGGTGATTACTTGGAAGAAGATGCTGTTCATTTGCATCAGCAGGGATGCCCTTCACACCACTGATCTGAGAATGTCTGGTGGCCCCAGTTGTACTTGGAATTCCCCTTCTTGCTTTTCTCTCCCTCTACTGATTGCTTCCCAGAAGGGGCCTGGGTCTGTCCCTGCCTTTACTTTAGTTTTTTCTTTTTTTCTTGCACTAAGTGAAATCGACAGTGACTGGACTGACCATGGCCATGCATGTATACTTCTGAGTCATTCCTACCTGGACACTATAGTTCTGGGCCACTAAAGACACTGATAGTTCTGGGCCACTGAGTTTTTTCTTAGAGAGTCAGCAAGAGAAAAAGAGATAGTGAAGGGGATAAATTGGAGTCATTTTTTTCTTTCCTATTTCTTCTTTCCTTTAGAAAAGTGCAAAAGAGATGTACCTGGAGTGAGATGAGACTCTAAACCATCAAAGGGTGGGCATTAGAAGGAGATGCCCAGAGGGACAGGGATGGGGCACAGGAGTGTGGAAGAACACTGGGGACAGAGCATCTGGGCAAGAACTCTACTGTGTGTTCTCCTGGGGTCTTTTGACTGAATTTCCGCTGGGCCTACAGCAATGTGGGCCACATGGTTATGGTGTGGGAGTGGGTTGTCCTTAAGGATAATTCCAGTCTCAAGGTTTGACACATTTTTAAGTGCTATATCCAAAGCTGAAAGAAATGCAAACAAAACAAAACAAAAAACCCAACAAACCCAACAACCCCAAACCCAGGATTTCATTTCTCTCCTCCATGACAATCTCCACTTTGGTGTCCTTGGATACACTAACCTTTCTGGGGAGGAATTTGATGGGGTGTGATCCTTTCCACATCTTCCCTAGATCCAGATACCCAGAGATTTCTAGAAACAGAGAGCTCAGGTTGGGCTTGAGCTGAGTGAAGGGAGGAGTGGGGGCTAGACAGGACACTGAGGCAGGGGCAAGGCAAGGGCTGGGGTGAGGGGAGGAGGGACGAAGCTGCTGGTCACCCACAGTGCCTGGGGGAGGCTTGCGTCATACAGAGAAGCCTGACCTCGGTTCACTTGCCTGTGGAATTTCGGTCACTAAAACCTGTGTGGGCTAAAGGATAAGAACAGTTTGCTCTACTCCTTGGCACCGACTTCACTTGAACATTAAATCAATAAATGCCAATTTAATGGAGCCGTTGCCGGGAATCAAGTATCTGACATCTCCTGGGAGGAGATTTTTTTTTTCCTAAAACCACAACTCGCCCCTTGTTGCTCTTTAGGTTATTCTTTGTCTGTAGGAAAATGGCTCCCCATCCACTCTCCTCCCCGCCATTTGACAAGGCCTGAAAACACA
Source organism: Mirounga leonina (assembly GCF_011800145.1). Taxonomy (NCBI): domain Eukaryota; kingdom Metazoa; phylum Chordata; class Mammalia; order Carnivora; family Phocidae; genus Mirounga; species Mirounga leonina. The sequence continues at coordinate 14,937,531 of NW_023270615.1, forward strand.
GTCAGCAGCGTCTCCCACAATTAGCCGGAGGGCCAGGAGTGTCCAGGGCAGAAGGGCCTCCCAGAAGGCAGAGTGAGGAGTTTGTGAGTGAGAAGGGAGATTATGGTCTTTTCAGAAGAAACACTCTAGAGGAGAAAATATTTGGGTTACAATTACCAGCTCATCTGAATCTCTGTTGCAGCTTGTTGAGACACCATTGTCAGCAGGACTGCATAGCTCTTAGCCTGGGTGCCTTTCATCCTGTGCTGTGCTAAGTCATCCCCATCTTCTGTGAGTTTGCTGTAGAGAACAGGTAGCCAGGCTGGGGTCTTCTGGGTGGTTGTCCTTGGGACGGAGATGCCAGGCTCCGTGCGTGCATCACTTCTTGTCCGGCCCCCCATCTCCCGCGCTTTCCTGTGCCCTGGGTTGGCTGTCCAGAGGTAGTGTTGGGTTGTGGGGCTGGCTGTTGGGAAAAGAGAAGGAGGGTCCCACATTCTCCAGGTTGGTTAGCATACACACTGCCCAGACACGGGCAGGGAATGGGGCCTCGGGTGCCGGCCATGGGGCGCCTGTCTTGCCGCGGGCTCTGTCGAGGCATGTGGTTCTCACTGTCTTCATCCCCACCTTGCAGCCAGTCGTGAATGCCACTTCCTCAGATGTTTGAGTCCTTTGGAAACTGGGCTCTGAACTCAGTTCCATTTGGATTGACTCTGGCCACCTTATCAGAGTTTCCGTCTAAGTCTGCAGTGACCCTAGAGCAGGAAAGGGGAGTAGTGAAGTTGGAAGGTGGTCTAAGGACAGTTGTTCCGACCTAAAGAAAATCACAAGCCTCTTATCAGGCAGCGAAGGCAGCACCTTCTGTACCAGCAACCATCCCCCAGACAGCACTTCCTGGCTTGGGGACTATTAGTGGCCTCGGGCCGCCGTAACAAACTATTACAATCTGGGTGACTTCAAATAACAGGAATTTCTTCACTCACAGTTCTGGAGGCTAGAAGTCCAAAATCAAGGTTTCAGCAGATTTGGTCCCTTCCGAGGGAGAATCCCTTCCAGATGCCTCTCTCTTTGCTCTGGTGGTCCTCGGCATTCCCTGCTTGTAGATGCATCCTCCATCTTCACCTGCTGTTGTCCCTGGGTCTCCGTCTTCATGTAGCTATCTTCATGGAGGGACATCCCTCATATTGGATGAGGGACCCACCCTCCTGCGGTATGACTTCATCTTAACCAATCACATCTTCAATAATCCTATTTCCAAATAAGCTCACACTCTGAGGTACTGGAGGAGGACTTTAACATATCTCTTTTTTGGGGTGGAGGAGACAAAATTCAACCCATAAGAGAGACCAAAGGCTGAAGGACCTGCAGCAGGTGGACCTGGAGGAGTTGTGGAGGTTACTTGAAAACCCCTGCCAAAACAGTGGTCTTGTTAATTCTATAGGGACAAGTGTCTAAACTCTGAGGCTTTATAAAATCCCATATTTGTATATATTGTTCCGTTGTGGGGATTTTGGTGGCAAGTAATACAAATGAACTTATATAAGCCAGGGCCGTTTTGGTTGCAGGGGATGGAAACCCAATTCCAGCTGGGTTAAACAAAGACAAAAAGAAATCTATTGGCTGACATAGCTGGACATTCTAGAAATGGATCTGACTTTAGGCAGGATGGAATCTAAAGCTTCATGTCTTCAGAGGTGTCTCTGTCTCGGTCTCTCTCTCTCTTCCTCCCGGCAAGCTCTCTTCACAAAGAGGGTAAAATAGTGGCTGAGTGTCCCAAGCTCACATTGTCTCAGTTCAGCCACCTTAGCAGAAAAAGAACTTCTTTCCAGCTCCCTCTATCAGTTCTAGTGAAGACACTGATTGGCCTTGCTTGGGTCCTGTGCCCATACGCAAGCCAGTCATCGTGGCCAGGGAAACAGGGTGCCCAGATCGGCCAGCCTGGATTATGCATTCACCCTTGGGAGGAGAGTCCATGGTGGGTTGTCCTACTAGAACCTCATGAAAATTGGGGCAGGGATTTCTCAGGGAAATCTACAGAGGGAGTAGGGAAACACAGTGTTAGACATTACAGCGCTACACTCCACTATGTAAGTCAAGTCCGTTTAAAGAAAACGGGGAATTTGTTATAAGGATGCAGGGGTGTCTCACGGAATGCAAGGCAGGCATAGAGCTGGGCCTCTGGAGGGAACCTGAAGTAATCGGGCCCAGGCAGCTCCTTTCTGCTGAGATGCTACAGTCTTCTCTCTCTGAAATCCCCCTTTCTTTGCTTCGTAGTCTACCCTGTGGGAAGAAAGTGGTTTCCCTACACCCTCCCAGTTTTTAATCTCCTTCATTCAAGGAACTAGCCCAGTTTAAATTTGCAGGCAAGAAATCTATCATGCTCAGTATATCAATAGTGGTTTTTTTGTTTTGTTTTTTTATTGCTGGGAAGTATTTCATTGTATGAATATTTATATCCTTTCACCAATTGATGGATGTTGACATTGTTTCCAGTTTGGGACTGTTATAAGAATAGCTCCTTAACCTACTTTTTAACAAAACCCGGGGTAATTCTGATGTAAGTAGACCACATTTTGAGAAACACCACTCTAAGGCTGAAAACTGATACATGAAAACCAAAGCTACATAGCCCAGAAGGCTCTGATGTCAGAAGGTGGATTCAAGAGCTCATGCTCTTCCTTCTTGCATGGTAGACCTAGGCATAGCAGTGTGAAGAGTTGACCAAAGACCTTCAGGACTAATATGGAGCTCTTCCATGACAGTCGGAGGAGGACCTTGAAAACAAGTCATACATTTCAGTTACCAGTTGCTGCATAACAAAATATCCCCAACTTTGGCTTACAAAACAATTATTTCTTCTGATCCTGTGGCAGGGCTGGGTGGTTCTTCTGTTGGTCTTGCCCGGGCTCTCTCATGAGGTCCCTTGCATGCTGGACTCAGCTGGGATGACTGGGACAGCTGGATTTCTCTCTCCATGATCTTTCATCCTCAAGGAGTCTGGACTGGGCTTCCCCACACGACAGTGGCGGTATTCCAAGAGAGAAAGCTGCAATGCTCAAACCCTTATCAGGTCTCCACTTGAGTCATGTTTGCTAATGTCCACTGGCCAAAACCAAGTCACATGATTAAGAGGAGAGAAAATTAAAAACTAAAACAAAGACAGACATGATGGAGAATATGAACACATGCTGTTCCATAAACAAACTCTTAAGTTCTTTCAGCCAATTTTTACTTTTGCTAAGCGCTATGCAAAGGACTGGAGCTGTGTTTCTCAAAATGTGGGTCACCAGAGCATGTGGAATACCCAGGTAGATGGTTAGAAATGGCTGAGAAAAGGGCGCCTGGGTGGCTCAGTCGGTTAAGTGACTGCCTTCGGCTCAGGTCATGATCCCAGGGTCCTGGGATCGAGCCCTGCATTGGGCTCCCTGCTCAGCAGAGAGCCTGCTTCTCTCTCTTCCTCTGCCTGCCTCTCTGCCTACTTGTGCTCTCTCTCTATCTCTCTGTTAAATAAATATATAAAAATCTTAAAAAAAAGAGAGAGAGAAATGGCTGAGAGAGGTGTCTAAGTAGCTGGGCCTAAGACACTGTCCCTGGTTTCATGGTCTTCCTGTAAACTACGGAGGGATATAGAGGTCACTGCCCACCCCAGTGGGGGGCGGGTAGCAGATATATATGCCCTAACCCTACTGTCCTCCCCTTATCACTCCAGTTATAGGACAGAGCCTCTGACTGATAGCACCTGGACGTTCTGCCTGAGAGCTAGAGAGGGAACAGTCCTCAACCAAAGACCGACAGGTGTTGGTGTAGAATATTAAAACCGAACCAATTATTCATTATAATCCTAGAGGCACAGAGTGCCTGTTATTACACTAATCAAAGTACAAGTTCCACTGAAAATACACAAGACTACTGTCTTGCTAATACCCTTCCATTCAGAAATGAAGGTTGAGGACCAATCTTTCTTTGCATTTCTGAAGGGGCCTCCTAACTGATCTTTGGCTCCAATCTTGTTTCCCTCCAACCCACTTTCTGCACCTCTGAGTAACCTTTGTAATACGAATATGATGATTAACTTTGTGAGAATAGAGATGGTGTCTTTTACTCTCTATTGTACCTTCAGCACTTAGCAAGGCCTGTACATTGTAGGCACCTAGTCAATATGTATTGACTGGATGTTATTGGAAATTCCCAGCTCATGGACAGGTTATAACCCAAAAGGTTTCTCTTGTGAAGAGGCCCTTGGAATTTGGAATGTGCTTGGCCATCATAATGGGAGGTGGTTTTTAGCTTGTTAAACTAGCTTATAAAAACTAAATTCACTCACGATGTAGCCTAACCTTGGTCCCAGCTTTCCTGGTTCCTTGAGCAGGACAGCATAAGATGAAGGAGGGAGGAAGAAGAAATGGGAGAAGGATAAGCCTTAGTAGGCATTTGGAATTGGATAATTTGTCTCTAGCATCTTCCTTTCCCACTTCCATTTTTGTACTTCTCTGTCCCTGTATGAATGTCTACTCTGTACCTGTTCATCATGCCCTCCTCCAGTGACATGCAAGCCCCTCCCCACCAAAGGTCTTACCCTCCCTATACTGCCAATCACAGTCCTATTCCCAGTACAAGTAATTTCAAGTATTAAGAGGAAAGTGCCCCCATTGAATAAATTCACACTTCAGCCTTACTAGAGATATTTCCAATTTTCTAAAATGAGTGTGCATTGAATGAGTGTTTAATGACTGGGATTCACTGTGACAAAATAAAATGAAAAAAAAATACGGTGAAAGATATTTTGGAGCATGTACTGTCACCAACTGTAAAGACTTTTTTCAAATTCTCCCTCTAGGGCTAATCATCTGGATTATTTTGGGGTTTTATAATAACTGTAGGTGCTTTAAAGATCCTTCCCTGCTTTTTTTCCCACACGATTATTCCCATAGGCCTGGTTGAGGAGTGGACGTGTGAGGGAGTGCAGCTGTGGGTAGGAAGGCCCACAAAGTGGACGCTTCTTTGTCTTTGCTGATTTGCCCCATCCCTGGTGGCTTTGCCCAGCAACATGCACTTTTCAGCTTGCTCTGCCTGTGGGGACACTGGAACCAAGCCCAAGGTCATACTGTGGTCAGTACTCAAAGAGCAAGAACCAGGACAATTGCAGGGAATTTCTAATCAGACAGTCTGGGGATTTCCATCCTAACATTTGTATTCTCTTTAATTTTGTGTTATTCAAATATGCTCATATTTGGCCACCACAAAGAACTCTGTGACTAGGGGATTTCTGCTTTTACAGCTTTAGGAAACAAATTGGATTAGAAGGGATTAAAGCAATACTGGCCCAACTTCACAGAGATATTTAGAAGAAAGCACATCTTCTGGCTGCTTAGTCTATGGTTTGGTGTTATTGTTGTTGTTGTTAAAAAGTAGATGCTTTGGGTGCCTAGGTGGCTCAGTTGGTTAAGCGACTGCCTTTGGCTCAGATCATGATCCTGGGATTGAGTCCCGCATCAGGCTCCTGGCTCAGCGGGGAGCCTGCTTCTCCCTCTGACCCTCTCATGCTGTTTCTCTCTCTCTCTCAAATAAATAAATAAAATCTTAAAAAAAAAAAGTAGATGCTTCATATCACCTAAAATATAAGGCTTGCCTTAATAAGCTTGAAGATTACTTCTTCCTTCTTGAGTCAGAAAAAAATAATTTATATTTGTAGCATTTTCCCATTGACCTGAGGTAGATTTCTCAAAGTATGTTGTTCCTTTGAACACTAGTCAATTTTTAAAAGGGTTTCAAACACAAAGGTCTACTCTCTGCCATCTTGGAGACTTACAGTGCACATTAGCATATTAAAGGTTCTGGGAAGTTCTGTGGCAGTAAATTAAGATTTGTTGAACTCAGCAATCTCCAAATTTATTTGGTTAGGAATTCCCTTCTGGGGGCGCCTGGGTGGCAGTCTGGTTAAGCGTCTACCTTGGGCTCTGGTTCTGGGATGGAGCCCTGAGTCAGGCTCCCTGCTCAGCGGGGAGTCTTCTCCCTCTTCCTCTGCCTCTCCCCCTCGCTTGTGTGCTCTCTCTGTCTCTCTCAAATAAATAAATTTTAAAAATCTTAAAAAATAAAAATGAATTCCCTTCTTTCCTTTTCCTTTTTGTGAAACACCATTACCAAGTAATATGCTTTGAAAAATAGTGGATTAAGGTAAACAGAATTGAAAATCAATCTACAGTAGGCCGGTAATTTTCTCCTGAGATCAAGAACTTTTTATTGCTTTGGCTATGTTCTCTACTATGGATGATACGATAACATCACAACTTGCATCTCTGGGAAGGCTTTGACTTAGGTTATCTCAATGATGTTCTCTTACTGCACAAAAGATGCCTTGGTGTGTGGGGAACAGATGTCAAGTCTCAGGTGCACATAAGGGTAATATTTCTGTTTCTTTACAGTCAGTTTCTAAATTCAGTACTTGATGTCTTACAACTTTGTTTTGCTTTTTTTTTTTTTCCCAAGATTATTTTGGCTAATTCTACAAGTTTTTCATTTGCATATAAACTTTAAAACTGGATTGTCAATTTCTACAAAAATTAGCCTGTTAGGATTTTTTTATTCTGATTACACTGAATCTGTTGGCCAATTTGGGGAGGACTGATGCCTTAACAATGCTGAATTTTCCAATCCATGAACATGGTTTTGATATTGTGATATAATGAATATCTATTTGGTCTTTGTCCCTGGTTCCTGCCACAAGAACTTACCTGAGTCATAAGTGTCTTTCTGTATGCTAATGAGATGGACTAATGGCTGGGGACCCCAGGGGAGCTTCAGAATGGGGATGTGTTGCCAGAAAGATCAAGTCATGATTAAAGGGTTGGAAATTTCAGCCTCCCCCCACCTATATCTGACATCCAGGGAGGGGAGAGGGGCTAGAGGTTGAGTTAATCACCAATTGCCCGTGATTTAATCAATCATGCCTATATAATGAAACCTCCATAAAACCCCCTAACTATGGGGTTTGGAGAACTTTCAGATTAGTGAACACATCTATATGCCAGGAGTGTGCTGTACTCCCAACTCCCTGGGGACAGAGGTTCCTGTACTCAGGACCCTTTTGGACCTTGACCTATGTATGTCTTCATCTGGCTGGCCATTTGTATCCTTTATAAGAAACTAGTAATAGTAAGAAAAGTGCTTTCTGGAGTTCTGTGAGCCATTCTAGCAAATTATCAAACCTGAGGAGGGGTTTGTGGGAACTATCAATTTGTAGCAGGTCGCTCAGAGGTATGGGAGCCCTGGGACTTTGATTAGTGACTGACCACTAGGCTGTGGTTTGATGCTAACTTTGGGAATTTAGTGTCCTTATAAGAAGAGGAAATTTTGACACAGATGGCCCTCTACAAGACAAGGAGAAAGACATCAGAAGAAACAAATGCTATCAACACCTTGCTCTTGGACTTTTAGCCTCTAAAATTGTGAGACAACAAATTTCTGTGGTTTAAGCTATCCAGTCTGTGTTATGAAAGCCCTTGGCTTCACCTATCATCTATATGGTTATTCCTCTCAATGTTTTCATCTCTAGTCCAAATTTTGCTCCTGAGATCTAAATCCATGTATTCAACTAACCACCTACTTGACCTCTTCACTTGAGGTAGGCTCCAAGAAGACTAGCCAAGGCTACAAGTATTGAAGAGAGACCTTAGCTGTTGTCCATGAAGGAAAAGGCAGAGTTTAGACATGGAGCTCACCTAAGTTAATTGCCTGATCAAACAAAAAAGATCAACACTCTTTAGAGGAATATAACAAAATCAAGAGCCTCTACAAGGTTCATAGTGTCCACATAAAATCCAAAATTTCTAGGCTTCCAAAGAAATAGGAAAATGTGATTCTATACTAAGAAAAAAAGAGAATCAATGTACACCAACCTTAAAATGACTCATGTTGGATTTAGCTGATAAATATTTTAAAACAGCTATTAGAACTATTATAGTAACTCATGGAGATAAGGAAATGTGCTCATCATTATAGAACAACAGATGGAAAATCTCAGCAGAAATAGGAAATTATGAAATAAAGCAAAATAGAACTTCTAGAACTAAAAAATGTATTATCATAAATTGAAATGTATTGGACATCTTAACAGCAGAATAGAAATGGCTAAAGTAATTACCATGGAGATATAGCAATCAAAACTATCCAATCTGAAGGAAAGAGAGGAAAAAAAAAATATATATATATATATTTTTTTATTTGCGAGAGAGAGAATGAGAGACAGAGAGCATGAGAGGGAGGAGGGTCAGAGGGAGAAGCAGACTCCCTGCTGAGCAGGGAGCCTGATGTGGGACTCGATCCCAGGACTCCAGGATCATGACCTGAGCCGAAGGCAGTCGCTTAACCAACTGAGCCACCCAGGCGCCCGAGAGGAAAAATATTTTTAAAATGAATTAGTCATAGGTACCTGTGGAACAGTATCAAAAGGTCTAACATCGGTAATTGGAGCCCTAGAAGGAGAATAAAGAGAAAACAGGACCTAACATTTATTTAAAGAAATAAATAGCAAAAATGTCCCCAAATTTGGTAAAAGACATTATTCAGAGATTCAAGAACTCCAATCAGGATAAATACAAAAAAAAAAATCATGTCTAGCTATATCATAGCCAAACTTTGAAAACCAAAAATAAAGAGAAAATATTGAAAGCATTCAGAAGAAAATGATACATTATATACAGAGGAACAAAGATTCTAGTGACTGTGGACACATCGTCAGAAATCACGGAGGCCAGTCATCTTAAAGTGCTGAAAGAAAAAAAAAACAAATGTCAACATAGATGAATACAAATGACAACTATAGCATTAAGAACAAAGGAGGTAAGTGGACATATAGAGTTATAAGAATCACACATTTTACATAAAGTAGTATTATATTAAGTCTAAATAGAGTTAAGAGAAGTTTGGGATGTCTGTTTAATTTCTAGGGCAATCACTAAGGAAATGATGCAAAGAAGTATATGTAAGAAGCCAATAGATGAATTATAATGGAATTCTAGAAAGTATTCAATTAACATAAAAGAGGGCAAGAATAGAGGAAAAGAGGTACAATAGACAAGGCAACAGAAAATAAACCACAATCTTCATACAACTGGAATACCGGTCAGTGATAAAAAGGAATGAGCTACTGATCCATGTGCCAACATGGATGGATCTCAAAAACATTATGGTAAGTGAAGGAAGCCAGACACAAGAGATTACTGTGTTTTGATTTTTAATGAAATTTTGATTTAATGAAATTTTAGAACGGGCAAAAAACTAATCAGTAGTGAAAAATAATCAGAACAGTGGTTGCCTCTGGAGTGTTGGGGAGTAAAATTGTTGAGAAGTTGCATAAAGGAACTTTCTAGAGTGATGATAGTGTTCTGATAAGGTTAGGTCACACAGATGTGTATTTACCAAACACATCAAATTGTACACTCAGATACGTGCATTTCAATCCATGTAAATTTTACTTCAAGAAGAGCCATAGGATGTGACGGCTCTCCAGCCTGCAACATTTGTCACCCAACTGATCACCAGGCTTGATTCGGCTGATTTGGCTGGTGAGGCGGGTGTCCCCCTCCTCCCTCACTGCTCCATGTGCGTCCCTCCCGAAACTGCACTCTGTCAAAGAGGATGACCTTCCCTGATAGAGGACAACCGTTTCTAGGTCCAGGGTATACAAGTAGCTATGCTCCTCTACTCCCCAAAGCTCCCCAGGTCCATTTGTAGGAGAATGTAGGGTAGTTAAGCTTCTGAGACTCCAGACACATCCAAATGAGGCGCTGCATGTGGCAGTCTGCCTTTCTTTAAAAAACAAAAGAAAGAGTGGTAAACAAATATTTAATTGATAGTATGCATGCTGAAGGATTTAAAGGTTAAATATGCTAATTTCTGCAACTTACTTTGAAATGCATCAAAAAATGAGATGGATTGGTTGTGATGTGATAAACAAAATGCAATCCAGCATTAACTAGAGGACCCAGGTGGTGGATATATGAATGTAAAATGTGCAGTTCTTTCAACTTTTCTATATATTTGGACATTTCCGAAATAAAGTATTGGACAAAATTAACAGACCTCCAAGCTGTACTCATTATCACTTCCTACTTCCTTCAAGCCTATTGGTTTCATCCAAGGGCACCATCTTTGACCCAATTGTACAAGTCACAAGCCTGGGGTTGTTCTTTACTCCCCTCTTTGCCCATCCCTCAGATCTAAATTATCAGCAAATATTGTAGGTTACATTTCCCATACATTTTTCTTGTCAGTGTACTTCTTTTTTGGTCATAGCTGCCAATCTTGTCCCTTTCATCATCATCTGTCACCTTGACTACTGCTTGTGCTTCCTAACGTGACTTCCAGCATCCGCTACTGCCCCTTTCCACTTTCCACTGTTACCCCTTGTCAGAATTTTTTAGTGCAAGTACATTACATCACTCCTGCTTAAAATTCTTGTAGGGTATTCCATCACCGTTAGGCTAAAGCTTGAAGGCCTTTATATGGCTTAGGAGGCCTCTTTCTATTTTTTGGCTTCATTTCATCCTATTCTCCACTTCATTCTCTCAGCTCCAGCTCCACTGGACTCGTTTCACTCCCAGTATGTCTGATGTATGCTCTTTCTTCTGCCTGGAACAGCCTTCCTCCTCCATTTTCTGTCTTCTGGCAAATGTCTCCACATTCTTCATGTTTCTATTTAAATGGAGCCCTCTTGCTCCCAGAATAGGTTAGACCCCCTTCCCTCAGTAGAAAGTACTCTTTCATAGCCCTTATTACATCACCATTATATCATTACATTCCCAGAACTTAGCACAGTAGGCAGATAATACGTGTTCAAGAATTATTTGTGGTATGGATGGTTGAATGGGAGATGGTTATTATGCGCTCTCAATTTGACTTAGAGGGCTAGTTTAGGAAAAAGAGCATGTTTTCATACACTTGAGGGAGTATGTATCAACACATTCTGGATTGCAGGTGTCAGACACCAGGATCAAACTAGTAAACAATGAGGCTTTTATGGGTAGATGGCTAGAATAGCGTAGATTTCAGGTGCAGTGTGATCAGGGTTTTCAGTCCATTTCTTTTCAACCATCTTGTTGGCTCTTCTCATATGTTTGGTCTGTCCTCAGGCTTGTTTCCCTCATGGTTTCAAGATGGATGCCAGCAGCAACTGCAGCTTCTTTTCACATTTAGCAAGAAAGAGACACTGGCTTCTCACCGCTCTCTCTTAAGGCCAAGAAAGAAATTCCCCAAAGTCTGCATCGACCATCTCCTTGTGTCTTATGTGCCGAAATGCAATCATGTTCATTCCTGAGCCAATCACTGGTTGGCTTGTACTGTGGGTCCACCTCTGGGATCAGATTCCTTCAGTTATGAGTGCTGCATGAGGAGGGGGTAGAGACCGGAACAAAATTGAGTTTCTCTTAGGAAGAATCAAGGGGAGAACAGATTCTGGCAAGACAACCAACAATATCCACCTCTGTGTATTATGCTCTAAGAAATTGCCTTGCTCTTTTTTTTCTTTTTTGTATAGATCATTGCATTATGTGATTGAGATTATGTTGGATCCTGTACTGATAGTTGAAAGAGATAACTTGTGGCCCACTCATAGCAAGTGCACAAAATACTGTGATATTTTTAGATTAACTTCCTTGCTGCTTCCTGTTTATGCTCTTACTCTTATTTTTCTTTTACCTTATCTTTCTGGTCCATTTCTAATTCATCTGTATGGAAGTACCGATTTTTTATAGCTCCTTCCTGCCAGCAATAGACAGAAGTTAGTTGGTGCCACCAGCATGCCATAAGTTTCTCATTTTACCGCCATTCCCTTTTGGAGTGTTCTTCTTTTGCTAATATTTAGAGAAGATACATAAATGTGGGTTTTTTTAAATGATGGAAATCAAGATGAACTAATAAAATCTAATTTCATTTTGAACTTATTGAAGAGAGCACTCTAGGTAGAAATTATCTTTAAAAGATTAAATTGATCTGCTCTCATTATGAAGGAATGGCCTTGTCCTTACTCTTGCTGTAAATTGTGTATTACACGGTTTTGTTGTTTAAAATATTATGCCCTGTGACCTTTTGGCAAAAAGTAAAGTTAGATTCCTTCCTTATTCCATATACCCAAATAAGTTCTGAGATTGAAATATAAAACCTAAGACCATAACATGGAACCTTAAGGGCATTAGGATAAGTGAAATAAGCCAGTCACAGAAGGACAAGTACTTCTATATACATGACTCCATGTATAAGAGGTACATAAAATAGTCACAGTCATAGAATCAAAGAGTGGAATGTGGGAAGGGAAAATGGGGGTTGCTAATTAGTTGGCATAAAGTTTCAGTTAAGCAAGATGGATAAATCTGGGTGCCTGGGTGGCTCAGTTGGTTAAGCGACTGCCCTCGGCTCAGGTCATGATCCTGGAGTCCCTGGATCGAGTCCCACATCGGGCTCCCTGCTCGGCAGGGAGTCTGCTTCTCCCTCTGACCCTCCTCCCTCTCATGTTCTCTGTCTCTCATTCTCTCTGTCTCAAATAAATAAATAAAATCTTTAAAAAAAAAAAAAAGATGGATAAATCCTAGAGATCTGCTGTATGGCGTTGTACCTATTGTTACCAATCCAGTATTTACACTTAAAAATTTGTTAAGAGGGTAGATCTCATGTTAAATGTTCTTAGCACAATAAAATTTTAAAAAGATTTAAATGTAAAACATAAGATCATCAAAGGAAATATGAGTGAATATTTAATCTTAGGGAAGGAAAGAACTTTCTAGGCATGATACCCGAGACAGAAACCATACAAACAAACACCGATTGCAAATAATAGCTAACGTCTATTAAGGGCTTACTATGGTGCTGGACCACGTGCTGGGGACTTGTGTTATCTCATTTAATCCTCACCTCAATCCTTTGAAGTAGGTATGTTTGCTATCACCCTTTTATGACTGAGAAAAACCGGGCAGAGGGAAGTTAATTACCTTACTTAAGGTCACCTAGCCAGGAAGTGACTGAGTTAAGATTTGAAGCCCAATAGTGGGACTCCAAAGCCTGAAAACCTAATAGGATATGATACAAAATCATATTTACTGTATATACTGGCCATTGCTTCAACACAGGGGTGTTGAGAAAACCAGACGAGTTCTTGTACGTACAAGTGCTTGGAAGACTGTACAGAACTACTTAGTATTGGTGAACAGGGGCTCACCTCACTGCTTGCCAGGGTAGGACCAGGAAGAGCAGCCAAGGTCCAGTCCACCCTGTCCAGCAGCCTCCTCTCTCCTTCTCGCTCTGTCTTCTTCCATTGAAACTGTGCTGTTCAGTTGCCCACATGGAACCGCCGCAGCTAATCAGCAGCACAAGGTACCTCCCCAGTCTTGCCAGAGAACTCAGCAAAGAGCCTGCTTCTTACTCTCTAGGGACAAAGGGGCATAGGTTCTACACCTGAAAGATGGAAGAGAACAAACAGTAGCTCTTAATCACTTGCCTATCCGCCATTTTTCTTTCTGTCCCACTCTTTTTACCCAGCAGGTAGACAAACATGGTTAATTTTCACAGCTTGAATAGAGTTGGGGTAGAGTTGGAATAGGCATTTAGGAGATTGCTAATGTAAGCCAACTTTTAGCTTAGTTTTACAGGAAGGAAGGATTTGTAAATATAATGTTGCTATTGCCAAAGAGTTTGTGGAACATCATATTCGGTGATGTAATTCTGGATGCCATTCACTCCTTCATCTTCTATCCACAGTCATTCTCCAAAATGTTTGTTTTGACTCTACCATTCCTAAAAATGTGAAGGGAAAAGAAACCCCGCCCGTTTCCAAAAGCACGGGTAAATGTGAATCGCTGTGGCTGACAAGGGTTGGTATGGTTGATGAAATTGATCCCGGACAACACTGGAGGTTGGGAATTTCCAAGTCTGCTCCATTCCAGTGGATGAATGAACAGTTGGGAATTATGAGTGGTTCCCCAGTCGGAAGAAGACTGTTGATATTACTGACCACAAAAAGAAAACTATCAAAATTTCCAGTTATTTGTTACTTGAGATTGCTTTCCACCTCTGGGAGATCCACTATTATCAGCACTAGAGGCAGCTTCTCAGGAAAAAAGGAGGAAAAAAGAAAGAAGATGCCACTTTGGAAGACATCATTGCTTCATCCTTCAAATTACCACATGGGGAACATGCAGCCATTTCCTTGTTAGGAAATTCTGTTCAAAGCATCCTGTGCTTCTCCACTTGCAGACTGGAACTCCCTGAGAGCTAGACTGACAGACCCATCACCTGACGGTAGGTCGCTCCCGTAGGCTGTGAGGAAAAGCAGCAGAACTCAGAAGTCCGCGCATCCCACGGGTGTTTCTGATGGAGCTCTAAACCCAGAGGCTGAACGGCTAGTACTGGAGTCACAGACTATTTTCTTATTCTTGACACCTTTCTCCACAGGTGATCTCACAACAGGATGGGATTATTTAATTCGTGACTATGTTGTACATGTCTTGGGAAAAAAACAGGACATTGTTGGTGTTGGGATCAAGACTCATTACTGAATGAAATTTAGTAAGTTAAAAAAAAAAGTGTGCAATTCCTACCTTAGGCATAATGCAGTACTCATTTGGAAAATCTGTAATTTGAATAACTGCTTGAAAAGGCAGTACTGAGTGAAGACTAGATTCACCTTGCTTCTGTATCCGAGGAAACTGAGAGAAGGTGTGCCAGTTTGCACAACCTGAGAATCACACGCCATCCCTGAGTGATCCTGTGTTTCAAATAGCTTATCGCAGCCCAAGTGTCGCTGTAAATTATTGAAGATCACTAGCCAGTTCTAAAGGTAGTTACTGTCTGTGACTATGTCTGATTTCCCGGCTTTTGAAGGGGAAGCTGTCGGGTTTATTTATTTCATTAAAATACTTCATAAAATAGAACATTTATTCTGCTCCCTAATTGGAAAGTAATACATGTTCATTGAAGAGCATTAGAGAGAAATGTTAAAAACCACAGGCAGGGGAAATAAAGATCACCTATAATCCTTAGAGGTAACTCCTATTAATATTGTGCTGGTAACATTTGTCTTCCAGTCAATTTTTTCTCTTTTTTATTGTTTAAAAAATTACAACAGAAATATGTGCTCATCATAAAAAAAAAAAAAAAAAACAGAGACAATATAGACAAAATGTGGACATCCCCCTATTATGGGCTGAATTGTGTCCCCCTCAAAATTCTTATGTTGAAGTCCTCACCCCCAGTATCTCAGACTGTGACTGTTTGGACATAGGGTCTTTAAAAAGGGGATTGAATTAAAATGAGGCTGTTAGAGTGGGCCCTAATCCAGTCTGACTGGTGTCCCTAGAAGAAGAGGAAATTTAAACACGTAGAGACACACCAGGGATGCATTCATAGAGAAAAAGCCACGTGAGGACCCAGCAAGAGGTCCTTGTATCTGCAAGCCAAGGAGAGGGGTCTCAGAAGAAACCCCTAGACATCTCGATCTTGGATTTCTAGCCTCTAAAACTGAGAAAGTGCATTACTGTTGGTTAAGTCACCAGCTTGTGGTATTTTGTGATACAACTAGCAAACTAATACACACCCTTTACCCTGTATCCCACTGTTCTCTCCAGAGGTAACCACGACCAACGCTGTTCTTCCAGACTTACATCCTGTGCTTTTGCCCATGCAGAGTCATCCACAGGAAGTTTCTTTATACAGTTTATACAAATGGGATCATACTATAAATATTGCTCTGCAACTTGCTTTTTTCATTTAACTATATATCCAGACAGCTTTCCACATTAGTACGTCCTCCTGCATTCTCACCGAAGACTGTGCAGTCTTCCACTGTGTGAGTATATCCTGATTTATTTTCACCATTCCATTATTGATGAGCATTTACATTCTTTTCTTTTTTTTAAATAAACATCTTTGTACGTTTGGGGTTGAGCTTATATGCTAATACATCTGTAAGAAGAATCCCAGAATTAGAATTACTGGGTCAAAGGACATATTTTTTTTTTTTAAGATTTTTATTTATTTATTTGAGAGAGAGAGAATGAGAGAGAGCACATGAGAGGGGGGAGGGTCAGAGGGAGAAGCAGACTCCCTGCCGAGCAGGGAGCCTGATGCGGGACTCGATCCAGGGACTCCAGGATCATGACCTGAGCCGAAGGCAGTCGCTTAACCAACTGAGCCACCCAGGCGCCCTCAAAGGACATATTTTAAAATTTGAAAGCTAGGGGTGCCTGGGTGGCTCAGTCGTTAAGCGTCTGCCTTCGGCTCAGGTCATCATCCCAGGGTCCTGGGATCGAGCCCCGCGTCGGGCTCCCTGCTCAGCAGGAAGCATGCTTCTCCCTCTCCCACTCCCCCTGCTTGTGTTCCCTCTCTCGCTGTGTCTCTCTCTGTCAAATAAATAAATAAAATCTTTAAAAAATAAAAAAATAAATAAATAAAATTTGAAAGCTATTGGTCAAGTTGCTTTCCATAAAGGCTTAACAGAGCTCCAGGCTTATTGACATATAAGAGACTCTCTGCTTCCCCATTTAAGCTTTTTGTTTCTTTTCTTATTTGAAGGTATGAGTATATGGAAATACATAGATAGATAATAGGCTTTAAAAAACTGGGATTGTGCTGTAAGTATTGTTTTGAAATCGCCCGTTAGTATTTTAGACATAAGCATATTTGGTCATCACTTTCAGACTTTCTGTATAGAATCGTTCTTTCTGGGAGCTCTTGCCGGCATCATCTGCTCTTATTGCCAACTGTGGGTATTGGAACTTGGGGATTTGGTTGGACCAATCTAAACCTGCCCCTTAAGGGTCTGTCTCCTGGATGGAGGCAGAAATGAGAAAGCTCTTTCCCTGGAAGTCAATGAACAGGTGGCTTTGCAATCGTTTGCTAAAGCGTGCCTCTGAAAGTTAACTTCCATTTTTCTTTTGGAACCTAGTTAAATTTTTCAGTTGGCATTCCAACCCAGGAGGCTCAGTGAATGCTTGTGAAGTTGCACGGGGGTGTGTCTTAGTTTGCTCGGGCTGCCGTAACAAAATATCACAAACTGGGGCTTCCACAACAGCAGAAATGTACTTTCTCACAGTTCTGGGGAGAACATCCATGACCGGGGTGCCTGGGTGGTTGGTCTCTGGTGAGAGCTCTCCCTGCAGGTTGCCGTTGGCTGTCTTCTCGCGGTGTCCTCACGTGACCTCTTCGTGGTGCACTGGTCTGTGTGTGTGGTGGGAGTGGGCTGGGAAGAGGAGCTCTTTATTAAAACTCTAATCTTATCAGATCAGGGTCCTACCCTGCTGACCTCATTTAACCTTAGTTACTTCCTTAGAGACCCTTTCTCCAAACACAGCCTCACTGTGGGTTAAGGCCTCAGCGTATAAATTCTAGGGGGACACAGACATTCAGTCCATAACAGAATGTGTCTGTAGTTAAGCCAGCAGTAGCCCTAAGAATTTTTTTCTAGTTGGATCTGAGGGACTTTGGCCCCAGGGGAGCTCCATACTCGAGCCCCAGGACTCGATCCCAGGACCCTGGGATCATTCCAGGATTTTCACAGATGACAGCTCTGGTAAGATAATGTCTCCTTTTACTGTCCCATTTAGAACACTATTCTGTAAAACTGTTAAGAAAAGATGACCAGAATATAAAGTGAAGTGAGAGCATTGATGTTCCTCAAGTATTGATTAATACTTGGGGAAAATGTAGCGCAATCAAAGTCCAGTTTAAATCAATTATTTGTTGATCTCTTATTATGTGTAAGATACTGTCCAGTACATTGGGGGAGGTAGAAAGAGGTCAGTGTAGTGCCTGCCTTCAAATGCTCATGCTTTAGTTCAGAGGTTACCAAACCTGGCATTAAGTCAACTGGGAAATAGTTTAAAATACTCACACTGGATACAGTCATATTGAAAACCTGTTTGTCAGTATCTACGAGAGGTAAACACATGGCTAGTCTTTGGCCCAGTGTATGTACCCAACAGAATGCATATGTATGTGCACCAAAGGCCATGTGTAAGAATGTTTATTGAGGCACCACTTGCAACAGCCCCAGTTTGGAAAGAACCTGCATGTCTCCCATCAGAACAGCAATGAGCATGAACAGGCCACAAATATAAACTTCACGAACTCACATGATGTTGAGCAAAGAAATCCAGACGCGGAAAAGTAAATATTGTATAGTTCCATTTATACCAAGTTCAAAAAAAGTCAAAACCAATCTATGCTGTTCGAAGTCAAGATACTGGCCAGCCTTGGGGGGGAAGAGGCAGAATCTCAAAAAAGAACATGAAGGGGATTCTAAACATGCGTGACTGTTCTGTTTCTTCGTATGATTGGGTACCTAGGTATGTTCATTATGTAAAAACTCTTCCAACCATACAGTTATGATTTTACAGTTTTCCATATATATGCTGTTCGTCCTTTAAAAAATACAGATTTCTAAGCCTTATCTCAGGCTTACCAAATTAGAATATGTACCTAGTTTAACTGTCTATGTAAGAGGCTTAGGAATCTATGTTTGAAAAGCTCCCTGAGGATTCTGGTGCGTTTAGATTTGAGTTTTGGAGAACTGCTGCTTTTATGAGGACATTTTATTAGTTCTCCTTCCCAAGACCTTGTATCTCATTTGTACTGGGGAGGGATCTTTGTGGAGACCATCAATGCCCTAGGGCTTCATTATGGAGACCCTCCAAGTACTCCATTGGCAGCCTACTAACACTGACCACCATGGCCTGATCTGGTACCTGCTCAAAAAGAAACAGACTCTTCTCTGCTACATAAGGAGATGGATGGATCAAGAGATGGATGTGGTCTAGTTTACTTGGGAGACTAGATTGTCATGTTTTTACATTAGTTTGTCATATTGGATCAAATGAGAGGAGTGCAGCTGTGAAGCAAATGGAATCAGAGGAATATACCAAGTATCTCATGAGGATTTTGCCTAAGTATTGACAAATCATGATCTGCAGACAGATTAGTTGTGTTACTCTGGTTTCTTATCACTCATGGAATCCTATTGAGCAAAGAAAGTAATAGATGTCCTTTCTGTGACTATGTTAAAGCAGTGAAAATATGACAATAGTCATGAATTAAAGAGGAAAAACATTATTTCACAATCGGAATACATTTAACTTCTTATTGATGAGAAAAAGATCTTTGGGTATCAAGGAGACACTGAACATCATTAGATTCCATTTGACTCTCTTTTTCCCTCTTTCTTTTCTCTGCTGAATTTTACCAGTGAGATGGTCACTAACCAACTATAGAGAATTACAGTCTGCAAATTCAAGTGTGACTGAAGTATCATAACTCTTAGATACAATCCTCCACTTTGAGGTAGAGAACCATAGTCAAGTGTTACTCAAACTTTTTGACTATGATCCTCCATAAGAAATATATTTCAGCGGTGCCTGGGTGGCTCAGTCAGTTGAGTGTCCGACTCTTGATTTCAGTTCAGGTCATGATCTCAGGATCATGGGATCAAGCCCCGAATCGGGCTCTGTGCTCAGCAGGGAGTCTGCTTGAGATTCTCTCTCTCCCTTTGCCTCTGCCCCTCCCCCCACTTGTGCGGGCTCTCTCTCTCTCAAATAAATAAATCTAAAGAAAAAAGGAAATATATTTTACATTATGATTTAACACACACACACACACCCTACACACACACCTGAAACAAAAAATTGATCAAAGGTACTTCTTACTATATGTGAGTAACTTTTTTATTCTTTATGTTCTACTATCCTATTTAATTTCTTTTTTAAAAAAAGATTTTATTTATTTATTCGCCAGAGAGAGAAAAAGAGAGAGAGCCAGCACAAGCAGGGGGAGCAGAGGCAGAGGGAGAAGCAGGGAGCCCGATGCAGGACTCGATCCCAGGACCCTGGGATCATGACCTGAGCTGAAGGCAGATGCATAACTGACTGAGCCACCCAGGCATCCCATATCCTATTTAATTTCTTAAAGTTTAATGATTCTGGTTCATTAAATTGATTTTATTACCCACTAATGCTTGTGAGATGCACTTTGAAAAACACTAACTTAAACTGTATCCAGTACCACTCCAGAGGCAGAGAAGCTACTCAGCTACTTACCCAAAGGCACACAGAAAAGAATAAAAGAAGAGAGACCCATATTTCCTCACATCTATCGCTTTACATCAAAATGCAGCTCAGTTATTTCTGAACCTGATTAATTTAGACAATTTGGACTCATCCCCATTCAGGCAGCTGTCATTCACTTTAGACTGAATTCACGCTCTTATAATTTAATAAATAGTCTGTAACTTGCAATTTATTGGGCCAGAGTTTTAGTGAAACAGAGGGAAATGAAGTTTTTTTCAGGTCCTAGTCATGGGAGAGCATATATGGCAGACTGGTTGAGGGCTCAGGATTTAGAGCCACACAAAGCGTGGTTATAAATCCCAGCTCCATCCCTTTCTAGTTTTTTGATTTGTGGGCAAGAAGCCGCTCTATGGCTCAACTTCCTCAGCTGTAAAATGGGGTAACAAGAACAACCTTACAGGGTTGTATGGATTGGGCGAGGTCAGTCATGTGAAGTATGTGTGGTAAGGACTCGATATATGTTGACATTATGATGAGGGTGGCCATTAGGGAAGTCTAGTCCAAGGGAACATGAGGCAGTCCTGTGGACAGAACCCTGAAGACCCAGGAGACACCAATGGAAACTACCTACAATTAAATATGAAAAGAGGGGACTCTACTTGGTTTCCACTGATTTCCAGGTTCCTGGGGCATGTATAAGATACTAACAAACTCGGGGCGCCTGGGTGGCTCAGTCGTTAAGCGTCTGTCTTCGGCTCAGGTCATGATCCCAGGGTTCTGGGATCGAGTCCCACATCGGGCTCCCTGCTCAGTGGGAAGCCTGCTTCTCCCTCTCCCACTCCCCCTGCTCGTGTTCCTGCTCTCGCTCTCTATCAAATAAACAAATAAAATCTTTAAAAATTAAAAAAAAAAAAGATACTAACAAACTCTTACCTGAAAATTAGTTACGCTGATTGACAATAGAAATGAGAATTGCATTCAATTAACAAATGATAGATTTATTTATTATTTTTTGTCTTGGCTATTTTATTTTTTTTATTAACATGTAACTTATTATTTGTTTCAGAGGATACAGGTCTGTGACAAATGATAGATTTAATTGTGAGCTGGCATGTAAGGTCTCAGAAATAAAAATTCAGTATCAATGCTCAACCCAGAATGGACTGGATATGGAGAGAGATTTGGCTTTCTTAAACAGGCAGATGGTAGCAGATGGCTCTCCTGTTGCAGTTACCTTTCAGGGCCAATGCTAGCAGGACATCAGCTGGCTGGAAGGCTCAGTCCTTTTGCTAAGAGCTCAACTCCTTCCCCTCTTCCTCTTACCTTATGACACTTGATTATAAGCACAAAACTGCGGAAGTGGCTGCCTGGAGTAGCTCTGTGTCCGGCTTCCTGTAGATGGAGAATCTCATCACAACTGTAAGAATTTCAAACCAGGAACAGAAGAGGTATTTCATAGACTCGCTGTATCTTTATCATTGGAAGGAGAATGCAAGCCTTAGAAAAGAGAGTCGTGCATAGGTGTGAGTGCTCTGAGCTTTTGTGCTCTGACACATTGTGGTAGGAGACCTGACTGCATCTATAGAAAATACTCAGCCTTGGTTGTTGGCACAAATTTCATGACAAGGAAAGAAGCGGATGATTCCAGTGTTCCCAGTATGAGCAGTTTTGGACAAAGGCAGAAGTAGTCTGGGTAGGAATTAAAGTGAGTCCAGTGTGTGTGAACCTCCTTTTTCAGAAGTCAGTGACAGCGAGGTCAGCAGTGTGACTAGAGTGCCCTAATTCTTTTCATGCCTCAAGTCGCATTATCACTACCCCTGGTAACAATGCTGCCCCTCTTCAAATGCACCTGGGCATAGCTGATGGGGTCCTCTGCGCCCCCATCCATATCATGAGGGCTGAACTCTGCCCTCCCTGCATTGGATCTTTGTAAATGTTAGCTCAGAGAATCTTCACCACATCCTGGAAACTAGACCTTATTACCCCATTTTAAAGTCAAGGTAGTGAGGGTAAGTGACCCTTTAAAAGGAGAAATGCAGTTAGAAGCCAAACTTGGCAGAATCCAACCCCCAGATGAAGCCCAACAGGCCATGAGCACAGAGGTGGCAGAGTGAGATGTCTGTGTTCATATGCTACATCTCTTACTAGCTCAGGATCTTAGAACATTTTCTTAATCTTGGTTTTCCTCTCTGTAGGGTAGAAATCATAATAGCTACCTCGAAGCAAAGTTGGAACACGTGAGACAGTGCGTGAAAATAACTCAGCACGATGTTTGGCACATAGAAATGGCTCAACTGACATTACCTTTCATGCTCTTCATCTTCTTGGGGCTTTGGAAACTGAACTATATCCAAATTGCTGTGTTCAATCTCTAAGATTCCTTAAGCAGATCATTTCGGGTGTATTGCTGCTTGCTTTCTGGCTGTGGGCACATAATATTCTTTTTTCTTTTATTTAGAGAGAGCGAGCGAGTGAGCATATACACGCATGAGCAGGGTGGGGGGGGTAGGAAGGAAAGGGAGAGAGAGAATCTTAAGCAGGCTCCATGCTAAGCACGGAGCCCAATGTAGGGCTCCGTCTCATAACCTTGAGATCGTGACCTGAGCCAAAATCAAGAGTCTGACACTTAGCCAACTGAGCCACCCAGGTACCCCTCTTTTTTAAGAGCATATTCACAAATCCTGGAATAGTGCTAGTATACAGTAGGTGCTCAAAAAAATTTAGAGTAAAATTTGTTGCTCATTCCATTCTTTTGTGGCCTAAAGACTTGGAGTGCTTGTTGGTGAACTGTGGTTTCTTCTTGCAAATCATCAAATTCTGTGTTATGACTCATACTAACAGGAAGACTGATGACGTATCTTCTTAGCAGTGACCAGAATGTGTTCTTTATTACTTAAAAGTGCAGATTCACCAACACTGAAATTGGATATGATCAAGTTTGAACGATGACAGAGGGAAGTGAAGCATTTTCGTAGAGGACTATGGTACAGCTTGCTCCCCACTCCCCTCTATAAACCAGAGGAGTGATTATAAGTATAGCAATAGTGATACAATGAACACCTGTTCTGAAAAATGTGTCTGCCTACATTGAAGATGCTGTCCAAGTGAGTTGCAATTACCTACCATTAGGAATAAATGCTCTGCATATTTTTTATGCAGAAAAAGATACAATATTTGGAAAAGTCGCTAATTAGATAAAACTGTCCCTGCCCCGTTCACCACACTACCCCTATGAGTTTTGGAGAGTTTGCTTTATTTATTTTTTTTTTTAAAGATGTTATTTATTTATTTGACAGAGAGAGAGAACAAGTAGGCAGAGAGGCAGGCAGAGAGGCAGGCAGAGGGAGAGGGAGAAGCAGGCTTCCTGCGGAGCAGGGAGCCCGATGCGGGGCTTGATCCCAGGACCCCAGGATCATGACCTGAGCCGAAGGCAGCCGCTTAACCAACTGAGCCACCCAGGCGTCCCTGGGAGTTTGCTTTATTTACCGGAACTTTCATTACCTTCTGAGAATTTGAAACTGTGTTGCTATTGGAGTGGGCCAGGGGAGGAATGACATCACCAGGTTTCCCTTTCTCTTGAGAAGCCATTGAGTAATCTGGTTGTGTCCCTTTCAAGGAGGTTCCGTCTAAGAGCATTTTTCTCTTCGAGATTTTTGTTTCAAATACTCTAAGTTATTGCTTGGAATAAACCATCAAATCAGATATATGAAATAAAAACTGTCATGTCAAAGTATTTGATTTAGATCCAGCAGCGAAATTGGGGATTAAGATTTAAGATTTAGTATGTTGCCTTGTCCACACCCTTGTCTCGCCACCTTTTCCCATCATCCCATTCCTATGATTTTAGGCCAGAGGGGAGGAAAGTGGGAGAAAACACTGGAGTGTGGCCTTTCTACTCCCTCCCTTGTGTCTCAACCATAGTTCCCTAATACACGTTCTTTGCTGAGTGCCTACTTTGAAGGAGGCATTGTACAAACAGTATCTTATTTAATCCATTCAAGAACTCTCTATGGGAGCTGCTATTATTGTCCTTTTTCCTGATGAGAACACTAAGGTACAGAGATTATTAAGTGTGGAGCCTGATTTTAACCCATTTAGTTCCTAAATGTTCACTCTTTGACCACTTGTGACTTCTTCACTCCCACACCACAGAGGACACGGCCAAGTTAGACACGAAACCCAGGGCCTCCTCATCCTCCTCCTGCACCAGGCTTCATGGGAGAGAAAGGAGGATCTTCTGGTCTCAGGAAAGAGGAAAGGAAGGAGGGGGAGGGAAACAGAAGAGAAGAAAAGCAGACTAGAGATGAAGCCAAAGAAAGAGTAAGGGGTATTAGGAGAATTTGTGAAGAATTGGAAAGGAAGAAGTAGAAGTCTACAAGGGGCACCTGATTGGCTTAGTCGGTTAAGCTCCTGACTCGATCTCAGCTCAGGTCTTGATCTCAAGGGTTTTGAGATTGAGCCTTGATTTTGGCTCCACGCTTCGCGGGGAGTTTGCTTGAGATTCTCTCCCTCTTCCTCTGCCCCTCCTCCAATTTGTGCTCTCTCTCTCTCAGATAAATAAATCTTTTTTTTTTTTTAAGCTGTCTCTTAACCATGCAATTATACAAATGAGTGAGGAAATTTCTGTACATTATATGGAGATATCTCTAGGATATAATTTAAATGAAAAAAGTAAGATGTGAGTACTGTTTACACGGTCTTTGTGTAAGAGGCATACATATACATCTCTGTGTATGCCTTATATTTT
This sequence comes from Mirounga leonina, assembly GCF_011800145.1. NCBI lineage: Eukaryota > Metazoa > Chordata > Mammalia > Carnivora > Phocidae > Mirounga > Mirounga leonina. The sequence continues at coordinate 14,962,296 of NW_023270615.1, forward strand.
CAAAGAATAAATCAAAATACGAATCAAAACAATAAAGTTCTCTGTGGGAGAACAAGATTCAGGGCATTGGGCAGTGATAAACATGACTTTTGTGAAGTTAATTTGTTACAGTTTTGATTTTGGAGCCATGTAAATGTTTTTACATTAAAACAGGAGGGGCGCCCGGGTGGCTCAGTCGTTAAGCGACTGCCTTCGGCTCAGGTCATGATCCTGGAGTCCCGGGATCGAGTCCCGCATCGGGCTCCCTGCTCAGCGGGGGGTCTGCTTCTCCCTCTGACCCTCCCCCTCTCATGATCTCTCTATCTCATTCTCTCTCTCAAATAAATAAATAAAATAAAATCTTTTAAAAAAATAAAATAAAAAAATAAAAAAATAAATTAAAAAGGAATACAAAGAAATCCCCGGAATTGGAAACAAATGGCCCTGTGTATCAACTATATATCAAGATGCTAAAACCACACAAAATCATTACTAGAAGTGACTTTAATATGCAGTATTTTGAGTTTACATCCATAATGCGGTATATCCAAAGAACAAAAACCCACAAAGAAATTTTTTTTTTTAAAGATTTTATTTATTTATTTATTTATTAGAGAGCGAGCGAGAGAGAAACAGCATGAGAGAGGAGAGGGTCAGAGGGAGAAGCAGGCTCCCCGCTGAGCCGGGAGCCCCATGTGGGACTCGATCCCAGGACCCTGGGATCATGACCTGAGCCAAAGGCAGTCGCTTAACCAACTGAGCCACCCAGGTGCCCCCACAAAGAAATATTAAATTGCATTCCGTAGTCTTGCTGTTTTTATTTTTAAGATTAATTTATTTATTTCAGAGAATGACAGAGACAGAGAGAGAGTGAGCACATGCATGGGGGTGGTGAGGAGGGACAGAGGGAGAGGGAGAGAGAAACCCAAACAGACTCCCTGCAGAGCCCAGCTCAGGGCTCGATCTCATGACCCTTAGATCATGACCTGAGCTGAAACCAACAGTCAGATGCTTAACTGACTGTGCCACCCAGGAGCCCTCTTGCTGTTTTATCTATCTATCTATCTATCTATCTATCTATCTATCTATCTATCTATCTATC
>NW_023270615.1:14963386-15047163 GCF_011800145.1 Mirounga leonina
ATCTATCTATCTATCTATCTATCTATCTATCTATCTATCTATCTATCCTATCTATTCTGGAAGATCTTATTTATTTGCTTTAGAAAGAGAGGGAGGGAGAAGGAGGGGGAAAGAATCTCAAGCAGACTCTGCACTGAGCGCAGAGCCTGCTGTGGGGCTTGATCTCACCACCCTGAGATCAGGACCTGAGCCGCAACCAAGACTGGTTGCTTAGCAACTGAGCCACCCAGGTGCCCCCTTGCTATTTTAAATAATACTGATATTGCTAGTTTTAAACTATTATAGGTCTATTACAGGATAAAAAAATAAGTAATGATGTTAATGTTAGAACCAAGATTTTCAGTTTAGGAGAAAAGGGACATAGTAGTCTTTAACTTTGCAATAGAAACACCAGTATAATTTATGATTTTTTTTTCTTTCAAAAACCAGTACATACTCCCTAATTCTGTCCTAACCTTCCTAACTCTGAAAAGACCTAAAAGCGCTAACAATGCAGTAGCAGTGAGCACTCAAGTATCCAAATTGTGGATTTTCAACTAAAAGTAACCTGGACTCTGGTCCCAGGGTCCTGGGATCAAGTCCCGCATCGGGCTCCCTGCTCGGCAGGAAGCCTGCTTCTCCCTCTCCCACTCCCCCTGCTTGTGTTCCCGCTCTCGCTGTGTCTCTGTCAAATACATAAATAAAATCTTTAAAAAATAAATAAATAAATAAAAGTAACCTGGACTCCTTGGAAAAATGGCTGATTGCAGGTTTGGGATAAGAAATATATTAAGGTGAACCTGGCACATCTTACTGTACCAGAAAACAACCAGGCTATCAAAGACTAATGAGGAAAATCTAGACAGCAGAAAAAGAATAATAATTGTAATTCACCAAATCACATCAGATACATAAAATTAAATAAGAATTCAAAATATAGCAAACAAACCTCATTGTCTACCACTGGAGATCACCAGGGCACCAATTTACCTGCAATTTGATAAATTAAAAAGAAAAAATCAAGTATTTATCTTGCCTTTCAAACTTCGTTTCAGGGTAACCAAACAATTGATGGAAGTTCTTTTTTATTTTATTTTATTTATTTGAGAAAGAGAGGACAAGTGAGGGGTGGGCAGAGAGAGAGGGAGAAGCAGACTCCCCACTGAACAGGGAGCCTAACACAGGGCTTGATCCCGGGACACTGAGATCATGACCTGAGCTGAAGGCAGACGCTTCACCGACTAAGCCATCCAGGCGCCCCTTGATGGAAGTTCTTAATGGGAGAAGTCCAATGAATAAATGCAGAAGGAACGATAGAAAATCACCAGTTTGTGACCCTACTGGAACTAAGCAGCATGTTGGCCAATGACTGTTAAAGAGAAAACTTAGTGGAGGAGTTTATGATGGAGGGATCAATCTGATGCCACCTAAACCCTCTCATCACTTTGGCGTCCATAGGAGGAACAACCAGATATTACATGCTCCATGATAGGATAGGAAATATACAGCATTACCTGAAGTATTCTTCTCTATTATATTAACACCTAATCTAATCAACTGCTTTATCAGTCCTCCCACGCACACCCCGACACACACAAGCACGTGCGTGTGCACAAAGACCAAGAGGAAACACTTAGCCAAGTCCAAAATGTCAGTCAAATCTACAGGACAGATCTACAAGACAAATAACTCAGTCTTTAAAATGAATCTCTGACATGAAATGTAATATATACATAATATGAGATGTCTCAAATAGGCAAATCTGTAAAGACAGAAAATAATTAGAGGTTGCCTTCAGCTGAGGTGGGAGGCTGGATTGGGAGATGTGCTATGTTGTGCATCCATCATCACTACCCATTTCCAGAACTTTCTTACTATCCCAAACACTCTATGCCCGTTAAACAATAACTCCACTTCCCACAGCCCTTGCTAACCTCTATTAAACTTTCTGTCTCTGAATTTGCTTATTATAGGTACCTCATATAAGATGAATCATACTGTATTTGTCCTTTCGTGTCAGATCATTTCACTTAACATAATGTTTTCAGTATGCATGCATGTTATAGCATGTATCAGAATTTCGTTCCTTTTTAGGGCTGAATAATATCCTGTCCTATGTATAGATCACATTTTGTTTATTCATTCATCTGTTGATGGACACTAGGTTGTTTCAGTCTTCTGGCTGTTGTGAGTGATGCTGCTGTGAGTATTGGTGTGTATCTGTTCAAGTCGCTGCTTTTACCTCCTCTGCTATATACATAGAAGTAGAATTGCTCGATCATAGAGTTCTGGGTTGAACTTTCGAAGGACAGCTGTACTGTTTTCTACAGCGGCTGGACCATTTTACATTCCATTTACAATGCACTAGAGTTTCAATTTCTCCACATCCTTACCAACCCTTGTTCTTTTCCATTAAATTTATTGTCTTTATTATAGCCATCCTCCTGTGTGTGAAGTTGTGTTTCATTGTGTTTTTGATTTGCGTTTCCCCAATGACTAGAAACGTTGAGCATCTTTTCATTTACTCATTGCCCACTTGTGTATCTTTGGAGAAATGTCTATTCAAGTCCTTTGCCCAGTTTTTGTTGTTGTGGTTGAGTTGTAGAACTTTTTTTATATACTCTGGATACGAATCCCTTATCAGATCTATGATTTGCAGATATTTTTTCCAGCTCCTGATGAGGGCAGGATTCCCCACCCCCACCCCCGTCCCATCCCTGGAGTTTGTAATCCCTTCCCTTCTGGGTGCAGAGGTGGACGCCAGCAGTTGACTGGGGCAATGGGTTCACCTCTCAGGTACCAACATCTTCTCTGGGAGTTTCTATCTTCAGAAACTCTACTCTGAGTCTTTAACTCTGGAGCAAAATCCATAATCACTGTGAGAGAAAAGAGTTAGCTGGCTAGTTCTGCTTACATCGGTCAAGATGCTGTTGGCTGCCTCTACACAGCATTCAAATGAAACTGGCTTAAAGAATAAGGAAGTATCTTGTCTTACTGAGAGTGAACCCAACCAGAGGGTTGGCCCCAGAACTGGCTGGCTGAGAGGTTCAGCCGTGTCATCAAAGGCCCAGATTCTGCCGGTTTCTCAGTTTTTCTGTATATGGTGTTGGTTTCATCCTACGGTTGGCTCCCCTCCCCTGTGTTATAGGTAGGCTGTTTTTCACACCAGGGCTGCATACTTTCTCATTTCTACCCAGCAAATATTCCCCTATCTCACTGGCAAGTCCTAAGTGACAGGCCCCTTCCTCAACAAATCACCAGCAAGGGATGTGAGGTTGCACTTAGGCCAATGTCTCCCACCCTTGAAGGTGAGAGGATTGGTCTTCCCAGAAGCATGTGCTCTACTTAGGGGAGGAGTGAAACAGAACTGTGATTTCCTTGGGAAGGAGGAGCACATGAGTGCAGGTAGGCAATCAGTACAATTCACCACACCACTGTTAATCAGTCTCCAAGCTGGTGGCTCTCAGTCCACTCTTTCTACCCCATCCTGTTATCTCTAATCTTGAGTCATTCCACGGTTCTTTTGGGAAACTCATTTGGGGGAGGGGGAGGTGTCCTTTATACTGTCAGCCTGCTTTATATCTTCCAATAATTTTTCACTCTTCAGAGGGTCTGGCAACACCCTCCTTTCCATTCCGTGTTTGCCTGAAGTTATTTTTCTGTTTAGATTCCTTCTATCATTCTAACAGGATATTGAGAGCGAGAAGAAACACAGCCGTATTGCACTGGAGGTCAAAATGCCTCTAAATTATGGAGATTTTCCTATCTCTTACCACAATTATTTGACTTCAAACTCTCCATAGTAGGGCTTATTTGCATGTTGTCCATAGATTGTTGCTGGTCTGTTAACTATTGGTTGCTAGTCCACAACAAGGCAAATACAGAAAATTGGAATGAGCATTTAGAAAATCTTATTTAGAGTGTGACATTTCTGAGACATCAAACACATTATCAATGGACCCTTCTTTTTTTTTCTCAACTTTTTTAGAGATTGTATTTAATTATCTGGCAGAGAGAGAGAGAGAGCACACAACCAGGGGGAGTGGCAGGCAGAGGGAGAAGCAGGTTCCCCGCTGAGTAGAGAGCCTGATGTGGGATTCGATCCCAGGACCCCAGGATCATGACCTGAGCCGAAGGCAGACGCTTAACTGACTGAGCCACCCAGGTGTCCCTGGACTCCTGTTTTTGAACAGAGTAGAGACAACTTTAGGAGTTACTGAATTCACTTGGTGACTTGCATGTAGCATGAGCTGCCTACTGGTCATGTGTGGTCGGGCTACATCATAGTCCAGAACTGATTGGGAAAACAAAGCATCACACAGATAAACAAAATCTGGCTCTTTGTCACAGAAAGTTTAAGAAGACTGATCGACACAATACGAATATCCTCAATTTGGTAAATAAGTTTGTTTACCCTATTTGTAGGTACCCACATGGCCATATTTTTCTCATCTATTAGGCAGACTGAAGATGTCTAATCATTTTGCCATGAATCAGTTTGGTTGTTTTTCTCCCCTAAATGTTTTCTGGCCCAGTTATGCCATCTCAATGAAAGAAATGCCTCAGTGTAAAAAATCGTTAGGACCTCAGAGCTAGTGGAGTTTGGTGTGTTTTTTGTTTTTTATTTTTTTTTTAAAGATTTATTTATTTATTTTAGAGAGAGAGAGTGGGGTGGGGAGGGGCAGAGGGAGAGGGAGAGGGAGAGAGAATCCCAACCCAACTCTGCGCTGAGTGCGGAACCTGACATGGGGCTCAATCTCACGACCCTGAGATCACGACCTGAGCCGAAACCAAGAGTCTGTCGCTCAACTGACTGCACTACCCAGGCAGGCGCCTTGGGGGTTTGGTGTTTTAAACAGCAGAAAGTGTGGAACTGCCTCAGAGGGGAAGCGGTCTAGGCACCTTCTCCTAGATTTAACTGCTAACTACGTAGGTGGACTCCTGAGACGTGACTTGCCATGATCTTACCATCCGCCTTCATCTCTGCCTTCAGCCTGCAAGCGGAGGCTCCAGCTCCTGAGCTCATCCCTCCTGCAGTCACGTTTCCCATTCTGCTTTCCTGTCTCTCCTTCGAGGTTACCCGGAACTGACCCAGATATTTCAGTCTGTTTCAACCTCGCCCCTTGGAATCTTCAGCTGTTTCCTGTTCCTCCCTGGGCACACTGCTGCATTGTCTTTTTCTGAACCACAGGTGTGGCTCCTCGTTCTCTCACATGGAACCAGGCAGCTATAAGATAATATTGATTAATATTTATTGCAAACCTCCTATGTACAAAGCTTTATGCTAGCTTCTTGACACATTTTACCTCCCTCCGAGGCAGATTTCTTATTTTCTTCACAGGGCCGTGCAGGGTCAGACAGCCTGTAAGTGGCAGAGGCAGGATTTGAACCCAGATAGTTTTAGAATCCAGCTGTGGAGAGCTTTCTGTTCAGGTTTGGTAAAAGTACCGTATTTTTTTTTTTTTAAGATTTTATTTATTTATTTGAGACAGAGAGAATGAGAGGGAGGAGGGTCAGAGGGAGAAGCAGACTCCCTGCCGAGCAGGGAGCCCGATGCGGGACTCGATCCCGGGACTCCAGGATCATGACCTGAGTCGAAGGCAGTCGCTTAACCAACTGAGCCACCCAGGCGCCCCAAAAAGTACCATATTTTTGTGACAAAGTAAGATTATACTCTCTGCTTTATTCTCAATACCTATATGAAAACATCTCATAATAGTCTTTCTGTTTGTTTGTTTGTATTGGTCTCTTTGTCCCGAGAAGCAAAAATTTCAGCTGAATTTTCTAAGAATCAAAGGGGCAGGGATGCCTGGGTGGCTCAGTCGGTGCGACTCGTGATTTTGGCTCAGGTCGTGATCTCAAGGTCATGAGCTCAAGCCCCGAGTTGGGCTCCGAGATGAACAGGAAATCTGCTTGAGATTCCCTCTCTCCCTCTGCCCTCCCCCATCTTGCATGTGTGCATGCTCTCGCTCTCAAATAAATAAATAAATCTTTAAAAAAAAAGAATCAGAGAGGCAGGTTCTTTGTAATTGATACCTTTGAGGCCACCATCTTATAAACATACTTTGATTCATAGCTTCGAGAGCACTTTCTGTCGTGTATCCCCATCCAGTTAGCACTCATCACTTGGGAGAGTTATACATAATTAATATATAAAATGTTGAGTAATCAGTCTTGGTATTGACCCGTAGGATATAGCCAGCATTGAAACTTCCCCACTTTCTAAAATAAAAGAACCATTTCACGTACCCATTTCATGGTTAATATCGGTTCTTTATCCCTGATATAACTTGCTTGAGAATTTTAAGTGTGCGTTAAAAAAAATAGCTTGTGGTAGAGAATCTTACTAAAAGTTTTTGAAAACAAAAATAAATGTTCATTTGTTTTCTTTCTATATTTTTTGATAAGATGACTTTTCTTTTGTTGCTTTGGAAGAAAATTAATGACATCAGATATCTGTCCCTGTTTAACCTTCATTCCTGTGAATTACCAGATATTTAAAATTTTTAAAGTTCTTTCATCTGGGGCGCCTGGGTGGCTCAGTTGGTTAAGCGTCTGCCTTCAGCTCTGGTCATGATCCTGGAGTCCTGGGATTGAGCCCTGCAGCAGGGAGTCTGCTTCTCGCTCTGCCCCTCACCCTGCTTGTGCTTTCTCACTCTCTCTGTCTCTCTCTTAAATAAATAAATAAAATCTTAAAAAAAAAATGATAAAGTTCTTTCATCTGAGGGAAGGGATAATGAATTTGGTATAGTTCTTTGGATATTACCACCCCTCCTCCAACACAACACACAATCCTTTACATATCTATTAAATAGTGAAAAGGCAGAAATCTAAGGGAAAAAATATTAAGGAAAAGAACAAAAGATACTCTTCTTTAATTTCCCACTGAATTATCATTGGCCATGTCTAACACCATGTGGTTTCCTGTTGCAAAAGGAAGAGTCAAGGCAACTTTGGCTCCAGTTAGCCAAACGAATTAACTAGATCCTCATATATTTATGACCCCAACTTCTGAACTTTCTTGTGCCAATTTGGTAACTCAAAGAGAAAGTTCCCTAGGATCTAAGATTATAGGAAAAAACACTTTGAAGGTCCAGCGAGATATTGGGAAATACTTCAACCTGGGAAGTGCAGTTAGTTCCAAATGAATTTGGACTTGAGAAATTAAACCAGGAGAAATAAAATGATCTGCAGATATGTTATCCTAAAAAGCTTAGTCATTTAGAATTTTTTTAATACCTAAAACTCTCTTTTCTCAAATTAAAATACAAAGGAAAGGTATCTCCAACTTAGATTCGGAGAAAATTGGCACAGAATATATCGATTTAAAAAATATGTAGGGGAACCTGGGTGGCTCAGTTGATTAAGCGTCTGCCTTTGGCTCAGGCCATGATCCCAGAGTCCTAGGATTGAGTCCCTCATCGGGCACCCTGTTCAGCGGGGAGTCTGCTTCTTCCTCTTCTCCTCCTCCCCCTGCTCATGCTCTCTCTCTCTCAAATAAATAAATAAAAATCTTCAAAAAAAATAAAATCGAAATACAACCCAACTGAGTATGAGGGTGAAGTCAGAGAAAGAATTACTGTCCAGTGAGCTATCATTGTTGTAAGTTGTTCTCAACAAGCTGTTGCACAAAATTCCAGGCCAGAGGAATGCTTTAATAAGAAATTTGAACACACTCCTATTCTCTACAATTAGTACAGTCAGCTTTTCCTCCAAGGAAGTGTAGCAATACTTGTCTTTAAGTGAAATAAAAATATGTAGAACAGTGCCTAGCACAGAATCAGCATTCAAATTCCTTCCCCTTTCCAGTGGCAAATGGACAATCTGGCCACTTTTCATCTTGTTAAAAGCTCTTGAACTTACAAAGTGCAGTGAAGGGAGTCTCTTTAGATGAGTGTAGCATCCTTCGGTTTTCTGGGGATACAGGTGATGGCCAGGTACCAGGAGAGATAATGTCTAAGTATTTTCCACCCAGGCCCCGCACGGGGACCACGGCCTCCGATCTGGGGTGGTCAGCCTGTGGAGATCTATGCTGTGCTGCTTGTTAGAGCCAAAAGGCATCAGACTGCAGGTTTTAGTTGGTCCGTCATGGATTTTGTGGTTTTGTGCATGTGTGTACCTGCTCTGGGCCTGCTAGTTCTCCGTGTCATCTCTTTCCTTTTCAGCAAAGTTCTACATCTGTAGGGCACCCACTTTATACCAGGATCTGCATGCCACAGTGGGGTTACGAAGATGAATAAGAAGTGCTCCATCCCCTTGAGGAGTTCTGAGTCTGGGAACAGCCATCAGACATAGAAAGACATCACCCAGATTTTACTGTGTGGTGAGTGTCATAATCAGATGCTACCACAGGAATTTCAAACTCAAATTGGAGAGCAAGGATGACTTCCTAGCAGAAATGATGCCTGAGGCAAAGCTGAAGGGAAGAATTTGAATTGGTAACATTGGTGTGTGGGAGGGTGGGAGCGGAGCCTCAGTTTTCTTATTCGTAAAATGATTACTAGTGCCTGCCTGGTAGGACTTTTGCAAGGACTAACTAAGATATGTATGTAAAGCACTTAGCAGAGTGGTCTTACATACTAAACACATAGGGAGTTGTTGTGGTAATAATGATGTTGTTGATGATGATGTCTTGAGTTAGAGGCAGGAGCTTGAACAAAGACAGAGAAGTCCTTTTAACACCTTGGATTCACACTCAATCCCAGGTGATCCCTTTTACTAAAATGAGAACCTAGAAATTAATCACCATGTTAGTAAAATGTTGTATGTGACCACGGTATAGTTAAAAGGCAAACTCTGCATCCCTTTCTAATATATACCCAAGATAGAACAAAGTCTAGCTCCAAATTCCAGAAAAACTGATGCAAAATACTAACTTGTTCTACAATTGTCCAAACCTTTATAGCCTCCCCCACACTTAACTTTATTATATGAGTTAAATAAGCCTTTTCCTGAGAATGAGAAGTGATAAGAAGGAAAGTAAAATGTTCCTTAAGTAAATGACTCTATATATTTGATTTTAGAAAGTTGCCAGTTACTTCTGAGTCTTTCTTTTTTAAAAAAAGATATTTTATTTATTTATTTATTTGACAGCGAGAGTCGGGGGGGCATAAGCAGGGGGAGGGAGAGAGAGAATCCCAAGCAGACTCCACGCAGAGCACGGAGCCGGATGCAGGACTCGATCTCATGACCCTGAGATCATGACCTGAGCCAAAACCAAGAGCTGGGTGCTTAACCGACTGAGCCACCCAGGCGCCCCACTCCTGAGTCTTTCTGTGAAGAATCCGTATCAGTTATCCATTGCCATGGTAATGGCACATAATGATCACAGAACCCTAGTGGACTGACACAACAATAAATCTTTTTTTTTTTTTAAGTCATTTTTTTTTTTAAAGATTTTATTTATTCATTTGAGTGAGAGAGAGAAAGAGCACAAGAGGGGGAGCAGGAGAGGGAGAAGCAGACTCCCTGCTGAGCAGGGAGCCCGATGCAGGACTCGATCCCGGGACTCCAGGATCATGACCTGAGCCGAAGGCAGTCACTTAACCAACTGAGCCACCCAGGCGCCCACAACAATAAATCTTTACCTAGTTTGGAATCAGTGGAGTTCAGCTGACCTGGGCTGGGTCCACCTGATCTCACCTAGGCATGCTTATACATCTGTGGTAACTGCAAGTCGGCTAGGTGCCTGTGTGGATCTAGGTTGGGCATGCTCGCATTTGTGGGGGTTGGCTGGCTGCTGGCTGATCTAGGATGGTCTCATTTGGAGTTACTGGGGTTACTAGGGTAACTTAAGGTAGCCAAGGCAGAGGAGGAGGAATAAACCTAAAGTGCAAGCAAATTCAAGCCTTGGCTTATGTCACATTTGCTAATACCTCATTGCCAAATCAGTTCACATTACTGATTTTGGAATCAGTGAGAGAGCTTTACAAAGTTCTAAGGCAAAGTTCAAAGGGTGTGGATAAGGGAGGGTGAACAATTAGGGTCCTTTTTACAATATCACAATTTTCCCTTTGGATAAAATTATTCAAATATTTCCCACATGCAATAGGCTCAAGCTCATCCCAGGATACCAAAAATCTCATCTAATTATGGAAGCAGGCTTGAAATCCAGGTTCTCATGATTTGTAAGTCTGGATGTGATTCTTCTTGATGCAGAGACTTAAAAACAAGTTATCTGCTTCCATACACCTCACATGCAGTGGTGAAACAGGGACAAGATAAATGCAATAAACATTCCCATTCCCAAAGTGGAAGAATTGGAGGCTCATATATGGGTCCCTGTGGTCCTGAAATCCCCCTGAGCAAGTATTGTCAGATTGCCATAGACTGGGGATGGGAAATGTTTTCTAATTAGACCCTAGTTCTGCTACCTGGGAATGGTTTGTCATTCTATTTGCTGCCGTTGTTGGCTCTTCCCTCTGATAGGCCCCCACATTTTCCATTTAGAGAGGATGCCCTCTGAGCAACTTTCTCTGTCTACTTCCTTTCTGGAGAAGGTTGAAAGCCTAGTGGCCTTTTTTACATTTTGAACATTTTCTGTTCCTCTTAGTTTGGGCTAGCTACTTATGCTATTACGCTATCTCAATGATTTGTGAGTTTGTTTTTAGAGAGAGTGAGTGGGTGTGAGGTGGGGAGGGGCAGAGGGAGAGAGAGAATCTTAAGCAGGCTCCATGTCCAGCACGGAGCCTGACTTGGGGCTTGATCTCATGACCCTGAGATCGTGACCTGAGCTGAAATCAAGAGTCAGACGCTCAACCGACTGAGCCACCCAGGCACCCCTTAATTTGTGAGTTTTATATAAATTTTGACTAAACTACATGTGTTGAAACACCCCCCCCCCCCCATTTCTGGGCAACCTGTCTCTCTCTTTGGACTGAATCAGTGCTAATTTGGAAATGCCAGAACGCTGTGATTCCCAGACGCCCTTTTGTCCCACTGAGTGGGTCTATTCTGTCCTACCTGGAATCTTCCAGAAGTCCCAACAAATCTCATGGCCACACCTTGAATTGGTCTGTGACCTGAGGCCATATCTTAATAAACAATAGTTTCATTTTCCACCTTAGCAAATTCTGGACCCTCTCTGTTCTGTGAAAATTCTGCCTGCAAACCGGCCTGTTCTTTTCTGAGTTCTTCTCTTTCTTGAGGTGGCTTATTTGTATGCAGTAGGGAGTCAGAGCCAATTGACACTGTCAACATTCTTCCTGGAAATCTTTGCTCATGTTCGAATGCTCATTTGGCACTTTTTCTGTCTTCTAAGTTACTGCAGGCTGTGCTTTTACCAAATATTTTTCCAGTGAAAAACACGGGTCACCATTGTTCCAGCCTGCATTTACTATTGCCTAGCCTCAAGGCTAAATGCCAGACATTTTAGGTTTTGTTGCAGCTGTATTATACTTCTAGGTATCAGTTCACTTACTGATTATCTATTGACACAATTGTGTTTCAGAACAAATAATGATAAAATCTCGGTAGCGTTCGTTGTTTAGCACAAGAGCCTTTGCAGATTAGCTGATTACGGTTGAGTTTAGGTGATGTTGCCTCGGGTTGCTTACGGGTATAGGTGTTTGCTGGCTCATCCCTGGCTAGGAAGACTGGTGCAATTTAGGTGTGCTCTGTAGGCTTTTTGTTCTCCAGCAGCCTGGACACGTTCTCCTGAGAGTCACCAAGGTGCATGAGCCAAAGCAGGCTGCTATTGCTGTTGATGCTTCTTCTTCGTAAGATTTTATTTATTTATTGGAGAGAGAGAGAGGGAGAGAGAGGGAGGGAGCATAAGCAGGGGGAGGGCAGAGGGAGAAGCAGACTCCCCGCTGAGCAGGGCCCCATCGCAGGACCCCGGGATCATGACTTGAGTGGAAGGCAGATGCTCAACCGACTGATCCACCCAGGTGCCCCCAGAGCAAGCCTCTTATACATAAACTGAGATGGGTAACCTGAATGGATATGAATGGATGGATAACTCCTAGACCTAAATGTAAAACTCAGAACCATAAAACTTCTAAAAGAACGTAGAAGGATATTTTCAAATCATAAAATTAAAAAATGGATAAATTGGTCTTTATCAAAATAAAAAATTTCTGCTCATCAAAGGATATCATTAAGAAAGTGAATAAATAAACCATAGGTTGGGGGGAAATGTTTGCATTATATGTATCTGAAAAGACTTATATCTAGAATATGTAAAGAACTCCTAGAAATTCACAATAAAAACATGACCCAATTAAGAATGGGCAAAGGCTTGGTCAGACCTTCCCAAAAGAGATATAGGAATGGCCAGATGAAAAGAGGCTCAAATCTCATTAGCTGTCACGGTAAAAGGCACATGAAAACAGCTTAAAGCAAAAAGACAGACAACAGAAAATTCTGGCAAAAATGTAGCGGAGCTGGAGCATTAATTATTTGGTGTAAAATGATACAACCATTTTGGAAAATTGTCCATCAGCTTCTTATAAAGTTATACATCTACCCTAAGTTCCAACAAATCGACTCCCAGGTATTTACTGAGAAGAAATGAACACGTATGTCCACACAAAGACCAGTATAAGAATATTTATAGCAGCAGCTTCATATCTAATAGCTTCAAACTGGAAACAACCTAAATGCCCTTCAAAAAGAGAAGGGAAAAGCAAATTTTGGTGTATCGACACATGGCTGGATCTCAAATGCATTATGTGAAGCAAAAGAAGCTGGACATAATAACAGCACACAGTCTGTGGCTTTGTTTGCCTGAAATTAAATATAGGGAAAAGGAATCTATGATAGTAGAAATCAGATAGTTGTTTTTAGGGGTGGAGAGGGCAGTCGACTGAAATGAGGGCATGAGAGAACTTACACGAAAATGTTCTTATCTCGTTTCGGGTGGTGAATACATGGGTATATACAATTTGTCAAAACTCATCTAACTGAGCATTTCAGATTTGTTCATTTTACTGTAAGTTCATTCTCTGAAGATGGTTTGGGTTAGGATGATCACCAATTCTGTTTGAAAAACAGGTAGGTGTATTCCTGTGTGGTTACTCTTTTTTCTACAGTGTATCTCACAGCTTGAAGGGGAAGTTAGATGTTTCAAGAACATGGAAACCACCACCTGTGGTATGATTCTTTTATTTCTAGGTATATATGAACATATATACATATCACTTATAGTTTGGTTGTGGGTGTCTTGTTTTGTTTGTTTTTGTACAAATGGAAACTACCATGTATCCAGTTATGCAACTTGATTTATGTCCGCCTTGAATGGATATCCTCTTAGTTTGGGTTTGCCCTAAAGCAGAATTTGAGTAAAGGACTTGGGGACAGGTAGCTGTATTTTTACCTTTTCTTTTCTTTTTGGTAATTCTAAGAAGTTGGAATGAAATAGAGGGAAGGAAAGAAAACCAAAGCGGGGGAAAAAAAAGCAGGACCACTAAGATGACTAGTGCAGTGGGCGTAGGGACCAATGTCATGGAGACTCTAAGAAACCATGTAGAATGCAAACTCAGAATTGTCCCTCCAAAGGATGGGAGGCAACACTATTTGCTGAGGGTTTCCTGAAAGGTTAATTCCCTTGTACTTGCAGTCCACTCTGGGAGTGTTGAAAAAACTCCTCAGCTTTGCAGAAAATCCTGGGTAGAAAATCGGAGAGATTAGGCCTGGCACTTGTTGGGAAGCCTTCATCATGCATGGGAACTGGCCCCCAGGGCTGCCACTGAGGTTAAGGCTGAGGGGGTGTGGCCCGTGCACCATTACTAAAACGATGTCTTCCCATAGTAGCACACATGGATCTCTATCATTCTTTTTAAAGGCTGCATGGCTGGGGCACATGGGTGGCTTAATCAGTTAAGCATCTGACTCTTTATTTCGGCTGAGGTCATGATCTCAGGGTCGTGGGATTAAGCCCCACATTGGGCCCCACACTCAGCACAGAGTGTGCTAGAGATTCTCTCTCTCCCTCTCCCTGTACCCCTCCCCCCGGTCACTCTCTCCGTAAACAAAGTCTTTAAACAAAATAAATAAATAAAGGCTGCAGAGCATTGTCTGAATGTACCCCGATGAAAATAACTAGAACCCAATTATGGACATCACGCATGTTTTCCCTTTTTTGCTGTTGGAAGTGATGCTCCTAGTGCTTCAGCTCAGACTTTCTGCTGGCCTGGTTAGTCAGAACGTGATAGAAAGCAGCTGAAAATGGTATGTTGAAATATTTGAGGTTCTTCTCGAAGGGGGAATAAGATGTCATCTTTGGCTGGCCCGAGTCTCTGCACGATAAATTGAAAAACATGCTGGAAATTAGACCAAATACAAATCATTCCAATATGGTAATGTTTGTACCAACAAAGCTTCCCATTTGAGGGTATCTACCATCTATCTACTCATTTGTGCTTACCTGGATAACTCTGCCCCACCTGTATGCTCCCTCCTTTGACTGATATTGCTGGTAGTACCCTTTAAAAAAAAATGAGAGCAGTTCCTCAGCTCTCCTTGCAGATGTCCCAGCCTCTCAGTTAGACCCACACCCACATCCGATCTAGCTTTCCGTTTACAGCCTGATGACAGAGCTATGCTCCTGCTTGTGCAATCTGGCTTGGGAAGGCCCTGATGTTTTTTTGTGGCAACAGGCTGCAAGAACCCGAGCTCACATCTTGTACAAGGTCCAGGTAAATTGAGCCTAGGTAGCCTTAATTGAAGCACCAGGATCCAAAAGGCAAGTGAGGACTTTTTTTTTTTTTTTTTAAAGGATTCTACTTCTTTATTTGAGACAGAGTGAACTCGCCTTTGTGGGAGAAAGCACGACCATGGGGAGGGGTAGAGGGAGAAGCAGACTCCCCGCTGAGCAGGGGAGACACTTAACCAACTGAGCTGCCCATGTGCCCCCCCCCTTTTTAAAGATTTTATTTATTTACTTGACAGAGAGAGAGAGCGTTCACACAAACAGGGGAGCAGCAGAGGGAGAGAGAGAAGCAGGCTCTCTGCTGAGCAGGGAGCTCGATGCTGGGCTCGATCCCAGGACCCCAGACGCTTAACTAGTTGAGCCACCCAGGTGCCATCCCCCTGAGGTCTTTTAAACCATATTTCCCAAGGACTAAAGTAATCTGAAAATGGTTGTATGGAGAACTAAAACCTTGCTGAATGTCCCTTTTTCTCTGACTGTGATTATAATACATTTTTTAATAGAAAATGTAGAAATGTATCAAAACATTTTCTCATAACTACACAACCTAGAATTTATGTATTTTCTTTTCTTTTTTTTTTTTTTTAAAGATTTATTTATTTATTTGAGAGAGTGAGAGAGAGCATGAGAGGGGGGAGGGTCAGAGGGAGAAGCAGGCTCCCCGCTGAGCAGGGAGGCCAATGCGGGACTCGATCCCGGGACTCCAGGATCATGACCTGAGCCGAAGGCAGTCGCTTAACCAACTGAGCCACCCAGGTGCCCCGAATTTATGTATTTTCTTATACTTGAGAGGCTTTTTTTTTTTTTTCTTGACACAGTTTTCAACTTTCTAAGCACCCATTTGCTGACTTGATCCTTCTAGGAGATACACTTCTGGTTTCGCAAAGTTCTGCTAAGCCTTAGACGGCATAGAATGGAAAGAGTACTTCCTGCTGCTGCTTCTGTGTCTCAAAGACCACATTCAGGCCACCTCTACCTGCGTAATCAGCTGTACTATTACTAAAGGGCAGCCTGTGGGCCAGGGTTGGGAACTGTGTCGCTGATACCTCAGATCAAGGCACAGTAGGATTGAGCCAACTACTAGCTCATCCTTGGGAGTCTCTCTCCTTGAGAGACAGTTGACTCTCTTTAATGACACTGGTTACATTCTATACTGTTGCTGTGGACCCTGGATTAGCAAATACTGAACCATTGCTTCTAGGGGAAATACAAGGTTTGGTTCTTGCAGGTCACTGGTCACAACATTTTCGTCAATTGATCCATACCTAAGCTAGTTTTATATGTTTTTGTTTAAAGACACCTTATTTAATATATATTATTGATTCATTAACATTGAACTGATGGCCAACAGCATTATAACTTATGCTTGAATGAAGCTTATCTAACACACATATTTTCTCCATAAAGCACATCACAGCCTTCTCGAACTTAGGAACACTACACAGCACTTCAGTATTATGCTCAGGTGTCATTTAAACAGCAAAATCAGAGCGCCTGGGTGGCTCAGTCGGTTGGGCGACTGCCTTCGGCTCAGGTCATGATCCCCGGAGTCCCGGGATCGAGTCCCACGTCAGGCTCCCTGCTCAGCAGGGGGTCTGCTTCTCCCTCTGCCACTCTTCCCTGTTGTGCTTCTCTGTCTCTCATGTTCTCTCTCTCAAATAAATAAATAAAATCTAAAAAAAAAAAAATAAACAGCAAAATCACCAAGAAAAAACACCAAAAAAAAAAAAAAGTGAAAACCATGGCACTAGATGGGCCATGAGAAGGACTTTCTTTTACAGCATGAGGACTGAAACAAGAAGGTAGGCATTGTTCTTATACAATAAGATGGCTGCCATTTTTTGCTGTTCTGTGCATGTCCTCAAATGACCCCAAAAGCTCCTCCAGTATTGATTTTAGGGTTCCAAATGACTTTTAGCAGGTAGGTGAATTTGTAAATTCAGAATCCTCATATAATGAGGATGGACTGTGTGTTACACTGAATGGTAAGTCATCATTTTCCCTTTAAATAAACTCTGAGCCTTAACATTGCTTTCTGACCCATCATGACAATGAAAAAGTGAGATTAGGTTGGAAGTTGGGACGAGAGGCTAAGTTTAATTTAACATGAAGGGAGGGACTCTCCAGTCCCATATATACATAACCTTTTGAAGGCTAAAGCCTTTGCAATACCCTGCCCCAGCTTTTATTTGTCACTAGTGTTTGTTTCTTTTCCTTTCTTTTAGTTTTTTTTTTTTTTTTAAGATTTTATTTATTTATTTGAGAGAGAGACAGGCAGCACAGGGGGAGAGTGGGAGGGCTCTCCTTGCAAGCCCACTGCTTTATGTCTAGAGGGCCATTTTAAGTCTTGGTTTGAAAAACTTTACTGTAAAGGAAAAACACAAATAACAACAAAACAAAGTTTGTGAGAAGGAATTTCAAGGGGGAACTCGCTTAAATCTATATGTGATTGTATTAAATTTGAATTTTCTTAAGTACAACATAAATTATATCCGAGTTATTAGTAGTCTCATTGTTAGCCATTCTGTTGCTTCTGATTGGAGTCTGCTCAATTTGTGCAATATGGTAACGCCATCCATTAGAAGGTCCTCGATCACCTTGAGGAAAACAAAATGGCAAGGGAAAATAAAACCTGCCCAAGCTGCTCAGACTCCTGTTCTGGAGAAGTCCCAATCTGAATGAATCACCATCCTACTAAGTCATAGAACTTTCTCAGCTTAGTTCGCACAGAGTGGATTCAGAATGTCTTCTAACCTCTTAATAAATGATCATCTATATCCCTCTCAAATGACGTAATCCTTCACGTGCACTGTCCTTTCATGTCTGTCCCCAGCTTTTGTCTCAAAGTGTGAGTTTTCCCTCCAGTGTCTTGTAGCTTTTAGGCATAAACAGTTCACTATTGGGCGTAATTGTATTCTGTCCCCACTCTCACTAAAAAATGTAATAAAAGCCCAATGCTTTTCACACATTAACTGGTGCATTATCAACCGATATTAATCACTGACTGTATGCCAGGCACTGTGCCCTTTTTAAGAGGCAGAACAATTTTTTTAGAATGTCATAGAGTTGGAAACACATAGTCTGTAGGCTTTTCAGATTGGCTTCTTTCACTTAGGAAGATCATTTAGGTTCCCTCCACATACATGTTATTTTAAAATGATAAAATACACAATCCATATTTTTCCCTCCAAAAATAGGATGTTCCCTTAGGTGGCTGTTCTCCTCGTAAGATGGGCAGCACTCTGATTTTGCCAAAAGTCTAGAGAGGTGTCGAGCTAGAACTGTTTGAACCATCGAACCAAGCTCCCGGTGAAAGGAGTTTGCACTATGTTGTCATCAGAAAAAAAAAGCAAGTCAGAGGGAAGATCAAGCCTGCCCTGCCCGTAAATGAGAAGGAGTGTGTAATCAAAGCTGACTTTAGAAGGCCTATTTTTAGAAGAGCTCATGGCTCTCAGGAAAGACTGAGTGAATGGTGATGTTTTCCTGTGAATAATCACAAAGCCTGCATGACGGGAGCCCGCAGACAAGATTTAGGGAACTTTTAGACCCTCCAGAAAACCAGGTGGTACACCCTGACCTGGATACACTGCGGTGGCTTTAAAGTAGGACCCACTGCGGCAGCTGCAACAGGGTATCTCGGGCTCGTTCACAAGGTCTCAAGTGGGGAAAATTGTCCATGCCTTTGGCATGTGCTCTTTTTCAGGGGCAGTTGGGTTGGGCCAGGCTAAAGGAGGAAGACATCCAGGTGGGTGTTCTTCCATACCCCCTCCGGGAAGCTGGAAGTGACCTTGGCTCTTCGCGCAGTTGGAATCTTTTTAGTTTCTGGAACTAATTTGGATTTCCGTGGTCCGCATCTCTGATCGCCTGGCCGGCCAGCTCCCCAGCTCTCTTTTGGTATCTTTTCTCTCCTCAGCTCATTCTTTAGCCCTCGGTCCTTGTCTTCCTCCCTACTCTCCCCTGGTCCCACACACAGGGGTTGCGGGGCCAAGCTTGAGCTTGTCAGCACTCCACAGGAGGCCAGAGAAATTAGAAGTCATCAGTCAATATTTAGAGGTGCCCTCTGCTGGTTGCTGGCAACTCGATCTCAGAATTAAAGTGGACACGGAGTTTCCTAGTTGGTTTAATAAAGCCGGAGTGGAGACATTAGCAGGTAGGATAAACACAAAAGAAAATGTTGCGCGTTATCAAAGCGTCCAAATCGTCTAAATCGCACTGAGTTGCGTTTGGCTTACTGTGCCTTGTGGTACAGCGGTGATTTTCCACTAGATGTGATTCTGCCCCCAAGGGGACATTTGGCAAAGTCTGGAGACCTGTTTGGTTGTCACAGCTTGGCTTGGGGAGGGTGCTCCTGGCATCGGGTGGGTTGAAGCAAGGGTGCTATGCAACACCCACCGCGCTCAGGCGAGCCCTCGCCCCAGCCCCCAACAGAGACTGATCGGACCCCAGCAGACTGAATCTAACAAATAGGTTTGAGAAAGCTGAAAGTAGACTCACAGAATTGTGGGGTCTGAAGCTGTTTGGAAATGAACTGAGTGGTCCTCAGCCTTGATTGTCCCCGGCGTCACCTGGGAAGCTTTAAAATACACTTGGGTCTCATCCCTGGAGACTCTGCTTTACTTTAATTTCTGGTTGGGGTGTGGCCTGGCTGTGGTGGTGGTGGTGGGGGGGTGGTTTAAATCTCTGCAGGTGATTTTAATACTCAGCTAACGTTGAGAATCTCAGATGGATTGTGCTAAGTGAAAGAAGCC
This sequence comes from Mirounga leonina, assembly GCF_011800145.1. Taxonomy (NCBI): domain Eukaryota; kingdom Metazoa; phylum Chordata; class Mammalia; order Carnivora; family Phocidae; genus Mirounga; species Mirounga leonina. The sequence goes on from NW_023270615.1 coordinate 14,982,764, forward strand.
AGACCCAAAAGGCTATGTGTACTGTGTTATTCTGTTTATGTAAAATACTGGAAAAGGCCCAAAATTATAGGAAGAGAGAATGGAGTGTGGTTGTGCGGGGCAGAGAGTGGGAGGAGGACTGGAATACGAAGGAGTAGCACAACGCGAGACTGGGGTGATGAAGAGTTGGCTAGGGTCAAATAACTGTATACGAAAAAAGAGTGAATTTTACTGTGTATAAATTTTAAAGGTGGCCAGAACAATACATAAAAGTTCAAGATATGTAAAACTAGAAGAAGAAGAAGAAGAAACCCAACAAACCACCCAAAGTCCTATATCCCCAGATGAGGGTGGCATTGGGTCAACTTATTTCCATTTATTTCTTTCTGCACACAGATGTAAAAGATGCATAGACATAGATAAATGTTATGCTCTGGGGTTTACCTACACATAGGTTTGTGTTATAAATAATATTATTGTTTAATTTTACTTGAATTATATGTAAAATCACACTATAAAAAATACCTTTAATTTTAGTTGAATTGAACAAAAGCAAGAGAAACTGAATTTCAAATAATGTTTTTTTCACCACAAGAGATATTTTCTAGACTATCCTTTTAGGGCTAAGAAAAGAAATTATGAAAATCATTTAGAGTTGGTAACTTTTAAGAGAAAATGTGCTTCACTTTGGATGGTTCAGATGGCTCCTTTGTTAGGAAAACAGAAGTAATAGGAACCTCCTACATTTTCTCCTGCCTCACTTTTTGCATTTACCTTCTGATTTTTGTTTCTGATATATTTTAATTGCTAGGAATTGTAACATTGGCATTCTGGATTAGTTATAATTCTCCCAGGTTTTATTCTTAATTTAATATTTAAAAGACTTCTGTGATCACCATTAGCCCTTTTACCGTGACTTTTCCATTCTTGAGTGGAATTTGATTGGCTGGATTATATAGGTGAGTTGCTTTTCCAAGAGTTTTATGGGTTCTATGTGACCCGAGTTCTCTTAAATTTCGAGAAATTATATCTGCCTGTTTAAACAACTTTGTAGTCTGTTAATACTTCTGGATTACCTTTTTCCTCAGAACTTTGTATTTTTCTCTTAACGTTGCTAAAGAGTTTTTTTTTGAGACTAACTTGATTATTCCTCCTCATAGGGGTCTTGCTTCCTCTATGTGGCTGAAATATTCTTTTTTTTTTTCTTTTTCTTTTTTTTTTTTAAAAGATTTTATTTATTTATTTATTAGAGAGAGAGAGAGAGCATGAGCAGGGTAAGGGGCAGAAGGAGAAGCAGGCTTCCCGCCGAGCAGGGAGCCTGATATGGGGCTCGATCCCAGGACCCTGGGATCATGACCTGAGCCGAAGGCAGTTGCTTAACCAACTGAGCCACCCAGGCGCCCCTGAAATATTCTTTATGTTTGAAGTTCACTAACTTGGAATCAAATGTTGATTTTTTTTTTTTAATGTTAAATCTTCATTTAAAAAGCACTGTGGTTTCTTTCAATCAGTTCTGCCATCATTTCAGGGAAAATCTCTGGTACTATGTTTCTGAGTATTTATTTCGATTCCATCAGCTTTTGCAAGGGTATCAGTTATCCTTATAGAGGATTGTCTTTATTTTTCTCTTTATGTATCATCTTTTTTTTTTCAAGATTTTCTTTATTCATTTGAGACACAGAGATACAGACAGAAAGAGAGAGCATGAGCAGGGGGAGAGGCAGATGGAGAGGGAGAAGCAGGCTCCCTGCTGAGCCAGGAGCCCGATGTGGGGCTCGATCCCAGGATGCTGGGATCATGACCTGAGCTGAAGGCAGACGCTTAACCATCTGAGCCACCCAGGCACCCCATCTTTTTTTTTTTTTTTTAAGATTTTATTTATTTATTTGACCGAGAGATAGAAAGTAGGCAGAGCGGCAGGCAGGCAGAAGGAGAGGGTAAAGCAGGCTCTCTGCTGAGGAGGGAGCCTGACACGGGGCTTGATTCCAGGACCCTGGGATCATGACCTGAGCCGAAGGCAGACGCTTAACCGACTGAGCCACCCAGGCGCCCCTCTTTATGTATCATCTTTTCTCTTAACTCCCTTAATTTATTTGTGTTGTTCTTCCGCACTGTCTGACCATGTCTTATATTTCCTTCAGGCCATCAATTCAAATTGTTATTGTTTCCACCTTTACCGGGATAGATTATCTTTCGCATTTGATACCTTTTAAAAACACCAGGTTGCTTTACATCCACTTTTCTGTAGACCAAGAATATGGGTGTGGGTACGAGGGAGGAAATAGCTAGTCTGGGCTGAGTGCAGTCTTTAGTTGAGTTCTGCTTTGTCGGCTGAGATTTTGTGGAACCTCAGAAGAATGAGATGGAAGATCTCGCTCTACTCAGCTAATGGTCTGCCTCCCTTCCTTTCTCCAACTCAGCACAATGCCCTGGAAAATGACAAGCCCTGGCTGCCCTTCTTGTGTCTGTCAATGCTGACTTTGACTTCTTCCAGGGCTGCATACTCCTCTCGCACTTCATTTGCAAATTGAGCATAATTGCTGAGAGTTCTTATGACATTGTTGACTGACTTTTCCTTAGGGCTCCACTTCTGTTTTTTTTACCTTGGTTACCAACCAAGTTTGGAACCCATGGTGTAAGATCAGTCTTCAATAAGATTAGAAGTACCCACAATGTTTTCTCATCTTTGGTCACATAGTTGGTAAATTTGGGGATTTTCTTCTCTATTTGTTTATTTCAATAATATTGCCAGTGAAGATTCTACAGACCTGCTTTTTATACCTTAGATACCTGGAAAACTGTTTGTGCCATTACTTAACATCTGAGGTCTGTTTTCTTAACTATACAAATAGGAGGAAAGCCAACCATTAAATGGTAAAAAGATTAAATGGGACTTCCTGAAGGAAATTCAGACTCTCTTTCTAAATTATCTTGGGCCTAATAATCCAAGTGTGGCTCCTACTAGGGAATCCTATAAATCACTTGACTGATCTCAAGAACTTTGAGGTCTGTCATCAATCAGCAGTAAATTCCAGATGTTGGTAAACTTTTTCCGTAAAGAGCCACATAGTAAATATTTTAGACTTTGCAGACCATCCAGTCCCTGTTGCAACTATTTTCCTCTGCTGTTGTAGTATGAAAGGATTGATAGATGAAATGTAAATGTGTTCCAATAAAACTTTATTTATAGACACTAAAATTTGAATTTCATATCATTCTCGCATGTCACAAAATATTATTCTTCCTTTGATTTTTTCCAGCCATTAGAAACATGTAAAAAAAATATTCTTTCTAAATGGGCCATACAAAAACATACATTGGGGCAGATTTGACCCAGAGGATATGGTTTGCTGATCCTGGTATATAGCATCAACAAACACTCCAGGACCTTGCTACAGAGAAAAATCTAGACCCTTATAACTCCTATTAAAATCCCTTTTGAGAGAAATGAACTTAGGAAATATAACTCAGAGGACATACCATCTATACACTCTTCTATTGATTTTAGATTCTATCTTTGAGTCAAGTTCAACCACTGGAAGAGTATTATCTTGGCCTAACCCAGGTCAACTCTGAACAGAATCTCCTTTATTGAATTAAATTTGAATATTATGCTTTCTACTTTTATGAATGGTCACTACAAAATAAAACAATTTTATTTCAGGGACGCCTGGGTGGCTCAGTCGGTTAAGGGTCTGCCTTCCGCTCAGATCATGATCCCAGGATCCTGGGATCGAGTCCCACATTGGGCTCCCTGCCTCAGTGGGGAGTCGGCTTTTCCCTCTGCCTCCAGCTCCCCCTGCTTGTGCGCTCTCTCTCTCTCTCTCTGACAAATAAATAAATAAAATCTTTAAAAAAACACACAATTTTATTCCAGCTTTTGCACTTACAAGGCAACTGTTGTTGAAAACATTCTCCAACAAATCACTCGGTGTTCCTGAATAGTGTCCCCTGCAAGGACTTTCAGAATTCAGTACCAGGAAAACCTTTCCTTCCCTTCAGACATTTTCACAGTTCTTTGTCTCAGCTAACGACATACAATTCTTACTAAACATTCCTCCTTACCCTGGCTTCTGAGAAACTTATTAGAGTCAGATCTTAGTCTCTCATAGCAACAGTGTTCATCCAGGGCCACTGTGGCGTATAACTCCAGGGGCCCCAAATTAGAAGGCTATTGCAGACATTTAGGAGAGAAAACTAATCTCTGGAAAAATGAAGGCCTTCTGAGTCCAGACCTGCTTCAAAGGTCCTCCTCCCTCTGCCTCTTACCCCAGGGGTCTTGAAAAGCCACTGTTCCTTGGAAGAGAGCTATCTTTTATGCTCCCCTGAAATAGATTATTATATTCTCTTAGAGGAAGATGGCAAAGGATACCTTCTCCGGAAAAGCGAAGGGTCTCTTTTCTCCTGGTACTGAATACCTGAAGGGTCTCTCTGGAAGCTCCTCTTGAAAGGACTCGCTTTCAGTGTTGGGTTAATGGCACAAAGAAGTGCTAGGAACAAGCTACAGGAAACATTTGTCAGAAGCTGGCAGGCCATAACTATACTTTCTTTATGTCAAAGCTAAATCAGAGCGCACCTGTGACTTGTCCTTGACTCCAAGAAGTCATACGCACACAGGTTCAACCCTTACTATCCTGGAGACACATGCCCATGCCTGTGTAAGAGCTGATTTTTACATAGATGCATCTGTAAATTTTCTTGGAAATGATACTCATGGTATCAACGATCTCTGCAACCTGAATCTTCTAGTGTCAAGTAATAATTTTAAGTAGAATTTGGACTAATATCTTCACAGTTCAGAAGGTGATCAGTTGTGTGTGTGTGTGTGTGTGTGTGTGTAGACTTGAAAAAAGCATAGTTCTCTTCATCTACTTTGAGTTTACTTTGTCCCCATATCTGGGTGAAAGACTACCTCTTTGTTTTTCCTCTTCCTCTCAAAAACACCCCATCATCTCTCCTGAAACCTTTGACAGTGGAACTCTGGTTGGTCGCTCTGAATTAGGTGCCAGGCTTTTCATACCTCCACCTGCCTAGGTCAGCTGTGAGCAGGTCAAAAGTAGAAATATGACTGGTCTTTACACTTGTGAGATTTGTCAAACTCTTCCAAGGATGGAGCATTCTTACAGAGGCTCCAGCTAGTTTTACCCCCAAGAATCAAATGTATTGGGACAAGTTTAAATCAGAGGTTATGAACGACTTTCCTTGCATTTGGAATGAGGATTGATGTTTATTCTCTCTCCTATAAAATTCCTGCTCACTTGAGTCCAACAGTTTGAATTGAGCTGTTGGCATTAGTTTGCTTCATCCAGCCTATTTGTGGCTCATTAATCTACTTTGGCTTGACTCTTGGTCATGTGGTCACGTACATGTGGCCACATTGATACGGCCTGAGCATTCTACTTGGGAAGAAGGGCACCCTGTACCTACCTTTAGAAGCCAAGTGGGAACCAGAGAAAAAGAGGCCTTTGGGCTGCAACTCTAGGGCTTTTGGAGAATCCCTCTTTTTCAATGATTTCTCTTAGGTTTTATTGCTCCTTCTTTCCATGAGTTGTGGGCCCTGGGGAATTGGGCCAAGAAAGTGATTTTGCCAGAGTTTTCTCCAAGGCACTTGACTTGCTTCTAGCCCAGCAAATGGAATCCGCCCAGCATACCTATCATGTCATCCAGGTCACTGGGTGTAAGGCTGTAGAGTTAACACCCAACTAGTGAGAAAGGGCAAGTGTGTTTAGGGTCATCTTCATCTTCTGCTCCAACATCTGTAATCAGTGGAGGTGTCAGTAGTCCTGGGATCATCAGCCTTCAACCCCCAACCTCTTTTCCCCTATCCCCTTCTCCTTTTCTTTTCTCCCTCTTTCTGCTCTATCTCTTGGAAGCATAACTGATGCCACGTATCATCTTCCTTCCCCACCATTTCCCTCCTGTGTTGCCTGTCACAGTGAAGGTGCCACCTTTCTGCTGAAAGCAGACCCCGTGATTATCCCTGCTTCTCTTCCTTCTCATCAAACCCCCTCAAGCTCACATCCTCTTTAACTCACCCCTGTCCACTCCTCTTGTCTCCAGCCATACCACCTCTAGATCATTCCTCTCACCCCCACAGCAGCTTCCAGTCCTGCCCCTCATCTTCAGGCCTCCCCTACCCTGGGAACTCATCCTGTTCCTGCAGGACACCCAGAGGGCTCTTGTCTGTGTGCCCAGAATACTCCGTGTTTACTCGTGTTGTGAGCAGAACTCTACCCCCCCCCCCCCACTAAACAATAAGCTCTTTATTTCTCCTTCATTCTTGTATCGCCAGTGCCCAGCCCAGACCTGACACATGGTAGATGCCCAATAACTAGCTGATGAGTGAATGAATGAGATATTTAGAAGAAATTCGGAAAGTTGAGCTTTTACTTGAGGAGAGAAATTGAGGGCATTAAGATACTGTGTAATTGTCTCTTGCATAGATGTTGAGACGTTATTAACATTTCTGCCTGTCTTTATCTTTTTCAAGTTTATAGCACTAATATACATAGAATTGATACTTTCTTATAATTACAAAGTGCTTCTTTGTCTGTTTTTCATTCTGTAGTCTGCACTATATTGATAGAGGGACTTGGAAAGAAAGCATGTGTTTTGAATTCCCTTGATTCCCATGTGACTCTCACCATGATGTGTTGGCTGCCCTGTGTCTCCTGGTGCCAGGACCAAGGCAGGCTTGATCAGATCTGGGCAGCGGACAAGAGTTGGCTCTCGGAGGAATTAGCCAGCTTGCCGGATTCACTGGGTGAAAATGGTTCTTAGTAGGGATGCCAGTAAACATTGGAAAAAGATCAGTGCTGGGGGAGCCAACATGGGAACAGCAAGCCAGGAACCAGGAGGGAGATGGACCACGCACACAAGGCTTGTCAGAGACAGAGATTCCAACCAGAACAGCAGAGATGGTAGACAGCCAAGGACCGTAGTCTGAACCAGGATTGGGCCATGCATTTTAATGCTGATTTGTGCAAATAATAAGGAGTCCTATAAAAGCCTTGGCCCAGGGAAGCCTGCCTATCCTGCCCAGCCTTAAAAGAGCCCTTTCCAAGGATGACTAAAGGATTTCCAACAGGTCTGTACCATTCGTTCTATTTTATTAGATGCCACATTCAGATCGCATTTGTACTGATTTATTTCTCATGATGTACTTTCAAAAAAGGATTTGAGGTGGTTTAGAATAAAAGTACAGATATGCTAAGATCAACACCAGTAATACAGGTTAAAAGGCAGAAATCCAAGCAGAGAGGAAGAAGATTAATATTATAAGTCGTGGCTTAAGGAAATGACATCATTAAGAGCAAAGTTTGGCCCTGGGCTTCCTAGCAGCTTCAGCAAAATAGAAACTACCTGGGCTTTATATTTTTAAATCTTTCTTAAATAGTTTCAAAGTATTGTGTAAGTAAAAAAGAGTATCTATTCATCAGGAGAGGAAATTCTGTCTTGGCTATGAGCTCTGAGAGGAATTGCCCTGCAGATCTTTATCTAAGAGGTAATGAGCAACATAATAAATTATTCAGATCCGTAGTATCCTTATTAATGCTCTTTTTGATAGTATTCTGAAAGCAGAGGATTAAAATCTCTTAATCATGGGTTACATTTCTGCCTTATTTCTATACATTTTTATCTTGTATATTTATGCTATATTTAGAGCATAAATTCAGGATTATTGTTTTTTATCATTATTTATTATGGCTTCTATTAATAAAATGTCCTTATTTACTGCTGTAAATGCTTCTCAATACTTTTTGATATAAAATCGGCATGATCAGATACCATAATTGAACCCTTAAAATGTCATCATGAGTTTGCTTATGTTAGCCACATTTCGAGTAATTATTATCAAAAATCTATGCTCAGTTGGTTTGAGTCTCTTCTCTTCCTCCCTTAGATTTTCTGCTGTCTTTACACATACATTGTAATCATTCATTACTGCTGCACATCACAAGTTTACAAACTTTCTGAGGCTCTTGAACTTTTAATTTTCCAGATGGACTCTGCCAGTTAACCTGGACACCAGCATTGTATGTATCAGCTTCAGGCAAAAGTTAATTTAGAGCGAAGCTCTGACATTCCTTTTCTATCCTTCTTGTTTTAGATATAATCTGACAAGTTGATGCTAAGAGCAAACTGCTTTTTGTAATAACACCCGCTTACCACCTCTTTTAGATGCCTCACCGATGAGTTTCTCACATCTCTGGCTACTAATATTTAAATTCCCGATCATAATCATTACTGGAGATCTCATTCATTTTCTTTAAGATCTGTTGGAACCTGAAGTTTCTGCATCTCTTTCAACAAAAGTATGTGATGGTATCATTTTATTTTCGTATAATTGGCACCATTTTGAAACATTTCCTTTGGAGTCTCAAATGTACTTTGTCAACTTTATTACTGCTTGATATTGGGAAAGAGAATGATTTGGACATCAGTGTCAAAGTGGTCAAGATCTCCTATGATTTATTCCTAAATTACCAGGCACAAAGTCTCCCTGAAATGTTGGTTGTTATATTTTATGTACTGCAGCCAAGATGTGGAAGTCACTTTAGCTTATTAAATGGATATTTCTGGATCTGTACTTGGATCTACAGGAACATGAGAAATTAGACAAAAGCAGAAGTGGTAATAAGAAATATTCAGTAATTCAAAGTATCTGATGAGAGCATCTGGGCCTTTGTGGGAGAGCCTTGGAGGAATATCTTATAGCCTGAAGAAATATTAGCCATGTGAATGTGCCATATGAAAATGTGCTTGGATGTGAAGACCTTCTTGATAAGGAACACTGTTAAGTCTTAGAATCTCTTATTAAGTCCTGATGGAATTTTCTTTCTTAAGAGAAGACGTACACAGCTGTCCAGGATGAATCATAGGGTCTTGCTACTCCAAGTGTGGCCCACAGACCAGCAACATCTGTATTACCTGGGAGCTTGTCAGAACTGCTTGGACTCCACCATGGATGTAAAAGTCAGAATCTGTGTTCTAACAAGATGGCCAGGTTATTTGTATGCATGTTAAAGTTGGAGAAGCAGATTGCCTGGAGCACTGTTCTTGATGGTTGCCTATCAGAATAAATTGGGGAGTTTTAAAAAAATGCTGATGCTCACCTCCAGGGATTCTGACTGAGTAGATCTGAGACGTGGTCCTGACCCTGAGGATTTTAAAAGTTCCCCAGATAATTTCGGACCTGGGTGGCTCACTCAGTTGAGCAGCCAGCTCTTGGGTTCAGCTCAGGTCATGATCTCGGGGTCCTGGGATGGAGCCCTACAGCAGGCTCCCCACTCAGCAGGGAATCCGCTTGAATTGTTCTCTCTCTCCCTCTCCCAGTGCCCCTCCCCCAGCTTGCATGCACACTCACGCATGCTCTCTCTCTCTCTCTGTAAAATAAATAAATCTTTAAAAAAATAAAAATAAGAAATAAAAATTCCCCAGATAATTCTAATGTGCAGCAGTTTCCACTGCCTTGGACCTGGTTTAGTGGCTTACGGAAGCCCACTGTAACCCTGACTCAGACAGTTGTTTTTTGTTTTTAATTGTAAGAAAAAATACATAACAAAGTTTTCCATTTTAAGTATACAGTTCAGTGGCATTAAGTACTTTCACAATGTTGTGTTAACTATCACCGCTATCCATTTCCAGAACTATTTCATCATGCCAGTCAGAACTCCATTCCCCACGAGTGGTTATTCCCCATTTCCCCCTAACGCTGGTCAGTCTGCTTTTTGTCTCTATGTATTGACCTATTTGGGAATGTTTCACATCAGTGGAATCACACAATATGTGGCCTTTTGTGTTTGGTTTATTTCACTTAGAGTGTAATGTTTTCAAGGTGAATCCATATTGCAGCATATACTAGACTTTCCTTCCTTCCTATGGCTGAACCATATTGCATTGTATGGATATGCCATGTTTTGTTTATCTATTCATCTGTTGATGGACTTTTGGATTTTTTGCACCATATGGCTTTTGTAAATAATGCTGCTATGAACATTAGTGTACAAGTATCTATTTGATTACCTTCTTTCAGTTCTTTTTTTTTTTTTTTAAAGATTTTATTTATTTATTTGACAGAGAGAGACAGCAAGAGAGGGGACACAAGCAGGGGGAGTGGGAGAGGGAGAAGCAGGCTTCCCGCGGAGCAGGGAGCCCGATGTAGGGCTCGATCCCAGGACCTTGAGATCATGACCTGAGCCGAAGGCACACGCTTAACAACTGAGCCACCCAGGCGCCCCCCTTCTTTCACTTCTTTTGATACGTCCAGGAGCGGAATTGCTGAATCATCTGCGAGCTCTGTTTAGATGTTTGAGGAGATACCGTACTGTTTTCTATGGTGGCTCCACCATTTTGCGTTCCCTCCTGCAATGCAGAAGGGTTCCAATTTCTCTACATCCTCTCCACCACTTGTTGTTTATTATTATTTTTTACAGCTGCCATCCTGATTGTTTTTTATAGTTAATGTTTATTATATGGGAATAGCTGCCACATAAACAAAATATTCACATGGGTGACATGCTGACCGTGGATTCTCTGAAGAGCGAGGTTGTGTAGTGCAATGGCGTGTGCTTGGGTATGACTCAAACACAGGTGTGGCCCACCAGCCTGACTTCAGCAAGGACTGGGAGGGAAGCAAGTGCAGTGCTGCCTCACTCTTCTTAAGGGCTTTACTTAGAGACCCCTAGAAGTTAGGGTCCCAAAGGAATAGATTACTCCCTTCACCCCAGTCTTCCCCAAGGCAATGGTGGCATGTGAATTTCTCCAGGGTTGGAAACTACTCACCTGGTGGGGACCCAGCAGCCTATGGTGTGGGTGCAGGGAGGTAATTCACTCGAATTACCTAAGTAAGAAGGAGGTGTTTTAAGTATAGAGGAGGGGTTGCATCCTTCACCATGCAAGAGAAAGCAAAACAACAGAGCCTCGGGGAGACAGGAGCCAGAGGCTGATTCTTCATCCTGAGACACTCTGGAGACCGGAAGCGAATGGAGCTTTCCTATGGGCTTCCGTCGTTAATGGATCCTCGCTAGTCTTCAGAAGTCTGCTTATTTCTGCTATGCAGTCATGGTCTTTCTCTTCTTGATGACTGTATTTCCTCTCCCCCAACTCTGCTTCATACAAAGCACAAGGCTTATCAGGAATCTTTTTAGATTGCTAGCTGCCTCATTCCCTTAGTCAAAATTCTCTGGCGATTCCAGAAATCTGATTGGTTCAGCTCACTCCCTATGCGGGGTGACGTCAGTCACTGTCAGGCAGTGGTCCTTCTCCTGGTCCAACCAGCTGGCCTACTTGGTCTGCTTGGCGGAACGCTGTGTGGGGCAGTTGCACACAGAAGGGCAGGAGTGGAGAGCAGATGCAGTTGGTGCGTCCTGACTAGAAGGTGACCCAGAGTTGGCCTCTCTGTACCTACTTGTGAACTCAGGTGCACAGTGAACGTTGTTTTCCATGGCAAAGTACTGGTTCATCATGAGGCCTGACTTTCCCACACCCTTGTAAAGGCAAGTGTGTTCTTAAGTAGACATTTGAGAAACAGTGAATGGAAGAAGGGTCCAAATCTTCCCATGACTGGTAGGGTTGCCAAATAAAACACAGGAGACCCAGTTAGATTTGGATTTCATTTAGGCAATGAATACATTTCAGAGAAGCAACATCGATGTTTGTGACATTTTTACACTAAAATATTTGCTCATTGTTTTTATCATTGTTTTCTAAATCAGGCAACCCTAACTGACAGGAGGTTTTTCAAAGAGAAAGCTACTCTTGAGGTGTGCTATGAAAAGGTCGAGAAGTAAGGAATGGTCTGAGTTATTCTAACTACCTTCTGCAGGTGGGGGGATTTATTTGCACTATAGGATGTGTTTTGCAGTGTCTGTATTATAATTTGTTTGGTGCTTAACCTTATACTCCCAAATAAATCACGGCTGCTCCTGACGGCTGCTTTATCCCATGGTGCACTCCAGCTGGGTAATCTGAGGAGAGGTTAACAAAGGGACTGTTCACAGTGCCACGGGGGGTGTGCGGGAAGCCACGAGGAAGGAGGGGGGCAGCAACCCAAGGCAGGCAGGATCACCTCACCTCGACCTTGAGGCCACCTGTCAAGGGACCTTGGCAGCCCCGGGACGACCCTCTCAGATAGGGAGCTGGAGAACATCTACTTCCGCCTTCACTCTCCTGCCTTCCTGGGGCTCCCGGGTGACCAAATCCAAGCAGAAGCCAGCGCACAGGGCGGTGGAGAAGAGAAGGGGGGTGTACAGAGGGTCCAATGGGGAGGAGTCAAGCTTCCTCTGCGCGGGGCCCTGTTCAGCATCTAACACGGCCACCTTGCTTGATCCTCACAGCAGTTTTGTAAGGAAAGAACGATTAAGGTCCCCTATGACTGACGTGGTAAAGGATGAATGATACTGAATAGCCAGCTCACGGTCACACAGTTAGTAAACAGTGCTGGAACCCCAAACTATCCATTCACCTTCGTATCACACTGCTCAAGACTTTCTGGTGACATCTTTTCATTGTTTTTTGTTTTTTTTTTTTAACTTTTATGGTGTCTTAAAATTGTCCGTGTTGCCAACTACTAAAATATCACTGCAGACCTAGTTTACAAGCCAGTATACAAACCGTGCTCACTCCGTTTTTGTTTACTTTCGGCTTGATTTCTGGGACTGGGGTGGCAGCAGTAGTGGGGAGAGGAGATTGAACGGTTGGGTCAGTCTGGGGGCTCCGGAGTGGCTCCGTAGGTTAAGCATCTGACTCTTGATTTTGGCTCAGGTTGTGATCTCAGGGTCATGCGATCGAGCCCTGCCTTGGTCTCCATGCTGAGCATGGAGCCTGCTTAGGATTCTGTCTCTCTTGTGCCCTCTGCCCCGACCCCCCACTCGTGTGCACACTCTCTCCCCCACCTTCCAAATAAATAAATAAATCTTAAAAAAAGAAAAAAAGAGTTGGGTCAGTGTGTTGTTGCCTTGTGGGACAACTGATGGAAGGAGGCACCTACTTGGAATCCATAGTTCACTGGCACGAGGCAAGGCCCATCCAGTCCAGGCTCTCAAACATCCCGAAGAGTAATTTTACAGGATCTTAGACTTGCAAGGGACCTTAAGAGGTGATGTCACCTACCGCCTCTCCTTAACACATGATTCCTCGCTTCGATTTCATCGGTCCCTTGTCCCTAGGGTTGCCTCCTGAGTAAACATACTGAGAGAGTGTCTGACCAAGAGATTAGGGAAAGGGTCTCCAGCTCTCCTGGGTGGTTCTTCTCGCAGCCTAAGACTTCCATTTCACAGCTGACCTGTGATGAGTTTTGGTTTGTCCACTGACACCACGGAGGTCGGTAACGTAAGATAGATTCATCTCCATAATCTCCTTGAAAATTTGTAGTGTTTCTTGAAGAAGGTGCCAAGTTGTGCTGTTGAAATAAGTAGTGACTAACTTAGACCCTCCCCCTAACTCAGTTAGTTAAATTTCTGGTATATACAAGTCAGAAGAAGGGAATGTGGGTTGAAAGCTTTAATTGTGAGACAACGCCTGAAAGATGATTCAGTTAGTGTGTTATTATTGGAAAGTGGGAATAATGGAATGCAAACAGTTTTTATTTCTGGGAAATGAAACAGAAAGTGATTTAAAAAAAAAAACAAGTAACTTCAAAGAAAAAAAAGTCAAGCCATTGTCCACGAAAGCTGAAGTCTTTCCTTTTATATTTGGAGTTTTGAATCCTTATTCCCCCAGAAAAGTAGTTTTTATTGAGTTTGTGGTTCCCTGAGAATTGCATAAGTTACTTATGCTATTAAATTTACTTCAATTTTATATATTTACATAATTTATATATTTTTTTCTTCCAACTTTTATGTTTAGAGGTTTTTAGTCATCAATGAAGATATTTTGAGTTCAAAAATCCCATTTTAGAGGAAGGTTAGGTAAAAGGAAAATTTTGCTCTTTGGACTTGGTTTCGTCTCTCAGCCTGTTTTAGGGGCACAGGTGTTGTGGGCCTAGATTCTGTGTTCACCATGCCTGTCCTTGCAGCCCCTGACTCCCCCTTGGTCCTGTCACCGAGAGTTCCCCCTTCGTACTCCCAGCACACACTTATTCAGGCATCTCTCCCTGACCTGGACCAGGGGGGCCTGTGGGTAAGAAGGATGTCTCATTTGTCTCAGGAGGCCAGTGTGCCTGGCCCATAGTTTAGATGCTCAACAAATGTTTGCTGAGAGAAAGGATTCTCTCACCTCCCTGATGAAAGCTTCCTATGTGCGGGAGCTTCCCAGGACCCTCTTTGCGCAATTGGGGTAGGGGGGTGATGCCTACTCCACTGTGGGGCCATGGCAGGCTTCCTGCCGTTCATACCTCTTCCTGAAATTTCTGACTTTGTGCCTCTTTTCTTTGATTTAAGGCAAACAGGAGCTTTACGCCCACTTAAAGTGCACATGTCCTCTGAAGAGGTAACTCTTTAAACTTGATGAAGCTGAAAGCCTTACTCTAAACCTTGCCCAGTAGTTTAAGTCCACTTAGGACCTCCGGTTCTGGGAGAGGGTTAAGGATAGAAGGAAGGTGCCGATGGCCTGAGGGGGGTGGTGCAGATGAGAGGAAGCTGGGGATACGGAGGGGAGCCTCTAAGTAATTTCGTGTCACCCATACCATGCTGGTTTTTAACATTTTTCAAAGGGTTCCTTGAGCTGTGTCCTAAAAACGTCTTCCTTTCCAGATTTAAGCTTTATAACAAAGGTCTTTAAAGATAATGTCAAAGATAAGGCCTTGGATGTCTAATTCCAGCTGAAAAGAAACATGACTTCAGGAATAACTTATCGAAGGTAGAAATGGCAGGTCTGGAAAGACGGTCTGTGGGCCATTTGGGGGACAGACAGAATGGCCTTTCTGGCAGCCCTTAAATCATGCCAAGTCAGTGAGGTGGCTTAGTCGGCCTGCTGCTGAGATGGGCCCAGGATAATGCTGTGATTTACTGTGGGGAAGTAAGTAGGGCAGCTGACTGCCTGGTTAGTCTGGGACTGCCCCCATTCTAAGCCCTGGAAGTTCCGTACATCGGGAAACCCCCAGCCCCCAGCAAACCAGAGCATTTTGGTCACCTTATAAGACCCAAATGTAAGGCTGATTATGTTCTCTTAATTTTAACGATAACACAACTGCTAACTTGGTCTCCGGTGCCTGTGGGAAAAAGATAAATATTTAAATAAGTAAACAACTAGACCAGTTTGGGAGGATGTCAGCTCTGCTATCTCATTACGATAAGGCAATCTTACAATCAGCAGAGGACTCCCAAATGTGGCTATAAAAATAACAGCGCTTACATAATTAAACTTCCCTTGCTTAAACCGCTAGGAGACATTGCCAAATTTTAATTGAGGGTGTGAAGATAATTGCCTTACCTGCAAAGATGTTGCATCGCACACACACACAAACACACACACACACAGTAGATTTTTATTTCTCTGGTTTAGCACACTTTTGATTTAATTAAGATTCCATCAGCTTTCACCATATTAAGAGAACACCGTGGGTTGTTACAGCAGCAGATTATCATTTAAAATCGTACCTGTTGCTATGGTTTACTGAAAGCACTGCACTGTGTCATTTATTTTTAAAATATATTTAATGAGGGCGCCTGGGTGGCTCAGTTGGTTAAGTGACTGCCTTCGGCTCAGGTCGTGATCCTGGAGTCCCGGGATTGAGTCCCGCATCGGGCTCCCTGCTTGGCAGGGAGTCTGCTTCTCCCTCTGACCCTCTTCCCTCTCGTGCTCTCTGTCTCCCATTCTCTCTCTCAGATAAATAAATTAAAAAAAAAATCTTAAAAAAAATATATTTAATGAGGCATCCTTCCATTTATAGCCTACCTGCACTGAATATAAACTTTGAGAATTAGCATCATTTATAGAGATGCCAATATGGAGACTGGAGATACGGAGAGAAGACAGAGCTGCCAAATGACTCCTGGCCTCCTAATGCCTAATAATACCGAGGCAGTAAGATGCCACAAATCAAATCAATAGTAATGCCCACCAAAGTCAACCATCTAAAAAAAGTTAAAAACATGTTACTAAATAACTCTCGGGTTAAGGAGAAAATGAAATGGAAGTTAAAAAACATGTAATGATGAATGGACACAGAAGTATTCCTTTACAAAATCTGTGGTTTATAGTCAACACGCTACCGAGAAGGAAAGCTGTAGCCTTAAATATAGGTATTAGAAAATGAGAAATTTTGAAAATAAATTAAGCACACTTTCAAAACCAAACTTTAACACCTCAGCCCAACAATCAGCCAAACAAAAATCACAAAATGAACACTAAGAAAAAGGGAAGAGGTAAACAGTGTATTGGTAGGAAATCATGCAATAGAAAGGGATAGTAGGGGCAGCTGAACTTGAGGAACTCGTCCTTTCATGTCGATCTCAGCTGCCCGGATTCTACCTTAGATACTCACCTTCCCACCCAAGGAATATGGGTTAGGGACACTGAAATGGAGATAAGGAAATCCACGATGATACCTCTGCGGGGAGGACTGCCAAGGGGAGGGTAGTAACCAACATTTCCTCACATCTATGTGTCAACCATTATGCTGGGCTTGATAATAAATTTTCCTCACCGGGGCGCCTGGGTGGCTCAGTTGGTTAAGCGACTGCCTTCGGCTCAGGTCATGATCCTGGAGTCCCTGGATTGAGTCCCGCATCGGGCTCCCTGCTCAGTGGAGAGCCTGCTTCTGCCTCTCTCTCTGCCTGCCTCTCTGCCTACTTGTGCTTTCTCTCTGTGTGTCAAATAAATAAATAAAATCTTTAAAAAAAATAAAAAATAAAAAATAAAATAAATTTTCCTCACTTACAGATGAGAACACTGAAGCACAGGGTAGCTTGGTGATTTCTTCAGGTTCCCCAGACAGCAAGTAATGGAGCTTGGATTCGCTTGGATTTGAACTCTAGAGGAGCTATTAATTGGAGTTTAATTTACCACACGTGGTCAGTCAAAGGTGCCACTGGTTTTAGAAACATCATGTTTTGAAACTCCTGTCTGTCTGGGAAGGTCACGGGCTATCGGTCATTCACATTTTAGAGTGAAATGGTTCAAACAGTTGCTCTCCTCTCAACACCTAGCTGAGGTTACCTGTATTAAAAGAATGGGACATCTGAAATGGTTGGAGAGAGAGGAGTTATACAGTAGGAGGGGTCCTGCTTGGAGGTGAAGGCCCCCTTCGGAATGTGGGGCAGCAGAGATGTGGATGAGATGGTAAGCAAAAGTACAGAAAGGGAAGTGGGAATATGCCCAAGATAAAGTCTGACTATTTCAAAATTCTGGCGAGTGTACGCCCCACCCTCAGGAAGAGAAGGACAGGTTCTTCCTCTTTCTCTGTCCTATACAGATGAGTCCCCTCTTCCTAGGCCCAAGAGGGCCAGGTCCACAGGCTGCACTAGGGAAGATAGAATGGGAAGGGACTTCAAAGCCATCCTCCTCGGCACCAGGCCTCCCTCATACCCATACATGACCCCAAACTCCCCCCGACCATCTTTGCTGGAGCAGAGTGATATGAAACTTGCTCCTTCACCAGACAGTCGGAGTGTGATTTGGGTTTGAGCTAATTGCTACAAAGTTCTTCCTATCATTAGCAAAAATCTTGTCTCCTTTCATCCTCCCTTCATTGGTCCTACTTCTGCCCTCTGTGAGGTATTTGTTCAAATGGA
The DNA here is from genome assembly GCF_011800145.1 of Mirounga leonina. Lineage (NCBI taxonomy): Eukaryota > Metazoa > Chordata > Mammalia > Carnivora > Phocidae > Mirounga > Mirounga leonina. The sequence continues at coordinate 15,000,418 of NW_023270615.1, forward strand.
ATTTGATCTGTCATGTACTGTTGTTTTTGGCTGATTTGCTAAGTTGATTAGATCCCTCTATAAACTCAATGCTTCTGGATCAAAGTAAATGCTGATAAAATGTTCTAGCGATTATTTTTTCAGAAAGATTTTGCCACTGCTGTGGGTTTTTTTTTTTTTTTTTTTTTTTTTTTTGGTGGTGTTGTGTTTGCTTTTGTTTTTAAAGAATGCTGCCAGGGACTCCTGGGTGGCTCAGTCAGTTAAGCGTCTGCCTTCGGCTCGGGTCATGATCCCTGGGTCCTGGGATCGAGTCCTACATCGGGCTCCTTGCTCAGCAGAAAGCCTGCTTCTCCCTCCTGCCTGCTGCACCTCCTGTTTGTGCTCTCTGTCTCTGCCTCTCTATCTCTGACAAATAAATAAATAAAATCTTAAAAAAAAAAAAAAGAAAGAAAAGAATGCTCCCAACTTACCTACTCATTCTGTGAGAATGGGTTTATATATAAATCTGCAGGATGACGCACCTAAAGCATCCACATGAAAAAGAAACAATAAGCCTATGTTTTCTTATTGATAGGCACGGCTTGAAAGCTACTTCAGTACTTCTGTGGTATAATAAAGTAAATAGATATTGAGAAAAGGAGATCATCTAGTTAACCAACATGGGAAAAAGTGACCAACATGGTACTTTTAATTCAAAAAGTAACAATGGAAATGATAATAAAGTACCTTTTTTCTCCCATTCATTTAATTACAAGACAAAGCAACATTCATAATAATATTCAATATTTGTTAGGAAGGGGGGAACTGGTACTCTGATACATTATCATTGGTATTACAACAGTCTACTGGAAATTGATTTAGCAAAATCTATCAAGGATTTTAAAGTATTAATATCCTTGGGCCCCCTAGAATCTTTTGGGAATCTGTACTAAAGAAAATAATCAAAAGATTGAAAAATATATGACCAAAGGGTGTAATCCATTACAGGAAAGTTATTTGTAATAGCAAAAATGTTGGTCACAGCTTAAAAATCCAACAGTAGGAAATGGTTGATTAGATTATGGTACATCCACTCTATGAGAGATTAGGCAGCCATTTCAAATAATGATCATGGAAAAACACATTGTGTAATCTAGATGGTCCTAGTGGAAACAGCTTTGTTAAGTCATTAGTGTGAACGCAGAAAAATATTGAGACTCAAAAATGTTTGTAATCACAGGAAAAATTCTTACAATATATAAACATCATTTATAGGAGGCACACACTGAAATTATTCTTAGGACAGAAAGCTGGGAGAAGAATTTTATAATTAATTAAGATGGAGCTCAATGCCTCATTTTTTTTTTTTTATTGAGTCACTCTATAATTTAGTCACTCTGTAGAAGAATTCTATTTCTTTTTTTAAATTAACATATAATATATTATTTGTTTCAGGGGTACAGGCCTGTGATTCATCAGTCTTACACATTTCACAGCGCTCACCATAGCACATGCCCTCCCCAATGTCCATCACCCAGCCACCCCATCCCTCCCACCCCCCACCACTCCAGCAACCCTCAGTTTGTTTCCTGAGATTAAGAGTCTCTTATGGTTTGTCTCCCTCTCTGGTTTCATCTTGTTTCATTTTTCCCTGCCTTCCTCTATGATCCTCTGTCTTGTTTCTCAAATTCTTCATATCAGTGAGATCATATACTTGTCTTTCTCTGATTGACTTATTTCGCTTAGCATAATACCCTCTAGTTCCATCCATGTTGTTGCAAATGGCAAGATTTCATTTTTCGATGGCTGCATAATATTCCATTGTATATATATATACCACATCTTCTTTATCCATTCATCTGTCAATGGACATCTAGGCTCTTTCCATAGTTTAGCTATTATGGACATTGCTTCTGTAAACATTGGGGTGCATGTACCCCTTCGGATCACTACATTTGTATCTTTGGGGTAAATACCCAGTAGGTGCAATTGCTGGGTCGTAGGATAGCTCTATTTTCAGCTTTTTGAGGAAACTCCATACTGTTTTTCAGAGTGCCTGCACCAGCTTTCAGTGCCTCATTTTTAAACCAAAAGTGCTATGTAAATTAATTTTCATCTGGACTGTTGCCAAGAACTGCATCACTAACCTTGACCAGGAGAAACATAGATCTATTGCTATAATATGCAAATGTAAACATATAAAGCCCCTCTCTGCAAATAAGCCTCTCAGAGATATACCCAGCCTCTTATTCCTTCCTGTGCTGCTCCTCTAACAAAACTAGAGAGAGACCAACGAGAAGAAGAACTTCCCAGAGGCAGATTTTTGAAGTATTAACAAGATACTAACACATAAACCCATCTCCTTTTCTCTGGGATAACAGAGAATACTCTGTTCCCTGCATGCTGAGCTCTGAGTGGGAGAAGTACTTATGTAGCTAGTTGCAAATGAAAGAGGGGAAGAGAGGGATGATGCTGGCAGAGTGAAGTACTTCAGGCCCTGTGACACCCAGAGAGAATTCAGAGCTGGATTGTATCCCCGATTCTTTGGCCTGTGGAGTGGAAGACAGATAGCCTGGTTAAATACACACCTTCTTCCCTGCTCTCGCTATTTCTGTTGAACTCTTACAGAATTCTTAGGGCTTTCACACAGTTTTGTTGACTCTTTTACTCTATTTTTTTTTTCTCCAACTTCATTATGGAAGATTATCTAGAGTTTCCAATTTGTCTGGGGGTCCCCATGGATAATAGCAAGAAACACTGGTCCTTGGGATCTGCAGGATTGTTTAAGTCTCCAAAGCTCCTGGTCATTGCAGATTTGGGGAGCAAGAGTTAATACAAGGATATGAGTGAGTCAGTCAGTTTTCACGTATGTCTATGCCCCCTGAACACACAAAACTATGGGATATATTAGCTATTGTCCCACTAAAGCTGAGTAACAAACAGCCCCCAGACTCAGCAGGTCACAAAAACAAGCATTTATTTTCCCTTATTCATGGGTGTGTAGATGAGCCAGGACTGCTCTGTTTCTGTTGCAGGTCAGCTAGGCTTGTATCAAAGCTTCAGGTTGGGATCAGGTATGGTCCCTGTGTTTTCAGAGTCCCATTAACTGCCCAAGATACATTCTTTTCCTGGTGCATCACCAAGCACAAGCAGCTGAGTCAAACCACTTATTTAAGGCCTGTCCTCATATTTGCTATTATTCAGTGCGCCAAAGCAAGCTGATGCATGGCTGTACCCAACATCAATGATGGGGAAATAATTCTCATTGGAAGTTCACATAGCGGAAGGAGGGGCTGAAGAATTGAGAACAATTCTCTAATTTACCATAGGGCACAATGTATCAACAGATTAATTCAAATACTTCAAAAGGAATACCTACTGACTTGCAGAATAAGTAGAATTATGTCCATGTGTGGAAAATATCTCATTTTCCAATTAGACTAATGAAAACTTAATAAAATAGCTCGGTTACCACATATTTTTTAAAAGAACATATAATATCACTATATTTTAATGACAGTTACCGGTTATGACTATGTTGGGTGTCTAGCCAAGTAGAAACTGGTTTCATTGTAGGTGAGTTTCTGATTTTGGAGTTACATACACACACACACACACACACACACACCACTTGTTTTTAGGAGTTTGTAATCAGTGAGCAAAATGTGCCCCGAAAGGAAATCACTTGGTAAGAACCACTATTTGGTAAGAAAAAGTGACTCAAGAAAAGAAGTTCCTTGTGGTTTTAAACATGATTATGTTACAGGTCTCTACAAAAATAAGACTTCCTTTAAAAAATAAGCTGATTTAGGCTAAAGTTATAAACTAGAAATTTCCATTTTAATTTTTCAAAAATTAGAATAGTTCTTAGGAAACTTTTCTATTTCTTTTCTTTTTTTTTTAAATTTTATTATGTTATGTTAATCACCATATAGTACATCATTAGTTTTTGATGTAGTGTTCCATGATTCATTGTTTGTGCATAACACCCAGTGCTCCATGCAGAACGTGCCCTCTTTAATACCTATCACCAGGCTAACCCATCCTCCCACCCCCTCCCCTCTAAAACCCTCAGTTTGTTTCTGAGTCCATAGTCTTTTAATATAAAAAACAAAGGCAAGGGGTAAATAAAATCTGAGTTCCAGCTAGATAGGTTTGTTTCCCTTAGAACAACATTAAATTCTAGGAAGGAAGAGCTGATAGCTCAGAAGAAATGTGAGAAATGGATTCAAGGAAAAATTGGCTAGGAATTTTTTTTTTCTGTTTGATTTTTAAGTTACTAGGGGTCTTTCTCCAAAAATTTTCTGGCTTTTAGATTCAGGTTAAATGTTGGAAAGATGTGAGGGATCAGGGAATTAGTCAATAACGGAGAATGATGGGGTAAATTCCACTTCAGAAAATTTATCTAGGTTTGCCTATGTGGAGAAATGGGACCACTGAAGCATGAGATTTGCATTTTGTGTCCCAGCTTAGAGAACTTCCTCCGGAAATGGAGTTGTCACTTTGAAGCCCAACATCCAGTTGCCTTTTTCCCAAGAAAAAGGAAATTGCACATTCTGATTAACCAGTATTAATTATCCCTAATTAATGAACAAAGCACAGTTTTTCAGTACTTTCCTGCTTGGAACTCTGGAAGCAATTGAGTGAGGCAAGATCCCTATAGCCATAAGAGCTTTTTTTTTTTTTCCTTGAACAGACAAAAGTAGGGTAATTAAGAGGGTAAGAGCAATAATTTTATAATCACAAAGACCTCAACAGATTTAATCAATCCTTTGACAAATTCATTAGATTAATATTCATCCTTTTCTAAAGGCCACTGTTCAACATGGATGAAGAGAGGGAAATGTTTGTTTTTTTTAATTTTTTTTTTTTTTTAAGATTTTGTTTATTTATTTGACAGAGAGAGAGAGCACAAGTAGGCAGAGAAGCAGGCAGAAGGAGAGGGAGAAGCAGGCTCCCCGCAGAGCAGGGAGCCCGATGCGGGACTCGATCCCAGGACCCTGGGATCATGACCTGAGCCGAAGGCAGCCGCTTAACTGACTGAGCCACCCAGGCGCCCCGAGAGGGAAATGTTTTAATAACATCCCAGTGGACTGAGTATCATAACTTTAATTTTTCAAAGTGCTTTTTTTTTTTTTTAAAGATTTTATTTATTTATTTGAGAGAGAACATGAGTGGGGGGGCGGGGGGAAGGCAGAGAGAGAAGCAGACTCCCCGCTGAGCAGGGAGCCCAATGTGGGGCTCAATCCCAAGACTCCAGGATCATGACCTGAGCCGAAGGCAGACGCTTAACCAACTGAGCTACCCAGGTGCCCCTTCAAGATGCCTTTGTAGCCCTCATTTTATTTTATTTCACAGTATTTCTATAAAGTGGGTCAGGCACTTTAATATCCATTTTAAAGATATCTCTAATAGAGAAGTTACATTTTCTAAATGAAATCCAGCAACTACTTAGTGGCTATGATGTAATTAGGCTGTGAAGCTCTTGAGGACATCTAAAATCAGACTCATGCCATCCATGCAATGCCCTATGAATGCTCAAAGAAAATACACTTCAAGTAATTTATCCTTACTAAAATAGTTTCACTATGGGACAATGAAGTTCATTTTCCCAGGTCTTTAGTATAAAGTTTACCTTTGTAATGGATTAATTGTTTAGTTAGAAAGCTATATTCTGCTGATTAGTATATGATGAAAAAACACCTATATTTTTTCTGCTTCATGGAAATGGTAGGAAGTTTTAAAAATATAAAGTACATTTTTTCTTTATAAAATTAATGTGCATCATTAAAAATAACTTGAAAAATATTCCAGAATTTTGACATCTGAAGTCAATTGTGTTTCTTTTATGCATAACTTTCCCCCAGCATTTTATTATGAAGATTGTCAAATATACTGAAAAAGTGAAATATCTGCACAGTGAATTCATGTAGATTCTATAATTAACAATGAATTTACTTTATCACATATTTATCCAACCATCTATCTGTTGATCTCTCTATCCATCTTATTTTTTAAAAAGATTTATTTATTTATTTGAGAGAGAGAACGAGAGAGTGTGAGTAGGGGGTGGGGAGGGGCACGGGGAGGCGGGTAGAGAGGATCTCAAGCAGACTCCACACTGAGTGCAGAGCCTGATGCAGGGCTCTATCCCATGACCCTGAGATCATGACCTGAGCTGAAACCAAGAGTTGGAAGCTTAACCAACTGAGCCACCCAGGTGCCCCAATCCATCTTATTTTTTATGCGTTTTGTAGTAAGTTGTAGACATCAGTATTCTTCATCTAGTACTTAGCATGCCAATCATTAATTAGAGTTTAGTATTTATTTATGTGTTTCTGTGACATTAGCTTTATATATAGTGAATGCACAATCTTTATTGAACCATTCAGTGTGTTTTGGCAAATGAATATGCTTGGGTAACCCAAAACCCTATCACAATATAGAATATTCCCATCTTCCCAGAGAGTTCAGTCATACTCCTTCTCAGATAATCCCTACATACCCATCTGTCAATGTATATAAGAATATATACAATGCATATAGGAATTTCAGTTGCACATCCTCACTGACATTTAGTCTTGTCAGTTTCTCATTTTAGCCACTCTGATGCAGTTACAGCAGTATTTCACTGACTAATGATTTTGAACACTTATTCATGTGTTTGTGGCATTCCTATATTTTCCTTTGTGAAATCTCAGTTTAAATCTTTTGACTTTTTTTAAAAGGATTTTTTATTTATTAATTGGGGAGAAAGAGACAGAGGGAGAGAGAAAGAGCATGAGCAGGGGGGAGAGGCAGAGGGAGAAGCCAACTCCCGGTTGAGCCAGGAGCCTGACATGGGACTCTCTCCCAGGACTCGGAGATCACGACCCGAGCAGAAGGCAGATGCTTAACCATCTGAGCCACCCAGGCGCCCCTCTTTTGCCCTTTTTAAATTGGGTTGTTTGACTTTTTAATATTGAGTTGTAGGGCTTTATATGTTTTGGATAACAATCTTTTGTTAGATGTATGATTTGCAAATCTTTTCTCTTCGTCTATGTCCTACCTATTCATTTTCTTAGCAGTGGCTTTTGATGTAGAATATTGGTTCACTGGGTTATGTAGATCTTTTAAATTGTTGACATATTTCATTGTACAAATTTTTAAGATAACATTCGTTAATATCACTACCAATCTTAGCAGAAAAGTTTTAAAGTATTGAAAAACTGTCAAGCTTATGTTGGACAATACGAGGGTTCCAAAATTCTAATTTTTGCTTGAAAACTTGAATTTTATATTTATATTATCAGTTTTTCCTCTTGAGATGATAGGCTTATTTACTTTCTTTTCAAGACAATGCCTACCATTACCCAATTCTGAATTACCATAGTTTGTTTATCAGTCATTCTTTCAAACAAAAATGATGCCCTGTGAAAAAATTGGCTAATTCAGCTCACAATTCAACCGCCCAAGTGTTTTTCCTTGAGAAAAACCTTCATACTTCAGTGTGCAGCATAAGTGCTTTATGTGTATTCTGATTTCATCATACAGAATATTAAAAAGCTATATTTGGGGTGCCTGGCTGGCTCAGTTGTAAGAGCATGCAACTCTTGATCTCAGGATTGTGAGTTTGAGTGCCACATTGGATGTAGAGATTACTTAAGTAAATAAACAAGTAAGTAAGTAAGTAAATAAGTAAACAAGTAAATAAACAAACTTTAAAAAAGATATATCTAAGCAATCCAATGAAAAAGTGAGTGGAAGATCTGAACAGAAACACCTCACCAAAGAAGATATACAGATGGCAAATAAGTATATGAAAAGATGTTCAACGTAATATGTCATTAGGGTAATATAAATGAAAATAATGAGATATCACTACACACCTATTAGAATGGCTAAAATCTAAAATGCTAACATCACCAAATGTTGGCAAGGATCGGAAATAACAGGAACTCATTCATTGCTGGTAGGAATGCAAAATGTTATAACCACTTTGAAAGACATTTCAGCATTTTCTTATAAATCTAAACACAGTCTTAGCATACAATCCAGCAATCACACTCCTTGGTATTTATGTAAGTAACCTGAAAGCATGTCCATGCCAAAATCTGCATGTGAATATTTATAGCAGCTCTGTGCATAATTGCCAAAACTTGGATGGAACCAAGATGTCCTTCAATGGGTGAGTGGATACACAAACTATTATGTCAGTACAATGGGATATATATTTTTAAGCAATGTAAAGAAATGACCAAGCCATGAAAAGACATGGAAGAACATTAAATGCATGTTGATAAGTGAAAGAAGCCAATCTGGAAAGGCTACATACTGGATGATTCCAACCAAATGACATTCTGGAAAAGGCAAAACTTTGGAGACAGTAAAATATCAGTTATTTCCAAGAAGTTAAAGGAGAAGGGCAAGGATGAATAGGTGGAGCACAGAGGATTTTTACTCATTGGAACTATTTATGATACTCAGTGGTGGATATATGACATACAAAACCCATAGAACTTAATACAACTCAAACTGTGAACTCTAATGTAAACCATGGACTTTATTTAAGAAAAATGTGTCAATATTGGCTCATCATTTATAACAAGTGGATCACACTAATGCAAGATGCTAAAAATAGGGCAACTGTGAGTCGGGAAAAGTGAGAGGATGTGGGAATTCTCTGTACTATGTGCTTAATTTTTCTGTAAACCTAAAACTGCTCTAAGAAAGTCTATTAATTTAAAAAAGATAAATGCTGAAGGGTCAAGATTTAATAAAATTAGTAATTTTTACTGATTCATCAAGACATTTTTAAATAAAACTGGCTTTTTCTTTTTTTAAAAAGATTTTATTTATTTATTTGAGAGAGAGAGAACAAGCGGTGGGGAGGGGCAGAGGGAAAGAGAGAGAGAGAGAGAGAAGCAGACTCCCAGCTGAGCAGGAGGCCCGATGCGATGCTCAATCCCAGGACCTGGAGATCATGACCCAAACAGAAGGCAGACGATTAACCAACTGAGCCACCGAGGTGCCCCCTTTTTTTAGTTTTTTAGATCAGGGTTTCTGGTGGTACAGAGTTTGATGACTGTTAATATAGTTTGGTACCACTGCCTTGATTCATGGTAAGGTGCTAGCAGTTTGACAGCTATTGCCTCGTTAGTGTAAATGTCAACCAGTGAAAATAGTGTGTATTATCTTCATGTTGTTTTGAGAAATTTGACCTTGTAAGACTCTACAAAAAGATCTCAGAGATCTCTAGAGGTCCATCGCTCATCTTTTGAAGTCTGTTGGACTATGATGATCCTAGGTGTTATTTTCTTCATATTCATCCTCTTTGGAATTTATTGGTATTCTTGAATATTTAAGTTTATGTTTTTACTAAATCTGGGGAAATTTCAGCCATTATTTTATTTTTGGTACTCCACTCTTTTTTCTTCTTGTGAGACTTAATTAGATAAATGGTAAAGTATTTGGCATTGTCCCACAGGTCCCTGAAGCTCTGGTTTTATTTTTTCTCCAATTTCTGTTTTCTCTTCTTCAGTTTGGATAATTTCTGTAATCTGTCTTCAAGTTCACTGACTCATCTGTCATTGTCAATATGCTTTTAAGCCCACTCAGGGAAATTTAATTTTCACATAGTATAGTTTTACTTCTAGAATACTTCACTAGAATACTAAAATAGGAAATAATAAAGTATTCTAGTAAAGAATATTTTACTTCTAGAATAGAAAATTTGGTCCTGGGGCGCCTGGATGGCTCAGTCTTTGGGCATCTGCCTTTGGCTCAGGTCATGGTCCTGGGGTCCTGGGATCGAGCCCCGCATCAGGCTCTCTGCTCGATGGGAAGCCTGCTTCTCCCTCTCCCACCCACCCTGCTTGTGTTCCCTCTCTCACTGTGTCTCTCTCTGTCAAATAAATAAATAAATAAATAAAAAGAAAATTTGATCCTTTTCATAGTTTTATTTTTTTCCTGAGATATCCTATGCATTATCTCATTATGAGCATATTTTCCTTCACATCCTTGAGCATTATTATGATGGCTGCTTTATTTTTCTTTTATGTTTTTATTTTAATTCCAGTTAGTTAACATACAGTGTTATATTAGTTTCAGGTATACAATATAGTGATTCAACACTTGCATGCATCAGCCGGTGCTCATCACAAGTGCCCTCCTTAATCCCCGTCACCTGTTTCACCCATCCCTCCACCCATCTCCTCTCTGGTAACCCTCAGTTTGTTCTCTGTAGTTAAGAGTCTTTTTCTTTCTTTTTTTTTTTTTTTTAAAGATTTTATTTATTTATTCATGAGAGACAGAGAGAAACAGGGAGAAGCAGGCTCCCAAGGAGCGGGAAGCCCGATCCGGGACTCGATCCCAGGACCCTGGGATCATGACCTGAGCTGAAGGCAGACGCTTAACCATCTGAGCCACCCAGGCGCCCAAGAGTCTTTTTCTTGATTTCTCTCTCTCTCTTATTTTTTCCCCTTTACTTGTTTTTGTTTTTTAAATTCTACATACGAGTGAAATCATATGGTATTAGTCTTTCTCTGACTGACTTATTTTGCTTAGCATTATACTCTCTAGCTCCATATGATGGCTGCTTTAAATCTTACTGTTTATGCCTACAGCTAAGTCATCTTGGTGCTGGTCTCCATTAATTACCATTTTTTGTGGGGGGATGGGTCACATTTTCCTATTTCTTTGTATGTCCAGTAATTTGGAATTTCCCTGGACATTGTAGATAATACATTGAAAAGACTTAAATTCTGTTATGTTCCTTTGAAGAGTTATTTTCTGTTTTACTTTTACTGGGTAGTTACCTTGGCTGAACTCAAACTCCAAAGTCTGTCTTTCCTGTAATGGGCAACAGTTAAACTCTGTATCGTTGAGCTTAGCTTAGCTGGGTTGTTTAGCATGTGTGCTGTGCATGTGTAACTCAGAGGTCAGCAAGAGGTCTTGGGCAAAGTTGATATGGTCTTTACTGGGATTTATCTCTTCATTTCCAGCTGCCATGTTTGCCCAAAACCATATCACCTAACTCTTTAAACCAGAAAGACTGCATGTTTTATATTGGAGTATTGGCTGCCCAGGTTGGCACTGTCTGGGACTTGCCCTCAGGCAAAGAGCTGTAAAACCAGGAAACTCTCCCATTGATATTACCTATTTCCACCTGTAGACTTCCCTTCAATTTCCATCCGCCTTTGCTTACTCTCTAGTGCTTGCAGGTGGTTGTTTTCTTGGTCGGTCTTGATGAATGTTTGTCAATTTTGTCAATGTTTTCAAAGAACAACTTTTGGTTTTATCGATACTTTCTATTGTTTTTCTATGCTGTATTTCATTTTTATCAGTTCTAATATTTATTATTTCCATCCTTCTGGAAGTTTTAAGTTCAGCTTGCTCTTCCCCCCCCCTCATTTTGTTAAAGCATAAAGTTACATTACTGATTTGGTAACTTCCTTTTATTAGAATATATATTTATACATTTTATTTTATTTTTTTATTGTTATGTTATGTTAATCACCATACATTACATCATTAGTTTTTGATATAGTGTTCCATGATTCATTGTTTGCGTGTAATACCCAGTGCTCCATGCAGAATGTGCCCTCTTTAATACCCATCACCAGGCTAACCCATCCTCCCACCCCCGTCCCCTCTAGAACCCTCAGTTTGTTTTTCAGAGTCCATCGTCTCTCATGGTTCGTCTCCCCCTCCGATTTCCCTCCCTTCATTCTTCCCCTCCTACATTTTATTTTTATCATGAAGTGATTTCAAAAAGAAGGGAAATTGAGAGAGAGGGAGAGAGAATTATATCCTAAATATCACTATACAATATACTTACAATCCAGCTTAAAATATAAAATATTTCAATAGAGAACCATTCCCTAATCTTTCTGGATCTCATTTTCCAACCTCCCAACCAGAGTTAATCATCATTTTGAATTTGAAATAGTGGTTACAAATTTTATTTATTGCTTTATACTTCATTATATATGTGTGCAAATTAAGTCAAAGCCATATATATAGTATTGTTTTCTGTTTTGTATCATTATGTATCATTTGTATCATTATGTATGTATCATTATGTATCATTATTGTATCATTATGATTGTATCATTGTATACAATTGTATCATTATGATTCATTCAGCTCTGTACAGTTCATTTCTAGATCTGTAGAATGCCTTTGTGTATGCATATACTAAAATTTACCATCTCTTCTTCTGCCAATAGACATTTTAATTATTTCTAAATTCTTATGATTTCAAATACTGCTCCTGTGAGCATTCCTGTACACATCTGTAAGAGAACATATTTAAGTGTTTCTTTAAGGCATAAACCTAGAGTGGAATGGATGGTGAATCATATGTAGCAGTTCAACTTTACTAGGTGTTCACCAATGTAATTTCTTCTGTTTCTTTTTTTTTAATGTAAGCATTTACAACTATAAATTCCCTGATGAGCACTGCCTTTGCTGTATTCTTATAGGTTTAGGTATGTTGTATTTTTATTTTTATTCATCTCAAAGTATTTTCTCTTTCCTCTTGAGCTAAATAAATGACTATTTTTTTCCAGTTTTATTGAGAAATAATTGACATGAATCACCAGCATCCTTGTGATGAGAACTTAAAGGATTTACTCTCTTAATGACTATCCTGTATATCATTCAGCACTGTTAATTATACTCATCATATTGTATATTACATCCCTAGCACTTATTTATCTTATAAATGGAATTTTGTACCTTTTGACTACCTTCAAAGTATTTTCTAATTTTATTTATGGTTTCTTCTCTGACCCATAAATTGTCTAAGAATGCGTTGTTTAATTTCTACATATTTGTGAATCTTCTATTTTTCCTTCTGTTGCTGATTTCTAATTTCATGCCACTGTGGTCAGAGAAGATACTTTGGATGATATCAGTCTTTATAAATTTATTGAGACTTGTTTTGTGATCTAACTTATGCTCTAACCTGGAACATGTTCCATGTACACTTGAGGAGAATGTGTAGTCTGCTGTTGTTGAGCGGAATGTTCTACATATGTCTGTTTGGTCTAGTTGGTGTGTTGTGTTTTTCAAGTCCTCTATTTCCTTATTGGTCTTCTATTTATCTGTCCATTATTGAGCATGGACTGTTGAATCTCCAGCTATTATTGTAGAACTGTGTGTATTTCTCCTTTCAATTCTGTCAGTTTTGGGGCTCTTTGTAGGTGTATATAATTTTATAATTTTTACAACTCCTTAATGGATTGATTGTGGATATAATTTCCATCCTTGTCTCTTGTAATAGTTTTTTACTTAAAGTTCATTTTCCCTCATATTGGTGTAGCCGTCCCAGTTGTCTTTTGGTTACTATTTGCATAGAATTACATTTTTCCATCCTTTTACTTTCAACCTGTTTAAGTCTTTGGATAGAAAGTTAGTTCCTTTTAGACAATATATAGTTGGATCATTTTTAAAATTCATTCTGCCAGTCTCTGCTTTTTTTTTTTTTAAAGGTTTTATTTATTTCACAGAGAGAGACACAGCGAGAGAGGGAATACAAGCAGGGGGAGTTGGAGAGGGAGAAGCAGGTTTCCCGCGGAGCAGGGAGCCCAATGCAGGGCTCGATCCCAGGACCCAGGATCATGACCTGAGCCGAAGGCAGACACTTAAAAACTGAGCCACCCAGGCGCCCCAAGTCTCTGCTTTTTAATTTGAGAGTTTAATGCATTTATATTTAAAATACCTACTGATAAGGAAGTACTTACTTCTGCCATTTTGCTATTTGATTTCTGTATGTCATACCTTTTGTTCCTCAATTATGTCCATTACTGCCATTTCTTTGCTTAATATTTTTTCTATTTTATTGTTTTGATTTCCTTTTCATTTCTTTTTTTGGATAATTTTTATTTTTTTCCCTTAGTGGTTACCCTGGGGATTGTAATTGACATCTTAACTTTATAACTTCTTTATTAGTTTATAAATTTCTATGATGAAGTTTGAATTTATATCCAGTTAGTTTCAATAATATACACAAACTGTGTTTCTTTACTACTTTATTCCTTTCCTCTTTAAGTTGTTGTTTTTACAATCACACGTTTATCTATTGAGTGCCCATTAACATAGCATTATAATGATTGCTTTATGCACTTGTCATGTAAATCATACAGAAAAAAAGAGGAGGTACAAACCAAATATGCAATACTACTGGCCTTTACATGTACCTATGTAGCTACCTTTACCATTGTTCTTTATTTCTTTGTATGGCTTCAAGTTGCTATGTAGTGTCCTTTCATTATAGCCTGGAGAAATCCCTTTATCATTTCTTGTAGGGCAGATGTACCAGTGACAGACTCCCTTAGTCTTTGTTTATCTGGGCATGTCTTAATATCTTCTTCACTCTTAATTAGTGTATTTAGACCATTGATGTTTAAAGAGATTATTGGTATAGTTAGATTAATATCTACAATGTTTGTTGTTTTCTGTTCATTGCCCTTGTTCTTTGTTCCTATTTTTGCCTTCCACTCTTTTTCTGCCATTTGTGGTTTTAATTGCACATTTAATATGAGTCCATTTTCTCCTCTTTCTTAGCATATAAGTCATATTTTCTTTTTTACTTTGTTTTGTGATTTCTCCTAGAGTTTGCAATGTATGTTTACAACTAATCCAAGTCTACTTTCAAATAACATTGTACTTCGGAGGAGCCTGGGTAGCTCATTTGGTTAATCATCTGATTTCAGCTCAGGTCATGAACTCAGGGTCCTGGGATCCAGCCCCCGGTGGAGCCCCATGTTGAGCCCCTTGTTGGGCCCTGAGCTCAGTGGGCCCTGCTTGTCCCTCTGCCCCTCCCCCTGCCCATACACACTCTCTGTCTCAAATAAATAAAATCTTCAAAAAAAAAAATAACATTGTACTTCTCCATGCCCAGAACAAATACTTTACAATAACAAAATATTCCCAATTCATCCCTCTCATCATTGCTATCATTTGTTTCACTTACACATAAACATACACAAGGATATATGTAATATTGTATGCTTTATATTATATATATGGACATATATATTCAAATACATTGCTGTTATTTTTATTTTGAACAAATTGTTATCCATTAGATCAATTAAGAATAAAAAAATAAAAGTTTTTCTTTTTTAAGATTTTATTTATTTATTTGATAGAAAGAGACACAGTGAGAGAGGGAACACAAGCAGGGGCAGTGGGAGAGGAGAAGCAGGCTTCCCGCCGAGCAGGGAGCCCGATGTGGGGCTTGATCCCAGGACTCTGGGATCGTGACCTGAGCTGAAGGCAGGCACTTAACGATTGAGCCACCCAGGCACCCCCCAAAATAAAAGTTTTAATTTAATTTTCATTTATTCCTTCCCCAATGCTCTTCCTTTCTTTACATAGATCCAAGTTTCTGACCTATATAATTTTCTTCTATATGAAGAACTTTTAACATTTCTTGGAAGGCAGGTCTACTGGTGATAAATTCCCTCAATTTTTGTTTGTATGGAAAAGTTTTTATTTTTCCTTCACTCTTGAAGGATAATTTCACAGGGTACCAAATTCTTGGCTGGTATTTTTTTTCTCTCTCAACACTTGAAGTATTTCACTTACTCTCTACTTAATTCAGTGGTTTCTTTGGAGAATCAGATGTAATTCTTATTTTTGCTTCTCTATACATGACATTTTTTTCTTTTTAGCTTCTTTCAAGATTTTTTCTTTATCTTTGATTTTCTTCAATTTGAATTTGATACGCCTAGATGTAGGGTTCTTTTTGTTTGTTTTTTTTTGTTTTGACATTTATCCTGCTTGGTGTTCTCTGAACTTCCTGGATATGTGGTTTGGTATCTGACAGAACTTGGGGGGAAATTCTCAACCATTATTGCTTCAAATATTTCTTCTGTTTCTTTCTCTTTCTTCTCTTTTTGGTGTTCACATTTCACATATGTACACTTTTTATAGTTGTTCCACAGTTATTGGATATTCTATTTTTTTTTTTTACCCCAGTCTTTTTTATCTTTGCTTTTCCATTTGGGAAGTTTCTATTGTTATATCCTCAAGCTCAGAGATTCTTCCTCAGCTATGTCCAGTCTACTCCTGAGCCTATTAAAAGCATTCTTCATTTCTGTTACAGTGTTTTTTATTTCTAACATTTCTTTTTGATTCTTTCTTAGAATTTCCTTCTCTCTGTTTACATTGCCCATCTGTTCATGCATGCTATCTATTTTATCCATTAGAGTCCTTAGTATATTAATCATAGTTACTTTAAATTCCTAGTCTGGTAATTCCAACATCCCTACCATATCTGAATTTTTTTTCTAATGCTTGCTATATCTCCTCAAACTGTTTTTTCCCTTTTAATGTGGCTTGCAATTTTTTTGTTGAAAGCCAGACACAACGTAATGGATAAAAGGATGTCTGGTAAATAGGCAGTTAGTGGTATGATGGTAGTGTATGGGAAGAGGGGAAAGCATTCTGTGGTTATATGACTAGGTCTTAGTTTTTTAGTGAGTTTGTGCCAGTGGACTGTGAACTTCACAAATACTTCTCAGTCTCCCTCTCACACTTCATTAAGTAGGACAGAGTGGCTAGAAAGGGCTAAAATTGGTTATTTCCCTTTTCCCACATGAAAGGCTAGAATAGGCTGGAGCTGCATATTTCCCTGTCTCTGCTTTGGTCAGGCCTTGATAAAACCCCAATAGTCTGGGCTTTAGTAAAATAGTTTCTCTTGAGACAGGTCTTATTAAGAAAAATAGAATGTTGTGCCATATTTCAAAATGGTTACTTACCCCCTCCTCCTGCCAAAAACTAAAGAGGATTTTACTCCAATATTCACTTGAGAACCAAGTCAGTTACAGTTTAGGTTTTCCTTCCCAGGCACTGGTTCCTTTGAAGATTTCTGCTTGAGAGTTTCTGCTCTAGTTAAGTCTTGATTCTCTGTATCTGCCCATCTGTGTCTTCCATGTTTTGGGTGGCAGTTTGCCCTGTGCCCTCACTTCTGTGATGGATCAAAGAAGAGTTATTGATTTTTTGTTTCTTTGTTCAGCTCTTTACTTGTTGTTGGGTTGGGGTGATGATGTCCAAGCTCCTTACATGCTGGACTAGAAACTAGAAGTTTCTCTTTCATTTTTGAAAAAGTTTTCTAGATATAAAATTCTTGGTTGACTGTTTTTTCTTTCAGCACTTTAAATATGTCACCCCCCCACCCCCCGCCCCGGGCTCATGCCTCCGTGGTTTGTGACTAGAAATCAGCTGTTAATCTTTTATGGATCACTTGTACATGACAAGTTCCTTCTTTCTTGCTGCTTTGGAGATCTCCCTTTATTTTGGCTTTTGACAATTTGACTTTAATGTGTCTATGTATGAATCTCTTTTAATTTATCCTACTTGGAATCTCTGAGCTTCTTGGATGTGTAGATTTGTATCTTTCATCAAATTTGGGAGCTTTACAGCTATTACTTCTTCAGATATTCTTTCTTCACCTTTCTCTCTTCCTCTCAGTCCAGGACTCCTATTATGTGTATATTAGTATACTTGATGGTGTTCCCCAAGGTCCCTTAGGCTCTGTTCTTCATCATTCTTTTCTCTTTCTGCTACTAAGACTAGATAATTTCAAATAACCTATTCAAATTCACTAATTCTTTTGCCATTTCAAGTCTGCGGTTAAATCCCTCTATGGAATTTTTCATTCCAGCTGTTATAATGTTTAGCTACAGCATTTCTAATTCTGCTATGGATTGAATGTTTGTGTTTTCCCCAAATTCATATGTTGAAATCTACCCCCCCCCCCATGTGATGGTATTTAAGAGTGGGCCTTGGGGCACCTGGGTGGCTCAGTAGGTTAAGCATCTGCATTGGGCTCAGGTCATGATCCCAGGGTCCTGGGATTAAGCCCCAAATCAGGCTCCCTGCTCTGCAGGGAGACTGCTTCACCCTTTCCCCTCTGCTCCTGCTATCTCTTTCTCTCTCTTTCAAATAAATAAATAAATAAAATATTTAGAAAAAAATAAAGGTGGGGCCTTTGGTGGGTAATTAGGTCATTGGAGTGGAGCCCCATGGATGGGATTAGAAGAACTCTTATTAGAAGGTGCTAGACAGTTAGCTAACTCTCTTTCCACTATATTGAGGATACAATGAGAGCTGGCAGTCTGCGACCTGGAAGAGATTTCTCACCAGAACCTGACCATATTGGTGTCTTGATCTTGGGCTTCCAACATCCAGAACTGTAAGAAATAAAGTTTGTTGTTTATAAGTCACCCGATCTATGGTACTTTGTTATAGCAGTCCAAACTGACTAAGATAATTCCTTTTTATAGTTTCTATCTCTTTATTGATAATCTCTGTTTGATGAGAAATTATTCTTCTGGTTTACTTTAGCTCTTTGGGCATATTAAAATGTTGATTTAAAGTCTTTGTTTAGTAAGTCCTGAACTTCCTCATGGAGACAGTTTTTATTAATTTCTTTGTTTCCTTGAAGGGGCCCTACTTACTTATTTCTTGAATGTCTCACAATGTTTTTTTAAAAACTGGATGTTTTGAATACTTTAATGCAGCAACTATGGAAATAATATTCTACTCTCTCCCCAGGATCTGTTGTTGTTCCTTGTGGGTTGTTGTTTGCTTGTTAAGTGACTTTCCTAAACCATTTTTGGAAGTGTATTCTTTGTCATGTGTGACTACTGAAGTCTGTGTTCTGTGGCTTGTATTTTGGCAGTTACTCTAAGTCCCTAGGACCAACAAAAATTTAAAAAGAGGAAAACAACCCTCTTCCAGTCTTTGTAGATTGGTTTTTTTGTTGGGGCACTCCTTCAATGACTTGCCAGAACTGTGCCTAAGTCTTTGCTTTTTGCTTGCACAGAATTTGTAGGCCAGCTAGAGGTGAACGCTTTGGGTATTCTTGGGCTTTTTCTGAGCGTGTGTCCTGCCCTGTGTATGTTCATGGCCTTCTTGATTCCCTGGTATACATGGGAGTTTTTAAATTCCCTATTTCCCCATGTATCTCCTTTCCCAATCCTTTCCATTCTAGTCTGTCTCTTGCTTGTCTCAAGTGTTGTTCCTTGCTCCAGGCTGCTGTGTCTCATACCTTTGCTTTTAAATGCTTTCAGCGAAAGCTACCCAGAAGTAGCCCCAGCCCTGGGAATGCTCCGTGTAGGATGGAACAAAGAGAAACCTTTGTGCAGTTCCCTGAGGGAGTTACCAGGGAGGTCGAGACCTATAACCACACTGCTTGGAAAATAAGGTTTGTATTTCTTCTTCTGGCACTTGAAACCTGTACAAGGGTTGCAGTCTGTCATCCTCATGACCACTTTTATTGTTGTTGTTTGTTTTTCTTTATGGAACATTTTTTTGTTTTTTGTTTTTTTAGATTTTGTTTATTTATTTGACAGAGAGAGAACACAAGCATGTGGAGTGGTAGGCAGAGGGAGAGGGAAAAGTAGGCTCCCTGCTGAGCAGAGAGCCTGACACAGGGCTCGATCCCAGGACCCTGGGACCATGACCTGAACCAAAGGCAGATGCTTAACCACCTGAGCCACCCGGGCACCATGGAAAGATTTTTTAACTCCAAATTAGACTTATTGTATAGACACTGGGCTATTTATCTATTCCTTTTTTTTTAAAGATTTTATTTTTAAGTAATCTCTACACCCAATGTGGGGCTCAAACAACCCCACAATCAAAAGTTGCACGCTCTACCTTCTGAGCCAGCCAGATGTCCCTACCTACTTCTTCTTGAGTGAATTTTGATAGTGTCTTTCGAGGAGTTTTTCTGTTTCATCTAAGTTATCAAAAGTACTGGCATTATGCTGTTCATAAGATTCTCTTAATGTCCCTTTAACTATATGATGTGCACTGATGCCCCTTTTCTTCCAAAAATATTGGCAGTTTTTGTCTTCTGTTTTCTCTTTTTTGATAAGTCTATCTAAAGTTTATCAGTTTGTTGATCTTTTAAAATAACCAGCTTTTGTATTTATTGACTTTCTCTATTGTTTTTGTTTTTTTATTCTAAAGATTTTATTTATTTTTTTGAGAGAGAGAGACAGAGATAGTGACAGGATAGCAAGAGAGAGCATTAGGAGGGAGGAGAGGGAGAAGCAGGTTCCCCGCTGAGCAGGGAGCCCGATGCAGGGCTTGATCCCAGGACCCTGGGATCATGACACGAACCGAAGGCAGACACTTAATGACTGAGCAACAGGCGCCCCTGTTTTTCTGTTTTTAATGTAACTGTTTGCTAGTCTTATCTTTATTATTTCTCACCTTCTTTTTGCTTTGGTTTTAATTTGCCCTTATTTTTCTATTTTCATAAAGCCAAAGCTTCTATTACTGATTTGAAACCTTTCTTTTTTTCTAATATAATCAATTGATGATATAAATTTCCCTCTAATTATTGCATTAGCTGTGCCCTAAAAATTTTGATATGTTGTGTTTTCATTTTCAGTCATTAGGGCATTTTCTAATTTCCCTTGTGATTTTTTTTGTTTGTTTGTTTGATCCATAGATGTACTTAACATTGTGTTGGTTAATTTCCAAACCGTGGTTTTCCAGGTAACTTTCTGTTACTGATTTTTAGTTTCAGATGTTCAAAGCTTAATGATTTTTCTTTTCTTTTCTTTTTTTTTTTTAAGATTTCATTTATTTATTTGAGAGAAAGAGCCAGAGAGACAGCACGAGCAGGGGGAGCAGCAGTGGGAGAGGGAGAAGCAGGCTCCCCACTGAGCAGGGAGCCCCACGTGGGGCTCGATCCCAGGACCCTGGGATCATAACTGGGGCCAGAGGCAGATGCTTAACCAACTGAGCCACCCAGGTGCCCCAATGCTTTCTCTTTATATGAGAGAAGGGTGTGGGGGAGTAGGGAGGATTTCATCCTGTCCACAGGGGCTGCTGATCACTAGGTGCACATCTATCCTGCCGTGGGAGGCTCTCTCAGTTTCCTGCTTAACCTCAGTTATTTAGTACTGTTAATCTGAGGCATGGGGGATGGTAGGTGGGCAATTTAAAACACAGCAGTGCTCTCTTAGCACAAACCAGCGGCTTCTTTCTCTACCAGATCTTCTGGTTGTAATGTTTTTGAGTAGGTTACAGAGTTGTGCAAAAGTTGATTCTGACTGTTTTAGCCAGTTCCTTAGTTGCTTTTGCAGAGGGATGAGCCCTGGAATCTCTACTCCACCATTTTCAGTTCATGTTATATATTTTAATGAACATAGTTTTGGTTTTTGAATAAAAGTCTATCTGGTAGATTGCCATAATTTACTCATACTTTTTCTATCATTGACTATTTAGCTTATTTACAATTTTTTGCTATTTTAGATAAGGCTACAAGGAGCATCTTTGTACATAAAGCTTTTGTCATTTCATTGGATTCCTTCTTTAGGATACATTTCTGAAGTGTCATAGCAGGGTCTGAGAGTATAACCATTTTAACATTCCTAATGCTATTACCAAATTTGTTGAAAAGATCTTACCAATTTGTACTCCAACCTCATAAGTAATTTTAAACTTTGAATTGTTTGTATAGTGGTTCTGTTGTTGGCAAAAGTCTTTATGGGAAGTAATACATATTTTAACTTAATGAAGTGCTTCTCAAACTGCAGTGTGCATAAAAATTAACACCAGATTTTGTTAAAATGTAGAACATGATGCAGTGTGTCTGGGGTGGAGCCCAAGTTCCTGTTTTTCTAACAAGCTCCCAAGTTGTTCTGATGCTGCTGGTGTGATCCCATTGCAAGTAGGAAGGTTTTTGAGGCTTTAGCTGTGATCGAAAAGGAAGTGGGAAAGCCTTTACTGAGTTTAAAAAGTGAAGCAAGTTTGAGAAATGTCACTTTTTTTTTTTTTTTTAAGATTTTATTTATTTATTCATGAGAGAGAGAGAGAGGCAGAGGCAGAGGGAGAAGCAGGCTCCCCGCAGAGCAGGGAGCCCGATGCGGGACTCGATCCCAGGACCCTGGGATCATGACCTGAGCTGAAGGCAGACGCTTAACCGACTGAGCCACCCAGGCGTCCCGAAATGTCACTTTTTTAAAAGTCCCAAAGAAAGTAATTTCCCCAAATTGCCTAAATTAAATCAAGAAAAATCAAAGAAAAAGGATGAAAGGTTGTTAATGATATTAATGAAGGGGAAAAAAGTAAAACTAGAGACACTGTCTGTGGTTTTGACTAAAAAACTCAGGTTGGAGAGTCTCTCTCTATAAGGAGTATGTTGGGGCTTGAAGCCTGATATTAAAATTAATAAGATAGTCTTTTATCTAGATAAGTAACATTTTCAGTTTTGTCAATCAAATGCATAAGTCTCTTTGGTATCATGATTTTTCTCTGTAGAAATTTCATAAGTACACAAATATGCCTAAGACTGTTCTTTCCAAGTTAAACAGATGTTTATAAATACCTTTATTTTTCATTAGACTAATTTTAAAGGTTATTGCTATCCTAAACAAATTCAAATTTCTTAATGGGTATTTGTATATTTACTCAAGGCATTCAACCCATCTGCACCCAAGGCAGTGGCTAATTTAATCATCTAATGTTCTAAAACATAAAGGATAAAATTATGTAAAAAATTATTTTATGCTTACATCATTGGACATCGTAATTGTCTACATTATTGTCATTAACCTAATAGAGAGAATTTCTTTTTTGTCCTCTCTCGTAGGAGTGGGATAAAAGAATTGTGGACATGCTGTTTGGCCTTTCTATGTCTTGAGTCAATTCAATAAGTATTTATTGAGAGAGTATTTAGGTTCTTTATTATTTTAACTGTGATATAATTACCACATAAAATTATTCAGGGAGACACTTGGCAAACAAATCACTGCAACAGTCCATGTTTTGGTATTCTACAAGTTGTGTTGGGTTGAAATTAATATGACGTATTAGAGATTGCAAGGTGAAAAAAATTGACTGTCGCTATTATCTAGTCATTTTTAATTGATGACACAAACAAATGTCTAATTGTTTGTTCAAGAAAATAGTGGCCTTCAGATGCTCAGCATTTTATAAATGGGCTCACCACTATGTTGCAATGGTGAGGGCAGATGCCCCTGTAGATTAATATTTCATAGCCTAAAACTTATGCCTCTTTTTAATAATATTAACACAAAATTCACACACACACACACACCATCCAATGAGGCTCTGATATTAATTTCCTTCCCCTCATTGCCAATTGTCTGTCTAGAAAGCTCTGGGCCAAGCAGGGTATAACAGAATTATTTCCTCAATAGTCAAGTTGCCTAGCTCCCTGAGGATTAAATATTAAGTATTTCAAACATGTGAAGAAATCTAAGTAACTGCATCCAGACTTGACTTTAAGGGCCATGTCAATGTTAAGAGTCATACCCTTAACATGGTGTTAATTTGCTGGTATTGGCATGGGCGCATTAGAGTGCCATGTAGAACAATTCATCCCTCGTGTTTGGAAGATAAATGGAGGTAAGAATGCTTTTGCTCTACTTTTAAATTCAGCCAATGATTCCATGGAAGTTTCTGCTTCTTTCTTGATACTTCCCATTATTTTCCAACTCCTAATTTTTGCCTTATGGACCTGGAGCAGGGTAGTAGGCAGGGCTCCTGGGGATTCTTGTGTGGAGGCAGGCAGGGTTCTGAATGGTGAGGAAGGCTGGAGGGCTTTGTTGGAGTAGGTTCTGGGGAAGAATGGTCTGAGCTGGGTGGCTCTCTTTAAATAAACTGGTGGCCTCTATTGGAGTCCTCAAGCCTTCGAGGACTGCTAAGTGAACTGGGCTCCCCTCTAACTATATGACACAGCTATAGATCTCCACCAGGAGAGAAATGATTAGGGGTACTGCTGGCTATGCAAGGCCCCAGAAATTAAATATCCAGTGCCTGCTGGATTCCTATATCTTATAGGGCAAGAGGTGGTGAGGGCAGTTTATTAATTCTAGTCCAATATTATGAATTTCACCTTAATTTGAGAATGGGTTTATCAGCATCATATACAGTTGTGTTTCAGCTGTAGCTCTCCATTGGGATAAACTGGAAAACTTTTTTTTTAAGGATTTTATTTATTTATTTGAGAGGGAGGGAGAGAGAGAGAGTGCACACGAATGGGGGGAAGAGCAGAGGGAGGGGGAGAGGGAGAAGCAGGCTCCCCGCTGAGCTGGGAGCCTGATGCGGGGCTCGATCCCAGGACCCTGAGATCATGACCTGAGCCAAAGTCAGACACTTAGCCCACTGAGCCACCCAGGCGTCCCTCAACTGAGAAACTTTTTAAAAAACACCAATGCTTGGGCTTCTTTCCAGATCAGTTGAATTAGAGTCAAAAGACAACAGTTTCCCCTTGGCCTTGGTAATTACCCAAATGCAACAAGGAGGATGAGAAGCAGAAATGTAAATGCCATTTTTGATATGTTTAGGAGATACCTATAATCATGAACCACAAAGTATGTGGGAGGGTTGTATGAGATAGGAGTCCTCATGGCTGCAGAACTCAGACCACGTCAACAGAAGATAGTTCTCCAAAGCATGGGCACACCTTGGTTGGAAAGGTAAAAACGTGTTTGGATTAATAGGAGTAGGGTTGGCAAGCTGGCAGCAGAAGCTTCCCTGTGACCCTATTACCTTCTATAACTCCACCTCCTCTGTTTCTAAGTCACTCCTTTGAAGATCCTAATACCTCTGTTTCTAAGTCACTCCTTTGAAGAATCCTTCAACAGTCCCCTACTGGACAAGCCATTAATACTTTCCTGTTGCCCTCACCCACCTCATATCTTCCTTCCCTTGCTTCCTTTCCTTCCGTGGTCAACTATTTGAATTAGTTATTTGCACACACCCTCAACTTCCCTGCCCTGTTTTCACTTCCTCTTACTCACCTTGGAAAACTCTAACCCTGCTTTAATTGAACTTTCCCCATTCTGAGCTTTGACTTGTGCTGCGGAATGTGGGTGGAGAAAACCCCATGTTTCTGAGTCTCACTTTAAATTCTTCATGTCGAGCAGGCTCTTAACCTTGCCTGGTTATCAACTATATTTCCTTGGTCCTTTCAACCTCTTGCTCTTCTAGATGACTTCATGTTTATCTTCAAAGCCCAACATCTCCACACACTTCCACCCAGATTCACTGTTTCCTATGCATAGGAAAAAAAAAAAAAAAGAATCAATCAGGAAATAGAAGACTCAGCTCTCAGTCTTGTAGCCCTATAAACTGACTTTTTTTACTCTCTGGCAGCCATGGAAGGACTCTGCTCAAGGGAATCTGCTGTGAAGTGTGTAGTTGGCTGACGGCCTCCAGTCAACACACTTATGGTTTTACTGCAGAGTTTACTTGGAGAGCCCTCTATTCCCCGACACCTCTTCTTTTTTTTTTTTTTTTGAGATTTTATTTACTTATTTGTCAGGGGGAGAGAGAGAGAGAGAGAGCACATACGCACATGTGTGAGAGAGCACGAGTAGGAGGAGGGGCAGAGGGAGAAGCAGGCTCTGCGCTGAGGAGGGAGCCTGATGTGGGACTGGATCCCAGGACCCTGGGATCATGACCTGAGCGAAAGGCAGATGCTGAACCCACTGAGCCACCCAAGCGTCCCTTCCCCCACACTTCTACTCCCCTTCTTCGGCTTCTCCCAGCCAATGACTGAGCATCACGAGAGTACTAGAGTACTCTCATTTTTGCCCCACATGTGATTCTTCTAACGGGCAATCTCTGCTCAAAGACTTCCTGTTGACCCAGTCAAGACTTTCTGAGTAGCACTGCAATCTGAGTGTCTTCCTACCCAATCGTCTTTTTTTTTCCTCTATTTTTTAAAGCTTTATGGAGATAAAATTCACATACCATACACTGCACCTATTTACAGTGTTCAACTCAATCATTTTTTTATAGCTACAGAATTGTGCAACCATCATCACCATCGATTTTAGAACATTTTCATTAAACAAAAAGGAAACTGATACCCTTTAGCCTTCACCGTTCAAACTGCCAATCCCCTACAGCCTTGGACAACTGTGAATTTACTTTCTGTCTCTATAGATTTGCTCCTCCTGGATAATTCATATAAACACAGTCTTGTAATATGTGGTCTTCTGTGACTGGCTTCTTTCACTTAGCATGTTTTCAAGACTCATCCATGTTATAGCATTTATCATTACTTCCTTTTTATTGCTGAATAACAATTTGTTATATGGATATACCATATTTTATTTATCCACTCATCAGTTGATAGATACTTGAGTTGTTTCCACTTTTTGCCTATTATAAATAATAGTGCTGTGAATATTTGTGTGCAAGTTTTTGTGAGGACATTTGTTTCCATTTCTCTTGGGTATATTCCTAGGAGTGGAATAATGTTGGTCCATGGGATAACTCTGTTTTTAACTTTTCAGGGAACTACCCAATTCTCTTCTATTTCTTCTTCTCTTTCACATGTCTCAGACTTGCATCATGGTCTGAAGGCTCTTCCCACCTACCTTCCCACCTTTCTCTCTTATCCTTCGCAAGCATATATCCCAATAAATCCCTTGCACATCTAATTTTATCCTGGCATCTGCTTCTCATAGGACCTAAACTTACACATCCTGGATGAATGCTCTATGCTGCCATGTAAGGCCAAATATTTCATTTGTGATCTAGATCTATTTCCTCTTCCTATTCAAGGACACAGATCCAACAATTCCCCCTCTCCATCCCTCATCATGAATTGTTACCTTGCTACTGAACCATTTCACTGGATTACCTGCATGCTGTTATTTCTCACGATTAATTGTTTAATTAATTAAATCATTCTTCTCTTGGCTTTGCTTCCCCTTCCAGTACTTCCCACATTTCTCTCTTCTCCTTTAATAAAAATACTCCCTACTAGTTGTCTGTAACTTCCATCCTCAGTACTCTGCCCATTCTCTCTTGAATCTATTAGAGCAGGATTTTGCCTCACTAATCTGTAACTGCTTTTGTCAAAGTCATCATCAGTGACCTCCAGTGTTAAATAGAACAGACAATTCTCCATCCTTATCTTACTTGATATGGCAATATTTGATGTAGTTGTTAGTAACTTTTCTTTAAAATACTTTATTTGGCTTCCAGATCACCGTACTATATTGATTTTTCTCCTATTTTACTGGTCCCTCCTTGTCAGTCTCATTTGCTGGTTCCTTGTCATGTCAGCAAACTGTGAACATTGGAGTCTACCAGATCTATGTCATCGGACTTCTTCTCTTTTCTATCTAAATCCACATTCATTCTTTTGGTGACTTCACCTAATCCCATGGCTTTAAATATAATTTCTATGCTTATGACTGCCAATTTATATATTTGGCTCAGACATCTCTGCTAAACTTCAGTCTGGTAGAGTTAGCTCCTTTTTTTTTTTTTTTAAGATTTTTATTTATTTATTTGACAGAGAGAGACACGGCGAGAGAGGGGAACACAAGCAGGGGGAGCGGGAGAGGGAGAAGCAAGCCTCCCACCAAGCAGGGAGCCCGATGCGGGGCTCGATCCCAGGACCCTGGGATCATGATCTGAGCCGAAGGCAGACGCTTAACGACTGAGCCACCCAGGTGCTCCAGGTATAGTTAGCTCCTTATCTGACTTCTCCTTTTGTGTAACTAATAAGCTTCTCATACTTAACATATCCCAAACTGAACTTGTATACCTGCTTCTTACCCAGTCTTCTACATCTCAGTAAAGATAACCATCCTTACAGTAGCTCAGGCCAGAATATTGGAGTCATCTTTGGTGGCTTTCTTTCTCTTACATCCTAGCTCTAATCCACTAGCAAATCTGTTGATTCTAACTTCAGAACATATTTAGAATGCTGTAACTTCTCACTATTTCCAAGGCTACCACTCTGGTCCATTCCAAACCACTTCTCACCTGGCCTTTGTGATAGGCTCCTTAATGGTCTCCGTATTTCTACTTTTGACTCCTACAGTCTACTCTCAACACAACATCTAGAATTATCTGATTAAAATGGAAGTTAGCATACCAAGTATCAAAAGACCTCTTTGGGACAATCAGGTACCATTTCAATATGAATTAGGTAATACATGATATTAAGGAATTATTGGTTTCTTTGTGTTATGATAATGGCATGATAGTTATGTCTTTTTTTTTTAAGATTTTATTTATTTATTTGGCAGAGAGAGACAGCAAGAGACGGAACACAGCAGGGGGAGTGGGAGAGGGAGAAGCAGGCTTCCCGCTGAGCAGGGAGCCCCATGTGGGACTCAATCCCAGGACCCTGGGATCATGACCTGAACCAAAGGCAGATGCTTAACAACTGAGCCACCCAGGTGCCCCGATAGTTATGTTTTTTAAAAAGTGCTTACTTGTTAGAAATATACATAGTTAGAGGTGCACACTAAAATATTTACAGGAAAAAATTACATGATATATGGGGCTTGCAAAAAATGTAGAGGGAGGTAGAAAAAAACAAGATTGGCAAATGTTGATAGTTCTGAAGGTGAGTCATAGGCTTAGGAAAATTTATTATCCTATTTCCAACACTAGAATAGAGGAGGGAAATACCTCCAAAGTTCTCAAGGGAACTAAGGCACAACCAAGAAATGTATGGTAACCAAACTTGTTTAAGTAGAGAAGAAACAGAAAAACATTTTTGAACATGCACTACTTAGAGACCAGTTCTCCTGAACCCTTCTTGAAGAAACCACTAAAGGATGAACTGACAAATAAACAGAGAAACTATAGCAAAATGACTGATGACTGTTCCCTCCCTGTTATTGTAGGACTAAGAATACCATAAATGTGGAGGTTATAGCTGTAGAACAGAATGTAAATTTTTGAAAGAAACCACATAAGTTATGAAAACAGTTCCAATACTACCCACTTTTAAACTCAAATGACATCTATTTTAAGAGAACATCCTTCTTGGGAAGACAGCTAACTTCAAATGGCAACTTGAATACTTAATGGTTACGTTATTTTGGGCCAGTTAACTTCACTGCATTTCATTTCTTGTCTGTAAAATAGACATACTAATCCTTGCCTAATAGAATATACAGCAAAATAATGAAAAGTTCACTCATTCAATAGTTATTGGTACCTACGAGCTACCAGGCACTGTCCTAGGTGCTAGGTATACAGTATGAATATAACATACTTGGATCTTAACCTCCTACTTGAGAAAAGACAGACAAGTAAATAAATTAAATATATTGTATGTGAAATGGTAAGAAGTGGTATGGAGAAAATCAAATCAAGGAACTGGTGTAGGGAGTGGTGTACTGAGGGCTAGGAGACATTGCAATTGCAATTTCATCAGTGTTTCTTAGCACCTGCTATGTGTCCAGCTTTGAATGGTACTGGATACGCACTGGGAAATGAGACAGATATTTCTGCCTTCACATTCTACAAGGGAGTCTTTGGGTTCTTTTGCAATGAACTCTTCTTACACATGTCCTACCCGACAAGAGATAAGTGCATTGCTTGGGCTGCATCATCTTTGATACCTTCGTAACTTATAGAACATGGTATTTAGATTTGATGATTGTATCTAATCAGTGATCTTTAACTTCTGTAAGGTTCTTCAACACTTCATGATTTTAGAATTTGTTTCATTTGTATTAAGCGTACCCAATGCTATTTGACTTCAATTCATTGCATTGTAACTTAATATAACCTTAATAAAATTATGGGCTTCCATATGATCTAGGCATTATACAGTAACTATTCAAATATGCACAAGTTTAATACCTAAGAATAATTGAAGAAAAATTGGAGTTGTATTCTTTTTTTAAGGTTTTATTTAAATTTGTTAGTTAAAAGTGTCAGGTGTACAATATAGTGATTCAACACTTCCATTCAACACCCAGTGCTCATCACAAAATACCTTCTTAATCCCCATCATCTATTTAACCCATCCCCCCACCAAGCTCCACTCTGGTAACCCTCAGTTTGTTCTCTATAGTTAGAGGTCTGTTTCTTGGTTTGCCTCTCCCTCTATTTTTTTCCCCGTTGCTTGTTGGTTTTGTTTCTTAAATTCCACATGAGTGAAGTGGTATTTGTCTTTCTTTGACTGACTTATTGTGCTTACATCATACTCTCTAGCTCCATCCATGTTGCAAATGGCAAGCGTTCATTCTTTTTTATGTCTGCATAACATTCCATTGTATAAATGTACCACATCTTCTTTATCCATTCATCAATTGTTGGACATTTGGGATGCTTCCATAATTTGGTTATTGTAGATAATGCTGTTATAAACTTTGGGGTGCATGTATCCCTTTGAATTAGTATTTTTGTATTCTTCGGGTAAATACCTAGTAGAGCAATTGCTAGATTGTAGGGTAGTTCTATTTTTAACTTTTTGAGGAACCTGCATACTAGAGTGGCTGTACCAGTTTGCATTCCCACCAATAGTGAAGAGGGTTCCCCTTTCTCCACATTCTCACCAGCACCTGTTGTTTCTTGTGTTGTTAATTTGAGCCATTCTGACAGGTGTGAAGTGACGTCTCATTGTAGTGTTGATTTGTTTTCCCTGATGATGACTGATGTTGAGCATCTTTTCATGTGCCTGTTGGCCATCTGGATGTCTTCTTTGGAAAAATGTCTGTCCGTGTCTTCTGCCCATTTTTTAGTTGGATTGCTTTGGGTAGTATAGACATTTTTTTTTTTTAAAGATTTTATTTATTTGACAGAGAGACACAGCAAGAGAGGGAACACAAGCAGGGGGAGTGGGAGAGGGAGAAGCAGGCCTCCCGCTGAGCAGGGAACCCGATGCGGGGCTCGATCTCAGGACCCCAGGATCATGACCTGAGCCGAAGGCAGACGCCCAACGACTGAGCCACCCAGGTGCCCCTAGTGTAGACATTTTAACAATATTTGTTCTTCCAATCAATGAGCATGGAATGTTTTTCCATTTCTTTATGTCATCTTCAATTTTATTCTTCAGTGTTTTATAGTTTTCAGAGTACAGGTCTGTTGCCTCTTTGGTTAAGTTTATTCCTAGGTATCTTACAGTTTGGGTGCAATTGTAAATGGAATTGATTTCTTAATTTCTCTTTCTGCTGCTTTATTACTGGTGTATGGAAATGGAACAGATTTCTGTACATTGATTTTGTATCCTGTGACCTTACTGAATTCGTGTATCAGTTCTAGCAGTTTTTTGGTGGAGTCTTTTGGGTTTTCTATATTTAGTTTCATGTCATCTGCAAATAGTAAAAGTTTTACTTCTTCCTTATAATTTGGATGCCTTTTCTTTCTTTTTCTTTTCTTTCTTTCTTTTTTTTTAGAGGGGGGCAGGGGCAGAGGGAGAGGGAGAGAGAGAATCTTAAGTAGGCTCTATGCCCATTTCGGAGCCTGACACGGGGCTTGATCTCACAAGCTGAGATCATGACCTGAGCTGAAATCAACAGTTGGTCATGTAACCAACTGAGCCACCCTGGTGCCCCACCTTTTATTTCTTTTTGTTGTCTACCTGCTGTGGCTAGGGCTTCCAGTACCATGTTAAATAACAGTGGTGAGAGTGGACATCCCTGGCTTGTTCCTGACTGTAGAGGAAAAGCTCTCAGTTTTTCCCCCATTGAGGATATTAACTTTGGGTTTTTCATAGATAACCTTTATTATATTGAGGTATGTTCCCTCTAAATCTACTTTGTGGAGGGTTTTTATCATGAATGGATGTTGTACTTTGTCAAATGCTTTTTCTGAATCTATTGAAATGATCATCATATGGTTCTATCCTTTCTTTTATTAATGTGGTGTATTATGTTGATGGATTTGTGAATATTGAACCACCCTCGCAACCCAAGAATAAATCCCACTTGATCATGGTGAATGATTCTTTTAATGTATTGTTGGATTTGGTTTGCTGGTATTTCATTGAGAATTTTTGCATCCATGTTTATCAAGGTTATTGGCCTGTAGTTCTCTTTTTTAGTAGGGCCTTTGTCAGGTTTGGGTATCAGGGTAATGCTGGCCTCATAGAATGAATTTGGAAGTTTTCCTTCCATTTCTATTTTTTGGAATAGTTTGAGAAGAATAGGTACTAACTCTTCTTTAAATATTTGATAGAATTCACTTGCGAAGCCCTCTGGCCCTGAACTTTTGTTTGTTGGGACATTTTTGATTACTGATTCAATTTCTTTGCTGGTTATTGGTCTGTTCAAGTTTTCTATTTCTTCCTGTTTCAGTTTTGGTAGTTTATATGTTTCTAGGAATTTATCCATTTCTTCCAGGTTGTCCAGTTTGTTGGCATATAGTTTTTCATAATATAATTTTATTTCTGTGGTATTGGTTGTTATTTCTCCTGTCTCATTTGTGATTTTATTTATTTGGGTCCTTTCTCTTTTATTTTTGGTAAGTCTGGCTAGGGGGTTATCAATTTTATTAATTCCATTGAAGAACCTGCTCCTGATTTCATTAATCTGTTCTATTTTTCTTTCAGTTTCAATATCACTTTTTTCTGTTCTAACCTTTATTATTTCCTTCCTTCTGCTAGCTTTAGACTTCTCTTGTTGTTCTTTTTCTAGCTCCTTTAGGTGTAAGATTAGGTTGTTTATTTGAGATTTTTCCTTCTTGAGGTAGTCCGTCCTGTATTGCTATATAATTCTCTCAGGGTCGCTTCTGCTGCATCCCAAAGGTTTTGGACCATCATGTTTTCATTTTCATTTGTTTCCATGTACTTTTTTAATTTCTTCTTTGATTTCTTGGTTGATCTGTTCATTGTTTCTTGGTTGATCTGTCCATGTATTTGTGGTCTTTCCAAATTTTTTCTTGTGGTTGACTTCTAGTTTCATAGTGCTGTGGTCGGAAAAGGTGGATGGTATGACTTCAGTCTTTTTGTATTTTCTGAGGCCTGTTTTGTTACTTAATATGTGATTTGTTCTGGAGAGTGTTCCATGTGCACTTGAAAAGAATGTGTATTCTGCTGTTTTATGATGGAATGTTCTTAATATGTCCATTAAATCCCTCTGGCCCAGTGTGTCATTCAAAGCCATTGTTTCCTTGTTTATTTTCTGTTCAGATGATCTATTGATGTGAGTGGGGTCTTAAATTCTGCCATGATTATTGTGTTATTATCAATTAGTTCCTTTATGTTAGCTATTAATTGTTTTATATTTTTGGCTCCTCCCACTTTGGGTGCATAAATATTTACAGTTGCTATTCTTCTTGTTGGATAGTCCCCCTTATGATTATAATACCCTTCTCTGTCTCTTTTTACAGTCTTTGTTTTTTTTTTTAAAAGATTTTATTTATTTATTTGACAGAGAGAGACACAGTGAGAGCAGGAACACAAGCAGGGGAGTGGGAGAAGGAGAAGCAGGCTTTCTGCTGAGCAGGGAGCCCGATGCGGGGCTCGATCCCAGGACCCTGGGATCATGACCCGAGCCGAAGGCAGACGCTTAACGACTGAGCCACCCAGGCGCCCCTACAGTCTTTGTTTTAAAGTCCGTTTTATCTGATATAAATATTGCTACTCTGGCTGTCTTTTGACATCCATTTGCATGATAAATGTTTCTTCACCCTCTCACCTTCAATCTGCAGGTGTCTTTTAGTCTAAAAAGTCTCTGTCTCTCTCTTTTTTTTAGAGAGAGAGATTAAAAGAGCATGTGAACAGGGGTGGAGGGGCAGAGGGAGAGAGAGAGAATCTTAAGCAGGCTCCACACTCAGTGTGAGCTCAGCACAGGCTTGATCTCACAACCCTGAGATCATGACCCAGTCAAAATCAACAGTTGGCTGCTTAACCAATGGAGCCACCCAGGCTCCACTAAGATGAGTCTCTTGTAGGCAGCATATCAATGGGTCTTGGTTGTTTTCTTCCATTCTGGCATGCTGTATGTTTTGATTAGAGCATTTAGTCCATTTACAAGTAATTATTTATACATATGTATTTATTACCATTTTATTACTCGTTTTGTCATTGTTTCTGGAGATTTTCTCTGATTCTTTCTTGTCTTTGTCACTTTTGGTCTCTCCTTTGCACTGAGACAGTCCCCTTTAATATTTCTTGCAGGGCTGATTTGGTGGTCATGAACTTCTTTAGCTTTTGTTTCTCTGGGAAACTCTTTATCTCTCCTTCTATTCTGAATGATAGCTTTGTTGGTTAGGGTATTCTTGGCTGCAACTTTTTCCTGTTCAGCACGTTGAATATATCATACCACTCCCTTCTGGCTTGCCATGTTTCTGTTGAGAAATCTCTAGCTTGCCTTATGGGTTCTCCCCCATGTAAGTTAAAGACTTCTTTTGTGTTGCTACTTTTAAGATTTTTTCATTATCTCTGTATTTTGTAAATTTAATTACAATATATCTTGGTGTTGGCCTGCTTTTGTTGATTTTGATGGGAGAGCTCTGTGCTTCTAGGATTTGGATGTCTGTTTCCTTCCACAGATTAGGAAACTCTTCAGCTGTTATTTGTTGAAATAAATTTTCTACCCTCTTTTCTCTCTCTTCTTTTGGGACTCCTACCATATGAATGTTATTTTGTTCGATGGAATCACTGAGTTCTCTAAGTCTGTTCTCGTGTTGCATAATTCTTCATCCTCGCTTTTGTTCAGCTTTATTATTTTCCATTATTTTTTCTTCTAAGTCACTGATTCTAAGTCGCTTCTTGCAGTCTGCTGTTCATTGTATCAAGCCTGTTTCCAGCCTTGTTTATTGCATTCTTCATCTCTGATTGATTCTTTTTTAAATCTTCTATCTCTGTGGTGACGGTCTCACTGATGTCTTCTTTTCTCTTCTCAAGCCCAGTGACTATCCTTATGACTGTTGCTGTAAATTCTCCTCCAGGCAGGCTACCTCTATCTGTTTCGCTTAGATCTCTGGTCTTATCTTGTTCTTTCATTTGGGATATATTCCTCCATCTTGGCATTTTATCTAAGTCTCTGCCTTCTTCTCTGTGTTAGAAAAGGCTGTTCGTGTCTCTTGCTCCTGCAGAGCTCTCTGGTCGGGATACATGATGTGAGCAGGGGTTTGTGTTGGTCTTCTCAGGGAGGGGTCCACCATGCTGGGACTGAGACAAGGTTGACTGAGAGCGAATAATTTCCCTTCTGTGTGCCCTAGACACCTTCCAGATGCTGTTTCCATGCTATCTGCCCTGGGTTATTTGCCTGCCTTCTCTCCAAGAACAGGGCAGTACCCTCAGGGCTCTATCCCAGTCAAGCTCACTGACCTTTAAAACTCAGGCTTTAGGGGCGCCTGGGTGGCTCAGTCATTGAGCGTCTGCCTTCGGCTCAGGTCATGATCTCAGGGTCCTGGGATCGAGCCCCGCATCGGGCTCCCTGCTCAGCCGGGAGCCTGCTTCTCCCTATGCCACTCCCCCTGCTTATGTTCTTTCTCTCTAGCTGTCTCTCTCTGTCAAATAAATAAATAAAAAATCTTAAAAAACAAAAACAAAAACAAAAACCTCAGGCTTTAATCCCTACTGGTTGCAAGAACTCATGAAATTCAGCCTCTCTCATTTTCCAAGCCAATGGCTTTGGGGAAATGTTCTCCTTGTGCATTCCTGTGTGTGCTCCCCTCTCTCTCTTTCTCTCTGTCTCTCTCTCTCCCTTCTCTGGGACCATGGCTCCCTCCCCTCTGCATTGTGATCCAATTCTCCCCTAAAGCATGTCTCCACACTTCTTACCTTCTTCAATGTGACCTCTTCTCTCCCTTTAGTTGTGGAGTTTGTTCTGCCAGTCTTTAGGTCAATTTCTGGGGTATTTAGGATGATTTGATAGTTATCTAGTTGTGTTTGCGGGACAAGAGGAGCCTAGGGTCCTCCTACTCTGCCGCCATCTTGAAAATCGAGTTGTTTCCTTAAGGGCATAAAAGTGCATCTTATTTATAACATAAAGCAAAATATTTTAAAATTATCTTTTGCTATTCATCTCTTGTTTCCCTACACATACTGCAGCAACATGAAATAAAGATCTCTTCTTTTTGCTCATCTCTCAAGTCAGGTTCTATATTTGGGCCTTACATATCTTTCACCATTCCCTGCCCCCCTTCTCTGCACCATCTGTTTATTCTGAAAGTCAGTCTAAGCTCTTTCGCTATTTCTTTTCTTTTCACTTCACCCATTATATGGATTCCCTACAACAGCAGTTCTTAAACTTTTACATGCATCAGAATCATCTAGAAGTCTTGTTAAAACACAAATGGCTCAGCCTCACCTCCAGAATTTTATACAGGAGGTTTGAGTCTGGGCTTAAGTGTTTACGTTTCTGACAAGTGCCCAGGTGGTACCCACGCTGCTCATCCAGGCACCACAGTTTGAGAACCACTGCTCCACAACATAGGAGCATCTGGAGCTGTTCCAACAAATAAGAATCTGTCCCTGGGTAGAAGTCTTTGTTATACGTTGTATGTAAATAATGTTACATGATCCCTTTAGAACTCAATGAGTCAGCTTCCATCACCATATTTAACATTCTTTAAGTAGGGATGTGCATTCAATAGACTCTGCTGTAAGACGACAAGAATAAAGGAAATAATATTTATTGCTTGATTTCCTATTCAGGAGACAGTAGAATGTGGGTGGCCCTGAAGCCAGGCCTTCTGGGTTCAGTCGTGGCTTTGCAGGATTTTAGGAAGACCCTAGGAAAGTTGTTTTTTTGTGCCTCAGTTTCTTCCTTTTGAAATAAAGGTAATGAAATGAACCATCTCATAGAGTTGTTGTGAGGCTCAAATGATTTAACACATGAAAAGTCCTTGATAAATGACTGGTGTGTTGTATGTACTTTGATGTCATCTATTATTATTATTATTATCAGGAATTTACTGAGTGTTTTTTATGTGTTATATCATTGTAACTTAAAATCAGTCCTAAAAGGTAAGCACTCCTAATATTCTAATGGGGAAGACCAGGAAACAGAAGTTCAGAAAGGCTGAATAACTGATCAAGGTACCCGAGACAGTAAAAATCCCGGGTCTTTGTATGTCACCAGTGTTTGCCCAAAGAAATAATTTTCTCCCATAAGAAAAATGGAATAAGGCAGCTGATTTCAGAAGTATATTTGAATGTGATTGAATAATTACTTGCTTGGTCAAGATGGTTGGTGAATTTTACAATCTAGTATTATTATGTCTACTTTAAAGGGTATTAAAGACAAGTGGAGGCAAGGATGGGTAGACATATTAGCAAATGTGTGACATTTGTAAAGAACCTATCACATAACAGGTGTTTAATAGATATTTGCTGAACTATTGGAATTAATGTGATTTGGAATTAAAATTACCTAAAATTAAGGATTTATAATATCCAGAGTTAGTGAGATTACAGAGAAATGGGCATTGATATGCTACTATGAGATTTTTGAAAGTCAATTTGGCAAGAGCCACCAAATTTTAAATATGTATTTCCTTTGGCCCAAGCAGCCCAGTGTCTATCCTAGGAAATACCTTTGTGCCCATGAAATACATATATAATGGTGTGCAAATTTAGCACTGCTTATAATTGTGAAAATTACAAAACTAAATGTTGATAAATGGGGGCATTATTTAATAAATTGTGAGTCACCTGTTTTATTGAACACCGTATAAGAGTTAAAAAGCACAAGGGACAGCAATACAAGTTGAATGAAAGGCCTCTAGTATGTGTTAAGTGAAAAAATGGTCACATAATGGTGTGGAATTACCCATTTTGTTTACAGAGCCCAAAACTACATCTATAGGAGATATGCAGGAAAATGCTTAGGAAAAAGTCTGAAAAGTGACGCACAAGATAGTCATCAGGGGTTACCTCTGGCAAGGGAGGAGGGACACGAGGAACTTCTACTTTGTACACTTTACAGTCTATATTATTTGGAACGTTTACTTGTGAGATCAAAAAAGAAAAAAGTAGCTTGCTCAACAAATGTTCTCAGTCCCTTAATAAGGATAATAGATAATAGGATAATAGATGCATGATTCTTGCTAAATACTTTATTACTTGTAGTGCTGTCGATTCCCAGAACACGTCCTGTGAGTAGTTCAAGAGCTGAATTGGCATCTGAGTGGAAAGCACACGAAACTAAAATCTTTGTAGCATTAGACTGTCTGACCAAGAGTTTGCCTTTGGACTATTACACCATTTCATGCTTGCTCTCTGACAGACAAAGGTGACGGTGACAGAAAAGAAAGGAAAAACAAAGACAAACACAAGTAAACAAAAGCACCATTATGCAAAAGGAGAAAGCAAAGCAACAGTATTTTTTTTTTCTCCAAATGAATGGGGGTATCAATGTTCACTTGGAGACAGTGTTAGGTGTGGATAAGAGAAGAGAAAGTTATTCTCCAGGCTTTTCTTAGTTTCAGTTTGAGGAATGTAGGGGTAGTGTATTTCCTATATGGCTGGAACTAAGTATCACAAACCGGGTGGCTTAAAACGACAGAAATTTACTCTTTCACAGTTCTGGAGGCTAGAAGTCTGAACTCAAGGAACTGGCAATGGCCTGCTCTCTCTGAAGCCTTCAGAGGAGATTCCTGCCTTGCCTCTTCCAGTTTCTGGTAGCCTGAGGGCTTCCTTGGTTCAGATGCATCACTCCAGTCTCTGACTCTCTTTCATGTGGCTGTTTTCGCTCCGCATCTGTCTTCTCCACTTCTCACAAGAACACCAGTCGTGGGGCGCCTGGGGGGCTCAGTTGGTCAAGCATCTGACTTCGGTTCAGGTCATGATCTCAGGGTCCTGGGATCAAGCCCATAGTGGGGCTCCCTGCTCAGCGGGGAATCTGCTTCTCCTCTCCCTCTTCCCCTCCTCCCTCCTGTGGTATGTTCTCTCTCTCTCAAATAAATAAAATCTTAAAAAAAAAAAAAAAACACCAGTCCTATTGGATTAGGGACCCCAATGACCTCATCTTAACATGATTACATCTGCAAAGACCCTATTTCCATATAAACCCACGTTCACAGGTCCTGGTGGTTAGGACTTCAACATATCTTCTTGGCAGATACAATTTGTAACTCGCAATTTATAATTCCTAACTGAAGTTTGACCAGTCATTAATAACAGTTATTTAAAGTAGGTGACTTTTGCATACAACTTTGATTCAGTGGGCTTTATTTTTTATTTTATTTATTTATTTGACAGAGAGAGAGAGAGAGAGATCACAAGTAGGTAGACAGGCAGGCAGAGGGAGAGGGAGAAGCAGGACCCCCGCCGAGCAGGGAGCCAGATGCGGGACTCGATCCTAGGACCCTGGGATCATGACCTGAGCCGAAGGCAGACGCCTAGCCGACTGAGCCACCCAGGCGCCCCTGATTCAGTGGGCTTTAAAGTACTTCACAGTGGAGACAGCAGGAGCCCCTTTGCCACCGGCGGCCAGGCTGATCTCCCAGCAGAACCAGGATGCCTCTGTCTCTGTGGGGGGTGGGGGGCCTGGATGGGAAGGTTAGCCAACCAGTGCTGTGGGAGCTAATCCTCCAGGCAGGGCCAGTAATCAACAGCACCCAGGCTGCGGCTTTGCGGAATTCTTGAGTGACGAAGATGCTGACTCTGCCATGAAGATCATGAACCTGGTCAAACTCTGTGGGAAGGTGGACAAGCATCAGCTCACAAGAACCTGGATGTGGGGGCCAACATTGTCATTGGCAATCTGGACCCAGAGATTGATGAGAAGCTGCTTTGTGATATTTCCAACGCCTTTGGGGTGATCTCACAAATCCCCGAGATTATGCGGGACCCCGACACAGGCAACTCCAAAGATTATGCCTTTATAAATTTTGCTTCGTTTGATGCTTCAGAAGCAGCAGTTGAGGCCATGAATGGGCAGTATCTCTGTAACTGCCCTTTCGCTGTGTCCATGCCTTTAAGAAGGACACCAGGGGTGAACATGGTGGCTCAGCGGCAGAACAACTTCTGGCAGCCCAGAACCTACTCTCCCAGGCTGACTGCCCTCATCAGGTCTTTGTAGATTCACCCCCTCCACCCTCAGCCCCCAATTCTCTGGCATCATCATTGGGGTCTGGGCTTCCTCCATCAGGTATGAGTCCTCCTTGGTCCCTCCCACCCCCAGTGCTGCTCCTGGAGCCCTTCCACCTGGAATACTCCTAGCCATGCCCCCATTACCTACACCTCCTGGGGCTGGAGCTGATGGCCCACCGTCAGCAGGAACCCCAGGGGCTAGACATTCTGGACATGGACACTCACATCCTCATCCATTCCCACTATGTGGGATGCCCCATCCAGGGATGGCTCAGATGCAGCTGGCCTACCATGGCCCTCATGGCTTAGGACATCCCCATGCCAGGCCACCAGGCTCTGGGGGGCAGCCACCACCCCAACCACCACCTGGAATGCTTCATCTAGGACCTCCTCTAATGGGCATGCCCCCGAGTGGCCTCTGTTTGGGTCTCCCATGGGTCACCCAGGTCTGTGCCTCCACATGGGATGCGTGACCTCCTCCACTGATGCCCCCTCATGGATACACTGGGCCTCCACGACCCCCACCCGATGGCTACCAGTGGGGGCCCCTCTCTCCACCCAGACCCACCCCCCGGCCTCTAGTTCCCCTCGTGCCTCCTGTTCTGTCTTCCCAGTATCTTTTCAATTCCTTGGACCAATCAGAATTGCAGTAGCTCCCTACAGCTAAGGCACTAATCCCTCTCAGGCTTTTTTTTTTTTTTTTTAAGTGTAATATTTTTCACAGGTTTTATTTTTTTTCTATATTGGTCTTAAGTGTTTTTGCAAATGCACAGAGAAAATAAAACTTAAACTCCTTGTTAAAAAACAAAGTACTTCATAGTCATTCAGCTACAATAATCTCAACAATAGCCCAGAATAACATAAGTGTCTTTTTTTAAGAAAACATAATTCAAGTAAACAAATTCAGGCATGAGCCACTGATGGGTCTCAGGTCTCAAAAAGAACTGAGAGACCAGAAATGTGGATAAAGTAAGACCCCCTAAAGAAGGTGCTCCCTTGGCACCAGCCGCCTATACTGGGGGGAAAACACTGGCTTTTCCTTTGACCAACTCTCATCAGGTAGAGATAAAGAGGTGCAGCCTCCAAACCTTAGAAAGCGAAGGCCTGGAGGGAGAGACAGGGTGTAGGGAGGGGTCTGTTTGTTGAGCAAATATACTTAAGGACAAATTATAGACATTGGGGGTATGTAGCCAGGCAGGAGTAGAAGCTAAAGTTGAGAACTGTTTTAGGCAGCATTTTTTGTCCAGCTGTGTATTTCATAGGTAAAATTGAAATACACAGTATTTAAACACAACAGTATGATGCTTTAATATCAAATTAGGTTTCCCTTGGGTCAATAGTGTTGCTAAAGTGGAGTGACCACTGGAGTGACCACAGCAATGACTATAGCTATGGCCCAGAAGATTCACAAAATTGAGTTACAGAGAAAGTTGGGTGAAGCGTGAGAAAAGAAAACCCAACAGCCCTGAAGGGAGTGATGATTTGGAGGAGGAGGGGAGGGTGAGGAAAATTTCTCTGCAGGACATAGCCACCATACTCAAAGATAGCTAATTTTTGGCTAACCTATGGGTTCCATGTAATGTCTCAGATTGTGACTAATAGTTATATAGTTATGCTTGGTTTTATCATGAAGATAGACTTGCAAATTTGTGGGTAAATTGGATTTTTTAAAAAGATTTTATTTATTTATTTGACAGAGACACAGGGAGAGAGGGAACATAAGCAGGGGGAGTGGTAGAGAGAGAAGCAGGCTTCCCGCTGAGCAGGGAGCCTGATTCGGGGCTTGATCCCAGGACCCTGGGATCATGACCTGAGCCGAAGTCATACACTCAAAGACTGAGCCACCCAGGTGCCTGGTAAATTGGATTTTATTTTATTTTTTAAAGATTTTATTTATTGGGGATTAACATAAGAATAAAAAAAAAAGATTTTATTTATTTATTTGAGAGAGAGGGAATGAGAGACAGAGCATGAGAGGGAGGAAGGTCAGAGGGAGAAGCAGACTCCCTGCTGAGCAGGGAGCCCGATGCGGGACTCGATCCCTGGACTCCAGGATCATGACCTGAGCCAAAGGCAGTCGCTTAACCAACTGAGCCACCCAGGCGCCCGTAAATTGGATTTTAAAAGATGTACATCTTCTCTTGTAATTTGAGAGTATTTTTTTTTCTCTTCTTCTCATCAGTGTGCTATATCTGTCTTACTTCAGATTATTTCATTGCAAGTACTCCATACTAGTAGATCTAGCTTAAGTAAAAAGGAGAAATTTGTCATAAGGAAATATTTTCAAGATACCAAATACAGGAAGTTTCTTTGGGC
The DNA here is from genome assembly GCF_011800145.1 of Mirounga leonina. Lineage (NCBI taxonomy): Eukaryota > Metazoa > Chordata > Mammalia > Carnivora > Phocidae > Mirounga > Mirounga leonina. The sequence goes on from NW_023270615.1 coordinate 15,042,431, forward strand.
CTTATAAGGAAGAGGAAACCGAAACACTATGAGGACTCATTCTTGGTGTGCTCTCTCTCTTTTTCTCTCTCCTCTCTTAGGTCCGTGTTAATCTTTTTTTCCCCCACAGCAAATCAGCTATCTGTGCAACTCAATGTATATAAAGAAAGATGGCAACACCACAATGGCAGATTTAACTTTAGAGCATAGGAAGCATCAAGTGAAAAGAAAAGTCTGGGCAACTATCTTTGAATCCCAGTTTGGACTTCTCCAAAAGGGAGACCCCTATTGGCTTAGCATGAGTCACGTGACAACTCATGATGCAATCAAGGGCTGTGGGGGCAGGGTCATGAACAATAACACAGGGGCTAGAGGCTGGCTACTCTGGGTGAAGAGGAGCATTCTTAGAGAAAGAGGCAGAATCCATAATCTAAATAAGAACTCAGGAATTAATGCTCTGTAAACAAACAGTTATGCCAGGGAAATTTCTATTTTTAAGAGTGAATCATGATACAACTCCTTTTATAAAGAAAAATATTTTTAGTGAATTGGTTACTATACCTCTGTTTTAAGTAAAACATTTTTTGTAAAGTAGAGCATAATTATAATAGACATTTTGCATATTTCACCAAATAATTATCCTTACTTGAAGGAGGTTATTAATTCTTGGTTTACAGAGGAGAAAACTTTTGGTTTTCACGCACCAAAGTTAAATGTATCTAGTTATCTCAAGAGAGGGGGAAGGAGGGATCTGTTTGTCAGGAACCCTTTATCTTTGGGACTATAAGGAAGGATGAAAGATCAGGGATATGCTGAAGTGCAGAGGAGGTTTTGGACCCCCCCACCCCATATCTAACCAAACTTTGAAATGAACGATTCTAAAATATCTGGATGGTTCAAAGTAAAAAACACCTTGCTTGCTTGTCTGTCTACCTGATTCACACTCCTGCCTTTGCCTTTGGTTTATATTACTAGACCTGGAATAAATCAGCCTCTCTCCATAGCTACCTCCTTTGCCTTCAGAAAAGTACTCTTCCCTATCTTGGAAAGAAACAAAGTAACTCCCAGTCTATCCCCAACCATTTGCTTGAAACTGTTTCCCTTTCCAAGGACTTTTCTGTATCTTTTTTTGCCCTCACATTTTTTTTTTTTGCTCCTCTTAAGAATGATTTTTTTATTATTTCATCATTTAATGCATAGTTGTTTTTTTTTATCCAAATGCAAGTCTTTGCATTTATCTCTGTACAACTCAGCCGTTATCATTCTAGCCCACACAGTTCTGTGGAATGTGATAAATTGTGACAAATGCTTCAGGATTACTAATAAAATCCAACATATTTCTTATACCTCCCAGCCTGCTGATATCTGTAAATTGACCTTACCACAACTGTAATACGCATTTAATAGCTGTGCTAAGGGTTTGAAAATACTTTTTCACCTAATCTTCCAAATGACTCAAGGAAGGTATTATTACCCTGATGATAGTGATGAGGAAATGGAAGCTTAGAAAATCTAATGGCTTCCTTGGTGAAGGCTGGGATTCAAACCTGGGTCTGCCAGACTCTCAAGCTTAAGTTCTTAAACCCTTGGCCATGTATTTTCAACCTTGGCTTTGCATCAAAACCACCTAAGGACTTTAAAAAGACACAGCAGCCAAAGCCCCATCTGACAACATTGTCACAGTCTTGTTGCAGAGGTGGGTTTGGAGAGTGGTAGTAAGACCCACTGCTGCCACGTTCGGCTGCGGCGCAAGTACAGGATCTTACTGTGTGCCGCACACACCTCCCCATACGTGACAATGATCTAATTTTTACTTTTAGATATGGCCACACGATCAGTTTTGAATTGAAATATGTAAGCCGCCGACCCACATTTCTTATTTCTCCACATTGCGTGAAAGAATGTCACGAAAGACTTGGTCACATTTGTCTCTTGGGGGGCACCTGGATGGCTCAGTTGGTTAAGTGTCCGACTTGATTTCGACTCAGGTCATGATCTCAGGGTCATGGGATTGAGCCCTGCTTCGGGCTCCACCTTGGGCATGGAACCTGCTTAAGATTCTCTCTCTTCCACTCCCTCTGCCCCACTGCCCCACACTCTCTAAAAAAAAAAAAAAATTCTCTTGGAATTCTCTTTTATCCTTATTAAAAATGGGGGTATCTTTCTGAAATGTTTGCCCTGGGAGCAACTTTCTAGCTATGCCACTACCAGGATCACATCAAGAGCTAAAAAAATTCTCTACAGGGTGAAAAGAGCTCAACATTCCAGGTCAGTATTGACTTAAAAATCATACTATTTCAGTGAGAAGAGACACTTCCACTCTCTGAGTGACACTCAGGAGGTCACTTCATCTCTCTGGGCAGGTAGATAGATTTCTCAATTCTATAAACCTAAGAATAATATATTTTCTTTCCAGTCCACCTGTCTTCCATATCCAAATCACTTTTATAGAAAAAAATTCCCTTTGTAGAGGCCGCTTTCGGGGGCAAACAGGCTTGAGCAATGGAATGTAGAAAAGGTCCATCAGGGGACCCACTTCAAAATACCCAGAGGCCCTAACTGACCAGTAGGCTATGTACACCTCGGCACAGTTACCAAAAAAGGGAGAATTCCATACGTTGGCATACCTCTTCATCTTCCCCCTTTGAAAAACAGCCCCCACCCACTACCTCGCTGCAGACAGCCCCTCCTTTGCTGTCCTGTCCACAGCTCCCTTCCGGTGTATTCCATAAACTTGTATCTCCTTTGTTCTGTCTTAGGTGAACTCTTGCACCTCCTGTACCACTGGCTCCCACCTGATCTTCACCCTGCATTTCGGGGGCCCCCAGCCTATCAAGAGACACCTCATTTAGACACCACACCCTTCCCCCACAAGAAACCCTGAATATTCACTTTTTAACGTGGCTTCCCCCCTGCAAACAGGCAGTGGCCAGTAACAGACACCAGGTCTGGTTGAATAAACATGTAGTGTAAAATATAGAAACATCACTCACTGCAGTGAATGCATCTGCACTGTTTCAGTTCATAAAACGGGCATTTTTTTTTTTTCTCACCAAAGAGAATGTTTCCGTTTCCACAGTTCAGAGAGATGATTTTAATCTTAGCTGTGACATGAAGGACAACTCTGCCATTTTATCTTTTTTGCGTGGGTCTGTGTTCTGGTTTCTACTCCAGTAACAGTTTTTGTTTGCAGGAAAAGGGAACTCACATGGTGATTGCTGCTTGTGATTTCAGCCTTTATATTCTAAGCAGATTTTAGATTTGCCATTGACTCACAACTATTTCTGATTCCTTTTTAGATATTAAAAATAAGAACTCTCCAGCGTATTTTGCTTGTAAAACAGTAGCCATAGGAATGCAATTCTCTTGTAAATCCCTCCCTCTTATGAGAAAACAAGAGCTGTCATTCATTATTTACTTTAAAGGAGTCAGTGTGAATTCAAGTCATTTCCTATCCTGCTATCATTTGCTCAAAGACCTTTTGCAATGGGTCTTACGTAAGAAGAAATGCAGGAGTTGCTTTGGTGAGTTGAAAAGAAATCATTAAATTCAAGTTAGACCTGAATCTCAGCATCCTTTGTGAATGGAGAAACAGGGGCTATAAACTCATCAGGTCTTTCAGACAGAAAGAGGGCTAATAAGTGAAAAAGACCCTACACAGTTGGGCCCCAGGCTACCCCTTTGGACTCATCACTTTCCACTGCCCTCTCCTTCCTTGTCCTCCGGCCACAGAGACCTCTTTCCTGGTCCTTGAACTTGTCAAGCACATTCCTTTCTCGGAGTCTTTGCCTTTGCTTGTCCCTCTGCCTGAAACTCTCTTCCCATGCAGTCAGAGAACTGGCTCATTTTCATCCTTCACATCTCTGCTCAAATGTCACTTACTCTAGGAGGTCTCTCCTGGCCACCCGCACTAAAATAGCACACTGCCTCCTCACTTTGTATTCCTTTACTTTGTATTATTTTTCTTAGTTGCAGTTATACACTGGCATATGATACATTTAAAGTATGCTTGTCTCTTTATCAGAATACATGCTCCAGTAGAGCAAGTAGAATGCGGGGTGCGATTACATAGCAGCATCCTTGGGGCCTTTGCAGCCCAGCACCTGGTAGATGCTATGCGAATATTTGTTGAACGAATGAATGGGGCTTTTGGGGGACGGTGGGCTTTGTTTCTCCTCATTAGCTGGATCTTGTCGCCAATCCGCAGGCAGCTGGGCGCCTCGTCCCACCCTCACCCTTTTCTTGCAGAGGTGATGGATTGGAGCCAGGCGCTCGGGATTGCACTTGCACAAAACGGCGCCTGTGAACGTTGCCCCAACCCTCGGCGCCACTTCCCCTCGGCCTAGAGGCCTGGACTGGGGAAGGTGAGGTCTGCTGCACGCGGAACGTGGAAGCGAAAGCAGAAGGGGAACGAACACCAGTGCACTGGAGGATAGCGTTGTGGTGCCAGGCTGCGTGCAGGGGGCACCTTCCCGGCCTGGCTGATTCATTCCCAGCCGCCCCCACGGCGGGCGGCGGCCGCACACACGCCCATCTGGGGAGGGCCGGGCCCAGCGCCGGCGCCAGGCTCCTGCGGGGTCTGGGGCCCAGGTAGCCAGCTCTGGCTCGACTTCCCCGCCCGTTCACTCCCCGGGAACGCCCCGGGACGCTCCGCGCGCTCCCGCCGACTTCCCGGGAAGCCCAGGTCGGCCGCGGCGAGCCCGGCGGCGCGCGCGTGCCCGGAGGAGGGCGGCGCGGCGGCGCGGCGGCGCGGC